>NC_142200.1:17274362-17916862 GCF_049639895.1 Pseudopodoces humilis
TCATTCCTCTCTCTTAGGCATGTTTGATCTTTCATTACATCAATCCACCAAGCTACCCAATAATTTTTGAGCATGTTTGGCTTTCTCCCTGTCTTATAAGATAATAATTTAGAATTCTTCAAGGAAAAAGAGATCTTTGCTCTGTGAGTAGAATATGAGCCTGTTTAGGCACTCAGTCACAACGAAAAGGGATGCTATTAAGGCCCCAGGCATGTCTTGCATCACTGGTTAAATTCATCTTTTGGTTTTGCAGCCTCCAAACTTCCTCCAGCTCTTCAGATAATGATAATCACTTTGACACATGCTTTCAAGAGCTTGTTTTTACCTTGACCAAAAGAGATCTCCAGGTTAAATGTAACTTTTAATCTACTTAAGTCTGTTTTCTGAACTGGCATTGGAATTGTTTATCAAATCAAGGTAGGCTCTCTGGGTGGGATTCAGTTGCTAGATGGATGTCTAGTGCCACTTTAGATGCTTTAGGGTGTTACACCTAGCTGTTGTTCCAGATACTGTGGGTTTTGCTGTCATGACTGCTATTTGGTAGCTAAACCAACACCAGAAGTCTGTATTTAGATACCTGAATGATTCATTCTGTCCTTTCCTTTAACATCATCTTCAGAGATACTTGAACATCATTCTGAAGCTATTTTAACCCTGTATTTCTGTATGGCTGTTCTCTTTCTTCACTGTTCAGTATTGATCCATGTTTTTTCACGCGTGCCTCTCTGAAGGGTAAAAACCTGGTTAGAGTTCTCAGTGGAACTCTAACTGGAGAATGGTTATGATTTCCTCCCTTATAAAATATGTTCTTCTTAACAATAACAAAACACTGAAGGCTCTTCATTAAATAAATTATTAATTATTAAAAGTCATAAAATTTATTTAAAATAACTTTTTGTCTAAGAGGTTTGAATGAATCCTAGCTTACTATCTACCTAAATATATGATGAATATTTCTGTGTCAACAAAGTTATTTTCTGAAACCTCAGTTATTCCTCAAAATTACATCTCCTGCTTCTAGAGAAGCATCTCCTAAAATGAAGAAATCAAAGATAGTGGCTCAATTTTATATTGCAGTTTTTTTCTAGGTTGCAATTTTAGAAAAAAATTCCTACAATTTATAAAGACTGAGAACAACAGCAACATCACCAAACAATATCCAGATAACCTTATGGTCCCAAGATCAGCTTTGTTTAACAGCATTTTTCCACAACAGCAGATGAATTTATTCTTACATGAAGAATGAATAGGCATTACACAGAGTAGAGTGGCAGATGAGAACAATGTAACTACTTGTATACCTCTGCTTTCCAGTTAGGAAGAATTATTTGTAAAATTAAATTCAATGTCTGAAAGTAAGGCTATTTTCTTCAGTAATTGGTGTCAGAATGGACACTGCAGACAGAAGTCAAAGCAAGCTGCTGTTTTGCTGCAGCCAAAGATACAAACAGAATGTATTGGAATGAGCAGACATTTGGCATTACCTCCAGACTGAAAGAAATTGGAGTGTTTGCATTTCCAGAAATGCATAAATCATCCTTGCAACACCTGTACAAAAGTGAATGCATGTTTAAATGTGCACCAGTATTTATAATGTAACATGATCTATAACAAACTACTTTCCTAATTCATAGTTTCCAAGAATAATTTTAAACATTTTCTTACATATTCTTGCCCAATATAATCTGCAAGATGCCTGCACGTTGTCAATATATCTAGATTAAATCACCATTTGTCTATTCATATGGAAAATTTCGGATCAAGCTTCAGTATGGCCTGGGTAGTAAGTAAGTTTTATGTGGTGCTGGCCCATCAATATATATTCATAAGTCAAAGTGGTAATTTTATATTTTTGTTACGGGAAAAAATAAAAACCTAAAGTTGTAAGCAGAAAAAATATTGTTAAACAGAAATGCAATTTAGTATAAGAATATACGTTTACTTTGAAATGTAATTTCTAGGCTCATATCCAAAAGGCACATAAGTAGAGTGAGACTATACATATGCTGGCAACTCTACATATGTTTTAACACCTTGTCTAATTGGCAACCTCCATTGTTTAATGCTCACATCTTCAAAATCTCTTCACCTGCATACAACATCCATTCACTCATTTTTGTTGCAATAGCAAATAATGCAAATGTACAGTCACATGTGACTTTGTGAGAGTATTGATCACATCTTTATTAGCTGCATCTATGCTTGGCAGAACAAGGATCAAATATGAATGATGAATAAATATATAGAAAGAGCAAAGTAGTCCTGTAATTTCTCTCACCCACCCACCCACCCACCCACATCTTTTAGAGGGGGATGTGAATGATGAGGTGATGATGAACCCAAACCCTACACTTGCCCTGAGGACTTTACAAACTCAACCGTGGAACAACAGTAGGACGCAAGTCTTTGGTCAATAAAATATTCACTACTGCAAACAGTGAAACTGCTGCTTCTTAGGCATAATTCTAGATTCTAGAGGAACTGCCACATACCCATTTCACCATTGAATCATAGGGTCATAGAATGAACCATAGAATGTTCAAGGGTTGGAAAGAGCCTTGAAGATCATCTAGCCCCAACACTCCCTGCCATAGACAGGGATACCTCCCACTAGACCAGGCTGCTCAACGCCTTACCCAACCTGGCTTTGAACAGTGACAGGACTGGGGCACCCACAACATCTCCAGATAACCTGATCCCAGGGGGTATCTGACCATCCTCAAAGTAAAACATTTCTTTCTAATATCCAACCTATATTTCCCCTCTTTCAATTTGTACCCAATACTCCTTGTCCTATAACTACAGTTCCAAACAAAGAGTTCCTCTCCAGCAAAACCCTAAGGGCCTCCTTCAGGTACTGGAAGGTGCTGTGAGGTCCCAACACAACCTTTTCTTCTCCAGGCTGAACAGACCCAACTTTCTCAGCCTGTCTAAATAGGGGAGCTGCACCAGTGTTCTAATCAGCTTCATGGCCCTCCTCTGGGCTTGCTCCAAGAGTTCCATGTTTTTCTTATGTTGGGGACAACAGAACTATATGCAGTAGTCCAAGTGGGGTTTCACAAGAAGACTCAGTCTCTTACTCAAAGCAATGCTTCATATATTGGCTCAAAATAGATTAAATTCAGCAAAACATCTGTCATGTAGTGGTGGCTTATAGAGGTGAAAACATTCCCTTTTCTCTGTTGTAAAGTCAGGTTCAACCTATGAGGGAAGCATTGAAGAAGCAGAGAGGAGAGCAATAGGGAAAGCCTGGTGAGCCATGAGGAAGAGAAGACAAGGTATGAGAGAAACTGAAGCCACCTCAGTCCGGATCAGGCATGGGGTCTGGGCAGCCTTACTGACAATAAGGCAGGCAGCGTTTTTAAAATGAGATTTTTACCATAATCCTGTGAAAATTAATTATAACTACCCAATTATGGTGGGATTGGACTAAACACATCTGTCTACAGTGAGAATGACAGTGTGTGACAGAGCAACACAAGCAGCAATCACAGTCAGTTAGCTGCACTATTCATCCAATTCTGAAGTGCCTACACTCGGTCAGATGAGTCTCATCTTTAACTCTGTTGACGGTTTTGACCTTCCCAGTTACAGCTGTTGTCAAGACAGCTGGTTCAAAGTAGAAGTCTGTGTCCCTGCCCCACATTTAGTCAGATGAATGCCAAACCTGACTCCACTGGATCCACATCATTTTTGAGGTTGAGTAGTAGAGCAAGTCACGGAAAAATCTGTAGTCAGAAAATTTCAGCAGGAAACAGAAGACAGTCTTAGCTGTCTGCACAGAATGAAGATGCCTAAGGACGCAGGAACTTTTGGAGGCCACAGAACATCTTGCACTAATCCATAGAGTACATTTCATGGGTTTTAACATGCTAAATAAACACAATGTCATTTTCAAACTTGCATAATATTGGAAATAATTTTAGACTTTTCTCCTGAACAGTTATTTTCTTGGTGTTTTAAGTACATTTCCTAAATTTAGACTTTACCATAGATGCTTGTGTTTATTAAGTAATTTAAAGAATGATGTTAGTGCAGAGTAAAGAAGTATCCTCATGATTATCAGAGTCATAATCTTTTCTCCTTCTGCTCCAGCTTCTGGTCAATTTGCGAAGTGATTCACTTTAAGTCGAGATGTTGCCTCATGCTGAAATCTTACCATCCTTTACTCACATTGAATCAGTTAACTCCTGCTCCCAACAGGAGACATATGTTCCCTCCGCCTTTGGGTTCACACTTGCAGAATTACTTGGTTGCTTGTTTCTCCTCTAACATATAAAAAAAAAAGCATCATTTCAGTTTAACTGTGAGTTGCAATGTTATTCCAAGGTCTCAAAATCATTTAAAAATTAATAAAATTGTTACAGAAAATTGTGAGGAAGGAAAAGGACAAGACGGGTTTGTAGCAAGGCACAAACCCACTGAATTTTAATCCAGGATATAAAAACACCCTCTTATATTGGAACTCATTAAACAAGTTTCAGCAGACAAGAAGAATATGTGGATATATATGGACATAGAAGGATATATCTGTTCTGAGACAAATTGAATAAAATCCTTCATGGTCACAAGTACCCTTTGATTTCTCCTATCATCCAAAAATAGGGATTTAAATGCTAGTGGTTTAAAAATATCACCAGAAAATCAGATGAAGAATCAGATCAGTTGTTAAAAAGTGACAATATTTCTCAAAGATTGAAAAGCAATGCAATTTAAATAGTCTTCATACACTTTGTATTTCAAAACTACAGAAGAGAGGCAGAAAACTCAGTCTCCAGTTTTACCATGTTTTATTGCTGTCTGATGCTCAGGTAGCAAAAAGGGTGATTGCAATGTAAATGGACAGATAGGTAAACTCCTATTATGTGCCCCAAAACAGAGTAATACTCCTCTCCCTCTTTCCTCCTCTAATGCTTTCATTATTATTTTATTAGAGGGAAAGAATCCCTGATTCAGAATACACACAATTGTATCTTCATCTACTTGTCATTATCCTTTCTTGCTATCTTTTCTTAAAGAAAATAGAATTGTTCTAAATTAATAAAATGAATCAATTAATAAAAGTAATCACAAATGTTTAAAATATTTTTTTCTTAGTCTGATTTCATTTTTATATACCCATGTTAGAAGCTCTTTATTAATCCTTTGGAAGTATAACCATGGGTATTTTTTTTCCCTGCAGGATTATGTCTTTGAACATGAAGAAACTGTTAGTCCCTCTGTTAATTTTTCATTTTCTACATTAATTAAAAACTTGTCCAGATGGCACTGCACAAATATCTTCCATGTAGATTTCTGGCTTTGAAATGCAGCTACCCACCTCAAAAAACATCATTTCCGTCTTCTTGGGAAAATAGCTCTCCATGGTTCATTTTATGTATAATATTGTGCGGGGGAGAGTGTGTCACTTGGAGTAAAAGGAGTGGAAATTCATTTCCAAACCTCCCACCTGCCATGAAAAACTCCACATAGCTATTTGTGAGTATCTATGTGTGTACACATGCACGGATGCCTCAGATGTAAGATTAACCAAGGAACTCCTATTACCTCAATATAATGTGTACATATAATCTTCTGCCAGGTTGTTAATAAGAACAGAAACCAGTAGCATCAACGTATTTGACACCTCTTTAGGCAAATGATTAAACCAAACTTAATCCCCACCCAAGAAGTGCCAGAAAACCACATGCCCTCGTTAGGTCTGACCCACTCATGAGAACTCAGAAAATGCACAAACAAATAAATCTTTTTTCAAGGCAAGACAAAAGAGTAATACTTTTAGCACACAGTAAGAACAAACCCTCCTCTCTTTCTCATCCACCGGCAGATGCCCCTTGTCCAGGAGAAGCTATCTGTCTGCAGGGATCTCCCTGCACCCAGAAGCTGCCTGCTCAGCCTGATCAGGCACTGCCCTGATCAACCTTAGGGACACCCCCAAGGGTGCCTGGATCACTACAGTCCTTTTCTAGGCTCCTCCACACCAACACTCCCGTTCTGATTCCAGTCAAGGAGGTTCCAACCAAGGCGTTTCTCACCAGACACTCAGCTACGTGTCCCTGTCTCACACTGAACTAAATCCCATTGCAATGGAGAGAGAATTCAGGGCTCTGTAATGGAGACCTGTTTGCTCAGGATCCAAGCCTTTGCCACAAATCAAAAATGATTTTTTTCTTTTCAAGAGACAACCTTCCTGCTAAACCCAAGCTGTCTGTGCTGGCTCCCCAAGCACTGCCAGAGGAAGACTTGGTAAATAGCCAATGTGAACTAAGGCTTCTATGGTCTTGCTTTCTGCCTTTCACCAACAGTGGGATAGGGGTATCTTTGTTTTCCTGAATGGATAGATAGATGTGTATATGTATTTATTACAAAAAATATTGATTTCCCATAAATAATGTATTAGGAACTCTTCAACTGCTCAGTAAGTGACTGCCTTTTTTCATACTGTGCCCGCAGTCCTGCCTGCATGTCGCAGATTTTACTATCACTGCAGTTCTGTTGCATGCATAACATAGTAACCGGATAAAAATGACTCTGATGTGTCAAGAACAGAAAAGTGTAAAACATTTTCTTTAGCAGCATGTGCCTCTGTAAGACTTCTGTTTGTGAGGGAGCCAACACAGTGTGCTGTCACCATTTGAATATACGGCTTCAAAACACACTGCAATTAAAAGCTTTCAAAGAGCTGCTTTAATATAGAGCATGACATCATATTTCCTTCCATGCCTCCTAACTAAAAAAAACCCAAAACCATCAAGTCAGGTTTTATTTTCCACTATTGATTCCAGATACCTCTGTTAAGCACAGCCTTAAGAGATGTTCCTCCTTCTTCCAAGGCTGTCTAAGGAGGACAGCAAGCAGAACCTCCTCAGGAATATGAACAGTGGCTGTGTGACAAGAAAAAGAATGTTATAAGCCTTAAGCATATCTGATGAATTAAATGTTTATTGCTCTGTGGGTGTTTGGTCTGCAATGCCTGCCACTGACATCAATAGAGGTCTTGTTAAAAAACCTCTAGTTGCAGTCTCAAAATTCAGGGGACAGGCTGGACTTTAAAGGTCTGACTGTTTAAAAAGATCAAATATTTTTCCTTCCAGTTTCAGTCGGATCACACTCCCTTGGAAAGTAAACAGGATCAAATCACTGGATGTCAGAGAGGAAAATGCACAGATAGATGGTCTAGCTCATTCATGTGGTCCTGTAGAAGGATTGCTTCTTACAGTTTACTTCATAGCACTTTGTTCACTGTTTTCCAGTATTGTAGAAGAAATGTTGCCCTCTGGAAGAGTCTGGAAGATCTGTCAGGGCTTGTATTACTGTGATTAGTCTTACATTTCCCATTTTGTTTATCTACCTCAGGTTTTAATGTGCTGTATTCCACTAGGATTTTTTACAACTCCTTGCAGATACTGTTCTAGAAGGAACCTCATTATTAGGAGATGAGGAAGGACAGTAAGTAATCCTGGCCTGTTTAAAGCTAATTGCAAAAATTCTACAGTGATTGTGATGGGGCCAGGACTAGACACATAGGCAAGGCTTTCCTCCACACATAAATTCATCATGATAGTCAGCTTAAGGGACTGTGGAAGAGAGGAAGAGAAGAGGGAGGAGAGCTCTGCCTTGAACTCTTTCAAATACGGGCTACAATGGCTGCTAATTTAGATACAAATGCCACCACCAGCAATCTGCATGTACCCTAGCTCTGCTTCAAAACCCCACTGATACAAGTTCCTGGCATATCACTGATGTTATCATTTATGAGCTTAAAATACTTCTACGTCTCTCTTCCCTCATGCCACTGGTTCTCCCCTTAAGTATGAAGAAAAGAACTGAGTTGCCTCGTAAGTCACTGCTTGCCCTTTGCTGCTGGCAAAAACAGGTGAAATGGGGAACAAGGCTCAAGGCCCAATTCTTTCATCTTAATTTTGGTGCCTTGATTTTGGTTCTGTGTTGCCTGGATTGTAACAAATTACATAAATTTCCCATGTTTCAGCTTCTTTGCTTTCAAAATGGGAATAGTTATTTCAGCTTTCAATGTACCTTATAGCATGTGGACATAAAGCACTACCAAGAGAAGAAGGTTTTAATATTTTTTATGTTTATTTTTTTTAATACATGTAAATTCCAGCATTACCTCTCTAATGTGAATACATCTTTGATATTTCTGTTGTAGAAACTCTTTAACACATGCTGATAACATAGAATCCCTGTGTACTATTCCTGATAATTTCTATAAAACCTCATTCTGTCACCAGCAATATTACTGAAGACTGTGTGTCCTTGCCTTGTCAGAAACTGCAGCCTTCACTTTCTTCTTTCACCCATAGTTTTATGTGTACTGCAACAGCTAAAAGTAATTTTTGTTTCCAGATTCAGTATAACACCCCCCCACACACACTTTATGGGTCAAGCTATTATTTCCTCATATTATGCTTCAGTCCCCTTTTATTTCTGCACTATTCTCTGTCCTTTAAATCCCTTGCTTAAAATCTCCTTGGTGATTTCTTTATTTGTCTCCTAAGCGGCCTCTGATTTTCATCTGGGGTTCCCTCCAGGGTAGTCTATTATCTCACTTTCCCTTGAAATTCCTTCATTCTATAATTAGTACTTTTAGGTCTGTCTGTGCTGAATAACTGGTGGACTACATCTCCTAGATCTAATGTGTGATTACTGGAGGTGATTCTGTCTTTCCTTGCAAGTGTGCAGGAAAGTGAAGACAATGACTATCCGGGAAAACACCTGAAAAAGGCAATGGCAGGAGTCAGTCTTGTGCACAACGCCTGGCACTCAGCAGCTACAGAGGGTTCACAGCTCTAGGCTTCAATTCATGGGGTGACCCAGGGAGAAACACGTCCTTTATGTCTCAGGTATGACCACGGTGGAAAATAAATGGCAACTTTGGCTCTCACAGCATGGTGACAGCAGAGTGCTGGTACTTTGCCATCAGTGGGCAGACACCGGTGGGGACATGTGGCAATCCCAGGCAAGGAAGAGCTATTTGGGCTCTGTCAAGGCTCCTTCAGATCAGCCAGCTCGTGCTCTGCACACAGGGAGGCAGAAGGTGTCTCCTCCACCCCAGTGTCCAAAGCTCTGGCAGTGGTGTCCAGGTACCTGGCACTCAGCACTCTGCTCTGGGCACAGCAGGGCTGGCTCAGCCATGTCCCACTGTGCAACCTGAGCCCAGACTGCTGAGAAAGAGCTGTGAGAGTCAGCAGGACGCTCCAACAATCAAGGTACAGTCAAGGATAGGCCTGTTGACACTGGGTGCTCAGTTGCATGGGGATTCAGAAGGGAAAATGGCTGAGTATGAGCTCCTGAAGGGGGAAAGCAGGGAGGCTGGTCAGGATCAAGAGTAAAACCTGTAGTAGTGGGGCTGGTCAGGTTGCCAGCTTGAGTCACTGGTGTGGGCATAGCAGGGGGAAAAAGCAGCGCTGGGACATCCAGAGCTGGCCCTTTCCCTCCTGGTGAGCAAAGGGCAGTAAAGGCTCTGCAAGTGCTGCACCAGGGAGCAGACCTGAGCCTGACAGCTCATTAATTCCTACCTGTCCTTCACTAGCTCCTGAGTCAGGCTACAACTACTGAGTCTTCCAAGTGGTGAGCAGGCCCTTTGCTCCTCCAGATGATCCTCTGCTCTAAGACCAAGACTGACTATTTTGTTCATCCTCAGGAGCTCTATTTACCCAAACCATGTTTTCACATGTTCAGACATGAGAAGCATAGAGCTTTATCAAGGATTTAATCTACCTGTGGCAATTCTGGTACATCGTATCACACATCTATGGTTTCTTGTATCTGTAAAATTATTTACTTATTGTGTCTTTTATTAATGAACAATGGATGTGCATTAGTGAATCATCCAAAGCAGAATTAAATTGCTTTCCTGTCTACGTTTGCTTTATAAATCAATAGATCTGTGACAGTAATATGTTTTAAACACACAGAAAAGCTGGATTTTGATTTTTATAGTGAGTTGTTCAACTATTTGCTTGCTAGCCTCAGAATACTTATATTCTCTAAGCCAAAAAAGAACTGTATCACTTTATATACAAGCTTAGCTTTGCCTCTTCATTCCCCTCTATTACCTTTGTTATTTTTCACAGACCAGTACACAGGTCCATGTATTTCTCTGATAGGTTTTAATTTTTTCTGCAGTCCCATGTTATTGGCTCCCAAGCCAATTTACTTTACTCAACAGCATGATCTATTCAAGTGGAAATGGGAAGTTTATGCAATATTTTCTCTAGACTTCTCTGAATGTATTCTCTGAGCCACACTGGCTGGAGTGTACCTTTATTTTAGAAGCTCTGCAGTCTTGCAACACTTGCACAAGAGCCACTGGAAACCTGAAGTCCTGTGACTGTGAGGCAAGAATTGTGAAGATTCTGTGAAAGGAGAACTCTCAACAAAGATTCTGTGAAAACAAGATCACTGAAGAGCTCTGTATACATGTTATAAGGCAGAGAAGGGAAAAAAAAATTTAAAAAATGTTTAGGGGAATGCTTCAGTGAGGATCCCATATAACACTGGAAAATTCCCTGAATTATTGATGGCAAATAGAATATCTCAAAACCCATTCCCTACCAGACCATGATGGGATGCATCATTCGGAAAACTTCTTCCAGTTTTTCCTGGTTCCTCTGAACCTTTAGGTAGGGTCAGGCCCTCAGTGAAGTTTCAAACAGAAAGTGTGAAACAACTTTTAGCTCCTCACAAGCCTCCTTCCACTTTTATGGTGACCATAGGTTACTGAAAACAGAAAAAAACCCATATACATCTAGATCACATATTGATTTATAGTTGGACCAACTTAAAGAGAGCTTACAAGATGTTCCAGAGCATGGTTTAAATTTAATTGCACGTATCTCAAATGAGACACCTTTATCAGCCTACTGTCAGATTCCATATTGTCACTGTGCTGCTACCATAGCCCTGCTCAGTGTCTGAAAAGGCTGCACGATGTCGTAGGCTGCAGCAGAGAGAAGTCTACTGACAGTCTACTCCAGTCTTTTATTACTGTCCCACTCTGTGTCCATCACTCTGGCTTTTAGCTCTACGTAGCCACTTTTTTTCCTGTGACAAACATTCTTACTCCCGCCCTTACTTG
Organism: Pseudopodoces humilis; assembly: GCF_049639895.1. Lineage (NCBI taxonomy): Eukaryota > Metazoa > Chordata > Aves > Passeriformes > Paridae > Pseudopodoces > Pseudopodoces humilis. The sequence goes on from NC_142200.1 coordinate 17,285,464, forward strand.
ATTAATCTTTTCACCAGCTGTACTTGTGTTTGCAGAGTATGCGTTGCTATGCATTCATTCCACCACCTCCACACCTCAGAGCATTGGCAACAATCACATTCCTTACAAGAAAATGCTGTTAACTAGTTGCATCCAAAGTTAAGGAAATGAAATGTCAGTAATATGAATTGTGACTAGACGGCAATTTTGCTCTAAGAGTGAGTGATCTGTGTTAGGCAAAGGCGACACAGGACCACATGGGAAGAGGACCACATAAGAATAGACAACACTTGGCTTGACAGAGTTGTTCCCTCTGCTTGCTCCATAGTTTGTGGGACTGCAATTACCAGCAACAAATTAATATACTTGCCCAACACATGCTGGCACAAAAGGGGGAGGAGAGTGGGTGGCAGAGCAGCAAGATGTTTGTGTGGTTAAATAACAAGTAACTAAGGCTCTAGTAAGTGCTCAAGAGTAGATGCTGTAGCTTCTGGGTTTTGAAGGAATGACAACACGGGCATTTGCTGTATGCACACAATTTCCTGCATTTGTATCAGCTGTCAGAAGGATAATGCCCACCCAAGGACTGGGTACGCTGTGCCATGGCCCAGGAAAGGTGTTTGAATTCTTCCAGGCTGCATTGCCAGGGTTGAGCACCATATTTTTTCCTGTCAGTCATTTAATTATGATTAATCTATCAGATGCAGCAGGTGCAGCTTGCAGTATCAGTGCACAACCTCTGTGTGTTCCTATCCTGCTAATTCCCAAATGGAAATGTAAAATAGACTTAAAGAGAGTTCGTTTCTGTCTTTACTTTTACGCGAAACTATTTGAATAATTTGCAGATAGGCTTTTTTGTTTCTTTGATTAGGTTTTATTTGCTCCTTTATATTTATCTCAAAGACAGCACTATTATTAAAAAGCTCCAAGGTCAGCCTACACCATTTTCCCCAACTCCATAATTTTCTCCTTACAATTTTTCTTCAAAGAATGAATAGTACACTATCCAATGCATTGAAACTGCACTTTGCTAATGGAAACACTACCTGGAGCTGCTTTGAAATGATATCCAAGGCAGCCCAGAGCACTGAGCAATCTGTGTGTGATGGGCACTGTGAGTGCCCTACTGTTGCCATGTCCTGGTATGACATTCATGGGAGTTATTCCCAGAAAGATTTGAATCTTCTGTGCTGGGTGTTTTGGGTCTTAGCAATGGGATATATCTTCAAAACTGATTTGATTTCCTAATTCATTGCTTCAGAACTGGCAAAGAGTTCTTACAGAGAACCACCTGTTCTCTGATGTTAGGACAACTTTAGACAGTCTGTGCTTGTCTCTCCTGGTTCCTTCCCAGCTCACTTGCCATCTTGAGCCTCTGCTTCCTGCCCAACAGCCACGCAGGCAGGTGCTGCCCACTACTAATTCCTGCGTGCATCCTAATTTCAGCTCCATGATGAAGGTCCCTCTGCCCATGCTTGCTTTCTATCTCCCCAGAGCCTGGTCTTTCCACTGCAGCACAGTATTCAGCTCTGATAAACCTTTAGTTCAGACTACTCCATACTTTATTTGCATATTCTAGTTTATCACTAACACTGGCGAAGGAAAAGCACTGGCAAGAGAACTCAGTGAAGGTTCATACTGAAAATGAAATGGTCATTCATTTATTATGTATTTTTTGGCAACAGTCTTTTTTTTAATAGTCATTTATGCCGGCCAGAGGAAGTGTGTGGACAATCTGCCAACATGGGTGAGCTCCTGAGATTTTTCAGTAAGTCTTGCCCAGAGGGTATGTCTCTTGACGTCTCATCTCCAGCAGTTCTGGGATAATTTGAGAATCTGATTTTATCTTTCCCCGGAGTAAGTCGTGAGCTCCCATGACTACGGACAGCAACTCCGGGAGATGACTGAGCCAGACTCACGCCTAAGGCTGCAGGGCAGCTCCTCTCCGGAGCCGTGTCAGGACGCGGTGCCCGGCAGGGCTGTCCGGAGCCCTGGCAGCGCTCCCCGGGGCCGGCGGGGCGGGCGCGGCTCCGGGCGCTGCCGCAGCAGCGCAGCCGCCCGCGGACTACAGCTCCCGGCGTGCCGAGCGGAGCCCGCCCGCCCCGGCACTGCCCGGCTGGGCTGGGCTGGGCCGGGCCGGGCCGGGCCGGGCCGGGCTGTCCGGAGTGGCTGGGAGCAGCGCGGCCGGGGGCGCGGCCGGTGGCGGAGGCGGGCGGGCGGTAGGTGAGCGTGTCCTGTGTCCGTGTGTCCGTGTGTGCGGGCGGGGCCGGCGCCGTGGCGGGCAGGTGAGAGCCCCGCGGGCAGGAGGAGGAGCAGCGGGAGGAGCAGCAGCGGCAGGAGGAGGCGGCGTGCTCCTGCCTGCCGGGGATGCGTGTGTGCCTGTGCGTGTCTGCGCGCCGCTCACCTCGGCATCGCTCGGGTCACTCCCTGGCGGGTGCATCCAGCCACTCCCGGCGCCGGCGGGAATCGCTTTTCCCGGCGCGGCCGCTTCTCGCTGAGGTCCCGGGAAGAGCGTGAGTGAGCAGCGGCTGGGAGCGATCACGTATGTGCTATAGACGCACATGTGTTTCCTACGCATGCAACACATTTGCCGGGCTGCAGGCTTCGCCCCGTGACACCGGGCGGCCTCGAGGGGGAAGGGGCCCAGGCGAAAGGGGTAATAACGAAATAATTGCAGATGAGAGGTAATATCCGTCTTTGAGTCATCGGTCTTTGAGGCATAATTTCATTCCAAAAGCTCTTAGATGGATGGTAGATCTTACATAGGAAAGCACTGCTTTTCCCATAGGATTATCAGATTTCCACCGGAGAATACAGATCCTGGATTATTGAGCTACATGGGATTTGCGTGTTTCTTTCTAATTAGTCTGTGAATCTGAGTGTAAAATTCTTTATTTGGAAGGGGGGGGATGGGAGTTATATGCTTCTAAAAGAACAGACATATCTTTTCTCTGACATTTTACACAGTTTTTCTGGTTATCCCGTGCTCCGTGTATACTTACTGCCTTAATTGGATAGTGGTGTCGAAGGTTGATTAGATTCCCTAATAGATTTTGGATCTGCAAGAAGATTGCAGTTTTAAATGTGTGGTTAAAGCAATCGTGTTTGCCGTCTCCCTTCAAACAGTTGAGAGGAGGGCTGATGTATTACATTTGCGTTATCTTCCCTTTGGTTTATTAATGTATCATTGTGAGGTTGTCGGGTTCGGTTTTGTTGTTGTTGTTTTTTCCCCCCTCTGCTATTTCATTTGCAGACTGAAAAGAAATGAATGTCAGAGAGGATTTGTTTAATCATTTAACAGCTGACACAAGCCATGTCCCTAACAAAGCGTTGGTGAAAAAGTAGAAGATTTCTGGGATACAGCAGCGCCAGTACTGTGAAGCCGCTTCTGCAGGTCAGGAGCAGCATTTGCTGGAGGATGCCGTAGCCCAGGAGGTGAGGCTCATGGGGACGAGGTCGATGGCTTGCATGGAGCTTCTCTACCTGGCCGAGGAGAGCAGACAGGTGCCCCTGGGCACCGCTACTGGCTGGAGCCTGCCCTCCCATCCTTACGAGCAGCAGCAGTGTGAGGGGGGTGAGCTGGACCCCAGAGCAGCCGCTGCCGTGGCAGCCCTGCACTGTGAACGGCACTGCAAGCCCTTGCAGAGGGGCCCTGTGGCTGAGCCCCCCCTGGCACCCCAGCCCCCCTCCCTGGGCACCTCACCCCAGGAGCACCCTGCACCCTCCAGCACCTCCCAGCCCTGCCACCCAGCCGAGCGCTTGCCCAGGGAAGAGGATGGAGGGAAGAAAAAAGCCTGCTGCTGTGCCCAGGAACTTGAGACATCGTTCACCTGTGTGGATGAAAATGTAAATCTGGAGCATGCAAGAAGTCCCCCCACTCCTACAGGTGGCCAGGATGCCCCTCTGCAGCAGCATTCCTGCAGGGAGCTGCCACCTGAATGGGTGCACGATTCTCCTTCCTTGGTCTCCGAGGAGGACGATGCTGCCTCAGAGGCAGCAGCTGGGAAATCCGTTGACTATGGATTCATTAGTGCCATTTTGTTCCTGGTTAGTGGCATTTTGCTGGTGATAATTTCCTACGTGGTACCCAGAGATGTGACTGTGGATCCCAACACGGTGGCTGCCCGGGAGATGGAGAGGCTGGAGAACGAGAGCGCAAGGATCGGTGCTCACTTGGACCGCTGTGTTATCGCTGGGCTGTGTCTCTTAACCCTGGGGGGCGTGGTGCTCTCCAGCCTGCTGATGATGTCCATGTGGAAAGGGGAGCTGTACCGGAGGAGCAGGTTTGCATCCTCCAAGGAGTCTGCAAAGCTGTATGGATCTTTCAATTTTAGAATGAAGTCTGGTGCAAATGATAATATGCTTGAGCTGTCATTAGTTGAGGAAGATGTGCTTGCCATAGATAATTAGTGTGGTCATGATTTTTAAGGCAGCATTTCTACAGGAAAATATGTTTCATTAAAGAAAGCAGATGCAGCTAAAGATAGCTGGTGATGCAGTTTATTTGTCTGACAAGAATGGTGTTATCTTAAGCTCTATAATCAAATGTTTTCAATATATGAGTACTTGTTGTAAAGGGGAACTGTGCCAGATGAAATGCAAATGATATAAAATAATGAAAACCACTGAATAAAAAGAGATTTGTGATAAGTAGGTTCCTCAGATACTCGTTTATCCTAATATAAAACATTCCACTGGTGTCTTGCCTATATAATTTTCTTATTACTCCCATATAGAACAAGAATGACCTTGACACTTTGGAAGCTGTTTATTTTTGAAGCCTGCAGAATTATTAACAGTCTACTTGACAGAATGTTAAGTAGCAGGACCAATAATCAAACAGTAGGGCTAATATTTCATTAAGAGATACTATTTTATTCTTTAATTTTAAGCAGATCCCTTCTCTTTAATTAAGTGACAGCTATGGGAAGAAAGAACACCACTTGGTCATGACTGGCCACAAACCTCCCATGTTTTCAAACAATTGTACAATTAGTGATAATTATTTAAAATATAAAATAAGAGGCAAAGGGCAGGAAACCATATGGCTCATGGTACTGGTAGGAGACAAAAGACTCTTTCAGCTTGAGGTCAGTGGCTCCATTTCAGTTCAGATTAGCAATGATTGATAGTCATTAACTTCTGATAGCTATAGTGACCCATATAAAAGAAGTTTAGTTCCTGGTGGACAGATGTCTTTGTATGAAAACTGCCGTAACAAGAATTAACAGACCTCTTGTTTGGAGTCTCAAAAGACCTAAAGACTGAAAAAGCATGGGGATGCTGAGACAGGACACTTCTCCTTCAGTACACACGCCAGAAGAAATTCAAGCTCAGCTGCAGGGCTTTGCTTATACTGGGGCTGTCTGCATCTTATTAGTCCTTTTTTAAACTTCTGTTTTATTTCAGTAGTCTGTCAACCTTCTCATAACCAGCAAGGAAAGGTCAGGAAGGAGCTCTCTAAACTCGTTCAAGAAAGCCCAATTTATTTGTAAAGAATAAATCATCAGGAAATACAGAGGTTAAGTACCAGGCAGTTTACTGGCTGACATGAGACTCACTTAACATAGGGAATGATCAAGGGTACATGATGCTATTAATCTCAGTTCTTTGGCACTGTAGCCAAAAACCTATACCACTGATGCTATTTGGTTTATTACCAGCCAATTTCTGGGGAACATTGATGTGTTCTTGCAGTGCTGGGAAAACTGACAAAAATTGTTCAGTGCACCAATGTCAGTTCTTACTGAGCAATGGTTACTACATACATACATAAATACATATATATATATATATATATATATAATGTCTTGTTAATATGTATATGTATGTTATATACGTATGTGTCCCTGGCAAAGCCAAACATGGGTGAAGTGCTCTGTCTGCACAGTCTCTGCAGTCTTGGAAATGTGCTTCACTGTGACAGCCTTCTCAGTTGTGAGTTAAGTCTAAAATATCAGGAATATGCATTATTTTTAAAATTTAAAATTTAAAAATAAACTTTTTTTCTCACTGTGTGACACACAAGAGAAGAGTTCTCTTGGGAACGGGTGAGGATATTTTGTTTATACTCCCTTTAACCAATAATATTTGGCAGTACAGAGTTCAGAATAACAAGTGGATGGTGGAAACGTGGGTTCCTCACAGAGAGACTGAATGATATTTTGTCACTTGGTTCTTCATTCCCATTCTCTGGCTATTTTTGTCAGGAGACAAGTGCAGCACCCAAGTCTGAGTCAACTAGTTCAGTCTCTTGTGCTTGCTGGCTGCAGGTGCTGGCGCGGGTGCCTGTGACCAAGGGCCCAAGGAGCTGCCCGGCTCCAGATTCACGCCTTCAGTCAGTAAATTCCATAGTGTGGTACCCGGGCTTTAACACTGGCCTCGCAGAACAGATGCTGCTTCACATGTTCTCTGCTCCAACCACAGCTTTAGGTCAGTGTTCTGCATAATTAAGTTGTAATAAATAGAGAACAAAGTGAGCTGCCTTATTAGAGGGTGCTGCTGCCCAGTAACTGATTCTCCCAGTTTAAGTTATGATACACAGCGTGTTCACAGGCAGTAACTCAGAAGTGACCAGCATCTCCACAGTTGTTTTTGAGGAGCTTACATCCTTCTGGCTGTGTCATCAGGGATTCCTGATTGAATCTCTAGGATAAATACATGAAATGTCTTCTTAGATCTGGAAGCTGCCTTGGCCTGTTGTGATCAGTACAAGTGAGGAAGGAGCTAGCCTGAGAATCTGGATGCAGAGCAGGAAGGTCCCTCTTTTGCTGGCCTTGGCCAGCTGCTGGAGTATGGGGACACTGCCTGCAGAGCTTTGCTCGAGGTGGGGCAGGTGGGAGCAGCCCTTCCTCTCATCCTGCCTTGAGGATGGGAAGGGGCTGGCTATGGCCTCCACAGGTTCAGGGAAAGCCATGCCGAGCAAGAGGGCAAAATGTTTCTGAGCTTGGGTCAGCAAGATGTTGGGGGGGTGCACAGATAACTCAGGGGTTGGAAACCTTTTCATCTGCCTGAGCCCTGTGTTCTCACCTACATGACAGAAGCTTTGAGGCTGGTGGTTTTGAGAGCTATTATTTTTATTTTTTAATTATACATATGCATGAAATTGGAGTACATTCCATTACTGCAGAAAGATGACAGCTTAAGCTGTATGGATCACAGATTTCTTGTAGAAACCATGACATGCCTTAATGCTGATTATTAGCAGTAGAAAAAGGAACGCTTCCCTGACTGTCAGTATGTTATTGTCAAGTGAGAAGTTTTCTGACACTTTGTAAAATGCCTGTCACAGATCATGAACCTGCAATATTTTAATGAACCCTTAAATTTTCCCTAAGCATTTTAAGGAAACATTAGTCAACCTAATAAACTAAATGTACACTGCAGAAGTGTGAGGAGTAATAAAATTTAAACAACAGGACTAACAGAGTTTCTTTATTTCGGTGTGTGTGGTGTGAAAGGGGTGAAGGAAGGCCTTCAGAGCACAGGAATTTAGGAGATAAAAATGCTCAGGACATTTCTCTGATCACCTTTAGAAATCGCAGCATGATGTGAGTTGGCAGCACAATATAAAACCTCTGGACTCTCAGGTTCTCATGCTGTGAAACCAAACAGAGACAGAAGCCAAAGCACTTGCTGTCTGGTGGCTGATGGTGGAAATGAATGTATGAGCCCACTGGCCAGTGGACAGGCCTTCACACCATTCACCTCACATAGGATGGTACCAAAGAGAGCAAGGCCAAGAGACGTTTATTGCTCTCTCATTCCCCTTCGCAATTTGACTTCCCCTGCTCAAAATTTAAATGCTTTAAAGGTACAAATGGGAGAAGAGTTGGTGGTGTTTTTTTCATTGCCTGGGCTAAAGTTGTCACTTGATTCATCGGAGAGCTTTCTCCTTTTTTGTGGGAACTAAATTTTGGCATATACCGAGTGGGTTTTAGGTGCCCTCTAAACATATCTCAATTCTGAGTGTGGATTTCCAAGAACCCTGGAAACAGAACAGGATTTTTGTCCTTAGTCAGTCTATTTCTGACCAGTCCCAGTTGCCAAATATGACATTTCCCCAGTTTCTACCTCATGACACATTTGCCGGCTGGGCCCAGCCCTGGTCTCTCCCTTCCCACTGCAGGTGTCCATGTTTCCCTGAACTGTGGGAAGGGAGGCTTCCCTGCAGCGAGGTGACAGCTGCCAGTGTCCAGCTCCCTGCTGCTCCAACAGCTCCCTGCTGACCCATGTTCTCAGTTCCTTTTTCTTAGTCAGACGCTGTGGCTGAGGCTGGACACTGGGAGCTGCATGGCATCTGCTGGGGATCTCATCAGAACGGAGGCTGTCACCGCACCCTCGCTGCAGGTGCCCAGCGTGTGTCCCTCCAGCCTCGCCTGCTCCTGCCAGCCTGAAGCCAGCCCCGTGGCAGAAATGCCCAAGACTCTCCTAGGGAGCTACACTGGGTTGTTGCTGGGTTTTTATGTGTTTACAATTTTTTAATCTTTGTAATTCTTTTAAAAATCTGTCTGCAGTAACTCTAGAGTTTACTGACTAAGAAAGCAACTGGTTTAATCTTGTAAAACTCTGACCCACAACGGGGTGAAACATCACAGTACATCATGAGCTGTTCAGTAGTGCGTTTGATGCCTTATTACAATCGCAGCTGCGTTCTGTACAGAGTTGAAAATAAAAGTGTATGAAGCTGAGCACTGTCATTGTCCTCTTTGCTGATTCCAGTGGCTGGCTCTTCTCTCCGTGCCATGGGTGCAGTCCGCAGTGTTCAGCAGCATGGAGCCCATGTAGGCAGTAGGGCCACCTGGCAGAGGCGGTGCTGGATTGAGCTGTGCCGGCACACCAAGCTCATCCCCAGCTCACCCCTCCATCGTGTCCCTGCTGCTGGCCCTTCCCAGACAGAAGTGTCAAGCAATACAGTTTCAACTCCATGCAACCAGAGCAAAAAAGAGAAAAGTGTGTGGAAGCAGCCATGGCTGTGTGAGCAGGCAGCTGAGGAGGTGCTGTGTCAGATGGTGGGTGTTGAGCCCCTGCTCACCATCACCTCATGCATGACCACTTCAGTATCACATCCTCCCCTCAGCCCGGCTTGGCCGTGGCCAGGGCAGGAGCGCTGGGCCCAGCAGCAGCCATGGGCATGGTGGGTGGGCATGCGGCTCCCAGAAATCACGGGAGGTGATGGGCGATGCAGGGAGATGCAGGAGCTATGTTCCTGGAGGTCTATGGGCTAGGCATGGCCACCTCAGTGTCAGCTTCACCTCTCCCCCCTGAAGAGCTGTGTCAGAGTGGGCAGCAATGGGAGGGTGTTGGTGCAGCGCCAGCAGTGACTGGCACCAGCAGCTAAGCAGAACCTCCAGGGAGCCACAGTTCTCAACTGGCTTGTTTTGGTTTGGTTTGGTTTTTGTTTCTCTCAGATCTCCAGTGTGTGTCGGTTAAGCACCATAAACACTTTTGACAACCTGTACTCCCTCCCAAACGCAATTTGAAGGTATGCCACACAGGTTATTCCCTGTAAGGTCACTTTTCATTCCAGTATGACAGAATCAGACCTTTCCCTGCCACTCTTGTGTGAATCACCATGTGGGTGGGAGCGCTGTGGTGAGTGGGGATCCAGGCTGGAGCAGGGACTGTCTACTCATATTACCTATTACCAGAGAACAGAGTACAACAGGGCCCCAATTCACAATTCAGGCTGTTGCTGCTACAGGAGTAATAAAGGTGTCCCAGAAGTGGACAAACTGGCTGCAGTGACTGCACTGATGCCACATGCAGACTATGGTGTGCAACTCATGGTTAGGAAGAGGTTAAGAGAGTAGATGTATTTATAGATATGACATCCATCAGCTTAAAGAACTGGGAGTCTTTCTAACTGAAAGCAAACACACACAAATTCATTTTTACTCAATTTACAGATTTCTTCTTAATCTTACCATTTTAAGTTTTGAAGGATTCAGTGTCGCGTACTGTGTTCGCAGGGGCTTTTTTACCATGTGTTTATGAGTCCTGGCAAGGTCAAGAGTCCTATAGACTGCAAGGAGGTGAGATTTCTCTGACTTTCTTTTCAGTTTAAATTAAATCCTGGATATTATAAATCTGCATGAAACCAAACAAGACAAGAACCTCTTATTTGAAATGAACCAACTTAATATTTGTTTGTGTAAATGTAAATGCAGTGCCCATGGTAGAAACTGAGATGGATAATGCATATTTTAATTAGATTTTCAATAAAAATTCATTGTTAAAATATTTCTTCAGACTTGCTGTATTAAAAACCTGTAAAGAGTTCTATGCTTATTTATGTGTAGATTGGCCCACTGTTACGTATGGTAAAAGATACTGATCAATTGCCATTAACTGAGCTGCACCTCATGGGCATTTGGCCATTGTTTTGAACGAGGGCATTACAACCTAACAAGTGTGGTTTTTGTTCACCTGAACCCAGTGTGTAACCCATAGACCACTGAAAGTTCTTCCATCTGCGTCGAGAAATGAGATGCTGAGTAGCACAAAGCATAATGTTCTCAAAAAGTCTTCTGTGCACAGATACCTCCTGGAGAGCTGGAGAATCAAGGCTTAAGTCCCAGTCCAGCACTGCAGAAAAAGCTAAATTACTACAGAACCACTAGAATAAATTAATCCGAAAAGGACTACATTTTTTTTTTCTGACGGATGACATTTACATTTAATTTAAAGTACAAAATAATCTTTTTTAAAATCTTGAAAAGTCAACCCAAACTAAATTTGCTAATATTTGGAGGTATTTGCATACGCTTTTGCACATTTGTTTTTTTTTAAGGCATAAAAAAATCAATAGGCTTCTGTTGAAAGAATAAAACATATCTTTATATCAGCAAAAAAAGCTTTTCTTTTCCAATGATTGTTTCTGTTTTGACAGATGTGTATGCAGGGAAATTTAGCTATTGTTGAATAAAACATTTCCAGAAGCAAAATTGATTAAGTCCCTTTTGCAGAGGAAAAAAAATCAATTCTTTCCATTAGAAGGATCTAAAAGATGTTGATCAGCTAGAAATGTAAATAAAGTTCTTTAATCACTATTCTCGAACTGCAGTGTATCCATCTACATGGGATTGTCTCGTCTCTTTATAGCTTAAAATAAATTTGGTTGAACTCTTAACATGAAGCAGCTTCTGACAAACTAGCCAGAGTAACTGTGCTTGAATGTAAATAATATCAAGTAGCTATCCTGACATTTTGGTATTGCTTTTCTCAAGGATTAGCTGTTCATGAGATGAATGTATATGTGATAACAATATATCCAGGCTGGGAACAAAAATATAGTCACTGAAAGGCAGAGCAGTAGAAAGTGTGTGACTGTTTTCAGTTTCTATGTATTCTGATTTCATGCAATAAGGACAGCACTTTAAAGATCTCTTCATTAGTAATTGTTGAGGGCTATTAAAGGTCACGGAGGGCTATTAACAGAAGGATGCCAAGTCTAGCTCTGTAAGTCCCTAAGCTTCTGATTGCTAAGAGCTGAGAGAATGTGCTGGTGTATGCTTGCCCTTCCCTTGGTTTTAGATAAAGCTGTAACTGCTGCAGGCTACTATCTGAGCCTATTTTGTGACAGATGGACCTTTGATTTGATCCAGACTGACCCTGTGTTCTCAAAAGTTTGTGCTCTCCCTATAGGGACAATACTAAGTCACTGTTTGCCGCTGTGTCTTCGTAAAGAAGGAATCAATAGATCACAGCCTTACCTTTGTTTTTACCTCCTTACAGGAATGGTAATCATGGCTGGAAGAGTTCTTGAGAGGTCATTTTTCCAGTCTTCTGGAACTTTCACCCTCCATCAGTCCTCAAAGATGATTACTCACGGCCATGAAATTGCTGCTCAATTCTCTGAGCCCTCTGGGGTGAATTTCATAAGGCTCACATGATTTGCAGATACATTATGTATCTATGCAGCCTCTTCTGCTCTCTGCCAGCCGAAGTTCTTAAGTTCTGAAGTCTATGGATAGTCTGAATAGTTTTAGATTTTTTTATTGAGGTAAAGAAAGGTTGAAGCACTTCAGCCTTCTCAATGTCATTTTCAATTGTGTCCTGTCTCACTCCCACCAAGCAGAAAACCTGTTCTTTCTTTGTCTTTTTTCTTCTTTCTAGTATAAATATAGAGCACTTCCTCATGACCTTTTTTTTCTCTTCTATGAGGATCTCACTTGCTTAACCTCACAAAAGAAGTGAAAATTATTATTTATATGTTCTAATTTCCCCAGTGGGGAAATTTCTAAAATTTTAGACTACTGTTATGGTTAGCCAGATCCATGTTTACTATTGTTATTTTTCTTTCACATTTTCACATTTCACATATGGTATTTTGTTTTCTTAATTTTGGTGAAGAATTTGCTAAATTTTCCTGAATTCCTTTTTTCTTTAAATTTCTGCTATGTGGGAACATATCAGTTAGTGCTTTGAATTTGCTCAAGTTTTTTGTTCCTTGGGATGACTTCCCTGGAGGCAGAAATACTCTGTTGCAATAGCCCTATATTGTGGTTTGTTTTTTTTATTCAGCTGAGCTGGTGATTGTGATCCCTACTCCTGCCCACCTCCATTCATTCTCCACTCAGACTTTCTTCAGTGTGGGCAGCAGTGGTCCAAGTTGGATATTTTGTGTTGGCCTTGCTCTTTGAGCCAATCCGTGTTGCTAAGGAAAATGCTGTGGGCTTGTCTATGGGATCAAATTACAATGCATGGCTATTGAGATGGGAAATGTCTTCACTTAAACTTCACAGGATATTGAAACCAGTCTTAGCAAAGAGGCGAGTTAGAAGCAAAAATCAATACTGGACAATGCTGAAATGCCTCTGTTCAGCTGCTGTTTTAAGTGGCTTGTACAGACCTTTCAAGTCATGTTGCCAGCAAATGGAGGAAATACAGCTTTTAAAAAGTCAGAGAATTATTAATAGTGTGCTTGACCTCCAGCTCTGCACAGTCTACAAAAAAAGCATCATTTTTCATATGCTCCTGCCTTATGTCTAATTCTGCAAGCCCTGTTAGGAAGCAGTTGCGCATAGGAGAAGTGCATTCAGAGAGTGAGGGTCAAAACTTTAGATCCATGATGGACTGTGGGAGGGAAGGAGAGCGGGAACAGATCATGGTCAACCCCTGAACAAAAAGGGAGGGGTTCAGGAACCCTACACCTCATACATCATTCACATGCTAATGATATTTCTTGTCCTAGTGTGTGAGAGAAGAAAATTAACTGTGCTGAGGTTACGCTTGCAGCTTTCCAGCAGGGATAGAGAAGTATGAAAAGAAGCAAATGTCAGATGGCTTCATAAAAAAATGAATGCTCTAGCCACTACCCTGGTGTCTGAGGAGTGACTGGGGAACCAGCACCTCCAATTGTGCTCCCCAGCAGGCTAATCTGTTGCGCAGCATTTATAGCACAAAGAAGCAGTCTGAACCTTTATTAACTTTAACCACTGTCTGAGTAACCTAAAGTGACAATCCATCTCTCTTATTGCTGTTATTAAGTCAGTTTTGATAGGACAATGATAAGGACAATGCCTTATCATCTGCAGAAAAAATGGAGAGGAGATATAATGCAGACAGCAAGTTTCTAGGTAAAATTAATCTGTCTGAGAAGGGGAGAAAAACGCTGCACACTGTGCTGAACAAATCTTTGCATTGATTTCTGGAAACAGAGTCTTTCTAGGAGCACCACAAATGCTTATCTTTATTTAGTGCTTGGATTCAAAGAGCTGTCAATCTTCCTCTATCCAGATAACTCCCATTTGTGTTCAGGTCTGGGGTGTTTTAGGGTCATACATTATTTCTGCTTGTGCTGTTCCTGCTTTTCACTTTGCTGCCAGCTCTGCAGTTCTTCATCAGCCTCACACAGCCACGTGTGCAAACAGAACCACTCCAGCCCCACTGCTTGGTGGCAGTGGGCAGTGTCCAGGTGACATGTGGCACTGCTGCAGCTCCAAGAGTGCACGTGCAAACCTTGGAAATGCAATACTTGTTCTTACAGAGAGCCTTAAACAATCATTTAAATATGCATGGAGATCTCATTTATGCATTGTCATCTGAGAGCCCAAATCTCATCTGTCTATGGTCGTGCTGCGTGTGGACTCTGTGGCCCGACAAAGAACCAATTCCTCCTCTCTGACTGTCGTACCTACTGTCTGGTTCTGTGTCCAGTGCATAGGAATAAAAAGGCAATTCTTTTATACCTCCCCTTCAATTCAGATGGGATTAAGCCTGCCTTTCAGCTGGATGGCTGAGGTAGCCTGAGATAAAATTTCAGGCCAGTAAAAAGTTACTACTCCTGCACCGAGAAAGATGAAAGGAAAGTAGTTGTGAATTGGAGAGATAAACAGCTCCTGGGGAAGCTCCACTACACAGCAGTAATAGCTCAAGTCTGTGGTTTAAAATCACGGTCTTAACTACAGTAAACAGAGCCAGTTATAGTGGCTTTTTTTTCCAAGGTGAAGGCTAGAATGCAGGCCATGGAGGACAGACATGGAAAATTTGTACACTATTTAAGAATCCCTCGCTGAACTTACCCCACATCCCATTAGAAGTTCCAGGATCTATAACAATAAGCTTACATACATAACTACAGCCACTACAGGATGAACCAGTGCATTGCAAGTAAGGAGGTTTGTATCCAAACACCACAGGAGGTGGATTTGTCACATAAATACCATTTTTCTTTACCTTGAGCTCTTGTGGGAACCCTAAGTTAATTTCTGTGTTCACACAGGATCACTTGGTGTTTACTGTCATTTACATAAGACAATATTTGGTTTAGTTCCTCTTTGAAATAAGGTATTTTACCTTACAGTTACCCATGCATCTTACTATTTTGCCTCAGCAAACAGAAGGGGGAAAAAATAAGAAAAGTGGTTTTAATTTTTATTTTTTTTTGTCAGGGAAAGTATGTGGAACTAAAAAGAAGAAAATGGAAGGGAGGTGAAGGTCTTGTCAGCAAGCAGGTAGGAATATGGATTTCATAATGTTAATAGCTACAGTCAATAATTATTGTGGAAATAGATTTCACAATTCATATTGAATTGATTGTAGCCAGCTTGATTGATGCTGTTGTAATACAGGAGGCTAATCAAGACTGGGAATAAAAAAAAAGAACCAAAATCCAAAGGCAAGCCCTTACAGATTAGTCATTCTTTATACCAGTAAGCCAATTTATCAGCAGTAATAAAAGGTCCTGATTTTGAAAGCAATGACTCATTTTCATAAAATATGTCCTCTAGTTACATCCAGTATTTTCAACGGTGCCTATCTCTTGTCTATTTTAATGGAAGGGGTAGTCAGATGCCAGGAGTTTTTTACACTACCCTGTATAAGATCAATTAGGCTTAGTGCCTTTTTAAAATTTATTTGCTTTGGACAGACCTTAAATTCTCTCTCACATCATTCTGTTGCTTTTCAGAATAAAAGTTGATTTTGCATTTAATTTGGGAACACTCTATATTCTTCAGGTTTCCCTAAGGGCACAAATCACCTGAAAACCTTAGGTAATGTCTTCATGAACCACTAAACAAATCCAGCCATCTTGTGATGTACAAAACAGGGATCTTGTTTTTCTACATTTTTGTACTTTCACCCCCCCACCTCTCCCAGCCTTGTAGTCCCTCTCTGCCTTGTGCTCCAGCCCCCTTATAAACCAATGGCAGGCCCAGCAGAAGACTATTTGATGATTGTTAGCATAATTTTTATCACTTATTTCCATTTTATATGACCCATTTACATTACAATGTATTTCCTTTTCTCATCTTGTTTCAGAACTAGTTTCAGAACTAGTTAGAGACTCATGAGCATCTTGGGGAGAAACAGATGCTCCTGGGAGCTTGCTCCTCAGGGCACACCTGTGTTCCTGGGGACAGACAGACCCTAGCTTGAGCTGTGCAGGCTTTTGAGGTGACTGGACGCAGCCAGCTCTGCTCCCAGGCAGCACAGAGCTGCTGTAGGAGGGCACAGTGCCTGAGCACTGTGCTGTGCCTCTCAGCATATTACACAGCTCTGTGGTTCGTGGAGTGGAAGTGTCTCCTGCGTGCTTCATCCAGGTCTGGACAAAGGTAGCTTGAGTGGAGTGCAATTGCCTCTGTGTCCTCATGTCCTTAATCATCACGGCAGTTGTCCTCACTGCTCCGCCAGCTCTGCTTGTATCCTCACTCTCCTCTCCTTGTTGAGCATCTCCTCTCCTGTTAAATTTATCTCTCTTGTATTACTCACTGTCTCTTTGCTGTCATGAGCTGCATGCAAATGCCTGGCTTATTGTTTGAGATAATGCATTTCCGCTATCTCAATGAAATAAGTGTATTCCATTTGTTTATTAGCTAATTAAACTAATCTCTAGAAAACCGTCAGAATGTCTTTCTGTTCTTCTGCAATGAAGCTAATTTATCTTTATAGTCCTGGCAGTAGGAAAATTGTCTATATGCCCTGCAGAAAAGTTTGAGATTCATATGTTTTTAACCCAAGTGTTTCAAATCAATAATCTAAAAGTCAGATTTGGATATTCAGGAAACTTTGGTGCCAAATGATCTGCAGCAAAAGAAACATATGGGAAGTATAAGCACAGTCTGATCTTATTTCTCAAGCTGGCAGATAAATTATTTGACAAAACAGACATTGCCTAGAAGTTAAATTTTTTTTTTTTTTTGTTCAGAAACGTGTCTCAAAGATTATTTGTTCCCTTTGAGCTGATCACTAGATGGTACTCAGTGTGTTAGGCTGTTTTCAGAATTTCATAAAAAGTGCTGGTAGAGAAGAAGCCATCACAGAATTGTGGTAGAGGCTGGTGGACATCTCTGAGCTCATCTGATCCAGCCCCTGCTCAAGCGAAGTCAGGGAGAGAAGATTGCCCATAGCTCATCCAGTTGACTTTTGAATATCTCCATTAAAGGAGACTCCACAGCCTCTCTGGGAAGCATTTTGCAGTGTTTGACCACCTGCATGTTAAAAAAAAAATAGACTTTATGATAATTATCAGAATTTTCTGTACTCCAGAATTTATTGCCTCTTGCCCTGTCAGTGCACAACACCAAGAAGTCTCTGGCTTTGTCTTTTTTCCCCCAGCCCCAGCTCAGGTTTTTATACACTTTGGTAAGATCTCCCTGAGCCTTCTGTTCTCCAGGCTGAGCAGTTGGCTGCAATAAAACCAGAGCACCAAACATTAGAGCCACCACATATGGAGGAGCTCAGACCTTCTGCAATTACAACTTGTAGCACCTTCTGGCTGGGTTCAGAGATCTCTGCCTCTAGACAGATGAAAAGGAAAACACTGTTTCAAGACAGATGTCTCCAGAAGAAGAAAGGTATTTATCCTTGACCCAATCCACACTACAAGATGCTTTATTTTAGTAGGAGTTTCAGGTTTTTGCCTCCTCCCAACAAAACCAGAATATTTATCCTAGCTTATGTCAGTTTGAAATTAAAACATATTAAATGAGAAGTTGGAGCCTTTTGTGTGAAAATGAAATCTTACTATTTTGAGGATTTCTCCCTGTGTGTAGTTCATATAAAACTACTGAAGTGCAATCTTTGACAATTTTACTTCTCATCACGACACTGTTAAGCATCCCCATCTCAGTTCTCCATCTATCTGGCGCATTCTGATCACCTCATTTTTGTGTGGGTTTGATTCATGAGCACCAGAAATAAAATGCGGACGCTGGGCATTTTAACATTTTTTTCAGCTGAAGATAGCAACTTTTAAATTAACAGAGTCAGGTATCTGAGGTCTCAGTTCTTCCTATCAGCAAAGGCATTTCATTATTTTGCCACTTGTTTAGGTCATAAATGATGTCATCCACTTTGTTATTTACTTTTTACAGTGCAGGCGGTGACTACATGTTAAAATCTCCCTCTCCTCTGCAATTTTTTTTTCTTTCTTCCTCTTTGCCAGAGGAGATGTTCAGACACTTCCATATTAATATGTGTTTTCTTGACTTACAATTTTAAAAAAATCAGTAAATAATAATAAAAAATATCCTTCAACTGGATTGTTCCCATGAGTTAAAAATGCAAACAGCTTGTAATAACTACAGCATGTGATGAGGTTTCTTGTCTGGCCGTGAATCAATGAGAGCTTTGCCAACAGCTGTGGCCCACAGTCTGCAAAATTCACCAAAAGGAAAAAGTATTTTTTGCATAGCTGTAAAAACAGATATAGCACTAATGAAATTTGAAGTTACAAGTGCAATTGATCTTACTGATATAGAGACCCAACTTGTAGGAGAGCATCTCCACTGCAGTGGGAACACTTTGTGTTTCCTGCCCCTCCAGCAAAGCCCCGAGAGATGCGCTGTGCTAAGCAACCCCCTTAGCACCAGGATGGAGCAAGTGCTGCTTCCAGCAGATTTATGTCCCATTGTTAATTGAAGCTTTTCCAAAGATGTGGTTGCTGATTCTGCTTCTTTGCATTGTCTGGTGTCTAATAAGGTGTGAGCTGTCACTGTGCTGTTCTCTCAGCCGGAGAACTTAGAGGTGTCTGCCTCCCATTCAATTGCTAATATTCACTGAATGTAGCATTTATCTGCCCCCCACCCTCCACCCCAGAAAAATTAGATTGGCTAGATTGGTTAATAGGATCAAAATGTATGGAAGGAAAGATGCTAACAGAAATGTACATTTGAACATATACATATAGAGCAAGTGAAGGAGCCTGATTTCCCTGTGTGGAAGGGGCCTTCTGCAAAGTCATTGTCTATCACTAGAACAAGCATTTTTTAAATTTTTTTTTTTTTTTTAAAGATTCTGTGCATTGGTCATATTCACTGTTCTAACAATTCTGGGCTTCCAGATTATTTTAGTAACAATTCTTGGTTGTGAATGTAATTGTATATATAAGAACTTATTTTTTTTTATGTGCATTTCCCATTCTGATGGAATATTTGATTTATTAATAAAACTTGTACAGAGCGAAAGTCTATTTTCCTATAGTAATTACCCATGAAAATTATATCAGTGCAGCCAGGAAGAAAGTAGAGATTAAAACTAAATCTGAAACAAAGGCACTTAGAAGACCAGGTTTCTTATGGTAGTCCCTCCTGGGAAATTTATAGTTACATTAATTAATGCCTTTTGCCTCTAAGTTCTTTTCCAGTGTAACTGTATACACCCATGGAAAAAGATGCAGAGAGGATCTCTGTGTTATCCTGTACAGAACTAGGAAAGCAGGGTATATTGTTAACTGCAATTCAACAGAAAATGATACACTGGCCTTTACCAAGCAAAGGACAAAAGGAGGGTCGTGACCTGGCATTTTCAAGCAGCACCAGTAAAGCAGAACCTTATCAGCAGAGCTCTATCAATTCAAGCCCTTTGTCATGACAGAGTGAAGACCTTCCTCTGCATTGTTTAACCACAGGTAGACATACACAAACATACAAGATGTTCTTGCCCATGTCTATCAATACTTACTGCAGACCAGAAATTGATAGTAGAGGGTTACCACATTTAGCAGATAAATTTACACCCTGACTGGCACTGGTAATTAAGCAAGCTGGAGTAAGTACCAAGTGAATACCAAGGCTTTTACAGCCCTGGAAGTTTTGAAATGAAGATGGATGTTTTTTTTCTGAAATAATAGCATTAACAACTATAATAATTATTATAATCATAATAGATGGCCTGTGTGCTGTATAATACAGGAGATCAGTGAGCTAATTACAGTCTCTTGTGACCTTAGATAAAGTAATTGATTGTAATTACTCTTCTTTGAAGCCTTAGCATGCCTTATTGGCCTGTATCAGAGCCATGGGGTCATCTCATGCTGGTCATGTACCATAAACACTTTGTTTCAATTCTCAACACTACTGTTTTCCATCCCTTTATAACCCTGCCTCACAGAGCAGGGCTGTGGAAGGAGCAGCCTGTGCATCTTAGCTCCTGTGCATCAGCCAAATGAGCTACTGCGCACAAGGAGTGGAGTAAGGCCTTCCCTCAGCAGGGAGAAGTACAACATGCATCCCCTTGTTCTCAAGGAAAAGGGGCAGAGAGGATATTTCCCAAGAAGCTGTCTCTGGATAACAGTGTCCCTAGCTTACCTTGGAGCCAGGACTCTGATGTATCACACTTTCTTGGACTGGTGGCTAATGAGGCAAATCAGCCCTACATGAATAAAATGTCTGTCAGGCGAAACAGAGACGTGTACATTCCCTCTGAAACGCCCGTCTGTGCCAAGAAAGGCAATCTGCTGGCACTGAGCATGCACAGAGGGGCTGTACAAAAGGCCAATTCTTTGCATGAGCAGGGCAAGAGAGATGCCATGTCCCATAAAACAAATTGCTTCTGTTCAAACCCCTGAGAACAGGCAGAAGCAGAAGCTGCTATTGAGTGCTCCGACTATCTTGCACTCTTTTAGGTTAAATGATTGTTACAGAAAAGGCTGCCTCAGTATTTCTGTAAAGCAGCACCATGGAACAGGTAGTAGGAACAGGTAGTCTACTTATTTACTTATATGAGAACCTTATTTACTTATATCAGAAAGACTCTGCATTGTTAGATTTTGTTTACTTCAAATGGGTGATCCAATTTTTACAAGGTCAAGTGGCTTTGACTCCTAGCATTCAGTCTATTAGGAATAGACAGGAGGGAATTAGCCTAATGTCAGCTCAGAGAAAAATGCTTTTAATACAGACATCTTTGTTGACAAAAACAGGACTTCTGTACTGCCTCTGCTGCAGTTTTGTATTAGTTATTTCTCAACTTCTTGGGAAATGCAGAACTTGATCTGAAGATGCCTTTCATTTTGTTAAGCATAACTAATATATAACATCACTTACTTATTTTTTCTCAGTTCACTTCATTGATTAGCAGTTTCTGCACCTCTTGAAGCAATGCAATAGAAATGGGAGCCACAGGTAGCAGAGAACTTCCAACCTCCCTAATTCTTCTGCACAAGCATTAGCTTGCAAATTCCAAACACAAACTGCATGTTTTCTCCCTGCGCCTAGTGTGAAATGCAGAAAGGATGAACAGAAGCTCCTTGGATTAACCTCTGACTTGACAAAGAGATGCTTCAGTCTCAAACCTAGAGTTCAAACTATGCTACATTCTTCCAAGCAAGTGCAGAGAGGCAGAGGCTTATGGTGAACATCTTTTATGGTGAACAACTTTTTATAAGAGACTTGTCCTGCTTATGGCCCTTTCTCTCATGCTGCATCTACACCTAAGCTGACACCCACAGAACAGCCCAAGTACTGCTTCAAATAACAGTGATTTCTCAGCAAAGGATGGTGAAGAGACATCAAAAGTGGCCTCTGAGATGTCTTTCTCTGAGCAGTAGGCTGGTTCCTACCCTTGTGCATGAGTATATTTGATGAATTTCCTTGGAGAAATGAAAAGTTGAAAGATACTGCTTAGAGTAGCCTGAGAGACAAATTAGGAGCTAGGGATGGAAATTAGTGTAAAGGAATTCTCAGTAGACTGCTAGTGAGTCATGGGTTGCAGATGTCTCTTAGATGAGGAACAGTCCTGCAAGGCAATTACCAGGAGGCTCAGCACTTAAGCCATATGATATTAGATAAAAGACTTAAGGGAGCTGTTTTTCACAGGCAGGAGGGAGAAACATAATCAAATTATTTTTTTGCACTCAAGTGCATCTAATGCTGTACAACATCTATTTGTCCAGGGAATTAGTTTTACTTATTTACAATGCCATACTGGACAATTTCATTGCAAAGCCTTTATAACCTGCTATACTGTTTGTGAGATTCAAGTATACAAAGAACCACAGAAAGCCATAAGATAAACACTGCTAAAAAAACTCAAAAATGCAAACTCTTACTAAAAGGAATTAATTACCTGTGCAATAGAAGGAGGTGATGGTGGTGAGTAGGAAAATAGGTGTCAGAGCATCTCCTATTAATTTAAATCAATTTAACTACTCTAACTCATACTAGATTGTTGGAGTTTGGGTTTTTGTGGGTTTTGTCCCTAGATAATTATCCAATCCCAGCACAATCACTGTATCAGAATTGAACAAAAAACCCCATGCCAATAAAGTGTTAATAGACATGAAAGATTGAATCTCATATCTACATTCATTACTCTTGCCTTTGTATAAAGTTAGGAAGAAGTCAGGGACATAATGAATTGCAGTCTTGCACTTTGAACATTAAGAATGCAGCAAAATAGTATCTCTGAAGTGCTACAAAAGGAAATCTCCTAATTAGGTATTAAGAAAACAGTGATCCTGGCAGTGTGAGGGAAAAAAAATAAAAGAAGAAGGAAAAAAAGGAAGGAGAAGTATGTAGTAGCATGCAAAAAAGCATATCCCATGTGAGCAGTGTAATTTTTCTAACTTTTTGGTTTTCCATACCGCTTATATTATGCCACAGAATGCAGTTCACAATTTACGTGATGCACATATGTGCTCAAACATTTCTGAAGTCTGATCTTCAGTTTTACAAATCACTTCTTGCTTTAATAATAAAGCTAACATCTTTGATTTTCCACTAATCTCCTCAAAAATGTAGGGTGAATCTCTTCAATACTTCTGCTGATGTTATGTCCAGTCCCTTTTCAGTGATATTCTCAGTTGTGTCACAAACCTTCTGTTAGAGGGGGTTTCCTGGTCTTTCCTATCATCCAAGCCAAAATAATTCATTTCATCAAATACTTTCATCAACACACACAGGCAGTATTCTGTGTTTGAATAATATGAATAGCTATCACACAAGAATTTAGGGTCTTTATCTTGAGGTTTTACTTTGGATATATTCTCCTCTATGTTTCATGTCAGGAGCACAACGTCTTTCATTTGTCCCTTCACCAATGCTACTGTGAGAGAAAACAGCTCAATATTTGAAGTAATCCTTTGCCATAATTCATGATTACATGGTCACTGTTTGCGCTGCTGTAGAATGTCTTATCCTGAAGTGAATTCCCAATTTCTTCTGAGAAGTCAATGAAAAGTATTTCAGAACCAAAGTTGTCTGATGTGTTGCTTCCTTCTTCTTGATCTTCTTTATCACTTCAATCTGATCTCTTTCTTCCTTACTATTACCTGTGATTGACAGATCAGGTAGAGGTATTCAGAGTGGATGCCTGGGTTATATAGGATATATGACATAATAATAAAGTGACAGAATTTGTGTTAGCAGGGACCTCTTGAAGTTATTTTGGCTAAGATCTTCCTGAAAGAATTTCTGACTTCAAAGTTAGATTTGGTAGCTCAGGATCATGTCCAGCTCAGTTCTGAAGATCGACGTTCCCAGCTGCTTCCAGTGTTTGACCACTGGACCACATATGAAGAATGCTTTCCTTACATATGTAACCACAATACACCATGTTTCAAGTTGTGAGAACTTGAACCTCTGTCCCCTTGTCTGCATCCCCTCTGATCACCCCATTAGGTAGCTGCAGACGCCTATTGGGACCCCTTCTTTACTACAGAGCAGTTCCCTGGATCTAAAGCCAAAACATTTACAAAAGCAGCTGTGAGATGTACAGCCCACACCTCTTCTGAGATTGGCAGGAGCTGCTGCATTTCACAGGGAAAAAGAAGGGTCAGAAAAGCAATCAGTATCATCTTGCCCTCTCTAATGGGCACCATGACCCACTTCTACAGCAAGGCTTAACTTCTAATTTGGAACAGATAAATAGTGTTAATATAACATTTAGAAATAATTTCTGATGTTGAATGTAGGAGTCTAGATGTTCAGTGGTGGGACTCAAAACATACCAAAAGCATTAATATGGCTGTCAGCACAGACCTGATTTCCTTTTGTCTCAAATCCTACTAAAACAGAAGAGCAACAATCTTACCTCAATAAAAGTGATTTATTGTAGTATTCAGAACTGTCCTATACCACCACCTCTAATCTCATTTCTTGAGTGTTTAATACTGACTGAAGCTTGTGAGCTTTCTCTTCTCCCTACTGTGAGCATTAGTTCTGGAACATCACAATTTCCATACCACCCAGCTGTTCTTGAAAAAAAAAATAAAAAATCTCTGCAGCTCTGTTCTTGTACTTTCTTTGCATTATTTTACATTCTGATGTGCTTTAGTTGCCACAAATGAAACAGGAAGCAGCTCAGTGTGAGTGGCATTGATGTCATATTAAAAGCAATCATCATCAGCCAAACATATATTTCTCCCTGAAGATTTTTTGAGTAATTTTATTTAACAATGAGGTTTTAACATTTTACTTGATGTTGTACTTTTCAAAATGGATTATATCTGCAATTAATCTTCTGTAAAAATATTCATTAAATTACAAGTGGAAAAAAAAAATAAGAAAAAGCAGACAATCCCTTGTTGACTATATTCTGAGTCAATCAGTAATCATTTTATCGTTTACCAATAAAAAGATGCTGCTGCACATTAAGAAGGAAAATGCTCAAATGTTGCACTGAGGGGTGTTGCCTTAAAGAAAAAAACCCAAATAAAACCAGAGACATTAAATACCTAAGAAATTGCTTTCCAGATGCAGAAATCTCAACTATTCCACAGACTTTTCTCCATCTAATGGAAAATTAGTGTTAAAGTAGCAGGTAGAACCTGCCTAATATAATCTGTGGATATGGTTCATACCAATTTCTGGAGAATTTTTGGTCTCATGTGGAAAAGAAGTTACCAGGAGTTACACAAGGAATGAGAAGATGAATACTATAGCAGGGGAAAAGAGCTTAGATAGCTCAGGACTGACTGGGCAATGGTTAAGAGAACAGAAATGATGGAAGTGGCATGAACAAGAGAGAGAACGACAAACAGCACCCATGAGTAATGGCAGCCCAGTGAAGAGGGCAGAGAATGCCCACAGAAGGGGTTGCTGAGGGGAAAAGCTAAGTTTCAGAGAGAACCAAAAGATTTAGATGAAAGAGAGAAAGGAGTGCCACATGCTCAGTCCCAGTGTTTTGTCATTTCAGGGTACAGTAGCACAACAATGCACCTACTTCTCTTTATTTTTTGTCCTAGGCTTTTCTTTGGGCTTCAGGAAAGAACATTAACTGAGTAGACTTGGTTTTGCTTGTTCCTCTAAATCTGTTTTTGCTGGGAAACCTCTTAATGCATCATTGGATCTCACCTCTGATTCATCCTTTCCAAACTGACCTCAGAGGAACCAGGGACTGAGACCCAGCTCAGGAACTGTAACCCTGGCCTGAAACTAACAATTATAATTTGCTTCCCACAAAACTGGAAAAACAGAACCTCAGCTTTCTTCCATATTGCCTTGGCTGCCTTCCCTTCAATGGGGTACATCTTCTCCAGGTTTTGTTGTGGGAACTGACAAGGCAAAGCTCGCAGTTGGGAATATATTGGCTTCCATGCTGACATTACAGCACTTAAGAAAAGGGTTAAGGAATGAAACTAGTATTTTAATTCACAGAGAAAGTGTGTTCCAAAGTCCTCTGAAATCAGTGGACTGAATCCCACCAACGTCACCAAGTACTGGCTTAAGGCCTTAGTAAATACAGTATTTATAAAGGAATCATTGTATGTTGATGGTGCAAAATAAAAGATGTCTCAATAATTCAGAAACCACAACTGAGGAAGGAGTAGAGGCAAAGATTGAGGCAATGATTGCTAGAGGTGAAGGCTGAAAACATATGGATGTTATACCAAAATAGGTGTGGAAAGGAAGTTGAAAGATATAAAAGTTAGATTGAAGTTGGTCTGGGATCACCTTGTGCTCAAGTGTGGTATTGTACTCTGATGTGCTTCTTATTCCTTGAAACACAATAGTTTCAAGGAATACACAATAGTTTCAAATTTGCCTTTGCAAATTTCTTTATCCTTAGCTGATATTGACTACTTATTTTCTTGACTGCAGCTGCACTGTGCACCCTGCTAAATTAACACTTTAGTTCACAGAATCTGCTCAAGAAGAATTCTCCCAGGCTTTTCAGTCCTTCAGTTTGTATGCATGAACACATCCAAACACACTGACACCACAGCCCTTGTGCAGAGAAGCAACAATGAGGTGAGATGAGAGTACTATGAGCGATGGGATGTAATATCTCCCAGACCTGAGAGCTCTTAGATTCAAGTAATAAGGATGTCTTTGTAGGCTCTGAAAGTGTCTTAGTACACCGGACCTTCCCATGAGGAACTAGACGCTGCTGCTCCCAGCACCTTATTTGAAGTTTAGTCAAGAGGGTTGGGAGACATGTTCATAATTTGGCCAAATCCAGTACAGCCTATGAATATATTTTCTATTAAATTAACCTGCATAAAATGGGTTTCCATGACAGCTTGTCAAGCTAGCTCTTGCAAATCAAATCTGTTACCTTCCTATGGCCTGGTCTCCTTTCAGTGAAACTACCACATGGCATCCACAGACATGGATGGGTGTGCTTTGAATAGTTTGGGGACCAGGATGATAATTTCTGTCATGGTCCATCAGTGACAGAAGAAACACTTCCTCTTGGCCTGCTTCTCTGCACTTA
This sequence comes from Pseudopodoces humilis, assembly GCF_049639895.1. Taxonomy (NCBI): domain Eukaryota; kingdom Metazoa; phylum Chordata; class Aves; order Passeriformes; family Paridae; genus Pseudopodoces; species Pseudopodoces humilis. Next base: position 17,311,825 of record NC_142200.1, read on the forward strand.
AGTGCTTGATACAAGATAGGCAGTGCAGAGTTCCTCCATTCACGAGGTGAAGTGGCTCCCTAAGGATCAAGTCAGTAGGAACAGATCTGCCTTTAGAGCTGTGCAGGCATTTTGGATTTCACCAGAGGTACAAGAGCAGCTGCCAGGTGGTGTCTGCATGGCTTCTCTCATACCTGTCTTGTGATGCCAAGTCCAGGGTAGACATGGTGCTCCAGTGCTTGTGGCTCTGACTCCAGCTGCAGAAGAGCAGCACAGGAGGGACCGTAAAAGATCCATCAGCACTGCACATTAATCCTTGGAGAGTTTGCCCTCAGAAGGACTGGTTTTTAATAGTTATTTGCATTTTCCACCAGCTTCTTTTCATAAGGAAAATGTCAGCAGACTGCAACGTACCGCGAGTTTCCAGCAGGGAGCAGCATTTATTCATTTGTGAAGGAGAAGCTCCAGCCTCAAAAAGACCAGACACCCGAAGCTGAAATACAGACTCAGAAACACTTGCTTAAGAAGCAATGTTTGCAGATGGATGGACAACTAGCAGTATGAGGGGTGAAGCAGCAAGGGCAGGTTAAACACTTGGCACAAGGACTCGCTCATCCTCTTCATCTGTGTGATGCTTCTGCAAGCATGGCTTGGTATTTAGGACTAGGGTAGTTGGAGGCTCAGAGGCAGTGCCAGCAGATGAGCTGGATCAAAATATTCCCATTTAAGGAAAAATTTTCATCAAAAATTTCAGTGTTATCCCTGGCTCGGAATTATTACTTAAGGTACTGGAAACTCAGATTAAGGTCTCACTAATAACGCTTGCATAATATTATCACGATCCTAAGAATATCACATTGTTTTATATATAGCATATAGGCTACTGTCTGTTTTGAAAGCTTTCAGTTTTAAAATTTCTCTTCTAAAGATGTTTCTTATCATGATATGTTAACAATTTCAAATCCACAGTCTCAGAATGTCACAGCTTTGAAATCAGCCTCCACAGATAGTCAAGCTGTGAACAAGTACAAAAGAGAATATTTTAGTACTTAAAAACTAGTAAAAAAATCCTGTTCACTGCTTAAGCGAATTTCTATTAAAAATAACTTTATAAAAACCATATACCTCACTGACAGCATTTGTGTTATTTCTGGAATTCTTCCTGCCTATCCTTAAGTACCAGCTCTGCACAGCAGCCTCCTGCTGCTGTCCCCTGAGATCAGCTGTGTCCCAGTGGTGCAGTCTCAGAATGGGTGAATCAGTCCATGCAGAGTTAGGTAACTACTGCAGTCTGTAGCCAATACTCAAATTGGCTTTAAACCTCAGGCTAGATTACAAGAGAGCTAGAACACCATGTGCTTGTGTGATCCTCTTCAGGATGCTGGGACTCTCAGGGTGTGCCACTGGCACCTCAGGCTTTCAGTCCCTGAGTTAAGATGACAGCAAGTTTTATCCTACCTCTAGCTAAAATGTTATATAGCTTTCTACTACCTTGGTCTTCTCTGCAGTCAGAATTCACATAGTCACAAATTAATTTAAATTAAATTTTATAGATACACTCACTTTTCTTTAATCACATTTTTTCTCTTCAAATTTGGGCTAAAGATTTGTTTTAGTAAGATTGTTAGGAACATTCAGTTGTCTTAAGAATGTATTTGTTTGTCTTTATTTGCCTAGATTAATCTGCAAAGTATAAGATTACTTTGTCTAAATTTAACTTTACATGTCCTAGATTCATGTTTGGTTCTAAGATAATAGCAACATTCCTGTAACATTTTTTTACTCCTCAAAGTACTTTATCCTTTTAGCAGTAACTCCAGATTAATGTAGCTTTCTTCACTGGCATTTTAGAATTGTAAAACTGCATATATAACTGCTTCTCTGTATGAGAAGCCCAAAGCCAGCACCAACAGTGTATTTTGATTAGTTTGAAAATTGGTAGACTTAGTATTAAATTCCTTTTATAGTTCAACTTTGAGAAGTAGATCTATTGCTACAGAAGATTCTCCAAAAAGAATCAGCCAATACTTCTTAAATGGCAGAAACTTTGCAACACAGGTATTAGGAAGTGACCAATGTACCTTGGCAAATCTCTCTCTTAATTTGTAATGTGGAAAACACATATAAATACCTGAATTAACTGTGAACAGTAGGCTAACATGTGGCTTGAAAGTGGTTGGGAGCAAGTGGCACATTTGTGACAAGCAGGAGAATAATCATTCCGGGTGGATGCCAAGTCCAGCCCAGTGCCTTGTCTCCATCAGACAGAGACACAGATTTTGCAGATTGCTGAGGAAGAGCATAGGAGAAGCACAAGGATCAAGTTTTACATGCTCAAACATTCTCACAGTCTTCAGCATCTGATAGCTGGGAACCTTTCTGAGGAAGAGTCATTGTCTCTGAATCTTCAAATTTATTTTCTTAAAGAACAGATCCAGCTTCTCCATGAAGTCATGGAAACTACATTCTTAGTCTCTGGTGGCAAGGAGATCCCCAGTTCCCTCACACCCTGAGCAATGAGCTGGCACCCTTTGTCCTGGACTCATCACATGCTAGCTTCATTTGATATCTCCTATTACTGCACCAGGAGAGGAGTCAAAATGTGTCCACCTACTGCTCTTGGAGAGCCCTATAGCTCTCCACTGCTCCGTGGTCTCCTTAGGAAGCTGCAGACACCTAGCTGATCCTTCACAGGCTGTGACCAGACACTAAGAAAAGGACAGCCAAGGACACTGACTTTCCTCAGGGCTCCCAAAGCCATCGGGCTATGACCATGACCAGCCCCTATGGATCTGCCGTGCAGGAGACAAGCCAACAGCCTTGAGGAGCCCCAGGAGCCCCACTGCCCAAGCTGCACAAAACTTCTCTTCACTTGCAGCATATGCTGCCGTGTGGTGTGGTAATGGCTGAACTCGATTTAAATAAACCACAGCCTAGCCACAGCAGCACAGTGCTCAGCAGAGGGTAATTTACTCTGCCTCTTAGCAGGGATCCTTAAAGAGTCATGACAGGTCCAAGTAATCCATCAAAGAGCAGCCTGAGCAGCCAGCAGTCTCTGGATGTTAATCCCTTATGAACAATAGACTCATTATATGCAAATTAACAGGAGAAGTGGTGATTGGCCACTGTATCTGCCCAGACAACTGCTCCATGCTCCATTTCAAAGGAACTCTAAGTACCCTGAAATCTATAAGCTGAAAAAATTGAATGACCACGTTCTGCATATTTTTTTTTAAATAACCTGATTTCTTCAGCCAGCCTGTGCAGGGATCCAGTGAATGCTGATGACATGGACATTGTGCTCAGTGACTGAAATCCATGGGGAAAACAATAATAGCAAATCAGTGCAGACACTGAATTTCTTGAACAGCTCTGTTTTTTATTAATTTTAATTCCCTATTCCATTACAGATTTACTTGTTTTATATCAGAAAATCCATCTGAATCCAGGGCGTGAGTTGAATATTTGTGGAAAAGATACATGGGTGGTTTTCTACATTACTGTTTTTCTTACTGAGGAGTCAAAGTTGAACCTGAGGAGCAGGACAGCAGCTAGACACTGTTTGACAAACCAGAGCAGGTTCCCACCTTGGTTTGAAGTTAAACAGCTCTGTGGTCAACTGCTTACTGCTTTCTCCAGCTGATACTTGATTGTGGGAAGGTTACGCATTTTCTGATGCCAGCAAAGCTGATCTTAATTAAAATATTCCATTGGAAATGTTTCATAAGATAGGAATACAAGACTGACGCCAGTCTGTCACAATTCACTAGACTGCTCGAAATCTGGAATCGGCCTGGCAGGTAGCTGCACTGAAGCCAAACAGAGTCCTACACAGAAAGCTTGGCTTCTAGATGGGTGGTTTTCTCTATTTTTTTATTTTTTAAAGTACACCATGTCAAATGTGTTTATGGTGCTTTAATGTAGATAAGAAATGAGTTTGGTTTTTATGACCCTGTTTAGCTCATGATAACAATATTTAGGCTAAGTAAATACAAACCTAAGTAAATACAAAAAAGATGGAGAAATTGATACTGCATTTTTTAAAATCAGGCTTATAGGGGTCATAGAATCATAGAGCTCTTCATGTTGAAAAATACCCATAAGATCATTGGGTCCAACTGCTAACCCCTGATGTTCAATGCTAAAGTGTGTCCCCAGGTGTCACATCCACATCTTTTTAACACTTCTGGGGTGATGATTCCACCACTCCTCTGGGCAACCTATTCAAATGCCTGCCATTCCTTTCAGTGAAGAAATATTTAGTTACCCAAATACACACATCTATTGATGAAATGTTCAGCAAGAGTTCAATAGAATCTGACTCCCCAGCTCACCTCTCCCCTTAATAGCTCCAAGTCCCATTCCCATTTTCAGCTTTACTTTGAGGAGACAATCACTGACACTGGAGCCCACTAAAGCACAGCTCATTTCCTATGCCAGTCCATGGATAATGCCCAAAGAGATGGAGCTCAGGTGATGCTGTGGCTGTTGCAATTATAGTATGCCTCAGGAACTACAGGGAGAAGTTATCTGGCTGCTCCTTTAGGGCCTGTGGCCTACATCAAATACTTTCCTAATTGGTACCTTTTGAATAAATCATTGATTTAAACAAACAAACAAACAAACATATTTCACATTCCTCTTTCCTGTGAAGAAAGTCTACATAATTGCAAGGTCCAAGGCTACTGTAGCAGATGTACACAATTTATAAATAAAATTGTCACCTGTGTTCCAGTTCTGTTTTCATTTTTGAGGATTTTTTCCTATGAAAGCACTCACCACATGGGACCTCAAGCACCCAGTGCTGTTACATGGGTGATGATCATACGATACAGCACATAGAACATTTTGCAGACTTTCGTAATTAAGACTGATATTAAACAACTACTTCAGCTGTACACATAAAATAGAGGAATGTGACTCAGCCTATATAAAAAGTGTACTTTGTACTTACATTATGCTCTCCTTCCAAGGATTTTAGTGTGCTTTCCAAAAGAATTCATTTAGCTTTACAATATCACTGGGTGTTTACTGAAGGAACAATTTCATCACATTCCCAATAGAAATATTGGTAAAGAGGTCACAGGCCAAATTTTCAGATGTTTTCGGTGCAGAAATGTGCATGCACAATGCAGGCATATTTCTGAAAACAATTCTTAATTTCCCTAACTACAAGTGGAGATGACCAAACACATGAATGGTCACTTTAATCCACACCCAGCTGTTATTTGGCCAAAATATGCATAAAAAAGTATGTATATTTGTAATCCCTAAACTCATGAACTGCATGCAGTCTATAAGGTCATGAAGGAAATCTGTAGGTTCATTTGATACAGCCTTGCAGAGATCTTCAATGACTCTGCCTGCTTTACTACCAAAATATTACTTATTTTTCACCAAATCCTTATGTGTTCGGTGAACTACTGAAGCAAGCCTTTGACACAGATCTTTGGTGACACTGCTACTGTCAAGTGCAGCGAGGATCTTTGGGACAAGCAGGAAGCACATCCATTTAGATTTGCCACACTCTGGCAGAGACACCTGAAATTCAGGAAAGAATGAGCTAAAAAGACAGATACCTCTTTATTTTGTGAAGTCTCACAGTGGAAAATATTTTTCCATAATGCAAAAAAGTTGCCATTTTTTTCTTTTTGCTTTGCTCATTTTTATGGTCTTCTGAGTAATTTCCCATTTAAAATTCCTTTTCTTCCCTCCACAGGCCACCATCCCCAAACGTATCATATTCATCCTTCTTCTGACTGGATTTTTGAATGATTGTTTTGGAGTCTGGCTTTATCTCCCTGGAGTCTCATATCTAGGGATCAGCAAACTGGCTCATATAACTTACAAACTGGCCTGAACCATAATTCAGCACTATGGAAATGTTTTCAGGATAAAAAAAAATCAATGTGCTTTTCACATTCATACACCTCTCTACTTCCCCCTCCTAGAATCAGCTAGAATGCCAAATGATGCCAGGTTACTTGCTGCCTCAGGAGTTTGGATACAATTTTGAAAGCCCCAGCGTTAAAAAAAAAAGAATCTGTTTTCTTGAGTCCTTGTTTCTTCAGCAAATTGGCAATTGTTGGTGACTGTCATTCACAGGTTTTTCTCCTTTTTTTTTTCTTTTTTTCTTTCATTCAGTTATGCAATAATACCTGTGTTTGGAATCATATGAGGGGACAATTGGAAGAGAACATCTGTAAATGAATAGGAAACCCAAAGAAATTAATTAAAAAATAACTCTATTTTGTTACGACTCCCAATTCTACTCCTCCTTGCCCACAAAAACCTGGCAAAACAAATTCCCCTGTATTCTTGAAGTGTTCACTCTGTCCTTTATTGTCATCTTGATTAGATGAGAAGTTTTTCTGCTCTGTCCTCCTGTTGCAAACATGTAAAAGTATGCAGAGCACTATGTTTTTATTGAGAGACTGCCTACAAGTAAATGTTGTCCACAGACTTTCTATATATGCCCTCTATTTTCACCTTCACATTAGGTAAATCTAAGTTGATGCAGTTCCACACCTCTGGGAAGACAAAGATGCCTCACAGAATAAATGCCTGGGGTTTGCCACAATGTCATTTCCTTTGTCTGATCTAACATGAATCTAATCTACTTTGCTCAATCCTTTAGAGGAAGACTGTGTAAACACAAAGGCTGCATCTCTGAAGCTGAATGGAAGTATTGGAGAATCAGCAGAGTAGTTTTGTGGGGCATATGTGTTCAGAAAATGAGGTGGCCTTTCATTTGTATTGGTTATATTCCAGTTAGCAATGACAGTACTAAAGTTTTCTCGTTATTCTATGTATACATCCTTTTCATGATCCAGTGTTGTTTCCTTAACAAAGAATTTGTAGACACAATTTCATCAAAACAAAAGGAAATTACTGTAACTTATTAGCTTTCAGTTAAAGGGACAAGAGTTTTGCCTTTGATTTTAAGGGTCATTGGTCCTTAGCTAACAGAGCACTTTTAATGTCTGCTAGCACAACTTTTTTTTTCCTTTTAACAGAAGTGTTTCTGTTTTCTTCTCAGATCATGTACACCAAGTTGACAAGGCTTATTTAGAATGCATAGCCGGGTGGATGTGGTGTTGAAAAAATAGATGTCCCAGTAGTTGAACTAGGCATCCAAAAGGATAAAATCAAAACCCACTTGTCAACTGGAACTCATTTCAAACATGGTAGCTGGATAAAATGCAACCCTGCTGCCTGTCTTCCTCTGGCCCTGGATTTACAATCTTATTAAAGCCTGAGGAAAAAATAAATTGATGCTCAATGTCCACCAATGATTAAGACATCCCTCCTGCTCTAACTGCTCATCTGACTTAACATTCTGCTGTCATGCTCATCAGCTCTGTGCCAGTGCTTTCCTTTCTGTCCCATCTGCCCCTTGAGCACCTGCTCAGAAAAGGCACTTGGCAACATTCGACATTTATGGAAATTGGTCAAAACTATTGGGCATGACCTTGCCAGCAGATAAGAACAAGACTGTGCACCTAAATGGCTGCACTAATATTGGCAACCTTTTTCCAAGGGTGCAGGTTCAAGACTGGGACCTACTGAATATTCATTTGATGTGACAATTTTAGAATTATATCTTCACCATCTTTTTCATATAATAAAATGCACTGTTTAGTTTTGGCTTTGATGCTTGAGGATAAGTAGAGAAACATTTAATATAACAACTGAAGTGCTTTTCAGGGGAACTCAGATATTTCTACATTTCAGCAGTGTTAGTTCAATTAGCCTGAAATTAACTTAAATAAAGCATTATTATCCACAATGGTGGAAGTTCTAGGATCTTCCTTTTAAAGCATTTTTATGTCCATGAAGACTTAATGTAAGAAGCTAACTTAAATATTCCTCCATCAGTTTACAGACCCTAATCTAATTCCCACTGAAGTTAACAGAGCCATTTCAATTACTCCTCCAGTGGGAACAATTTATTATGACAGTGTCTTAGTCTTCATTGACCCCTGTTTAATTTATCTTCAGCAACTACCACCCTACTTGCACTCTGTGAAACTACTGAACCAATTTCCCCACTCTTCACCTATTTTTACCTATTTCATGATTTCTTCTCCTTAAAACTGCTTCATATTGGCCTTTTCTGCATCCCAACAGTTGATTCCAGCTCAGTTTGCCAAGACATAATCCTAAAGTTGATTGGATTCTCAGTCCTCCCAGAGCTCCTTCACCCACAATTTGAAGTCTGCTATAGTCCGCAAGGCAAATATTAGGATTTTAAGTTGCTGGGAAATCAAGTAGAAATATGCATGCAGTCTGGGATTGCTGGAACACTGGGAGCTTTTTTTCTCTTGCAGCTTTGCTGTATGGATGGCAGAAATAATGTAAAAGCCAAAGGTGTAATTCACATCTTGAAAAGCAGCTTCCTCTGCCAAACATCTTTATGGACAGTATCACTAGGAGAATTATTGGAGGTGCAGGATGTGAGGAAAGAAGTGGTACTGTATTTCTTGACTGACAAATGGTATTGTTCAATTTGAAATTAACGAAGGACTACCAAAGAAAATGCTTTGGCATTTGATGACTTAGTAACCACTTAAACACCCCGGTGAATTAGGTGTAACAAATGACACTCAGTCAGAAAATCATAACTCAGCTATGAACAGGAGGGAATTATAGTGGCTAGAAGCCTATTATGAATAATTAACTAAGAATTTTAGATCCTCAAAGTCCTCAGTAAACAACAGATAGTCTTGGAGTTGCCCATAAATCTATTTCAATAATTTCATAAATACCACTCTCAGTGCAGTGATCTGCTGTGCTTGCTTTGAGAACACTGCAGGTTTACACTCAAAATTAAAGTGTACCTGCTGAAGACTTTTACAGAGGCCACAGTGATAGGTATAACAGCACTGCCAGTCTCTGTGTGGTGGTTTAAGAACAGCTGTCAGGAGTCAAGCAAAAGATCTGGTGGCCGAACTCTGTCAACAGCCAGTAACAGAGACCAAAAGAAGAGTCCAAGGGCAGGTCAAGCATATAGTGATGATTCCCCAGCCTCCCCTTCCAGCCTATAGCAGTCTGCAGCTCAGAAACCTCCTTTCCAGAAGAGGGATCTATGTGTTAAATATTCCTTGTGAGATTTCTTTCCTTTTCCCACAAGTTTGGCTACTCAAGTTAGAAGCTACGTAAACCTTTTGGCATCCACCACTGACACAGAACTGTGTGGTCCACAGCTTTCCTAGCATGGGATAAAAAAATCTCATCTTCTTCTTAATTGAAATTATCACTCAGTCATTTAACTTGATGTTTTCTACTTGTAATGTGGAGAGGCAGTGAGCAGCCATTTCCTGCTTACTTTAGTCATTGCTTTGCAGATGTACAACCTATCTACGCTCATTGATCTCTTCTCCAAGCTGATGAGTCCTAGACCATTTGCTCCTCATGTCAAAGCTTTTCCACACATTTGATCATGATTGCTGACCTCCTGTGATTCTTAATTTTTAATACCACAACCTCTTGAGATGGGACATCTGAACTACATTAACTCCTCTGTAGATGTATTGGATATTAAACGGCACAAAATTTTTGTTTTTTCTTGTTCTTCATTTCCTTACATTTAATTTGTTTTGACAGCACTCAGACTGCGGAACTCTTGCCTTTAGTTGGAACCTTGCTATTTTTACAGTGACACTAAATAATGATGCATTTTTAATAATTTTATTTATTTTGACTAACTGGCATTAAAATAACAGTAAGAAGATTGTTTCATTTCCTATTGACTGCTTGACTTTGCCCTCTGACCTCACAGTTGTCCCCAAGTCTCTGACCTAAACTGCCCTGTATTTATTCTCATTTTAACCTCAAGTAGCCGATGGATTGCCACTCCAAATAAAGAATGTGTGCTTTTTACAGTGTGTCTTCCACTGGCCTCAAACAGTTTTGCTTTCTCATTTCGAAAGTTCACAATAGCAATAATTGGTCAAGGATCCTTTCAAAATACAACATTGTAAATCAACATTCAAAACAATACATTGGAGGCATGAAGATGTGAAAATAACAAGCAGTTGACACACCTAATTAGACTCATTAGTCTGTGCTTCATGAGGTAAATTGTGTTGTACATCCCCAAGATTTTAGCTAGGAGGAACATTTTTGTTCAGCAGGATTTGGCTGATAGAGACTGCCTATAGACTGTATGAATCTATTCAGTCTTTGAATAAATTATTCAAACTATTTCAAGGCAGGATTAAATTATAGAAAAGTGAGCATTTCCCTGTATTCTTGTACATTTACACTCTGGGGGGCCTTTTGCTTCAAAACCATACTTATTTCTCAGATCAAGAATAAGCATAATTCTATGGATCAAAGAGGATCAGTACAATGCCCTCTGATGTGTCACTAACTAAATGGAAACAGCTGTGGATTTTGAATGATGCTCAGGTGAGCCCCACTGGAGTTCAAACCTGGATATCATCCGTAGGTTAAAGACAACACAGCCTAATTGCCTCGTTGTGTTTCTAACCACTGAGCATGAGAGGGGACTGAGGGAACAAAGTGCTGATGCACAGCAGAACCTTTGAAGCTGGTGATAAATTTTACAATATTAATTATTATAATATCATGTCCTCTGGTGAGAAAAGTTCTCTCCCACTCTCAGAGAATTGCAAGCTTTAGTTTAAAAATTACTGATGACAAGTGAGGAGATGCTTAACCATTCGCTTTTCTTTGTTGCCTCTGAAAGGGGAATTTGAGTATTCAGACTGCGACATTTCTAAGTTCAGTTTCATTAGTGAGATGATGTATTTCCATTTTCAGCCAGTGATGTGAAGCTTCTGAAGGATGCAGGAGAGCACAGGCCCATCTTATATAGAACACCTCACCTTCTTCATCCACAAAGGATGTAGCCAGTGCTCTGAATTTGAAAGATGCTCACGTAAATTGAAAATCTATACTTGCTTCTGCCAGCAAATATTCAACACTTCTTTCAAATATTGAAGTGTGATAAATACCTTTGGTAAAGATACAAATAAAAATAGAAAAATCCTTCAAAATAGATGATTAAATTTAAATATTTGAATGTAAAGCCAGAGTCACACTACCACAACTTCCATTTCCTTGTCTGGTATCAGGCACTTCTGAGCAGCTCTAGTATTGACGCAGCTATCTTCACTGGTCAACCAAATGGCCACTGGTTTTTCAAGAAGTAGGAAGAATAAGTCAATATCTTTCCAGCTGGGGAAAAGAACTTTCCTTCTGGGAAAGTTCCATCTTTCCCAGGACTGGATCTTTTCTTTCACAGACTTGGCATTGGTTTTCCATTCCTCTACAAGAATTACTAGAGTGAAATAGACTAGAAAACATCAGATCACCAAGGTCATGTGATGAATGAGGCTATTAGAGCAATTAGATGAGTTTTATCTGTTTTGCTTAGTAAAATAAAATTTTAAGTAGGCTCATCTATCTCACCACACCTGATTACTCTGGAAGTCAAACTTGCAGAAAACATTTAGAATGGTAACAGCAGAAAAATTGAACATATGGGCATCAGATTACTTATAAACACATTTTGCCTAGCCTGTGCAAGGGAAGACTGCAAAACCCTGCATTAAGGGTAAGATTTGCTTGACCTAAGAAAATCTATCAAATGTTTAGGAGTATAGTATATAAGCCAACTCTCTAGGCGTATTCTGTAACCAAGGAAAATAGCCAGACCCTTCCAATAAGAATAACTTCCTCATAAAACAAGGGTCTAAAATAGGTGAGAAGAATCAGTCTCTGCAGATTTCTCTCTCTCCTCATTGCCCATAGAGCAAGCACAGATGTTGAGCTCAGATACAACACCTAACATTTGTTGAATGAAACTATCCCACTCCCAGTGACAGAGCAATGGCACTTAGCATTTCACGCTGATGGTGTCAAGTGATTCACACTAGAGGACACAACTGGAATTACATCAAGTGAGTTCTGCAACAACTGCACCCACCCTGAAAAGGACCCAGGCTTCACATCGCTCAGCTCTAGGAATGCACAGCAAGCCTCTTGCAGTCTGGAAAGCTAGGCTCAAATGGGGCTGCATTAGCAAAAGTACAGCCAGCAGGTTGAGGGAAGTGTTTATTCCCTTTGGTTTAAGAGGGGAAGCTCATCTCAAGTGTTGTGTCCTGCTCTGGACTCCTCTGTGCAAGCAACACCAACAAGCTGGAGGAAGTCCAACAGAGGGCTATGGAGGTGATTAAGGAGCGAAAGCAAGGAGGGACGTTCAAGAAGAGGCTGAGGGAACCGGGATTTTTCAGTCTTAGGAAGGCTAAGAGAAAATATCATTGCTATTTACAACTACTTAATGAAAGGATATAGAGAAATTGAGCCAGACTCTTCTCAGTGGTGCACAGTGGATGAATGAGACACAAGAGACATAAGTAACAGCAAGGGAAATATAAAATAGTTATAAGGAAAAGATCTTCATAATGACACTGGAAAGGTCTGTCTAGAGGGGCTGAAGATTATACATCCTTGGAGATATTCAACATTCAACTGAGACAGGCACTGAGCAATCTAACCTAAGTTTGGTCTGTTTTGAGTAGAAGGTTGTGCTAGATGATCTCCAGACATCTCATCTAATCAAAATCATTCTGTGACTCTATGTGATTGGGGGGGCTAAAAAGAAAGTGAATTTTATGTGTTTTTTAAAAAATGGTAAGATATATGATACTGAAAATACTGAGTGATATACAAATCCATAATAATGATTCAGGTATGATTATGTGTGCCAGATTGATCTCACCTAACTTTAGCTGTCCAAAATGTCAGTGTGCAGTCTCATAATGGAGGCTACACTTATCTTAAAATCTTACACTTATCTTACAGTGCAGTGAGATTCTCCCTGAGAATGACTCCCTCGGTCTTTCTTTTGAAAGATCCTGAATAACTATCTTGGACTAGGCACTACCTTTTAGGTAGCTATAGGGGAGGATAAAACCCATTCTTGTGTTGAACAATAGAAATACAGATATATTCAAAGAAATATGAAAATTAGTGACAAGAGTTATTAAAGGGAAAAGTCATTTTAGGAGAGAGGAGAGTCAAAGTCATAAACACAAAGTTACAAAATTATTCCATGTCCTTTAGCAACTTACATTGGACTTTCAGCAAAACCAAAGAGCAAGATTCTAGATAATAAGAGATATGTTTTCTTCCCACAGAGTGGAGTTCAGTACCAACAGGTATCATCAAGCCAAAGAGAAAATAGAAATTAAATTTTAACAAGACATTTTCTGAGATTTTATGTTCTTAAATATTAAGATAATATTAAGATTAAATATTTTGTTAATGTTGAAATTAAGACAAAACCAGCAATCAATCAAACACATATTAATATGATAAACTGTACCAAGTTACTTTACCAGACTGCAGCACCAAATAATCAGTTTAAGATCACGTACTTTGATTATTATATCAAACTAGAAAAGGTCCCAGACTAGGTGCAGGAACATAACTCAGCCTCTTCTCAAAGCCATATCAAAGAGACAGCAGAATAGTAGTTATATAAAATTACAAGCAAAAAACAACAGCACAGTACAAGCTACTTATTCATATGAGCTAAGAAATTCCATGCATATTATCTCATAGATAGTCTGCTCTCCAGCATATCTGCTACTGATCACTGTTGTTAAAGCTAAATACTAAATTAAATAGATTAAAATTTAAAGATATGATCTACTGTAGAAATTGTTATGTTTCTGTGTTTAAATCCTGACCCTGCCTGGATGCCAAGTGTCCACCAAAGCTGCTCTATCACTCCCATCCTCAGCTGGACAAGGGAGAGAAAATACAGGCTCATGAGTCAAGGTGAGGACAGAGAGAGCTCACTCACCAGTTACCATCATGGGCAAAACTGTTGGAACTTGGGGAAATTAATTTAATTTATTGTCAATATAAAAGTGATTTGTGTAATGAGTAGGGGGATGCGCTGAGAGGAGGCTGTGACACCATGGGGAGCCTGTGCTGGAGGCTCACGAGGCTTCTGTCAGGACCTATGGCCCCACAGAAAGAGGAGCCCATACTGGAGCAGGTTTGCTTGCAGGACTTGTGACCCCACGGGGTACCCACACTGGAGCAGCCTGTTCCTGAAGGAACCCCATGGAAAGGGACACATACTGAATCAGCTCATGATGAACTGCAACCCGTGGGAAGGACTCATGTTGGAGTAGTCCATCGAGAACTGTCTCTGGTGGGAGGGATCCCATGCTGGAACATGGGAATAGTGTGAGGAGTCTCCCCCTGAGGAATAATGAACAGCAGAGACAATGTGTGATAAAGGGTGGTGGGAGGAGGCAGAGAATTCAGGAGTGAAGTTAAGCACAGGAAGAAGGAAGGGGAGGGGAGAAGGCATTCTCAGATTTTGTTTTTATTTCTCATTACTCTAATTTGATTGGTAATAAAATAAATTAATTTCTCCAAGTCAAGTCTGTTTTGCCTGTGGCACTAATGGCAGTGCGATCTCTTTCTGTCCCTATCTCGAGCCACAAGACCTACGTTATATTCTGTCTCCCCTGCCCAGCTGCAAAGGAGGAGTGATGTAGTGGCTCTAGTGGACACCTGGCAGCCAGCCATGGCCAACCCCTCCCTTTAGGTAAGTAGGAGCCCGTATGTCCTACACAGCCTGCAGAGGAGGCTGAGCAACCCTACAGGTAAGCAGGATGGTGATGAGGACCCCTCATAAGTGAACAAAATAAGATGCAAAAAGGCTTCTGCATCACTCACTTCTGCTTGATTTCTGTCTCTCTTCTCCCAGGGTCTCCTAGGCACTTGGTATGAAGTTCAGTGCTGCTCAGTAACATTGTGCATTCAAAGTTTTTCACTATAAGAAATTATTTCAAAGTTCAAAAAACAACATAAAGTTTCAATAGTAACAATCTGTTGGATAAATCAAGTTTAAGGGAGTGGAAGAAAAATTCACTCATAAACTTTTACCATAAACGCTGTGACAAACCTTTCCTGGATATGAGATTATTCTTATCAATTATTGCATGTCTAGGTAGCACTGATAACTGAGGCAGCCTTTTCACTCATCACAGACTTGAAGACCCTCTGTAACTATTTCTTTATAGTGTGTTATATCCTCCTGTTTTATGCCAAAATTTGAAGAGGCAGCAAAGACTAAGAAATAAAAATATGTCTGGGATAATACCTAGTCTGAGATGATATTTATTGAAGTGTGCTTTTTATTTTAATAAAAATTGTAGTAAATCATGTGTGGTGTCTGCTAAGCATCAGAGACGATACAAGACTTGCCTATATAGAATCCAAATGTTCACTTGCTGCAATTCACACAACAGGTTGATGTCTCTGTGATCTCTGGATACTTTTAAAATATGTTTGTGGGGTTTTTAAAGTCTGACATGCATGTCACAGGAATTTTGCGAAGTCAAATTAATGGGCTGGAGTACTTCTGAATGTATTTTATCCGACATATAGCTCACAAGTCCATGCAATATTTTTCCTCTTCCTCAGCCAACAAGTATGTAAAAATATTGTATTTTACAACTTATTTTGACTAATAAACTTCTATATTCTGTGGAATCTTAGAGATTAAACCCAGATAAGTGTTACTTTGGTGCAGTTTTTTAAATGTCCTGCACCAACTGAAGCATTCAGATATTGCTGATCTCCATTACAGAAAATGCTGTAGAAAAATATTATCCACGCTTGTCATATTTGTCAACATTTAACCATTTCAAGTAATGCTGTTTGTCTGAGGTTTTTAAAAAGTTAAAATTATTAAAAACAAACTTTAAAAAAGGGTCAAAAATCCTTAAAACTTTCTGTATTTTACTTTCTATCTAATTTATTGAAAGGTTTCCAGTAACAAAATCTTAAAATTTTGAACGTTTGAGTGGAGTTTAAATTTTTTTGGAAAACAAAGCAACCCAAAAATGAAAACAGAACTTTGTGCAGTGGTAATTGGCAATGGATCCCTAAGACCATTAACAATTTGCAGCCCTGAAAAGAACGGGTGTGTCTGCAGGATGGGTATAGTCATGCAAGATCAATCCAACCTATAGCAGATAATGAGTCTGTCTAGACCATATAGGTTAGTGAGGTAAATGGTGAATCAGCTTTCCAAGAAAACAATATAAATTTGTTGTAGCAGAGTAAATGAAAAAATAGTGTGCTGTATTTCTGAAGATATGGTTGTTGCTTAGAAGTTATTTTAAATGAAAGGACAGACAGAGAAAAGTATTTAGATACCAGGCAAGACTCACATTAAAACTCAAAAACTTGCTATGAATGCACTCTGAACAAAAATAAAAAGGGTTTTGATGATCAGAGGAAAAAATTCTTCCCGAATTCCTAGTAGGAAGTCTGGAAGAAAACCTACCTCCTTTTATGCTGCAGACTCAGCAGTTCAGAATACATGCTGTCTTTGATATTAAAGAATTGTGCAAAATGTTCTGAAGATTTACAGTCTTCTGTAATCCTATGAAATTGTACTCAGAAAACCACATGGCTTAACTGCAGTAAATTGAAAACTAAGACTTTCAACCATTCCTTAGTGCTTTCGCTACAGAAGGAGCCATTGAATGGGAAAAATATGATACCTAAATAGGACTACCATGATAGCAGAGTCAGCCTTGAACAAAATAGGATTACTGAGGTCATTTGTGTTGCCACAACTCACCTGGTGTTACTCAGAAAACTCACACATCTCTAAGACATTTTCTTGGGATTCTTCACACATGTAAGTTTATTTGCCTGTAGGGGAACATTCTCATGGACTTTGCATCACTGCAGCAGAGATTATAGTTAGATACAACTGCGACTTCTGAGAAAAATCAGTAAGATACTGATGCTGTTATTAATAATTCTTGTACATGAATGTATTGGATCTATTGCTCTGCAATTACATGTTAGTGCAATGTGAGCATAATTTTTTCTGGAACCAGCATTATAAAATTCCTTACAAGAGGTACATTCTTAACACATAAAAGTAAGAAACTGTCACCAGGGAATTAATAAAGTTATTCTGGAAAAGGCCAGTGTTTCAAATTATAGGCAGGTACATCCACTAGGTGCAATTAAAAGGTCCAGCCAGTTTGCCTGGGATCTCTGGGCACCAGGAAAAACACATTCAACTCAAGTTATCTGTGAAAGCTTTGTGGGCAGCCTCATATGTGGCTGTTGTATCTGTAAACACAAGTGTCACAGCTGCAGATGTCACAGCAGAGTTTCCCACCTGGGATGAGGGTGCACTTTGAGAAGACAGCTCTAAACACTTGAAGCAAAAAGGTAAAAGAGATCCAAAAGACAATATGATTACAGCAAGCAAAGAAAAAAATGCCAGGAATCTCCTCCCATGATTATTTGAGAAATTATAAAAACCTTTTGATAGAGCTGGGGGAAGATAATGTGTGGGCAGAGAAAACACTCTTTCTGGGCCACAAGATACATCTGGACGAAACGGAGAGGCTTCACCAGATCTGAAACAGAAGAACAAAGTTCAAGTTCAGTATTGGCTGAGAACCTGACAGGACAAGCAGACTCATGTCCACTAATAGAAAGACTTCAAAAACGAAGCACATGCATATAGTCATATTTCTGGCAAACAAACAAAGAGACCAGCCTTTCAACAGCAGTATCTACTGAAGGCTGGGCCATTGGGGAATATGGTTTCAAATAATTTATTTAAACAAGACAAGATTCTGATCTTGTTAGACTGGTGAAAATCCAAAGTAATTCCAAAACCTTCTAGCCTGGGGTTCAAAACCTTAATATCAGGGAAAAAAAAAAGGGGGGAGATCTCCTTTTTCAGTAATATTGACATAAGAATTCTGTTTGATCTTTGTGGGATATGCTTCAAACATTGTTTCATTTTATTAAATAGGAAGGGTTTTATTTTTTTTCTACTTTTTAAAGGACCATCTTTATTACTTCTTCACTTCTGCTGTCTCACTATTCCAAATAACTTGGAGTTTTCCATTTTCTGGTTACACCCTTCTCAATGGATTTATAACAAACTTTATTGCATATGAAGATCAAAGCATTCATCATTAATCTAGCACAATTACCAGATGTGAAAACAAACGTATAAAAAAACAAATACAAAGGTTTCTTAAAAAGCAGGGTGTGTGGGAAAGATGGAGACCAATTTGGCAGCTTGCAGTGACACAGACTGGCAGCTGCCTTTGCACTGGGAAATACCAGTTACATAAGCACATATTTTTCCAGAAACTCTGAAGATGTCATGAGCAGTTCCCAGACCCCCCTCTAGCACCCCTTAGCCACACCAGCAATGCCTTTGTGCCTGGAAGCCAACGCCCTGACCTCACTGACATACTCCACCTGTGTGTCCATGGGCGCTCTGCAAAGTGTACCTGCAAGGCTGGACCCAATCTCCGCTTGCTGGAAGCTCTTTGGCTGCCTGAGACATATGGAAATGCCACTGCAGACACCGGAGCTGGGGAAAAGAGTGTCTGCAGCCAGGCCATATACCCCAAGGCAAGGTCAGGGGCTCCCCCCAGCCCTGAGCTGGCAGCACTGACCAGCAGAATGTGCTGCTGCAGCCCATGGCTCTCCCTCCCCACAGTCCCTGTGCCCAGCCCCAGCGCTGGGGCCCAGCCTGGCGGCTCCCCGGCGGCTCTGCAGGCAGGAATCCCACTGGTATCTCTGACGAGCTACTTGAAAATGAGACGGCCGCCTCTACAAACTCGTCCTCAATTTCGATTGAATGATTGATTGTTTTTAAACTAGTGCATTGTATATTTTGGGAAAGAATTTATGATTTACCAAAAAATTTCCTGCTGAAATAAAGCCAAATGGAGACTGGTCTGGGCCAAGTTGCTCAATGTCCATGAACAAGAACATGTTTTTCTTTTTCTTCCTTTCTTGTTTTATGCATGCTTCTGGACTCATTTCATCAGCTGTCAGTAGTTAAATACCATTTCAGAAAAGGGTCTATTATTGTAATTTCCTCAATTATTCTGTTTTTTTCTGCTATGGTCTCCTGAAACAAAATCAGTCAGCTAAAGTACTAATAAAATATTTTCCCCTGCTGCTCCTTGCAAAGGGCCTAAGCCTTCAAGGTGCTGTACTTCTCCAGCCGGTTTGTACCTTGACGACCATGACCTTAACTTTTCCCGCCTGCTCCACTTCTGCTTTGCAAGGGACATCACTGACTTCTGCTCACAGCCAGCTCATGTCCCCAGACCATACACAATGGCACAGAAGTGCATGATTACCAGGAAAAGAAACCAACGAGAAATGAAATTGAAAGAAAGAGCCCTTTTTCAGCATAAAAAAAACCCAATACCAGAACAGATACAATAAGAGATATAATAAGAGGTGAAAGCAATCCAGCTTAAATACACACTAGACAATGGATTAGCTTAAGCAAATGTAGGTATTCCTCTAGGAGGATGTGTCTTTTGAAATATTAAATTAAATATACATTAAAATATTTGGAAAATTCTGTTTTTAAAGTTATGTTCCTTAGAGGAAAGGAAAACAATTATTTTTCATGATAGGCTAAGCCGAGCAGAACCTACCCTCTGGCAGAAGGGACACACTGGGCAAGCAGGGGCTGCTCTGACACCATGGACACCAGGGGAAGGCTCTCGCTGGACCTCATAGGGCTTTGGATGAGGATCCTGACCATAAATGACAGTGGAACATGACAATACACAACAACATCAGGCAGCCCTGGTGCTCCCTCACTGCTCCCCCCAAAGCAAGACTGGAACACAATGCATGACAAAGGCACAGAATGAGGCAGCCAAAAAATCATGAGCCTCAGATGTTTAGAGTGTGACATCTGCTTCTGGCTCAAGAAATTCCTATATTGAATTCAGTTGCCTTTCCTCCAAGACACCCAACAAGAGATAACCTCAATTTATGAGTTCCAATACATTTATCTTAAGCACAGGCAGAGATTATTTGGCGCTCAAAGGAAATGCAACTATCTAAAATTCAGACCTAAGCAAAATCTATTTGCAGTTTTGTAATTTCCCTGTGAATCACAAATAACTAGGCCAACGTTTTCAGTGTTGAGACATTTGAAATCATGATTCAAGCCTTGAAAACAAGTGTTTGGCTATAAGAACTGAGTTCTTTAAAAATAATAAAAACTGGGGTTTTTAAAATTAATTTCTCCTGTTTTGTCATTCTTACCTCTTCAGTCAATAGAACTGCAAATTGATATCTTTAAAATACAGCTGAGAGTCTCCCTTGTTCACTTGGCACCTTGTTCACAGGGAAGAGGGCTTTTAAAAAGACAACCAGCAATTCTGAGTCCAGCAATAAATTTCCAGGATTAGATTGTCTTTTCACTATTCCACATGGTTAAGCAGGTACCAAGCATAGAGTCTCATATTGGAAACAGGTTGCACAGAAACAGCTCAGTGTTTTGGTGTTTCAGCACATGCGTTTCACACACGTTACTTCGCTGTCATCCACAGAGGGGGTAATGAAGTGTCTGTTGAAAACACCAGGAATCTTTCACTGTGTCTCAAGGCTTTGCATCATTCATACCTTCTGCTTGAATTTAATATCTAAAATTAATAAAACCCCAATAAATAAATGTTGCACTTTACTGCAAAACCAAAGAACAGCTGAATTCATATAACATTTGTAAATCAGCACTTCTCCACTCTGTGCATTTCCTCACTGCCTCGTTTCCTTTGTAGAAGGTAAATTCACTGAGGCAGGCAAAGCTGTCAGTGCCTTTATGTTTGCACAGCATCCAGCACAGAGGAGATCTGGTAGGGCTGTGTTTGGTCCACTACTTTCAATTTGCTCTCACCTCTGCACTTCAAGGCTGCAGCAGGCAATAAAAGCAAAAGTGCCAAAATACTGCAAGTGTGCATAGTCTCACTTCTAACCTACCTGAAAGCAGAGGTACCAGGGACTTTGTGAGCTTCCAACAGCCCTAAGCCACCCAGATTAGATGAACTGCAGATAAACATCTTAACACTGTGATGTTTATCTATATGAAATCCAATCTTTTGAAGTTCACCTATCTCTTTTTCTAACTGCCATTATCTGTTGCTTTGAGATGCTGCATCCATCCCTATCAAAGTTATGTAAGCTCCCTGTGATGCTCATAAACAGTCCCTGTATCATTTGTAAAAATGCAGCCTCTCTTTAAATGAATTTATGACTTCAGCACTTGAGACATACAATATTTTATCGGCTTTTTCTCAGAAACACGCATTTATTTTATCATCTGATACTTAAAATAAGTATTGCAAATAAATAAAGGAAAAGAAAATGTGTACCACATAGGAAAAAAATAAACCCAAATATATAAAAGCTTTAGCTATGCCAAGATTGCTTAATTCTGATTAGCAATGACCATTAAGCAATCATTTATGGATTTACTGTGAGTGTTCATAGATACTAATGGGTTTTAGAATTCCTTGGGAATCCTCAAAGGTCAAAGGAAGAAAATGAACTATGAAGTGATAAAAAATGTATTAGGTGACTAATGGACAGGTTGTATATAGAATGGTTCCAGCAGAAAATGTTGAATTTTACCACTCAGATTTATGTAAAAGCAAATCTTCTGACCAGTGGCCCTTCCCCACTGATGAAACTAATGAAGAGAAAATTAAAATACTTCATGAGGAGGCATTACATGGTGTGCTTTTCCCTGCCACTAAGAATACATAGGAGATGGCAAGATCACTAAATCAAAATTTATTTGATTTTTCTTTAGGTGGGTATCTGTTTCGTCTTTATTTAGCTTCAAGTTTGTAAGCATACATTTACATTTTTTGCCTGTTTTTGCACGATTACACTTTATGCAATTCAAGACTCAAAGCTCTTCCAAATTTAATGAATGTGTACCTCTTATACTAACATTCTGGCTGTGCCAGGAGAGAAGGGAGCTGTAAAAGCCGGCAGGATGATCCACCTCACTGCGGGTGCGGTGTCAGCCCAGCCTGGGGCGTATTCCCGGCGCTTCTAGCTCAGCGCACCGCGGCTGCCGCAGCCTCCGCAGGGCTGAAACCGGCGGGGCGCGAGTGCTCAACCAGCGCAGGCTCTGCTGCTCAACCAGCACAGGCTCTGCTGCTCAACCAGCGCAGGCTCTGCTGCTCAACCAGCACAGGCTCTGCTGCTCAACCAGCGCAGGCTTTGCTGCTCAACCAGCGCAGGCTCTGCTGCTCAACCAGCACAGGCTTTGCTGCTCAACCAGCGCAGGCTTTGCTGCTCGCTGTCAGAGGCGTCTGAGCCAGAGTGAGCTGGCCCCGGCAGGGTCCGCAGGGCCAGGCAGGGCGCGCTGGGGCTGCGGGCGGCCGGGCCGGGCACACAGCAGCGGCCTGCAGCCCTCGGGCGGCCAGGCCCGGCACACAGCAGCGGCCTGCAGCCCTCGGGCGGCCGGGCCGGGCACACAGCAGCGGCCTGCAGCCCTCGGGCGGCCAGGCCCGGCACACAGCAGCGGCCTGCAGCCCTCGGGCGGCCGGGCCGGGCACACAGCAGCGGCCTGCAGCCCTCGGGCGGCCGGGCCGGGCACACAGCAGCGGCCTGCAGCCCTCGGGCGGCCGGGCCGGGCACACAGCAGCGGCCTGCAGCCCTCGGGCGGCCGGGCCGGGCACACAGCAGCGGCCTGCAGCCCCCGGGCGGCCGGGCCGGGCACACAGCAGCGGCCTGCCCGGGGCGCTCCGCAGCGCGGCTCAGCCAGCCCGGCACACAGACCCGAATGATGGCTCTGGAGCCCCGAGCGCTGCTCACATCCAGCTTGCCAGTGGCGCACAGAGTTTACTCAGCCCTCCTCCTTGCTGGAGTCACTTCGACCATGAAGTATTTTTCCCGGTACCATCGCTCAAAGAGTGATGACAAATCCAAAGGGTTTTTTGAAGGCCATTTTTGTGTGGTTTTGCATAATGAATGGCAGTTTCACTGAGCAGGGAAATACTTTTGGATTCCTGTTAGAAATACTTTCATTCAGAACAGCAGAAAGCCATCAGAAGTAAATACAACCCGCAATGTGATATTTGTGTGTTACCTACATGAGCTCTCAGGGTTGATACCACGCTACATACCTTTAAAATTATGAAGAAGAAGTAATTCCATTCCAGTTTTTGAATAATGTTCCAGACAGGCAAAAGTTTTGGCTTGTCAGCAAAGTTACTAATCTAAATAAAATCGTACACATATAAGGAAAATGAGTCGTGGGGTTTGGTTCATATTTGGTAATTTTCCGTGGAAATCAGAGCTTTGGTTTGCATATTTTTAAAAAATTAAAATTATATACATATATAGGGGAAGAAAAGCAGGGCAAGTGAAAGAGGGGAGGGGAAGGAAAGGTGCGGGAAGGGAAGGGAAGGTGCGGGAAGGTGCGGGAAGGGAAGGTGCGGGAAGGGAAGGTGCGGGAAGGTGCGGGAAGGTGCGGGAAGGTGCGGGAAGGTGCGGGAAGGTGCGGGAAGGGAAGGGAAGGGAAGGGAAGGGAAGGGAAGGGAAGGGAAGGGAAGGGAAGGGAAGGGAAGGGAAGGGAAGGGAAGGGAAGGGAAGGGAAGGGAAGGGAAGGGAAGGGAAGGGAAGGGAAGGGAAGGGAAGGGAAGGGAAGGGTTGACAGCAACTTTTCTAAACCAGCTATATTGATTTCAGAGGCTGAGTGCACAGGAAGAGATGAAACCTGCAATGCTGCCTGCTTCCTTCTTCCCCCTGCTTGGTGCCTCCTGCCAATAAATAAAAATCCATATGCATGTGGGTTGTGATAGACACAGGTTCCTGTCCTCCTGCTGCCTGCTTCAGCACAGGGGGTTGATGTGAGATCTCCCACTCTCCATGAGGGTGTTCTACCTGCTAGACTTGGAGGTATGCAGAGGAGGAGCTGCTCTTTTAAACCTTTTTTTGCTCTAAACTGCTTACACATTGCCTGAGGGGAAAAAAAGCTGTGGCAGATAGTGATGAAGAAAGAAGCTGAGCAAGTCAACACACTGAACAACTACAAAAATGCTGAATTATCCATGCAAAGGACAGTATCTTCATCTCAGGGAGTTAAGACAATCAGCCTGTAAAACCTTGTGGTGCAGTATCAAGGCCTAATCCTAGGAAACAGAGGGGAGACTCTTAGACAAACATAAATACTGAGACATCTCTGGGATCCCTGCCTCTCACTAGCATAATGGTTGTAATCTTTTGAGTTTATTAAGTGTGCTTAGAAGTTAATTGAAAGTATTTAGTGAGCAAAATTAACTCTTTCAGTACTATGGAAAAACTGAGTGAATATTGATTTAATTTGATCTTTAAACTACAATTTATATCAGGAAGGAGGAAAAGGGAAGAAAAATAAGCAAAGTGAGCGGATCTAATGGACCAAAGTAATTTGGGATTTACCATGGCTAATATTATATGCATAAGTACTTCTTTTGCAGAAGAAAGATTGTGCTGCAGAAGCTATTTTAGACTTCAGTATATGTAGGATAGGGGAAATCTTTGATCAGTTCAGGAAGAAGGCAGGGTGTTTATTTTCTTTAATCTCACTCAACAGCAACAAATAAAGTAAGACTGATAATAGTCCAAGGAGTCTACTGGATGCTTGTATCAGGAAGGAGAACAGAGTGTAACTGATCAATGATTGTCTCTATCAAGCTGCATTTGATTGGGATTTTTCCTTTCCAAATTGTCATGACTGAAGCTAGTAAAAGTTGAAAGGAGGATGGATATCTACAAGGATAATCGTTAAGGTGTGTGTACTGCTTCCACAGCTATTAGATCAAAGCCCTTTACTGAACTATTTTATTATCAGGCTTATAAATCAGTCTCAGTTCATTTTACAAACATTAGTAGTCCCATCAATTACAGGCATTTAGAACTAATGGTTTTACAGGAATGTTAATAGTACAACTTTTTTTCCTGAAAACCATCACTGAAGACTATTAAAAGGTTATTAATTGCTGTATGTAACATGCACAATTATTTGTTTCTAGTTTCTATCAGTAAATTGGCATGTAAATACATTTGCTAACCAGTTAAACTTCAGGGATATCAAATTTAGTAAATGCAAAACCATTTATAAGCCATCCTTTTCCAGCTTTTCTTCACAGACATGGTCTAAGTACACCAGGACCATTCTACTGCTGCCTTTCAAAGCCCTTATGGATGTGGTACAGCACTCCAGACACTGCCACCATCCCTGTAGGGACCCTGGGGCTTGAGGCAGACTGTCCCCAGGCAGTAGCTATTTTACCCGGCAGGGACAAGTGTCAGGTCACACAGCCTGTTGGCTCAGGTAGAAGTGATGGGCGCTGCACTGAGACCTGAACAAAACAGAAATAGCACAAGAAGATGCTTGAGGAGTGAGGGTTTCACAGGAGAGAAGCTTCCCTGTGGAGGGTGTGTAACCTGCTGTAGGAACACTTTGGGCTCTGGATCATTCCATACCTCAGAAATTTTGAAACACCTCCTAATTGATTCAGGCATTTCCCATTTTACTCTCCAGCCCCCAATAATGTAGATGCCTCTTCAGATGCACAGATTTAGCTGCAGGGTACATAGTACAAATTGCTAGATATGATGTTCCTATGTGTGTGTGTGAAATCAACTGCCTGTCCCAGCCAAACCTACCCTTAGCCCATACTAAGTGCTAAAGTTCTGTTTCAGATTACTAAATAATAAAACAACCAAAACTCAAGATGTGAACATTGCACGAGTTCATCTTATCTGCTTTCCCTTTCTCACTGTGTCATGAACCTGAGATCTCGGTTCATTAGTTTAAGAGGCTGTTTACACATACGAGGAGAAAGGAAAGATAGATCCTTTGAAGCCTGTGGAGCTATCCCGATTTCCACCAGCTGAGGAGACAGTTCCAGGAGACCTGTCAGGCAATCTTTAATGAACTATGTGATGTGCAAAGCAAACTTCAGATATCAAAGACTGCACACTATTCAGCTTCCATTAGGTCAGGTAATTATGATTACCTCAAAGGTTTCTAAAGTAGGAGTAGAAAATATCAAAATAAAAATCATAGTTACCTTTCATAACCCCTCCCTGGGATACAGCTTTTAGCCATGTAAAGCCATGGATATACTCTGTTCACAGGTCTTAGTAAACCATGCTGCCCAAAGGAATTAAAGTAAGTTGGAGGTACCATTTTACAGCTGAACATTATGTCAATCCTTCATTCCAGTGATTCAGTACTGCCTTGACCTTCACATCCCCCTTCAGATTGAATCTGTTACCCTCAGTGAGTATAAAGGCTATAAAGAAGCACCTGATCATAAAATCCACTTGGAATGCTTTCTTAAACCTCCACCAATTATCCATTAAAAATTCTGGTTTTTACAGGCTTGCTCTCCTAATGAAAACCCAATAATAGTATGTCTGCTTTAAACTATATCTAGTCATCTGGAGAAAAGTGTTGAAATAATCATTGATTGATGTGACTAAATAAAATCACCTGAGTACTTTAATGGATAATAAGAGATATCTCTTTCTTTGCAAGCAAGAATCTGAATGGATGGCCTAACAAGCACCTTCCTAGATCAGCCAACACCATCCTTCAAAAAAAATATAATGTATACAATATTAATATAGAAAGAAATTGATTTAATTCAGTGGAGACTGAGATGTAATGAGTTTATGTCTTCACCAGAAAGCCTTTTAATTTGCAAGGAGCTCTTACACTATAAAGGAAAACACACCAGAAGTAGCTGCAGCAGGGTTTCCAGTGAGTCACCCTGAGAAAGCCGAGCATAACCAGGAGCTGCTTTGGCTTTGGCAGGTTTAAATCAGCCCAAAACAGCAAGCTGGACCATGAAGGCAAAATAGCAGCTGAGGGAGAGATTTTAATATAGTTCTGTAGTGTCCCCTTAAAATAGAAAAAAAAATTACTTATTTTTCTTTGTCATTTTCACTTCTCTACCCTCAAAATAAAGTGGGAGTTAATCTCTCTGCTTTTAAAGAACAGCTCATTGATTTCACTTCATTCTGCATTTATCATCACAATTCCTCCCAAGGTGCACTGGCATCTCTATTTGCAGCCAGCATCTGGATATTTTTTCAAATTTTGTGGTAGCTGCTCCAAGTGCACCATCTGCCCTGGCTGCCCCTGATGCCACATTAACAACTGTCTGTGACAACCTGCCTTGGTGAGACCTCTGACCTCATGCTCTTCATCATCTTCAACTTAACTGACACTGTCCCTTAACTAAACATGATCCTTTTCTCATAATGTTGGCCTGTTCCACATGGCCATTTGGGCTCTATCATTATGCAGAGATGATATCTCTGATATCATCAGAATCTGAAGGCATCATATCTATGATGCCTTCTAAGGCATTTTTCTCCCCTGCCACCCGCTCTCAAGTGAGGGAGCACTGTCTGTCTGACTGTCATCTCCCCTTGTTCATAACTCATCTCTGGAGATTCTCCTTAAAGCTTATTCTCAAACAGTTTCAAACAGGCAACTAAAGTGCTTGTAGCTGACTAAATACATGAGGAGTGACAAGACGAATCACACAACCCTTGGCTGCAACCTTTCCCTCAGTCCTCTCACACAATTAGCTGTTTCCACTTACTTAATGCATTAGTTTATCTACTAACAATTTCATCTGTGTCATGGAAACTCAACTTGTTTTGTACAAGAGATCCCAGTGCAAAAATTGCATCATTTTATAGTATGTCAGACTTTTGCACCTTACCATTTACAACTGTTAATCAAAAAGGGCAGCCTTTGTGAAAAGCATTTCTATTACTGCAGGCATATGTCACATTCACCTTACATGGAGTATGAAGCTCCTGCAGATCGGAAACTGAAGGATTAGTTATGGCTACTGGTTTCAGACAAGAAAAAAACAAAAAAAAAGGCAACCTGAGAGGTTAAAATTAATCTTAGAGAACAGCACCACACAGAGAGAGGGACAAATTCTGCTTCAAACCAAGACTAAATACCCAAGGCAAAGCTAAAATTCAGCTACTACGTGTCCCAGGAGGCACTGACATTTTATATGTGCTGCAGTTCTCACATGGCTAAAAAGGTATGATGAGGGTGGCTGCATGGTCCTTCTGAGGAGCAGTGAGGTCACTTGCTCAGTCCACAGTGCACCAGGACCTGCAGAGCAGGACTGCCTGTAGCATAATTTCATTGTCTCATCACAGCAGCAGGAGAAGGCCATCCCTCTGCCAGGATGTAGGAGAGTAGAGTCCAACTTCTTTTAAATATCAACTAGAGCCAGGCAAAGGAGCAGCCGTATTTTGAAAGAAGGGAATGACCACAGGCTGACTTCCAGATGACTTGCTGGCATTGATTTTCAGAGGAGAGCTGGAAGTCCTCTGCAGGAGGGAGAGTAGTTTTCATACTACAGGGTGAAGTGAGTGATCTGGGACATATCCTTGCCCTGAGCATATTCCACTCACAGGGAGAGGGGTCTGCCCAGGGCAATGCTTTCCACTTTGGGGATGCCTGTCCTCATTCCATGCTTTGGAGGACAACCTAGGGATTTGATTTGGGTGTGTTAGGATGATTTGGAGACGCTATTACAGTCCTGTAGCTATGGAGTCTTTAGTGCAGATTAGTGCAAAAATAATTAGATTTAAAAGATTGCAGAATCCATACAAAGCCAAATACATTTTTTAGCCAGGGGCACCCAAACTGCACTTGCTTGTCCAAGTCACTATTTAGAGCTAACAAAAATAGATATATTTTTGGTCTAGGAGCTTTAAAAGGAAAGCTGACAGTTGAGAGGCAAAATATATTAATTCAGAGACTAGGTTTTGGCAGGACTGGGAAGACTACTGAGATTGTCTGAAAAGTCTCTGCAAGTTCGGCACTGTCCTAGCAACCATGAGAATGACATTAAAGAGAGCAGATACAGACCCTGTCCAGACCACAAACCCCACATGCACTCATCCCCAGGTCCACTGGGCTCTTTTAAAACAGCTGACATTATTTTCCAGCTTTTTAAATTTCCAGATTTTTAAATTATCCCAGCTTCTCTGAACTGACATAAATCCAGACAGTGAGTTAAGCTTGGAGACAGGAGAAACATATCCAGCTCTTCAATTCCCCATTGAATGCTGTGATGGGACTTGAACTGGCAAGAGGTTTGAATTGAAGCTGCTCCAGACTTTCTGTGAAGCCAGCATACCAGAAGACCTCCAATCCCTAAAGCATTTTTTTCTTTTATTACAGAACAAAATAACAAGCCAAACATTAAAATAAGTAAATAGGAGAAAACTCAGAATGTCTGGATGAGACTGCTCAAGTAAAAGGCTTTAAAGCAAAGCTCTTTGGTGTCCTTGAAGGATAGGATAGGTTCTCCGGCCCTGTGCTCCAGAGGTTTCCTGAGCCATGCTAGCTTATGTCATCGCCACTGATGTTCACAGCTCCTTTCCTTCAGAAGCCTCTGGGAACTTACTTTGCTGCAGAAAAAGGCCTCAGTGATCCTCGCTGAACCTCTAGGCCCCAGCCACAGGCATCCTGTTCCCCCCCTTGCAGCACTGCCTGGGACAGTAGGCAGCCAGAATCCTTACCCCTGGCCCTGGTGGCCCGGCAAAATCGTGGCTCACGGAGTTCTCTCTCTCACGTTAGGAGAACTCTCACTTAGCTTCTCTCTGATTCAACACTGCTGGACCAGAACAGGCTGATGTGGAAGAGGATTTAGCTTGCTCTTTCACCAATTTCTGCTTCTTGTCTGAGCAGAATGCTTACCTGTAAAACAGGTTGGGAGGGGGGAAAGAGAACACAAGCCCTTGCTGATTCTGTTACTGACCCTCTGGCAACCAGATGACTTTGCACATATGTAGTTCTGATGGGGCAGAACATGGTCCCCAGTACTCCTGATAACTGCAGCCCCTGGTCACTGTCACTTTTGCTCCTGGTGACTTGTGTCCCTTGTCACAGCAGGCAGAGAGCCAAGCCAACAGGCATGAATGTGTTGTTGGTGGCTCCTACCTGGTGCTGGTGTCCCCTCTCTGAGCTGTCATCCATGCTGCCTTCAGCAGCAAATGGAGACACTTCAGGTGTCTTGGCATTAACCTTCAAATCCCAGCTCCAATACGCTTAATATAACAGAAAAAGAAGAGAAGGGTGTGAAGTAATTTCCATCCCTCAGAAAAAATTACTGGGTGGCATCCATCTCTTCTGTGGAGCCACAGAATGAATAAAAGTACTTCTTGAGATGTTTCCTTTCTTTCCCCAGGAAAATAGTGAGGAGTGAGAGGAGACCTGTGTGTTTTATATGCAGTACTAGAGATGCTGGTGTTCTCGCCCTGAAATCAAGGAGAACACCAAATCCATATTCTAAGTTATTTGTATTAGTCATAGTGTGAAGAAGCTGGAGGAGGCAAAGAAGTCAAAAAGTAGGACTGGCTTTAATCTTGTCAGAGAAAATGTTAGTGGAATAAAAATGTCCAAGCTTAATGCTAATGACTGTTTAGAAAACTGATAGAAAGTGGAACAGTGGAAACATAGAGAAAGCAGTTCTGAGGTAGGAAACTTTGGGCTATGTCCAGTTGAGCAGACACAGATGTGCAAACCGGAGCCCCATGTCTCAGAAGACGGAATGTCCCAGCTGTGGCTGGGACAAGAGGGAAAAATTTCATGGGTGGAAGACCATTAAGTGCTTTCAGCAGGACATGATCAGGCAATAGGGAATCGTGGAGAGGAAAGGAAATGTCTAGTTTGGGGCATGAGAGGTGTCACACAGCCTGACACAGCACATCCTGGGTGCAAAACTTAAGATATCTGCCGGGCACTGCTGGCAGGGCAAGTTCAAACGACTCCCAGGTGGAATTTTAAGTAAGTGTATTTTGGGCTTCAGGTTTGAAGCAGCCACTGCAAACCACACTCTGGCTGTGAGGGTGCAGAAAAGTACCATCCCCAGTTACAGTTTCAGTTCATCTTAGAAAAGTTTCTGTGAAAAGATGCACAAGCTAAAACCACCCACAGTGGCCCAGCTGAGTTCTAGGGGAGGCTTCCATCCCATATCCGATATTACGTCTCTGTACTCTTCTGCCAGACAGAGATGACTGGTAAAAGGAAATACAGTGTCTATTCCTCTGGCCTCCAAGAGCCTGTGTGCTGCTTCAAGCAACCTTTGTTCAGCTCCTGAGAGTTTGGGTTTTTTTAAATACAGACAGTGCAAAAGCCAGAACTACATTAAATCCACCATAATGAGTAAAAAAACTTCAAGAATTTGGTCTGGTGATCTTAATGAATGGCTGAAGAGTATGTGTCTTGGAAGGCATCTCAGGATTACCTGAAGAAGGATTAGTTCTTTACACAGCTCACACACATCAATTATTTAGCTTCTTATGGATCTCTTAGCAAAGTATTCTTCATGACCCTTGATTTCTACTTTTTGTAAGGATTTATTATCACAAGAGAATAATTAATACCAGGAATTATCCAGAGCAACCCCTAAAACAGGAATTGTCATATTTGCATCCTTTTCAGTATTTCAAAAATCTTTGAAAGCTTTGTATTCTTTTTATATAGAAAGAGTTCAGGAAAAATATACAGCAAGTATTCTCTGTGTCATTCGGATTCATTTTGGTACACTTGGCCTTCACAGTGCAGCTCAGAGCTATCTGAGGCCATCATGCTTCCTAAACACTTGAAGAGAAATGAGGCTGTGCTGCTTCACAGTATCGACCAAGGAATACAGTATATTTTGGGGAAAGAAAGCCTGCACTCATTTTATCCTTACCTCTTACTAATTCAACATTAAAATCAGATGGTTTTACATCTAGTTCAATGGACTTATTCCTGGATTCTGGAGATGTGAGGATGTGAGGACCACAATCAAACCCTTCAGCTCCAAGAGTCGTATGAATTATTTCTTCCTTAGGGAGGGTTGGTTCTAGATGTAATGATTTAAGTGGGAGAGTCTAGCTTATGGACTGCAGCTTCATCTGCTGAATAGGTCATCATTCACAGTGACTTACATGTGCTGCAAGTTAATATCATGGAAAAAGACACTGTTTGGACCAGGAGCAGAGGCTGAATCTCAGATCTTGTTTCTGCTTTGTCCTTGGTTATGTTGATATGATTCAAATAAGAACAATAATTAAAATGTTTGTAGTTTATTCACTGCTAGTATACTTCCATTGCTGTCAGATCAAAGCTACAGTTCTGCTAAAATGGATGAATTAATTAAATTGTGCTATGTGAGAAACTGGCAATCACATCTGTGCAGAACATTTATGATACAAAGAAGGATTTGAGACATTTGTGATGAATTGCCACATCATAATGATGATTTCAGAGAGGGGCAACCATGTCCTTTTCCATAGGCTCAGCTGTTCACCCCCTTTCTACACCTGCACTGGGCAGTGAGTGGGTACCACAAGCAAAGTGAGCAGCAAAGGCTGAAGCAAAGGAGTGAGAGGTGGCAGAGCTTTGACTGCGCAACTTCAAAGCTACAGCCAGCACAACTGAGAGGGTGGGACCAGGCAGAAACTGACCCAGAAAAATAGGTGGTGGCAACCTTGTTTCTCCCCCAGGAGCAAGAGGGAGCAGGAACTGAATTGTGACTTACATTGGCAATTTGATCTTTGCTATGTTCCCAAGGCAGTGAGACCATGCCCTGTCCCTCACCTTAGTATGGATTGCAAAATCAGTGCTAAAGGAGATAACCAGCTGTAGGTCTTCCAGAGAGTCTGAATTTAATCCCCCCAGTGAGAGCATTCAGTTTTGTATTTAGAAAGGAAAAAGGTTTCTACACGGTATAAATCCCTGCTTGATAATCCCCAAGCTAATGGGGAAGGCATTCAGTAGTAAACTACAGTCCTTGGACAAAGACATCTGTAACCAGACCGGAGCTCTATGATTAAACTCAAATTCACAGATTGGTTACATGCAGCTAATTTTATTCATTGAGAATACATGACCCCCCTAAGCGGATGTTTAAATTAAGTAAGAATATTGATGACAAATGTTCAAAATGTAAGACAGATGCCTGCAACTTTTGGCATGAAATTTGGAACTGCCAAGAGGTTTGGGAATACTACTCTGGGGTCATTAGGAATTTGGATATCCAAAATGCTCCCCAGCTGCTGATCTCTTCAGAGGCTGCTGTACTTGGTCCTGGAAAATTAGAAAATCAGTAGAGTAAGTGATGCCATATACATTGCTGGATTGGTAGAATGCATAAACAGTTGGAGAAACTTTCCCCTTTTTCTAGGAAAAATGCAGTGAAGAGATGGCTGTTGATTTGAGTCTGGGTTTAAACAGACAGTGTAAAAAAATAATCCCTGTTTCTTTAAAAAAATTATGTTTGAATTGTCTGGATCTGGCTTTCACACTGTTTCTGAGCCCAGGCGTGACCACTGGAGTTCAGATGTGTTTTTATGTTGTTTCCCACAAGTGCACACAGATCTGTGCTACAAAGGCCACCACTGCACTCCTGCCCCGTGCTGCTCTGCTGATACCCATGGAAAAGGTTCTTTCTCAGGTAAATAAACAGAATGAAAACATTAAGAAAAGAGGATGAAGGCTTGATGTGTACCCCGCAACAGACGCAAGTTAGAATTCTCCAGAGTATGTGTGGGGCTTGGATCTGACACCCAGGAAGTTAAGGGAAAGACTCTCACATTATTTTAATTAGCTCCACACTAGATCCATAATTGCAATGCTATAAACAGAGACACTTTGCATGATCAGATGTCAGACCAATGGGGAATAGAATCTATGTTTCCTGACTGTACTCTGAACCACCAGACAATCCTGTTTTTCCAGTGCTGAGTCTCATAGCTCCTTCACCTAGGGACTTGATGGGAGCTCCAGATTTTCCTTAACCATGCCAAGCTGCCATAGGTGGGGCCTTCAATCACAACCCAACATATAGCACTGCTTGCCTAACCGACCTGGGAAAATCTTGCTTCAATTTATGGAGTTATGTGATCCGGCTACACTAGAACTAGGAATTCTAGAAGAACATTGAGGTGTTTGATGTCTCATTTTCCTGCCAACACCAAGAACAATTTATCCACTCATAATTGTTTCATAGCTAGGCTGATAACTGTAAAAAAATAAAAAAAGGTGTGTGTTACTAATACTGTGTTTTTCCTAAGGTTGTATGAATTTAGGCCAGAATTACAGAAAAAATATTTTAACTTAATTTTGAAAAAAGAAAAAAAAAAATTAAAGGGCAAAATGCCTTTTTTATAAACTACCATGAAGTTTAGTTTTCCATAATGTTCACTGGCATTTTTCTCAGCAATTAATTTTAATAGTACACGCTTTCTGGCAGTAAAAAGGGAGATAGCAACTAATATAATTAAGACTGCAAAACAACCTCTAAACTGCAATGTGTCTCTCGGCAGAACAAGCATAGGATTGTTCATTACAGTGCTCTCCAGGAATAACAAAAACAATTCCCAAAAATGCATTATTAATGGACATTCCCAGAATTAATGATAAAGCAAACCAGATGTTCCCTTGCATTTGCCTCATAAATGCAAAGTCAATATGCCAAACCCAAAACCCATCTTTGGAAAGCTGTAGGCTATTTATGAAGGTATTTTAACTGTATTTGTCTTTACTATAAGAGACAGAATTCCTTACCTATAGTCTAAAATGATCTAACTATGGTACTATATTAATGAAGAAAGGGCTCATGCCTAAGAGAAAAGTAGGAGAAATGTACAATTTTACATAGCCTGCATTTACTATAGAGCTGTCCATTTTAAATTAGACACATTTTTTATAAAAGAGAAAAATCAAAATATTCTTATACAAAGAATACTCCACAATGAGAATCACAACTTCCTCCTATAATAAATATTTTCAAAATACAGCTTAAGACTAAAAAATCCTGCACTGAACAAGTTTTATCTATTTGTAGATAGCAGTTTGATATTTATCCATCATGGAACATGTTTACTCACATGGAATGTATTTCATCCCCCTGAATAAAGGTTGAAAAAGTCAACTGAAGCAGAAAGAAAATACTACTGATAAAGAAAAGTACAAATAAAATTATACATATGCTAATACCTTAATGTAATAATATCAAACATGGTGGGCCATCTGGTGTCAATCATCTGCTGAAGTCAATGGACCTGCAAAAATTTGCATCAGATTAAGTTCTTGGACTGGTGTACAATATTGCTGTGCACAATATTTCTTAAGAGAAATTTTTAAGAAAAACATTATTAAGGAAAATTGCTTTTGAAAAGTTACAAGTGTGCATCAGGAGTAAAGAGTGAACAGTAATCAACAGCAAGGGCTGATATCAGAAGTTTGGTACCTTTAGTTTGCAAATAAAATTAGAAGGAGGTGTAATATTTTCAAGTAAACATTACGTTCCTATTTTATATAAGTACTCGAGTCTAACCACTATTATTTTAAATTATTGAACAGTGTGTGGGTTTTGTTTTTAGTAGCACTTTCAGTTGCCAAGTGACATACAGAAAGAAATGGTAGCATTTGTGCTGAAGGATGTGGGATACAGTAATGACAGGCTCTCCTGCAATACTGTGTGCAGGAAGACACAGAGCTGAAGCTCCTTTTTCCATTGAGAAAAAGGCAGAGGTAATTTTTACTTTGTGAACTTCACTAACATGCCATAGGTTGCTGAGATTTTTTTCAACAATGTCAATCTAGTCTCTGTCATGATCACGCAGTATGGCCAGGGTCTCATCCAAAGACTCACAGACTTCTAAAGTTCTTTGGATTTCTTGCAAAGCTGCCCTGCAGTGAAGTGTCATGTGCCCTTCTGCTCCACCTGGCAGAGGCATGGTGTCCCCTCTGTGCTGATACCCAGATCAGTCTAACTCACACTGCACACTGACCCTCCCACTAACACTCCACTTGTCAGGTCTGTGGAATGAACCACTAGCTAAAGCCTTTCATCACTCCTGGATTGCACTATTGCACCTGAGCAGAGGAACGGTCTTCTGACCTTGCAGTGCCATAAATGACCATCTCCATTACCTCTGCTTTGCAGGCTTGGAGACCTAAACAGTTCCAAGCTACAGGGCAGCTCAAACAACATGCTTTTTACTGGGGGCTGAACACCACACAGCCCACTTTGGGGTCGCACTGCAACTAGGATCTAAATATACCATATCTTCTTTCCAGGCCACAGCCTTTCCTTCTAGCAGAGCTGGTGCAGGAGAGGCACAGGTACATACTTGGGTCTTACCCTGACAAGGGACTGACCTGCTGCCAGATTCCATGCCTGGACTTACTCATGCACCTATCCCATGGTCTATTGCTCCTCAGAAACCCAGTCTCTTCACTGCAGGCTGGGATAGGCTGCAGGGCAAATGGTCGCTTCGGGAGTAGCAGATCCTGCCTAGTGGCTCTGACCTGACACCAAGGTCAGCTGGTTGTGGATTGCTACTGGAGAGGAGCAACATGCTGTGCTTCTGCCCTGCTTCTTTGGCCATGAGGACATACCAAGCACTGAGCCTGCTCAATTTCCCAAAGTATTGACAAGGTGAGGCTGAGGAACATCTGGGACTCCCTGAATCCTTTGCAATTCCACTTTTTGAGATAAAACAGCTGCAACACTAATGTTTAGCTGTGCAGATGATGAAGTCCTCTTGAACACCATTTTTTCCTAAGCCTTCTTAAGGCCGTGGACCCTGCAACTCCTGTGTGAATCACAAGCAGCAGCTTTCCTAACGAACAGGTCATTTTCAGCCTTCCTCTCCCAAACACTACACGGTACTGTAGATACTCATAACATTCACATGGCCTTTATTCTTATGAGTGGGAACATGGATGGGAAGATGTTTGAAAGTTTGGAAGGACCTATGACAGTCACCTTGTCCAAATTCTTGCTCAGAGGAGGGATTATATATTGGGGAACATGAGTTGAAAGTGAGTCTCTTCTCCCACATTATAATTGACAGGAAAAGAGGAAACAACCTCAAGTTGCACCAGAGGAGGTTTACATTGGATATTAGGAATCATTTCTTCACTGAAAGAGTGGTCAAGATCTGGAACAGGCTGCCCAAGGAAGTAGTGGAATCATCATCACTGAAAGTGTTCAAAAAGCATGGAGATGTGGTGCTTAGGGACATGGTTTTAGTGGTGGACCTGTCTGCGTTAGGTTAATGGTTGGACTCAATGATTTTGTAGGTCTTCCCCAACCTTAATAACTCTATGATTCTCTGTTGATGTATTTTGCATGCTTTAATGACCTAATTCTCATTCTCCCAGCTGCATGATCTGTTCTCTCACAGGTGACATTATTCCGATGCTTTACTTGAATCCCTCAGGCTTAGAGGTAATTAATAACAAATTATTTGGTGGAAGTCCAACTTTTGTGATTAAAACTTAAAATGTCTCAATGATTCTGTATTGAAAAATATGTAGACAAAACACTTTTGAACAAAAATATGTATTATTCTCCACAAAAATCTTTGTGAAGTATTTATGTTAATGCCCAGAGGTGCATTGAAGCCTTCCACTAAACCTTCAATAAGGAAGATGATTTCCTCCTGAGATGAAGAGTGGGAACAAGTAAACTTAGGAAGAATAAAATAGGAAGAGAAAATTAACCACAGCTGCTGTGGTGGCCACCACAGAAACCTGGTCTGATCCACAAACTGCCCAATTTCTCCACCTTGGTGAGAACACACAGCACCCAGTCTACACCACATGGGGAATGAGCTTCCATGCACTGCTGCCGTGTCCCACAGAGCTACCCAGTAAAGAATGCAATACTGTTTTTTTCTTGTGCCGTTGCTATCTGTAATTTGCGGGCATAGGGAACTGCAGAAGTAGTGAGGTGTTATTTGTGCTACAGTGATTCCCAACAGCCTGATCAGACCTGCTCTGTCACCCACCCGAGATCCCCCACGATCCTGGCCGGTAGCCAGAGCCCCAGCCGCGGCCTGGTCTGTGCCTCAGGAGAAGGGGCAGAGCTGCCTGGGCACTGTGCACCCCGCAGTGAGCTCGCTGTCCTCCAGAACACGGGCACCCCTTTGCAGAGCAGCTGTGGGGGGAAGTCAGGCCCTGAGTCAGGCCCTGCTCCAGCACAGCCGCCTGGAGCTGACTGTGAGCGCTTCCAGCAGCACAGGCGCTGAGGCGTGAGCCCTAGCGGCAATGTTCGCTCCCCTGCTTTGGGTTACTTTCTAGCAAACACAGAAATCAAAGGTACTAGTTTGCACCTGGTTGGTTTGGAGGCACAGTTTTCATGGTCAAACTTTACATTTTCTGGTTGTGGCCTGCCAGCATATGTTTGATAAACATAGAAGTTGGGAACATAGTGGTTCCAAGGTCAAGTGTCACTGTTCTCTGTTGTGGGCAAACAGGGGCACAATGGTTTTCAGGTGAAACTCTCTCTCTGGCCACAGGTAAACTGGAAACCCCTTTTCATTTTTACACAGAGATTACAAACATAGAAATTTTGTCATCTTGATACAGACTCTGCTATTTTATCACTGTTGCATGCACTTAAATTCAAGTCTTCAGCATAACATTTGCACTGTCCTGAATATATGATTTCTTCCCCTCTAAAGTGTCAGATAATTCCTCAGTCTCAAGAGTCCACACATATTACACAACCCTGGACTTTTCAGCTTGATAGAAGTAATCTCCATGCTCATCCAAATATTTCAGAGTTCTGTCAGCAAAGAAAGAGTAAATCTTCTCAGCTTCCATCACCCAGCCCCAAGGCATTAACAAAAGCTCTGTCTGTACCTAAAATGGCAAAGCATTTACCAAGATTTCAATGGATTCTCTCCAGCCATTTGCAAACTTCCACTTGAAACATTGTCCCTGTGGCTGGGACTAAGGAGCAGGTATCAGGGACACCTGTCCCTTGGAGGAGGATGTATTCCATCCTGTCATGTCTGCCCCCAGGCTGGTGACACACCGCTTATGCAGGAGGGTTGGGCAGTGCAGCACCCTAAAAAAAAACCTAAACAGCACCTAAAAAACTCTAAACTGTCAGGAAGTTGCACCACTGGTTCATCCAGTGGCTCCCAGACCAAGCAGTGGCAGGAGATGCCAGGGCAAGGGTACATGAACAGTGGTACACAGGGTCTACCTCATGTTTGTATTTCTGCTCCTCTCTCTGCCTTACCCTTTTAGTGTCTCATCAGGCACAGTTGGTGGCTGAGCATCTGTCAGGCAGATTGCACACATGGCACATTCCTGAACAACTTCAAACACCGTTCCCAAGCATCTGCAAGAGCTTCTGTGCCATTCCTGGCTGTTGCTGTATCGCCCTAGGTGGGCTGCTCAGGGTCTCTCCACGGGTGTTTGGAGATGAAGCATATTCAAAGAAACATCTACATCTAATCTTTACTGCTTCTGTGCTCTTTTTTGTCTGATGCCAAAGACTAAAGAATGCAAAGACTGCAATATAGAAATTGTATTTAAAATATCAAGGCATGTTCATGCAGCCATTTGATAAAACCTGTGATCTGTTGCTGGTCAAAATTCAATAATGTATATGCTTGCAAAGCAGCATCAGACACAGAAGACATATGACCAACATAGGAATACACTAAGGGAATTAACAGAGTCAGAGAAACATAAGGGTTAAAATTACGTCCCAGTTTAGTGGCTGGAGATGTTACTTACAACACTGGAATAAAAAATTTTATGTATCATCTCAAACATCTTAAAGTGTGCAGTTTATGATACAGAACTCCAGAAGGTAAGTAATTGCATGTAATGTGTTAATTTAGATGAGGAATTTTGCAGTACCCATAATTAATGAGAGTGATAGGATGCTAAATATCAGATAAGTAACCTCTGGCAGGGAAGCTTGTTCGTGGAACCTGAGGAAGCCAGTGGTGATCCATCTTCTACACACTTTAAAAACAATAGATAGGCTTTAACTTTTCCAGATTCTTGTAATGAAATCTTGCATTACAAAAATTCTTCTTGCAGCAAAGCCTGTTCTAGCAAAAATTATATTTGTCAGTGCTTTGGAATGGGAGTTAGCCCTAGAGTGACCGAAAGGAAGGCATTTGAGTATGCAAAACCACTGTATTTGAATAAAACACCAAGGAGAAAAGGAATCTTAATACCAAAGATTTACCTAAATATTCTTTTTTAGAAGCAAAAAGAAGTGCTTCAAAAGGCTTCACAAAAAATGCCTCATGGCAAGCTGGGTTTTACTGTGTGATTCAAATCAGTCCAGAGGAGACTAAATTGTAATTAAGCTAAACTGAGCCGTAGTTTGATTTGGCTTGTTTTGGGGTTCAGCAGGTTGTCTCTGCAGATACCCCAACTCCTTCTGCAATTGGAGGGTGGGCAAGAATAAACGAGCATGGGTTTTGGTCCCAAAAGTGGAAGAAGAACCCTAATTATTGCTGTGGATGATAAATGTGGTCCCTGGGGTGAGGTAAGCAGTGGCTAAAACTCTAAGGTAGAAACACTGAATCTTTCAGATGCTTTGCTGTCTGTGACTATCAGTGAATACTGTATATAATGTGATGGCTAATGATGCAAATGTGCCTGGGTGTGCTCTCCGGCAATGAGGCAATTCCACCAGCACCATCGAATTCTGGGCTGTGCACTGGGAGTGATATCCAGCCTGTGACATCTCCTGCATCAGCTGAAGGGGCCCTCCAAAATTTTCTGAGGCAGGGTTTCTGAGGCAGGGGGAACCCTGGCTGCAGCCTACTTCACTTGCATAGAGATATCTGTAGACACTGTGCTGCTCCAGAAACACAGTGTGGTTCCTCTTTGCAGGTGACAGTGGTGTGCACACAGGCACTCAGTGCTGGGCAGCCAAGCCATCCTTGCTCACCAGTCAGTTCTCTCACAGACATACCGGAGATCAGGGCAAACAAAGGCAGGATTTAAGGTAGCATCACATCAAGATTCACACCACAATCTGGGTGTCCACATGCTTTGTCTAAGCCAACAAGTACAATATGATTAAGTGATGTAAAGTATCACTTCAAAATGCGAGTGTCAGAAGACATGGGGCCAGCCAAGGAGCAGCGGAGAGGAGATGCATCACCCCTTCTGTTCCTTCCTCAGTCCTAAGCCCCGTCTCTGTGGGACCCAAAGCAAACACTCTCTACCTGGGGAAATTAAGTCGGGCCAGGAGTCAGGCTCAAGCTCCAGCAGGCAGCTGTCCATGCTGTTCAGCTGTTAGGCTGCTCCCATCCCCATGCAGCACTTGCCCAGGCAACATTGGGTCACACTGCAGGGCCAAGGACTTGTCCCAGCAGGCAGGAGTGTGAGGCATGAAAAGAGTCTGCCTGGGCACAGCCTGAAACTGGTGTCTGCCCTTGGGCTTTGGTTTATGAATGTGTTGTGGGGATGGAGTGCAAGGCACTGTTACAGCCCTGCAATCCTCCTGCCTCTGGGCCCTGAGCATCTTGCAAATCCAGCCCAGAGAAGAGAAAATGTTCATCTCAACATTTATAAGGAAGCTAACTGAATGTCTTCAAATGTTTAAAGCACTTCAGCTTAGCTTTGTCAGTTGCGTAGTGCTGGCACAAGGCATGTTTTTACAAAGAAACGTGGCTTTATAAAATAGCAATAACCCTATCTGAATTAGTCTTCTTACATTTATTAAGGCCATTTTCTGAATAAATTGCATTTTAAGCATTGACAGAATGTTGGATTTTGGGTGAAAAACTTTAAATGAACCAAATACCTTGGAAAACTCAGTGATGAATTTTTTTAGTCTTTGGGAGTAAAAACAACTAAAACCCTTTTCTCCCCTGTTGTAAGCCAAAGTTCAAATATTGGAGCAAGGTCACTTTTAAACAGACACATTCCACCCAATCATTGTTTAGGTGAAACAAAATGTGAAAGTCTTTGTAGATTTATGCAGTAGCCACCAATGAAATTCTATTTGATATAAATCAAAGAAATTGGATCTATTCAGATTGATGGGGATAGGGGTCAGGGAAGCATGACCATTCCTCAGCAGTCAAAGTGACAGATTGTGTAGGTTTTCCACAAATCTGACGTGGTTTCTTAATTAGAAACATAAAGGAAGCGGATATACAAATCCCAGTGGTATCCGGTGGAAATGTGAGGAGAACGCCAAATGATAAACCAATATTTATAGGGATTGTTTCCAAGAATTTATTACATTATTTTTCCATTTAATTACCTTGAACTGGTCCTATAGAAACACTATAAAAAATATAAATGTGCTCTTCTTTTAAAAAAATACCAAAGTCCAGTTTAAAATGAGCTAATTAGTCCTACTAAATATGTTTGAGATCTGCTGTGAAATCCTAAGGCTTAGTCTGCTCACAGCATAATCACCTTAGCTGACATCTCTCAATGAAAAAGTCTAAGCTTACAGGGCACTGGGAAAGACGATCTCATATATTATTCCAACATTTACAAATCTCTAAGGCAACTGGTTCCATTTTTAGCAAAATATCATACATATTGTATGATTTTTGATTCATTATTTGCATTGAAAAAATTAATTGTAATTGCAAAAGAAGGAAGCAAGCAGCAAGAAATCTATTTGCCACAAAAATCACCTTTTCTTTAAGTAACTTTTTCTAAAAGAAATTTTTCTATCTGCATTCAGATGTAAAAAAGAGAAAATATGTACCATTTCCTCTCAGTTTTGAACCAGATTCTGTTTTGATTTTAAATTCAGAAAAGACTTATTGGGAAATTGCTGGAATCAACACCTACTTTGAAATCAGAAATAGTAGTCAAGTCCTTCTATTCCAGACCAACAAAAACATAACAGCACATACAAAAAACAGACAAACACTGTGAGACAGCAGAATATAGGTCAATTTCTTGCAGAATGAAGTAGGGTCAGGTATTTTCCAAGTACTATTATTTTTTAAAAATAATCTGTGCTACAGTAACACCTTAGAATTTATTCCTAGACCTGTCTGATTTAAATAATATACCAACCCTCCTCTAGAAGAATTTAAACCCAAATTGAGGAAAAAAAAATTGATCTTCATATGTCCTATTAAAATTTATAGTTCTGACAAAGTTAAATGTATTTGCAAACCTCATTTTTTCAACCATTAATTTAAAGCCAAAGGCAATGGCTTGATATAGATTGGCAAGGCAGTATAACTATGAGCTACGGATAGTCAGTGCTATTTCACATTCATCTAGTTTTCCATAGGCAGCAGGTAAAATGAAGATGTGCATATGGCTGTAAGGAATGGGGATGTGGATAGAGCCCTGCCCCTGCTGCAGTACAGCAAGGGAGAGAGCTTGACTGTGTCTGGCTAGACACCTTTCACAGGGGTAATCCTTTTTACTGAACAATGGGCAGGATAACGATTAAGTTTGGAAAGGTTTTACAAATTGAGAGAAAGGAGCTTATTTTTTAAATGATAAAGAGGGGCCAGGGAAGGGTTACAGAGACAAGTGTTACAGTCAAAGCAACAAGGCTGAAGGATGACCCATGCAGCAATATGCTCGATGGAAGCAAAGAGCAAGGCTGCATTCATCATACCTACAACAAGCGTGCAGATATCAAGACATGAGGTGGTGAAAGATACAGGGTGAGCTTTAGCCATGCAGTTAAATAGGACCAGTCATATCTTAGAGAGGCTAGGCATCTTCAATCCTTCTTTCTCTCTGAAAACTCAGTCCTTTTTCTAGGAGTGAAAACTTCGAAAGATGTGGGGAGGTGATGTGTTGGTTATATGGGTGACAGCCATAAGGTGCTGCTGTCTGCAGAAGTAATGACAGAGTGGAATCTCAGCCTGGCAGGCTGCTTCGTAGTATAAAGGGCACAAGATATCTCAGCTAAATACAGTCTCAATGAACAGAATCAGGTTACAACCAGAGGACAATTTTTTGTCCCTAAATGCACACATATCTGTTGCTTATTTTATTGCATACAATGTACCAGAGTGCTTTCTGACTTTGCACAGCCCAGCCCATGTCAGTGCAGCTGTACCCTGCCCCTCTCTCCTTCCTTCCTCCTCTCATCCCTTCTGGCTTTTGGAACAGTTCCTTGGCTGCCCTGTTCCCCAGACTGTCGGGGATGTTCTTTCCATGGACATGCTTCCGTGGAGAAACGATGGTTATCATAGCCCAGGTCTGGCTAGAAAGTGTGCTACCAGTTACGCTGCATGACTGCACAGTTGTGCTGTGTCTTGTTTAGTTTACTAGGAGCTGTTCAGACTAATTTAGTTTTCCAGACTAGTGCTATTGTGCTAGAGCCAACCTGAAAGCAGCCCTGTTGCTGGGGAGAGCAGAGGGGGTGGAAGGAAACGTGTAGAGCAGGGACCTTGGAAAAGAAACCTGCTGAACAAATCCCAAGATTAACTAGCATAATATCAGGAAAAGGTTCCCCCATGGCAAATGCGCTCCTAGTTGAGAAAACTCTCTAAGAGCCAAGTTTCTGCATTAAGCTGTGGGCCTGGATTTGCACCAACTGCAGGCTGGGGGGTTGACCAGATCCTTTCACCTATAACACTTTGTGCACATTAATCAACCACCTCAGTACTAGGGAGACACATGCAAGCCCATCACCCATTTTACCAGACAAATTAGGGCCGGCTTGCTTTGCAAAGCTCATTGCATGGGTCCCATCTTAAAGCTCTCCTGACGATTAATATTTATTATCTGCACCACAGTTCAGCCTGTGCACCCCGAGCCTCAGCATATGAGGTGCTATATACAAAACCAGCACTAAAAGATGTTCCCATGCTCCAATGAGCTTATTCTGATCTGGCTGCTTAGCAATATTGAAATGTTTTGTTGAATATTAAGATTGAATAAGCAGACAAGGTATGTGGCATGTACTCAAATATTTTTTAATGAAAATTTCTGACCCAAATGACCTTTGAAAGGTAGAAGCTGTCATTCCAAGAAATACATACGGGCAGGCGTCATCTTTTATGGTGCAGAATCTGACACGCTTTCAAAACGCTGGCACCAGAAGGGAGACTTTGGGACAATTTTTGGCATAAACATTAAGAAAAAGTGCCTAAATAC
Source organism: Pseudopodoces humilis (assembly GCF_049639895.1). Classification (NCBI taxonomy): domain Eukaryota; kingdom Metazoa; phylum Chordata; class Aves; order Passeriformes; family Paridae; genus Pseudopodoces; species Pseudopodoces humilis. The sequence goes on from NC_142200.1 coordinate 17,356,589, forward strand.
TGGAAGAAATAGGAAAGCTCACACCTTTTTGAGAATTTAAATTAATCTATGGTGCTTCAGGGTATTTTCCCCTAGAATTAGTATTTTGTCTTCTATGGTTCTTTACAATACTTACAGCAGGGAATACCACTTTTGAGAAGAAAAATAAGCCTCATGACACAAATCCTGCTCACTGCACTTAAGCAAACATTCTTCATATTGAATCCAATAGGACAACTTATAAAAAGTAGAGGAGAGAATTTGGTCCATTATGTGGCTATCAGATTTAAATTACACCAATAACTGAGATGCATGGGGTATCAATGACAGGAATACTGGACCCAGAGTGTATGATTACTCAATTACTTCAATGTCTGTTGGATGCTTAAAGGCTAAAACAATTTTGGGTTCCTTCCAGTCAGTGCATATCACTGTCAGCTCTTCAGACAGTTTACCTTTCCCAAGAAGCTTTTGCTTACCTTATCACCTTCCCAGATCTGCTGCCTGCATTCTCCAATTACTGCACTTAACTGCAAGCCACGTTTCATATACTTTACACTTCATCTTTATCTGTTCCATTTCGGTGATGTGATATTAGGCAAACATCTTAAACTTACAGCACTGGGCTTTAAGTCACTGACATCTTAGATTTATTTTTCCCAAAGCTTTCAGTTTTAGCAGGAGCTCAAATGGAGCACTGAGAAAGTGGAGCAGGGAGCTGTAGCCACAAATGTGAAGGCAGTTTGGGAAGTTAATGTATTCTTAAAGTGCAAGACAAAAAGAGGTAAAAATCTTCAATACTCTGTAATTCTGACTAATGAAGGAGATCACAAAATTTAAAGTTGAAAAGAAAGTTAAAACATAAGGTAGTATGAATCAAGAAGGAGGAACATGTGAAGCAAGGGGTCTAATTAATGTAGGTTATAAGAAATCTAAAAGATAATGTATTAGCTGGAAATATTTCTTATAACTGTTATTTCTATTTAAAAATCTTAAAGGAAAGAAGCTATTCACAGAGTGAGACAGAAATACCTACTTCCTTCATTAACCACATTTATTTGATTTAGCTTTACCAGGCAGTACCACTGCTTGAAATGTAATAGATCATTCAGGGAAATAACAGCCAAGACATAGATTACTTTATAAAAGGAACATGCTTAATACTTAATATGAAAATCAAATGTGTTTGTTTATTCTAATTTGTCACATGGGTCTTGCATGTGTGCTGATAAAATTAATTCATAACCAAGTGGCTGCTGTTTCCATTGATTACACATTTTGAGCATCAGTCATCGCTTTTTACAAATTCTCACTAATATTTTCCTTGGTTTGTTGTTTCTCTGAACTCTTTCTTGATCCAAAACTAAAGGAACAGTTGTGTAAGACAAATAAAAATATTCAGCAAAGACAAATGAGATAAATTTATCACAGTCAATATATGCAGAAAATTCATACCAATAAAGGGAAATACTAAGAAAATCAGCAATGACTACAAAATAACCAAACTATTAAACTTCCTATTTTTTTTCATATTAAAATATGGTTGTAATATGAGATAATAATCAATACATTGAAAATACAGTCTAAAGAAAGTGAGGCTCTCCACACAACTTCATATTTCTTATCCTTATACTTCCAGGGGAAGGGCTGAGGTTTACAAAGCACATACATCCCACAACAGAGGGCTAGAAACCTAAATAGCTCTTCGGAGTCAGGATACAGTCAGAACAAGGGCTTTGAAAGAAACTTTACAGGCACTGAAGGCCCTCATTTAAAACCATCTTTGGGTTACTGACATCTTCAAGGAAGCACTTCAGCATTCATTTGATTATAAGCAAATGATTAAACAGGGCTGACTCAAAAAATTTGAGAAACTTTCTTTCTTGAGAAGATTTCATCAGCACTGCCAATTGATTAGCAGGTCTGTAAGTCATATTTTTAAAGCATCAAGTCTAAATCATACATTCATACCCCACCCATGTGTACATAAAATAAAATAATATAAATCCATGGACTGCCTTTCTCAATAAGGTCATATAAACACACTCCATTATTTACAATTTAAGAAAAAAAAACCTTTTTAGGTAATTATATTAATCACTGATTTGAACTTTGCATAATTCAGAGCTAGTAACCCAAAACCTGTCTCAAATTAGAAAAAAAAAATAAATTATATGGTAGTAGTTAATGTTAAGGTGGAATTCTCCTGATTGAACTATATATCTGGTAGTGTTTCAGGTAATTAAACTGAGTTCTAAGTAATATGAAAGGGTACAGTTATGGTCAGTTTTTATCTTCTAGCACTGGAGAGCTGTTGGGACTTGAAAATTATATGCAGGCAGGTTTGGAATGGGTCCAAGGTAGACCACACTGGACTAAGTAACATCTGGTGTATATGGCTTAGGTTTTTCAAAAGTGTGTCTGGACAGCTGTAAAATAGAAATTACATACGTCTCTGACTAAAGGCTACATGTAAAGCTGGCAGAGCTAACTCTGTGTTACTTGGAAAGGCACTGTTCTCTCCTCAGAGCTGGGTACAACCATCCTGGAACATGTGCAAAGACATTCCAGTTATGCTGTATAGAACTTATTTTACATCAAGTGTATGAGAAATACTTTTAAAACCTTCATCTTTGACTAACATTTCTCCTACCTCTCTTTCATGTTTAACAAGTTGAAAATAGAACAAAATCAAAACACTTCTAATAGCCTGGTCCAGCCTCAGGACATTACCAACATAGACAACATGCAGGTGACTTCAGAAACTGTTTCTGTGGTGTAAAGTGCTCCAGAAAGCACCTCAGCCATCCAGTGCCTTGGCTGTTACTGCAGTGACACTGTGTAAGCAGGAAAGAGCATCTCACCTGGCATAAGCCTAAAAAGGCTTCTCCATTTAAAAAGAGATGGAGGGAACTGAAGAGATATATCGAAGAAATTAAAGAATTCATGTGTTTGAGTACAAGCCAGAATATTTTTTACATTTTTTTTAAGATAAACTAAATGGCAGTTCGCGATCTTAACAAAAACACCAAAAGCATTTTTCTATCATTTGACATGCAAATTTTTGTTGGGAAAAAAAAAAAGATTTGGGCAGAAAAAATGTAATTGTTCTTCAGTGAAACAAGCAAAAAGCAGGAAAGCAATCATACATCTAAAATCTTAGGCTGTCTTTAAAACAAATTGCATATTGAGATAATTTTTACCAAAGAGAGCTGTTTGTTCTTGGGAGTGGCTGTTAAGACATATGAGGTTGTAAGGGATAGCCTGAACCTCAACTTTCCAAGATAACTTCCACATCCCAGTTCAATGTGCTGAAGCCTCAGACCTCACAACCACATGGTTGGTTGTGTTTGTTTTGTAGTAGAAGCAGCTGAAATGCCTGTTGATCAAATTTACCTTGTCTGTGCCAGGATGGGGATCCTGGCTGCTTTGGAGTGACTGCAAGAGTGATGCTGGACTTTGATGGATGAGCTCTCACTCCACCAGATTCTAGTGTATCAGCCACTTTGCTGCTGTGACTGGAGGTGTGAGCACAGCATGGGATTGAGCTCTTGAGGAGGGAGAGGTAGGGCAGTGTGGTACACACACAGGGCTCTACTTCTTCAGTTGTAGGGAAAGGAAAAGACAAGAATTTCCTCTAAGGATCACCACAAAAAATATGCTTCTTTTATAATTAAGCTCATAGCTAACCCAAATGCATGCCTGAGACAGTAAGAATATATTGTTATATATAGATAAATAATAAATATGTGAGATGGTGATGCCCATGGGGAGCTCCTGCTGAAAGAAAACCTCCCCTACTAGTCTGGGTGTCCAGCAAAGCTCCAGTTGTGGTAACTAAGTCCAGTCAATACTTAAATTAGTTTGGGCCACATACATTCAACATGCCAAGCCATTATTTGTCCTTGTGCCTATAAGATCTAAATTATTTTTCTTCTTCTTTGTATGCAATACAACACATTTTTTCCCAAGGGATGTCTGAGTGCTGTCCCCTGCTGCAGCCATCCCCCAGCATGGTGGGCTGGGCAGGTTGGCCACACTCCATCTGGGTGTCTGCAACACCAGCAGGTTCAGCTGTCACTCCTGGCTGGCTGGAAGCCACTTTATGAAGGTTTGTGACCTGTTGCTTTCACAAAGAGTCATACTGTAAAACTCCAAGAGACACCACAGCAAGGACAAAGCACCTGCAAAATTCACTTACTCCAGAAATATATTTTTCATTTAACAGCATCTGAAACCATTAAGTAAGAAAAAAGAGTGTTTCTGAAAGTGAAAAAAAAATAAGCCAAACCATTTTCCTTCCAAAGTCTGAAATATAATTCCTAGGCTATGAGTATTGCCAATTTTTATCCCTCAATTGCATTTTTGCTCATTTTAAATCTTAATCTAATGCAAACTGCAACTGAGATTTTACAGCATATCACCTCCATATTTAAATTCTGTCACTAGTTCCAATATGCTGGATTTCTTGCAACAGGTAAAATGGACCTTTAAAAGCAAGGGTTTATATTAAAATGGCTTAAATGGCTAAGGAACTCTTTACAGTATGAATGTTCATTGCAAAGGTAAAGCAGAGAGAAGTTAGAGTGCAAGAGTTATATCATCAAGCAAGAAATAGCATGATTTTGTCTTCAGAGCAGAAGGCTGCCTATGCAAATATGCCACTGCCTAGCAAAATGTTTCAAGTGAACAAGGTAAAGGATGAGCAAAATTTTACTATCAGAAATGAGACCTGGTTACTGGTCCTGTGGATGCTGAAATGACATCTGAGCAGAGCCCCCTTAGAACCACAAGGGGTTTTTTCTTCATCTCTGTCCAAGAGATGAAGAAATGCAGAGACTTGAAGGACTGAAAATATGAAAGACTGGGCACACAAAACTTTTTGTGTAACAGTGTCACTTCAAGTTTTCTTCTGAAAACTCTGCCTTGCTTGAAGCCATGTATAAACTGTTATAAACTGTTTTGCAGCCCTTTCAGTGTGGGAGATGTTCACACCACAGCCACGTAGCTGTGTGAACTGACATGCTGAGCTGCAGTTATTTGCTGGCATTTTACTCCTGCTTCACCACCTTGCACTGTGTGCTTATGCTTGAGACTCTTAATTCAGCCTCAGATCAGTCTTTAAGCAGAAACAGCAAAATCCACCATGCTTCAAAGTTACCCACCTGCCTGTTGGTGCAGTGCCAGTGCCATAAAATAGTTCCGTTCAAGCTTCCTTGGAAATTGCTGCTAACCTGAGGGGGAAAGTGAATCCCTCCTCTGTGCTCCCCAGATATACACCATCTAAAAGAAGTCACGCTTTAAAATACTAACAGCTCAGTATTTCACTACTTTTCCACCTTCACATGGAAAATACTGTAACTTGCAAATTACTCTCAGGTTTTCTTCTGCATCTGAAAATATTCCTTCTGATTTAAAATACAGGGAGCACAGAAGAGGTCCAGCTGCAAGCTGAAATTCAGACAAGCTTCTAAGTAACACCATGGCCAGGGATGGCTTCACACTGACCTGTAATTCAGTAACAGTTTGATCAATTTTCATAAGGCTCAAATACCTAGAAGGTCAAGGAAAAGGCAAATATGTTTTTTATAATAAATTTTGGAAGTTTACCTACACCCACATTCCAGTGTGACCTATAACTGGATTCACTCAGGAACTATGCGATGCAGCTGTGGACTACTGGAGGGAAAACCAGCAGACCTCTGCAGCACAGGTCCAAGGCTGTCTGAACCCACTCATCCACCTGAATCTACCTCATGTCCATGCTGGGCAGACACAAGCTAAGAGGCAACTTTTGGTTTTGTGACTGGATGCCAGGAGCAAAACCCGGGGTAGTGTGGGTCTAAGCATATACCAGCATGTACCCACCACACATGGAAACAGCATCAGGCAGGCACTTGTCCCATGCTTTGAGGATCCCTTCATTTGCTGCCCGTGGTAAGACATGTTTTAGATCATATCTCTAACCAGCTTGCATGGAGTAAATTGTTCTGTGTCTTGGTGTTTTTCCAGGTCTCTCCTTGCAGTTCTTGTCCCAGTGCTACTGTTATTCCACCTGACCAAATCTCCCTGTCTCACAAAGGAGAAGGCCAAACATGTCCCTCCTTGCTGGTCACCTGGCCAGAGCAGTACAGGGCAGAGTACCTGTCATTATAAATTTACTCCTTCCCAAAAGACAAGGGATGGCTGTTGCTACTTCCTACAAGACGGATTTTGACTACCTGAAGAAAGTTACAGAAGTCACAGCCAAGCACAGCTACCGTTCCAGTGCAGACCTCCAGCCACACCGTGTGCTTAACCAAAACCCATTCCAAGTCAACATGAACTGAACTGAAACCCATGCAATAGTTTACTCAATGGAATTAGAGCAGATCAGATTTGATTTCCCATTTAGCTTACTGGCAAGTGCTCAGCACCACCAATACAGGCCCCTCCACTCATGAACAAAGCACTTTGCTGCTGATTCTTTTCCCAGCACAGCTCTCTGTGTGCAGCTGTGGTTGGAGCTTTTCTTAGTTGACATGGCTGCTATATGAACAATCTGACCAGATTACCAGGGTAGCTCTCTCAACACCTGTACTGACAGTGCTGAATAACTACATATAAACTGAAGTCTTGCATGTGAGTGTTCAAAAAGCTTTTACTCTCTGAAAACCTGAGTATTATGTTTTCAAACGAGGCACATGGAAAAACCTTGCAGCAGATGACACAATGAGAACCCAGCAACATCTCTGACTGACTTTTTCAGAAATACTCTCCTTAGAATTGAAGCTTGCTATTCAATTCCTGCTAAAGCAATAATCCCAATAAAAAAGCACTGGAAAAGAGGAGGAAGGTAATACAACACCAGAAATAATGCATTGTAGAAGCTTATGTTTGTAGCAATATCTACACAATATTCACAAAGAGGTGGTGGAGCTTAGCCCAATTTCAGCTTGAAAAGCATTAGGCCACAGTCCTGTTGAACCCCTCCAGTTCCCAATGAAACCTCTGAGATACCACAAGCAGGCACAGAGAAACATCCCTAGCCCAGCATGCCCTGTCCAGGCCACCACGTGTCCCATGTACTCTGACAGGACCTCTGGAGGACATTTCGCATTGGGTTTGAATGTGGCAGAAGGCTGGCAGTCAAAAGTATCCCGAGTCTCTGCACTTCTCAAATACATGTGGGATTTGTCCCCCAGACAAAAGTCTTCTGTACCACCTGGCTCTGGGGAGGGCTCTCTCACAATGCAGGCACAGCAAGTTTGGATATACTTTACCTCATCAGGTAGATGGTTTGTCAGGACTTAAGCCTGACTATACCTCATAAACATGTCCTTTCAAAAAGTCACTCATAAACTGGAAACAACACATCCTGCGAAGGAGAAAGTGCAGCTTACAGTTAACTTATTTATTCCTATCTAACATACTACAGACGTCCTGATTTTTACAGCATTACATGTTTTGAACCTTTTCAGTGAAGTGGAGGTTTCTCATTTCAGCCTAACTGCTGTTAATCTGTTCCAAATGTTAACATTGCAAATAAGGTCTGGTTACCATCTCTGCCCCAAGTCGATAATAGGAACAGAGCTGATCAGCATCTGGTTTAGTTCAGAGTACAACTTGCTGCCTAATGCTGCAGAATTTGGGTTGGAAGATTGTTGCATTTCATGAACACCACAAAAAAAATTAACTAACAACACTCACATACAGTCATGTGTCATTATTTATTGCTCTATAGGCTTGCTGAAGATGGAATATCACATTACCAATTTTGGCAAATTTCAGCACACATAAACAGGCCAAAACCTCTTAACATAAATTATACCAGAGTTGCCTAATGACAATCAAAAATAAAAAAAAAAGAATAAAAAAAAAAATCAGTCACTTACTTTTCAGACTTGTGATGGAAAAATAGTTTAAAAATAAGAGAAAAGTTTAGATCAGTTCCTTATTTTATCATGTACTTTAAACACTTGAATTGTCATGTGTCCCATTCATTACAAGGTATTTGGCAATGCAGCACCTTCAATATAAAGAAACTTATGATTGTAAATTAAAATGGTCTAAAAATTATTTATAAAAGTACAAATTAGTATTTGAATGGAATACAATATTTGACTTAAAACTCACAACATCAAGTTCACATTCAGATCAAAATAAAAGCTCCTGCTGAGTTAAATCACAGATGATCAAACTCTCAGTATACAGAGCTGTGACCCCACGAACATTCAGAACCACTTCTCATTTTTTTTCAAGACCTTTTCTTTATTCCACATCCATTTACTGTGTGATCTATCATTTTTCACTTGATCCTATAAAAAATCTGCATACAACATATTTCAAATATACTTCTTTTGTTAATCTAAATGGCAGATTATCTTTTATATAGTCAATGAATACTACAGGATCAAAAGCTCTTGACAACTATTGAAAATAAACCATGGATAAATAATAAAATTTTTAGGTTAGCAAGACATGCTAATTTGTATCCCTCAAGTACTCATATTGAAGTTCAGTTTGAGCAGAAAAACTAATAACCACCTCAAATATTAAAAGACTGTTTTAAAAAATGAATGCATAGAATGCTTAAAACATCTGGAGCCAGTATAAAATGTACATGAATTCTGCCAAATTTACCCTACACTCTCCTGTCACTCGAAGCACTGACTGGAATGACCCACATGACATAAATTTCTTGTTACCTGTGAGAAATTACTTCTTTCCCCAGACAGATGTAGCTTGTTGATCAGCCAACTAGTAATACAATATTTATGAAGTTAAGCAGGATAAAACTGATAAACACTGTATTAATTTCATAGCAACACCTATGAGCAATGATTTTTTTTGGGGAGCAAAAGATTTCATTGATTGCATTTTACATTTGAGAAATCTGAAGGAGAAAAACCATAAATTACTGAATTGAGCCATGTTGCAGAGCCAAGTGAGTAACAAAACTCAGGAAGTGGGAGGTTGCCTCATGCTGGTTACAGAACTATACCATTACCCACAAGATCTTTGTCATTAAAAAATATAGAGTAATTCCCACTGCACAAGGGAAAAATAACTAATCAAAGATAATTTCCAGTGAAGTTACTATTTTCTGCATACAGATTTCTCAGAGATATTTTAAACTACCTAGGGAGGGTAAAAAGGAATAACCCCACAGACTCAATGACTCGAGTGGTGAGACATTATTAATGTGACAAAGAACAGCATTTACAAATGTCTTTTATAGAAAGATCAGCCTAATAAGGAACTTTATCTACTTAACCCTGCTAAAATCATACAAAAAATAAAAACCCATCATACTTACACAGGTAAGAAAAATGAAGTTATGTTTTAAGATCTGCCTTAGCAATGGCATGTACCTTGCTTGCCAGCACCAGTTATGTCACTTGAGATCTGTGCCAAGCAATGTGCCAAGTTAAAGATTTGAAGATGCATCTGTATGTTTGAAAGACAATTTACTTTATTCAAGCTCAGTTAACACTTCAGTAGTTTGCTGATACATCAAGTTCACCATGAAAGGAAGGCAAAGTTTGTATTTTCAAGCTGCCAAGAGAAGTTGTCTTATTACTGAGCTCTCCCTTTTTTCCAACCATCTCAGGGCCAGAGACTTGAATCCACACATGATGGATAGGTCACTTGCTGGGAATACAAGAAAAACAAGTTCAAAGTCTCTCGTAATCAGGTAGACAACATAAACCCTCACCTCCTACCACACAGGGAAATGACTCAGTCAGTAGGTTACTGGTAATCCAGTGTGGAGTAAACCTTGTGGGTATGGCTTTTTCAGTGGTGAAAAGGTTTCTGTTGGCTTTTTCTTATTTTCTGTTATGGAACAAAAGCAGTAGTCAAACCTCAATTTTATTGTAAAATGAAACTCTTGCATGCTAGCCAGTCCTCAGTAGAACAACTTCCCATCTGTTTAGTCTTCTTCATTCAGGGTGTTTGTGCTCCTACTCCCATGGTAGCACTGAAACGCTGGTCCCACAGATCTCTTCTGATCACTGGGGTTGCAACAGCAGACAGATATCCTTCTGGCACTTTTGATTTCTCTGGCTCATATACCTGAAATGAGCAGAGGTAAGTGAACACAGCCAATATATGGCAGTCTTCTGGTATTTCTTGCTCACTGCCAAAGAACATACTCTCAGGTCTCACCCACCACTGAAATGGAAACAGGACAAAACAACAGACAAACCACCACCCAGACGTCATCTCTCCATCCTCATATGTGTCACAGTTGGCCACAGCACATGGACAGGGACCTGCCCCAAAGAACAACCACAAAAGATGGAACTGGTGGGACAGGCAAGAGACCATGCGAATGGACATGGAGACATGAAGACAAAGGACTACAGGGCTTCTCCAGAACCCAGCAGTGCACAGACTTCGTTACACCTTCCATATTTCAAGCAGACCTCTAATCTCACTAACTCCTACAATTTCCTGTACCTGTAGTCTTTTTTGCATTAATTTTGTTTCAAATGTTGATATTACTGCTTTAGTCAGCAATCACTTCCACTGCTTTCTTTCTCTACCTTAGGTGCAGATGGCCATCTATGAAAAGTTACTCTTCAGCTGCTTACAAACACAGAGCCAGGGTAATTCAGACAACTATCTGTTCTGCTTCCACTTAGGAGTCTGGCAAATGAAGGACACAAAATTTTTTAAAAAAATGGTGCCTAAATTTAAGAATAAAATCCGTGTCTAAGCACTTAAGCACTTAAATATGTGGTCTGATTAAAAAAAAAAAAATTTGGAATCAAGAAAGTGCCAGCAAGGCCAACTGGGAGTTGATGACTTGGAGAATTCCAGCCCTAATTTTGTTGTCTAAATAGGAATCCAGGAATAGGGCCCAGGATCTCATTTTGAACAAAATATTTGTATGTATGCTGCCTAGAGCTGGAAGGAATAAATTGGATCACTGATCTCCTCTAAACTGGGAAATCACTGGAGTTTTTTTAAAAAGCACTGTTATACAGGCATTCACAAGATTGAATATGACAGTTGGAAATTGAAAAAGACACAAGAAAGTCTCTTCTCATCCTCAACACAGATGTTAGAGTGGGGTACCAGGCCCTACTGCCTTGGCACAGAAGGCCCAGGTGTTATCAACCCAGAACCAGTGTAAGACACTGCTCCTTGCACTGACCCCAGCTGCCCACCAGCCTGTCAGGCTCATACCCCCAAAATTCACTCTTATGTAGTTAGCTGAAACAGCAAACTTCATTTTTCTTCAGCAAACTTCACATTAAAAAAAAAGGTCTAAAGAAAATCAGATGCAAGTCTCTTGTCAGGCTTCTCCATCGTTCCAATGATGGGATCATGTATTGATTTGCTCTCAAAGATGCTCTCAAATGACCATATCTACATCTCTACTAAGAAGATGGTTTGTATGTGGAAAAGCCTTGATGTTCTTTGAAACTGCTCTAATAGTTGTAGCTGTTTCTTTCATATGGCTACCTGAATATAGGAGCTTCCCAAGAGGAACAAATTATCTGTATTAGCAAAGGCTCTTTTCTAAGTCTAGGTGGTGCCTACACTTAACTAAATCAAATTTTACTTAAAAGCTTATTAGAGCTTTTGGCTCCATAGAGACATCACATTTCTGGGAAGTTTTGATCAAAAAGCTTGGCATGACTACAATTACAATATTGTTAAAAGGCACTAAGTGGTATTGATATGTTTAAAACAGAAATTCTGTGTTTATTTTATATACAATTGATCTCAATTGCATAAATACCAGGGTATTTATAGACTTCTTAGAGTTTTCATCCTCTCTTTGAATCTTTCAAACATAATTCCAGCTTACAATAAAGCCTGCTAATAATGGTCAAGCAGCCCACAGAATAATAATTTAATTTTAAAAAAGAATAAAAACACTGATTTCAGAATTAACAGATAGCAGCTATTGACTTTTAACAGATCAATTAGTAATTTGTTATGGTTTTCATTCTTGACTGTGATTTAAACAGAATAAACTGCAATAGCTATCCAGGGAAAGAGATACAGTTCTACTGGGTAGTTTTCTTATACTGCTGCCCACCTTGTGATCTATCCACATATAGATGGTTTTCAATGTCTAAACTGAAACAAACATTCTCAGATGGGCAGTGACAGCTATGAGTGTCATATCTGTACTTAACGGAATAAAAAACACAAACTAACTTGTCAGACACACCAGGGTGTCAAGCTCAATTATCTAAATAAACAGAGGCAATGGCTAATTTTACTTGCTGCTCACTCACTTCACTTCTTTGAAACTGCTTCACTGTTGATTTTTGCAGTCTCTTCCTGGGAGGATTACATCTGCATGGTTTAAAGTTTCACTTCCAAACATCACGTCCAAAACCTAAAAGCTTGCTACAGAAAAAAATGTATAAATTTGGGAAAAGATCCTTTCTTCTTCTTTCCAGGTGAAAATCAGCCTGGATCCTAAGACGAATGTTATTTAAGCAAGCCCCAACCGTGAGACAAGCAGTACAAACAGGTTGTGGCCTGCCATGATGGAAGCACACCAGAAACTTCCCATGTGAGCAGTCACTGTAAATGGGTCTTTCTCCACTGCCTTGAGGCAGATGCCTATATACCATCCAATATCATGAGGAACCACAACATCAAGTACACATTGAAAGCAGTTAAAATACACAGGGATGGAGAGAAACATTTTTGTACAATATTCTTTCTTTTTAAACACAACCTAACACCTATCATTATTTTTGGCAATGCATAAGTGTAGCAGATTTTGTCACCTTCTACAGGACAGGAAACTAGTGGATCTCTGCTGACTCATTCAAGTTGAAAGGGTGCCTCATCCTCCCTCCAACCATCCCTTGACTTGGACAAAGAGCTCACTGGAGCTGTTTTCCTGAAGTGATTCACCCTGTGCTGTTTCACACACACACAAACAAAAAGGCCCAGTGACTGTGAGACCCAAACTGCATAACAGATCTTTCCACTTCCAGGTCATTCAGCATGGATCCAACTCAGACACTCTTTGTAAAGCACCCACAAAGGATATGAGCAGACTCAGTCCAAGGCAAAGGCTTACACACCAACCTTTAGGTGTGCGCTGGTCATTCAGCGCACTGATGCCAATAATATGCAAAATGTTCACAGAGCCAGGATGACTCCAGCAAACTGATCCATCTGCACCATCACCTCCACACAGTTCCAAAGCAAAAACAGATCTGCAGTATTCTCTAGCTGTGGAGATGCCAAGGGGAGAAAAGTAAAGCAGAGGACAGGACAGTCCTCAGCAGGAGCAAGGTCCTGTGGGCAGACTCATGGCAAAGCGCAGCCGTAGCGGCAGCGGGCAGAGCTCGGGTGTTGTGCTGGCTCTCCAAGCACGCGGCCCTCAGCACCAACTCTGCAGGCCCTGGGCTGTGCCAGGCCTGGCTTATTTAGTCCTTTTCACCATGACTGCCCAGCTCTGGGATCCCAGCTGCAGGTGAATGGAATGTTCTTTGCAACGTGCCAGTGGAAACCCTACTGTGGCACCGGGTTGAACAGGCTTGTGTACCTCTCCAGCCTTTTTTCCTTCCTGACAAGCACTGAGAGGATTGCACTGCTTTGCACAGGGGATTTCGTCATCACAGGCACAAAATAAATAAACTCACCTATGAAGTGCATTGATAAAGGATTTTCATGTCACATCCAGCAGCTGAAAAACAACTTTACCAGGTGATGTTGGTGGGGTTGGATCCTTTTTTTCCTTTGTTTTTATTTTTTTTTTCCCAGGGTTTTTTTGTGGTTTTTCAGGATTTTTTTGGTGTGGGGTTTTTTGTTGTTGTTGGGGTTTTTGTTTTGTTTTTTAATTGGTTGGATTTTTGTTGTTGTTTCGGTGGGAATTTTTTTGGTGTTTTTTGTGGGGAGGGGCTGGGTTTTCTTGTGTGGGTTGTTTTTTTTTCAGTTTATTCTTAAGAGGAATATTAATGACCCATTTATTCCTGGTAACTAGCCTCTGGGTAGACTCAAGTAGTCTGTTGTACTACTGTGGATAGCAAGTAGTACATCAGACTACTTGCTGTAGATAAGCAATAGTCCTAACATTCTACTCATACACAGAACAAGTACTAAGCAATATTCTGAGAAATACTAAGCTGCATGAATTTTCTAGACAAAACCACAGCCAAAAACTGTACTAATGCTCCTCACTGCTCTCCTCTGACACCAGCTTGAAGGAGGGTGGGTGTAGTCCTTTCCTACATATGGGGGTATGTGCACATCACACAGCACTGTTCCACTGGAATCTCTATGGTTTAGATTATAACGGAGTTCTGAGTTTAGAGCTGAATATATAGAAGCTCTTAAATTACAAGAATTATTATTGCAAACCTGACTGCAGCTACAGTTGGTGTTCTTGGAAGATGCGAGTGCAAGTAACAAGAAGCTAACAAATTCATGCCAGTAAGTCAAGTTTAATTTGCTTTCCTTTTCCCCTCCCTTCTAAAGCTGGCTGAAATACAAGTTCCACTGTAAATGCAGTGACTAGCAAACATGGATGCCATTACAAATACAGCACTGCCAAGAGGAAGTCCTCGGTTGACTAATAACAGAGTTTCCAATAGCAACTGCAAGATATTCTGGGCACTGAACTGAAGAGATTTAGGGATATATTCTAAACAAGATGTGCTTTTTGCAGCTACATAATATGAATTGTGTAACATTTGGCCAAAAGGTTTGGAAGAAGTCACCAATAACTTGTACCACAAAAGTAGAACTGGAGGTTTTGGTGGCTCTTCAATGGCTTTTACCTCATCAGGTAACACTGAGCTCTCCCTGTCAAGCCTATTACCAAAGTACAGTTGAGAAAACAGACACTGTCATTGCTACACAGCCTAGCACTGCAGAGGTCCCAAGCTTTTGCTGTCAACTGAAACAATATGAAAACGTGGCCTTTTATTTTGGAAAGAGGAGACTGAATGCTTGATAATATTTTTGTGTAGCATTTGTCACTGTCAGAGCACAATACAGAACATAATGAAATTCATTTGTTAATTAAGTAAGCCATTCTCTGAAAACCTATTCTTTAATGCAACACAGAATCCGTAACATTACAAAACCATTTACTAGAACTGGAAAATTACTTTTACAAAGATCATATTATATGACAGCTTGTTTTGTCAGTAAGTCCTTTCTTGCTGAGAGTGCAGGGCATTGCATGCAGTTACTTCCCCTGCAGAGGATTTTTAAACTTTATTTTTAAATCTAAATATGGAAAATACTCTCAATTTCCATTGCTGCAGTTCAATAGTTCTGTCAGAGACTGCCCATGTATTTTCATAGGAGTAATTTATTTAACCTTTGAAGTAAACAAAAATTTGTCAAAAATATTTTCAAGGTTAACTTGTAAGCTCTACTATGTGGAAATTTTGCCAAAATATGAACACAAATCAGAGTGGTAAATACTAATTTCAAAGAGATGCTAAGCAGTAATGAAAATGAGAAGGTGCTAAGCAGCCAAATGACATGAAAATTGTCATCAAATAACTGAAAACAAGAAACAGAAAAAATTTCCTCACAGAGAAACTGATATACTAAATACCCAAGTCTGACATCTATATAAAAGCTGCCTCTGAATAAAGCTCTATATACAAACACATTTCAGCTGGAGATGCCTGCTACACAAAAATTCTGCACTGCTGGTTTTTAATACTTTGGAGGTAAAATGTTATGCACCAAGTAATTTTAACCTTCAGTACAACTTCCCACCATTTTTAATTTTAAAATGCAACCAAGTTATACGAAATGTAGGCACAACAGAAAAAAACACTAATGAGGGCTTAAAACTCTAGATGGCACACTCATACAATCAAAGACTACAACAGAAATACACAGGAGCAACCATGATATGTTTTCCACTCAAAGCACATATAATCTACCACACGTACTGTTCTGAGGCCAGTTTGTGAATTATTATTATAGAAGGATGTGCACTATTTCCCCAGGTTAGAATTGGATGATTTAATATAACACTACGCAGTATTTGCAGTTTTGTATTTCAACAGCAGTGAATTAAGCTATTTTATGATTCCACATACAATTAATTCTCATGGCGTGGCATCCATTCTCTCACACTCCAACCTACTTCATGAAAAAGAGTCAGATCCTACATGTTTCTTGAAGGCCCAGTGTCATGCAAAAAACAGCTCAGTTATACAAATTTTCAAGCTCTGAAGGAAGTTTTTGTTGCTGGTTTGTTTTTAAGAAGGAACTCAGCTGTGTTTTATTACATCAAGTCCAGGATCATAATAAAGACATTTTAATACACAGACTTTAGCCTATCCATCTATATAGATTAGGCAATAAAAAATCTGAAAATCTAATCATCTTGGATGGTTGTAACAGCCATGAAAACAACACTGCAATACTGGTATTAGAATTTGCCAAGGGTAGGTTGCTGCTCTTATGCAATCTTACTGAAGCTGTAGTAAAGCTGTGCAACTGAACAGCCACAGAACACATCTGAACAACATCCAGAATGACCAAAAGTGCAAAATACTTGAATTAGGGTGTTCGACTAACTATCTGAGTAAATGAACAAGTGCCTAAAGACAAAGAGAACAGTTTTACAGTGTGGTAGATGCTTCATGCTGATGGTGTAACAAACACTATCCCCAGTAAGTGCAAGGCAGCTGAACAAGCTCACGTCACCCTCTCAGTGCATGCACCCTTGCTCCATGTGGAAAAGCCAAAGTGCCACAGCAAAAGGGTGCCCATACCAGGGACACAGAACAGTAGAGACCCGCAGAGCCCCAGCTGAAATTCATCATGTGAAATACATGTATAAGAAAGGACACAGAGAAGGAAAGAAGGAAAAAGAAGGAAAGAAGGAAAAAGGGAATATGCATACACTGATCAGAAAATTGTGTGGACATGGAAGCATTTGCCCACAAAGCCACAGAGAATAATGTCTTTGGCCTTAAGCCAGTACAACAGCACCTCTGAAGCAAACTCCACGAGTAAGTTTTCTCCATTTCTACAGTAGTAGATACCAACTTATTAAGAAACCCTTAACAAACCTTCTTCTCCAATAAAGTGTACTCATAATCATTACTTGATGTATTTCCCAGAAAGTGTACCTCTGTAGCATGTTTTTATTCTTAAATATGCAAATAAGAAAAATATTTAGCATGTTATTAATCTACATATATAAATTTCTAATTTCCATTTGCAAGTTCAATAAGTCACTGTATTTTTTTAATCATTTAACAAGTTTATTTCTACAAATTATGGCTTAGAAGCAGGTACTGTACATACAAAAATCTGAGGAGACTGATGTGCAGCACTTCATTTCTTTATGTTATTTATGTGGATAAGTTATTAATTTCAGTGGGTATTCATCACATTTCTTATAGCAGCAATAAATAGGCATTTTACTTTTCATAAAATGTTATTTTATATAGCACGTAATCAATACAAAATTAACTTTTAACAGCACTAGAGTAACATAACCCACAGGTCATTACAGGTTGAGTGTGGTATTGGAAAATTTCATATTAGATCTCTGTGCCAAGCTAAGACTGAGTGATTTGAAGGGTCTCCAACATGTCTTCCACTGCCTTCAAAGAGTATTTAGTTTCTTTCTTACTGCGACCTGCAAACTAAACAGGAAAGAAAGGATTGTTATTTGTCATATATCTGAAATTCTATGTCTAAATCCTATGAAAATAACAGTTCTATACACCAAATACCAATAATTAACTCTATTTACCACAAACTTAAAAGCACAAAATTAAACCTCAGAATTTTAACCAGAATATAAGCTATATATATATATATACACACACCATCTTCTATGAAGCAAAGAAAGAATACTTTCTGTTAAAGCAAGACATAAAAAATTCTACTTATGAAAATTTACTATAAAATAATCCAGACAACATATAATTATATTTTATGGTTCAAAGCAACTATGATGGATGATGTACTTGATTGCAGCCTACTATTAAAACAGCAATTTCAGAAAACATTTGAAATAAAGTCTGTCTCGATAAGAAAGAAAGATACTGAAAGATAATGAATACTACTAATGGCTTTAGAAAGGAAGGGGTAGAAGGATAAGAAATGTTGACCACCCCATGTTGAACTCAAAAGGGTTTTTCTAATGATGCTGACAATTCCCATCACTCATCAGCCATATGTAACAGAGGGGATTTATCGACCAGGTTGGTCTTCAGTCAAATGAAACTCCTAACCATTTTTTATACACCTGCACTAAAAAGTTTTGCATTTCAGGTTGGGAGAGGTGGTAAAGAAATTACAGAAATAGTAACTAAAACTTGCTTCTACTAAAACAACCTATTCTCTATTTAAATGTTAACATCTAAACACTCAATAAATTTTCAACTTGAAGATTTTTATTTCAAATACTACTGGTGTCTTGCATAGTTAGTTCTTGATTTATAATGTGTCCCTACTCTCTTGTAATTAACTTAATTTAGCAAACTCTTCATGACCTGTTAAGAAAGATTAAGTCATCAAACTCAGGTAATATCACACCAGCAACAAGCTGCAGGACCTGTTAACCTGCTTTTGACCCCCAGGCTACAATGTAGCATTGTGATTCCCAATCAGCACTGAGTTTTTTTAAAAAAAATAGTTTTGGCACAGTAAATGATAAGCTATTTCAAATCAAACAGTTAGGAGAAATTTTGTTACTGTGACAACACTTTACTGCTTAAAGATGTACTGAAAACACTGTATTTTGATGTTTTATATTTCCAGGAGATGAACTAGTGTACCAGGTTTTCATTCTAGTAACATGTATGAACCCATTCTTCAGGTTGTGCAGTTTCCACAATGATATGTAATAGTCAACTTCAGAGGAAAATCCAAGTTTTCTTAACCCACTCCAAGGTGAAAGCAGAAACTTTTGCTTATATGTGATTGAATAAAATATCCTCTCTTTGTTAACACTAAATAGACACTCGGAAATTCCAAATCTTTTCACAAAAACAAGCGAGTTTAAAAAACACAAGTCAAAAGTTTCAAGGAAAATATTATTTCAAAGTCAAAGCATTCAGAAATGTCAATAAAAAGCACAAAAGCCTAAATATACTGTGGTCAAAATCACACTTGGTAAGACACACAGAAAGTATGCAAAGCTTCAAAATAAGAAAAATTTTACTTATTCTCGTCATGAACACTGGAAGCAAAATTGACATATGACATTAGTTTAAAAAAATGCAACTTGCTAATTTCAAGAGCGGCTGCCTTCATGATACTGACATGCAGTTTAAGCTGAACAAATAAAATCAAACTCTGCGTCATAACAACCAGAAGCACACTTGGAAATGTAATCACTTCAAATTTGCCCTGATGAACAATTATTTTGTCTATTCAGCCATTACACAGCAATTTGACTGATTGAGCTGGAATCCATTTCTTAAATCATGACTTAATTTTCTGTTTCCCAAATGGTTAGTAACAAAATCACCTCTCTTGAGCCATAAATAACATGTAGATTGCTAACACAGAAGAGTTTAGCAATATACCCAAGAAGTATGTATCTGGAAAATTACTATGAGTAGGATCACATTAAAGATTTCTGTGAGCATTAATCAAACTCGCCTGCCTCTGCTGAAATGCTTCTACCAGAGAACATGCTAAACCAATTACCTAATTGAAGAGCACCAGGTAGCCTTATTTTGTTTTGGTGTTAAAGTAACTGTGACTCATGTCCTCAGTTAAAACAGACAGAAGCCCTTCTCAGGGTCTGCACAGATGGAATGATCCAGTTTCCCAGCCATAAGGCAAAAGTAAGCTTATAATACTAATAAACTTAAAACTAATTCTTTGAATAAGGAGTACTTCACTAACTTCTGAAATAAAACATTAAAATTAAATTTTATTTGGGTCTTTTTTCTACCCAGTCTATTAAATTTAAGAAGCCTGGAGCATAATGACTTTTTTTTTTTTCCAGAGGATGTGTTAGCAGCCAGGAATTCCAGCTCTGTACAGCAGCCCTAGCTAAAAAACCTTTCTGTCTTCCTGAAGAAGTTTACATTTCTCCTAGATTAGACACAAATGAGAAGTACTAATCAGCATGCATGGTTACATATTTACATCAGAATAAGTATATTAACTAGATGGAGTGTCAAAAGTATCTGTGCATTTCAGAATTTTTTAACTATTCTTTATCACCATGTTTTCCTGTAAAGACAGAGCTGCAGAGTCTAACTAACATTGGTGAAGTAAGGTTTTCTTTCTTTACTCAAACACTGCTTTCTTTAAATGACAATAAACTAAGAAGTTCTCTGATTTCATAGAGGAATGCAGAGGAAAAGGAAAAATCAAGTGCCAAAGCACACTGCATAAATGACAGAATAAATTGAAATAAGGGGACCAGTAAAAATATTTCAAGTAAATTGTATATAAAATAAATTTTAAAAATAATTAAAAAACAACTATAGCCAGTCATTTTAAAAAATAAAGGCAGTTTTCCAAAGTCACTGAGCAAGCTGCTGGCAATTCAAGTTCAAATCCAAACTGGAAATAGGGAAAGATCTCACTGCGAGACAATTGCTCAAAAGTAACTTTCTGCATTAATTACTTGGAATTTAATGTCACAAATTCATACAATTTGTATAGACATCCAAATCAGGATTATAAATTCATCTTGCTTTCTAGAACATGACCACCAGAAAAATTTCATTTAGCAGTATGAAAATGTCCAACCAAATAAACAAGTCAATGTCAAACCCAACAAGCTTTTAAGGCTCTTACTGCACTTACAGGTGGATAATGAAAGGAAAGTGGGAAGGATTTACAGAGATCATATAAATATCCAGCTTAAAACCTGTCTAGACATACCCTCCCACTAAGACTGGAACACTGTAAGGGCTTCTCCTGGCACAACTGACCAAGGTTTCATCCTCAGGTCCAAATGGTGACAATTTCCAACTGCTCAGCTCACGGAAGGAGCACAACAAATCAACACTGACTCATAGGGGGAGCTGCCACCCACTGCACCACGGAACACCACTGGCTGTAGCTGCTGGATGTTCTCAGTCTCTGACACAGAGACTGGAGTAGCTAAATGTTTCTGCAGCCCTGTAACAAGGTCAGGAGGGTTGGGATAGGGATGTCCTGTCCAGCTGTGCTCACTAGAACTCCTTCTGGGAAGAGGAATGGGGGTATTCACCCCATTTACTTGCCAGATCCTGGCTTGAGCTTGTGCACTTTCATTTTCCCAAGAGCTGAATTTCCCCTAAGATTCTAATCACACACAGTGTTCTTCACTTTATATCCCAAACAGCTAACAAGAGCAGCTAAAGTAGGCTATATATATATATATGTATTTATGTTAGTTGTGTTAACATGTCCTGTTCTGGTAAGTATCAACCAAAAATGCTTAATGTAGGATCCAAAAGAACTCCACAGAAACAGTAATAAAAATTTCAAAATAAAAGAAAAAAACCAAACTAATCCCCCTCCCAACCCCATTGCACTTAAAAATGCCCCCAGCACCACACCACTCCCAATAAAATTAATGTTTTATTAGAGACATTATGATGACAAGAGAAAGCAATGTGGAGAGAAAAGAAGGAAAATAAAAAAAAAAACCAAAAACCAGGTGTGCTTATCTAGATGTGAATCAGTTAACTAGAAACTGTCATAATTAAACATCCACTATATTTAGAACCAGAAGATGCCTATTTCCAGGTCTTCTAGGCCAATCCACAGCCAACACTGGATTTAAATTTCTACCCCAATGTACCCTGAAAGGGGCTGTTTCCCAGAAGTGCTAACAAGTCTCTACCAGTACTTTGAACTCCAGTCACAATATTTACTTAAAATATGTGCAAATCCACTCTAATCTAAGCAGTTCATTTTACTAAGATGTGAAACATGGAATACTGGTTTTCACTAAAAATTCACACATCTTTTAAAACCTGTTTTGTTCTGTCAATTATGAATTTGTGGTGTTTGGTTGTTTTGGCTGGATTCATGTTAGAGGTTTTCTTTTGTTTCTTTGGGGTTTTGTTGTTGCTGTGGGTTTTTTTGGGTTTGTTTTGTTTGGTTTGGTTTTAATCCTGCAATACTTGAGTTTTCCATCTGCACTGTGCTCACAGGAATGTCAGGCATACTTCAAGTCAAAAGAAGTCCTGGTTATTTATGAAACATCAGACAAAGCAGTTAATTCATACACACCTTACCATCATGAGCAGGTAAATGGTTTATTAATGAAAAGCAGAGTGATTTAAAGAGCAGAAGAGAAATAAACTTTAAGTTTAAAATGCTAAACTATGTCCCCAGGGATACAATGTTCTTCACTGTACAGTCAGAAGCTACAGGGCTAATTAGGAGAAATGGAAAATATCTCTAAGTTTCGACATATCAAAAACACATCAGCCACAAGAAGCTGCACGCTTGGCAAGGAACTGAAATGCAGTATGTATTAAGAAAACTGCACTGGCTGTAAAAGGAAAATCTAATTTAATTCCTTACTAGATGGTGCTTATAAAAAGGCCATTTGGCAGTATTAACTGTGAATCAGTAGCAACAAAAAAAAATTAAATATTGGGTTCCAGTACTGAAATACTGCAGAGAGAAAGAAGTGTTACATGTATACAAAGTCTTTGCATTTAATATCAATACTTTTGCTCAAAAAAATTGTGGGGAGAATTAGACAGTATGGTGTTGATGTCCAGGATTACTTATAAATAAACTTTGCTTGGCAGATCATTATGAATGGCTGTAAGAGAATCAAATGGGAATCAAATTGATATAACGTATTTGGGATACACAGACAGCAGAGCCTGTGAGCTAAACCATGTTCTCATTCATTGTTACAGAAAGAAACAAGAGGCTTATAATACAATAGGAAATATGAAAGTTCACACATAATTTTTCAGAAAGTTGAAAATACTCCCAATGACTTCAGCAAGCTTTGATTATGGCCTAAAAAGTCTACGTTTTCACAACTCAATGAGCATTTTTCTACAAAACTACACAAAACCAACTTCAGTCACAAATACTAAGGCAATTAAATATGATTTTGAAAGGTTAGAGTAAACTCAAGAAAATAAGAATTCTAGAATTTTCATTTGTTTTCTAGTAAAACAGAAGTGGATAATGAAGTTGCTCTAAGAATTAAGACATACCAAGTTTTACCAAAATAGCTGTAGAACCAAGTCTTGAAGGTCAGTATTACAGTAATGTACATTCAGTTAAAGTTAATAGGAAAAACCTGTTTATGGCTATTAAGTAAATGATAGTAATTAATAACTGTAAAATATCAACCTTATATTAATTAAGGTTTCCAGGAAAATGTTAAAAATCCAAGCAGATTATGCTGATTTGCATGTCATATTTAACCCCTTGAACAGCAGCTGATAAAAGTCCAGAAAAGAACTATAGAGCATGTTAAAGACTATCATAAAGCAAAGAAGTACTAACCTGGTATGCTCTGTTTATTTGGTTTGCTGCCCAGCTGGCATATTTCATATTATCTTTTTTCATTTTTGCACTTGCCTTTGGATTGGAAGCAATATGACTGGCAGACTAGGAATACAATAAAATAGAAACAAAGCCCAGCATAATTATAAAATTTATGTGCATGAAATAAGCTGAGAACAATCACCATCCTTACAATCTAAGCCCCATGCACAGTGACAGTGGAAAGAGACAAAAAGAATTTTAAAATTTACTGGCAAACAGTGTTCAGTAAGAATTAGCTAAACGTTTTAACTATTGTTTGTTCTCCTTAAAGCTACCTTAGACTTCAGTTTGGTTCTGTACTGAGTTAAGAACCAAACCTGGACATGATCAGCTAATCCAATTCACTATTCCTAAAGTCAGAGTTATGAATTAATTTTCTACACTCAATTTGTTACCACAGACAATATACAATATATCACTTGTATGTCCAAACTGCCATTAAAAACTTGAAATGTTTCCCTGTAGCATCAGAAAACACATTTTAAAAGCAGATAAGACTCTACATAAAATATTTCCACCCTCACCTGAAAGAATAAAAAATATTACTTAATAACCAAAGAGAGTTTTTTACTTATATAAATAAATCCACTATGCAAGGAATCATTGCTACTGTGCTAGTTTTTCAGCAGTTCATCATACTCTAGAGAGGAGCATGTCTTTAAATCCTTTTTCAAGTAGTTACTTTCCTGTGCCAATAACTATAATTCTTTTGAAAATACAGGCAAGACTTAAAGGTTAAGAGCACTTCATTAAGGCATAGTTACTAGCACAAAATTATCCATACTCCAAATGTATATATAATACTCCATATTTTAAAGCAGTGTTAATAATCTGAGCTATTAAGATAAAAATCAGAGGGAAAAAAACAGCAAATGGCAAAGGGTAATATACATGCATAAACATATTCAGAATGATAACATGGAAAATATATAATCATACTTACCATGTAAAGTCCAAACAGAGCTCTCATATTTCTGTTGTTAAGTTTCAGTGCTTGTGCAAAATACTTTCTTGACAGCTCAAGGTTTTCTAGTCCCCCCTGAGTGTATTTAACCTGTAAAAATGGTAAGTGCCTGAAACTTGCATGTCATTCATACTCCAGACATTTTCTCTGAAGCAATGATATTACAAAAATTCATCCAAGTTTGTTTCACATGACATTTCAAATCAGACGAGTCCTATCAAAGGCCAAATGCTGGCCTGGGAGAAATCAAAGTTCTTCACAATACATATATTTAAAAATATTTAATGATATGAGGAAAAAAACCCAGCATTAATTTAATTAATACATAGCTACAAGATTAAAATGTAAATATTTTTCACCTATAAATACTTGAAACCTTGGGATTGCCTCTTATGAAAAGTAACACAAACTTTAAATCTAAATTCTGACTACTAGAAATCCATACTGACATTATATTCCCACAGCATGCATGAAAAGAGTTCCCAAAACAACACAATGCCTTTCATTATGTATTCAAAATAGCACACAAAGTTTAGAGGATTACTCCATTGTTTTTCTATTCATTTTCCCAGATATTAAATCAACAAAAACAGGGATAAATGCTAGGAGATATGCTTAGAAGTTTTTCTGTGAGAAAGCTACTTAGGCTAAGTCTTAATGTCAACCCAATTTTATCCATGTTAACTAAACAAATTAAACCCATTCTAAGCAGTCAACAATGTAATTTAGGGGAAAAAATACAATCTGGAAAAAAAAAAATTAATTCAAATGGCTAAAACCTTGAGTTAAAACTTCTAACTTTTACCTCTAGTTTTTTTTTAATCTTTCTTCCACCAGTGCTCCTTCAGGCAGAATTTGGTATATGGATTCCAAGATCTGAGTCCATAGTAACAGCCAATGTATCATAACCTCCTAGGCAGCATTGCTGTAGAAAGGTTTAACATCTCATGCACTCAATTTGAAAAGTGCATAAAAACTTCAACAAGAAGAGTTAATTTAAAATTAGCTTTATCTCCAATAATTCCTGCCCTCTTATATTTAGCTTAGTCACACTGTGACTGAGTCACTGATTAAGAAAACACAGATTTCAAAACATACTCAGTTCTATGAGATGTTAGCATTCTCTGTGAACTCTTTCAAATCTCCTAGGGAAAAATTAAAGAAACCATTTTCACCACTTCTGTAACATAAAAACAGAAAATGTAATCAAACATAATTGATTTTTCTGAAATACCTACTTCAGCATATTGTTGACAATATAAGTGGTTGTGTGGATTAGTCATCATAAGCTCCTCTAAGCAGAAGGCTGCCTTTGCATAGCTGAGGAGTACAAAAAAACAGTCATAAAATGAAACACAAGTACACAGCTCTGTGCTCCGGTTTTTTTACAGCACAATGAAAGTCCTACTTCCCCCCCCCATAAAATCACATGATCCACAATTAATAAAAATGTTTCATTTTAAAATGATGTTCAGAATCAAGTTACTATTTTTACATCATAGGGGAAAAATACACAAAATCTAATGGTCTAGGCATAAATGGAACAGCTCATGAAAAGCATTTAATACACTAGTCTCTTACTAGTAAGTGCTATTTCTTATCAGCAAGAGTCATGAGTAGAAACAAGTATTAGGTACTGTAAGACTGAACTGAGACTACAAAATAATTATTTTGTTACCTAAGAAAATTCAGCTACCTGAGGATTCTAAATGCAGCTCCTGATCACAGCATTTACACTGTCAATTAGCTTTACCTACCAATAGTCAACCATGGAACAGAGATAAAAAAAACCAAAACATACTAAGAAGTTCTAAAATTCAAACAATACAAATCTATGTATGAAAATAGCATCAGACCTCTCCAAATGGGCAAATCCGTATCATTTAAAAAGACTAGTCCTTGAGTTTTTTTACCAAAAGCTTTCAGAAAGAATTAAGAAGTAAAGCTCAAAATGCAGGTTTATTGAGAAGAATCTTAGCTTCATAATCTTTCAAATAATAGAACTGTCTGCAGAATTTGCATCGTCTAGAGATACGTGATAGCACTACTGCACACTTTATGTGATGAGATTCTAGAATTCAGAGATACAAGGTTTATAATGACAGTGTGGGTAGATATTTAATATCACAGTAAAAGCAATTTAGAAATTATGAGACCATATTAAACCATATTATCTGTAAAATCTCATATCCTAAAATAAATACATGGAGGTTTTCTCCAGTGGATGTTATGATAGTCATGTATCTGCATAATTTACTGATCTGGAGATTAAATGGAAGCCACCTCATTCTCCAAAAGCAGAAACCAGAGTCCTCATTGCAGAGCAGGGTAGAACTGAGGACTGTCCAAACCTTGTACATCTATGTGTGTTTATGAACAACAATAAGAGCATGGTGATTTCACAAGCCCTGTGACTTGTGACCCTGATAAAACATATAAACTGATATATTGCTTTCTTTTTTAGAACTTAACTTTTAGTTGCTTTTAGCCAAGAAGCCAATTTTTCCCTATTATCAAAATAATAACAATGATGCTCATGGAAGTATAGTGAGGACAGTGAATTCTTTCCATGAACTAAAATTCTACATATTGCTTTTTATTGGAATTACAGACCAAAACAAATACAAGCAAAAGCAATTTTTTTCTCGAGTTTTATTGCACAATTTCATAATAAAGATTATAGCAAAAAAAGCCCAACCCAATAATGGAGTACCTATGTTTGCACCACTCTATCACTCACTTTCATACTGACAGATTTGACAAGCTTAAATATCTTTCTAGCCAATTTTTTTTTTTTTAGTACCTATTTTCTTGGAAAAGTGGCTGGTGGATTTCCCCAAACAAATGGAAGTCTGGGTATCAGAATTCTAGCTTATTCCTGAAGTCATAATTTAAAAGAGTTTAGTAACTATTTTCTTTGAGAATGGGGTGCGAGGTGACTGGAGAACAATTTTTTTCCTCACAGTGAGAATGGCTATTTCTTCCTTGACAATTTGATTCTTTTACCACCCTCTGAAAAGGAAAGAAGGAAACAATGTGATATAATTCAGTCTGGGCTGAAGAACGAAAGAAAGAGGAGAAAAAAAAGATAGGCGTTTGGGTGGAGGTTTGAATTAATGCTGTGATATTAGAAAACTAGCACTAAGGCTTTGAGCTAATCCTCTCACACTGGGATTTCCTCCTGTCACTACAGCAATAAAAAAAGCTAACAAAAACATTAAATATCCAATAAGCAAGTTACTACAACATTCAGCATTCTTGATCGCATCGGGTTTTGTACCCAGGCGACCAGATGCCTCCAACTCTGGATCCATGTTTTGCTTTGTGGGCTTTTTTTTAAAGGTTACTAAAAATTCTGGGAAAGGTATGCTAAAAGAAAATTGGAATATTGGTTCTTGTATTCAACTGATTTTAGAAGTAAAGAATTTAACATCTCTAACAAGTAAAATACATAACTTTAATAAAAAATTGTAAGTGCTGTTCTCTGCTGCACTCAAACCACTTCTTTTGAACAGCAGATTTTTAAAAATTACTGAGATATACAGGTAAATAAGTAAACTCTTTTTGTTTGAAAAACAAATGCCTTCCTAAAAGTATTTGGTAGCTAAATAAGCTTGGTAATTATTTCCAGTTGAGGCCTAGTATATTGGAAATGAGACAGCATACTTTGTAACACGAGTCCTTGAAAAAAAAATCACTGAGGTTTTTGACTTACACAGAGTGAGTTTCAAATTAACAGTTTTTATGTGGACTTAGCAAACAACTTACTCATGTTCATTGATGTAAAGTTCTGCAAGTTCATGCCAAGCTTCTTGGTCACCAACAAATCTATATAGAGAACACAAGACGGAAAAAGGAAAAAAAGAATGTGCAAAGGATTCTGTAAATGACTAGCACTGAAGCAAAAGCGTAAATTAAATGCAAATTCCACTTTAATTAAAAAGATTTAACAGAATAGCAAAACACAATCTGTATTCTTGTAAGACACTCACTGTTCCAGATACTCATTCAGCTCTCGGATGGCCTCGAGATTTTTCCCCTGGGCTTTTCGAATGGCAATCTTACGCTTTCTTGCTGCCTATGGGTTGACATTAATAAAGGATTAGGCCTCATAATTCCCTGGGTTTTTGTAAGGAAAGCAATTTGACTGTGCAAATTATTATCTCAATACCAGTGGAATTCCACTGCAGAGACACTGCTAGTTGAAGTTTATAAACATACCCTATGACATCCCACTGAGAGACTGAAAACCTTTCTTACAATCACATTATGTATGCTTTTCTTTGGAGGCACAAACTGTATGCATTATTTCATTCAAATAAATGACTATCCAGATTCTGATAATTACAAAACAGCAGGGGATGCTAATCTTTAGCCATTCCAACAACCCCCACCTTGTCATTCACAAGATCCACGACTGTAGAGGAGAAATGGTGACTGAGTCCTAGAGAATCCCACAGATGTATCCTGGTTGTCTCTGTGTAAGTAGGGCTTTCAGCTATTATGAAACATTCTTCTTGGACTGCTGAATGGCACCTTTAACTCATGCTAAATACACACCAATTTCCTAAAAGGAATCATCTCTCATCATTCTTGGAGCACAAAGTAGGCTCTGCAATGTAACAGGAATACAAAATAGCCATTTCAATGGCAAAAACTGAGCAGTACTTTGATATGTGGGTAGAAAATGTATTTCAACTTAAACTACATAAAAATCAGTCGTAAGAATTATAATGGATTTATATTTTGAAGTCCGTGAAAGTTGTCAGGCACCAGAAGGGGGAAAGATATAGAGTACTGTAATAGCTGACTATTACGTACTTTAATCCATTATTCTAGCTTCTGAATGATGTTGGTTACAGTCTTCAGGCCTGTAGGTGTTGCCAGTCTTAGAGATTATTCTGAGCTGGAAGGGACCCACAAGGATCTCATTGAGTCCAACTCTTACAAGAATGGTCTTTACAGAGATCAGACCTGTGACCTGGTGTTATCAGCACCATGCTCAAACCAACTGAGTATCAACACACACTTGAGGTGTGATTCAAAGCAAAGGGATCTTCCCAGCTGGGAGCAAACAGCACTTCTCAGCCAGCCCAAAAGTCATCAGAGCAGAAATCTGACAGAACGGAAGGAAAAAACAACTCCAGCTTAACGTAACTCAAAAAAGGAATGCCATCAGCCTCCTTCCATGCCTCTAATCCCTGTGCTCTTGGGTGACCACAACCACTGTGGTCAGATATGAGACAACAGATGATCTGGTGTCCGTGACATCTACATGTACACACACACTCTTGTGTGTGTACATACTCATTTCTCCATGAGATATTATTAATGAAAAAAATATAAAACACATTTCTCTAGTAATTAAGTCTCACTGTTTATCCCCTTCATAGCTCTCATTCTATTTCATATTTTTATAAAGAATTTATACAGTTAGGTATCACCTTTCATAAGCCTTGACAGGACAACTCTTCAATAAAATCTTAAACAATTTTAATCTTTGAATTTCAGATAGATCTGAAATCAACATCCTCATGATGTACCCTAAGTTCACAGTCACATATATCCTGCAAGAGTTCTTGTATATTTACAGTGTTTTAAACATAACTACTCTCCTAAATATTTTTTTAATCCTTTAATCCATTTGAACAAATCAAATGCTTCCAAAACAAGAGAATGGTAAATTAGTTCAAGCACCAAAACATAAAAACTAAAAATGCTTCTGACACTAAATTCATTCTTTCCTTTTAATTCATCCCCTTTATCTCCCTTACAATCACATATTCAATGGAAATTCAGTGAAAACAACTCAAGTGAGGAAAAAAAAAAATTCACCCTTCTGATTAAATGTGAGACACAGGCAGAGAGAAGACTCATCAGGGGCCAAATTAGAACACAAGCAGCGTGGTTTCCACTGCTTCTCTGTCAAACTGCAACCTGTGAAGTTACATACATCATTCTACTTTTACTGGGAGACATCTGGCTAAAAGCCGTAACTGGAAATTTTAACTGCTGACACTTTTATCACTGTAACAATAACACACTCTCCGTTTTATTTTTGCTTTTATAAAAATAAAGATAACAGCATAATTATTTTCTTTAAATTCAAAAAGAATAATCCCACATGCTTATCATGTTGCTAAAATAAACAAAACCACAAAATAACAACCAAAAAAACCCCAACCAAAACCACTGTTTGCTGTCACATTTTATGGAGTTCTCAAAGCGCTTGTAAAGCAGGTCACCCCCTTCTATGGTGGGAACACCAGGGCAGTGTTAACGCACTACCCAAAGCTGACATTATACACAGCCCAGTGACCTGCCCACTGAGCCTGAAACATGAAAAGAGGGAAAGTGGGGATAACAGTGTGTACAGCCAAAGGAATGCAGCAAGAAATTACAGCCTAGGAAGACAGAAGGGTTTTTTGCAGGTAACAGATTATCGACTTTATAAATGTAGCTTTTTAAATGTAACTCTTGGATTAACAACTGGGTTATTTTCAAAATTTAAAGACATCAAGAGCCTAATTAAAGTAAACCCTTGAGAACTAAAATAACCTATTAAATATATAAAATCAATCAATGCATATGACAACTCATTTTGCAATGGCAGACAGGAACAGTCTACATTAACTGACTCTCCTCTCTGTTTCTAATGCAAGTCCTTCAATTACATCCAAGTCAGTTCTCCAAGAATCTGGAAACAGATTTTTTCCAGGGCTGCTTTACTTCTTAACCATAGCATTCCAAAGTAACATAAATCATTGGTGATTTGGACATTAATTAATAAATAATTGGACATTAATTAATGAAAAGCTACAACTACTTCTAGTCACAAATAGAAGCGATGTTTACCTATAGCAAGCATGTAATCTAATGCAATCAAATAACAAGGACAAAAGCAATAGACATAATTAACATATTCTGGTGGTAGCACTCAAGAATTAAATGAATTAAATATACATTTGACAGAATCTCCCTGCTGCACCAAATCCCAAGAAATTTCTTCAGTTGCACTTTTACAACTTTTTAAACTTCCTTTTTTAATCTACCTTCCTCATCACCAAATATATCGCAGCATCTGGGCTTGGAATCTGCACTCTTCACCCTCAAAAATGCTGGGAGATAAGTTTATTTACAGAGAACTCCAAGTTTACAAAAGAGAGGCTCAGCCACTCAAAACAGTGCTGACATACTGAGGAAGAACAAAACGTCTAGTAGCACAGAATTTCTGAAAGTCATTTTAAAAGCACTGGAAAGAATTCAGTGAGGATGCAGAGTTGTTTTTAAAGCAGTTTCTAACTTTTTCCATCACATGAATAAAATCATAAAGCCAAGAGATATGCACAGAGGTGTTCAGTAGATCTGTGATTCAGAGGAGTGATGTGACAGGTGAAAAAATAAAGACCTGAAAACAAACTACTATTGCTCTTAATGGTATTCGTAGACTACTCGGCTATCTGACTTCCTATTTCCAGATTTTCTTTGAATCATAAAGTCTATCAGTTTTAAAAAAAAAAAAATTCAATAATTCCAGAAGTCAATATGTTAAGAAAAATATATACAAAAAGGCTGGCATTACAACCAAAACATGGGACAGTTTGTGAGCTGTAAACTTCTAATTCTTGTTCTCCTTTATATTGCCCCTGAGCTCACTGTGTGAGTCAGCTCAAGTGCTGCTCTGGGAGCTGGGGCTCACACATTTTCAGAAGCATAACTAACAACAATTTACACTCATAGCATCAATTTTTCTTTATTTACATACAAATTAAACAAAATGCTTTACTGCACAGAACCACTGCCAACACTAATAACCACTTTAGCATACAAAAATTGCGATTTGTTGAGTAAAGACAGACTCGCACCAATACTCCAGAAGCTTTACCTAGCATTTATATCATATTTCCAATTTATTACCTGCCTTACAACCAGCCGATAAAAGAAAACCAGGCAATTTCATGTTTTATTATGTTAAAGGCCCTCTTTACCAAAAACCTCACATCTCAAAATACAAACTAATTTTTAGGGCATCTATTGCAAGATACTGAAAAACTGCAAAATACAGAGTACAAGTCTGTTCAATTATTAATTTGAAGTTTAATTATTAATCTAAATTAATAATTAAATTAGTAATTTAATTTCAACAATAATTTCAATTGTTGTTCTTCAAGAACATTCTTGAGAAATTATTTTTTAAATACAGAGACTTGAAATTATTTTGAAGTCTAAGAAGCCTACTAAAATAGTCACAATTATGTTGATAAAGATTTTAAAAATGGCATTCAAGGGGTACATTTCAGTTCTTCACATCACAACAGTAAGACTTTCTAGAACAAGCCTCATACAAAAATTAATTCAATCTTCTTCCTTCTTCCACCTTAAGTAAAAAGGAAAATGCAAAACTGCCAGCGCTGTAACAAGATCCGCAGAATTTGACCATGCAGATACTATGACACAGATTTCCCCCTCAATTTTCCAGAGTTTAAAGCAAACCACTAGAATGGATATTGGCTGATTCTGTAAATCCATAATTCGTAATGGAAAGATAAATGCATCTTTAAGAAATACTTAAAGAATCAGTAACATATGGACTAAGGTACTTTAGTACGTACAAATTTTTTAAGGAGTGAACCCCTGTAAGGTATTTCTTTTAAAGACTAATAATTCCCAATCTGGCATAAGAACTCCATTTGTTATGATTCTTTTTAATTAGCATTAAATAGACTCAAAATGAAGTGAGGACTTGAACATTTATCAGCTTCTTCATTTCAATAGTAAAACATATCAAGAGAGAATTTTTAGGGATTGAGACCGGCAGAAGAAGAAGAATTTCTTATTTATGTAACTACTAAAGCATTAAACACATGATACTTTTAATCTTAAAAATAATTTTTTCTTTCTTTTTAATATTTTAGAAAATGTGTATTTGGTCTAAGAGTTTGATACATTGAAACATTTTCCTTCAGATTACAGTACGCAAATCAAAACAGAAATGTAAACAACTACAACTAAGATAGAGGGAGAAAATGACACAGACGTCAAAAATAGCACATAATCACAAACAACCACAATAATGAATTTATTCTTACTAGAATTCAGACTTTTTTCAAAGTTAGTCATGCGAGACAGTTAAAGCTTGCAAACCTAGGCAGGCACGGAGCTACTGGGTTGAAGCTGCCTTTTTTGGGATAACATAACAGAACAAAAATGTAACCTTTTGTATTCAATAAACAACCTATAAAGTCTAACACCAGCACAGAGCAATTTGACAGGAGCTAAAAAGCTAAAGCCTAGGCTGGCTTTGGGTAACATGAAAGATATTACACACCAGCAAAAAGTAAGAACAGTTTACACAGAGGAAAGTAAGTCTTTCCCTTATCTAGTGGAGCTCTTCAAGGAGTCTCAAAGTGTAGGTGAATAAAGATCCATGTAAGACTCATCTTTGACTTAAGAAATAATTTCAACAAGATGTCTCAACCTGAAGCTAAAAGCTCTGAAGGAAACTAGTTACCACTACCTAATAGGGGAATGTGGATAAGTCAAAAAATATAAAATAGAGAAAAAGAATTCTCTGCACTAAGACTCCCAGAATCACCTGTATTGAAAGTTCAGCACTCTTGGTAAGAGATTGAACAAGTGAATTAATAAGTGACATAAATAGAGATGTAAAGTTAAATGTTGATAAGGACTTATTTAAGAAGAAAGAACAAGACAACAGCAAAGAATAGCATTCACAATAAAGAATCATAATGAATACTTTTATCAGCACAATAAAACAACCCATTAAATTTAATCTACATAAATGGCTGCATATAGGGTCAAACAATACTAATTGAATGTACACAAAAAAACTGTCTGAATTTGTCCTGTTAAGAGGGAGATACTGTATTTGCAATAAAAAGTTCTATAAAACATCAATTCAATGTTCAGAAACCATCTTAAAAAATCCAAAAACCCTGCCCCAAAACCCCAAACTGAAAATACTGTGATACTGAGTTATCAGAAAACAATACACAAGAGACACAGCCATGGCATCACTTTTTAAGTCCATAATGCTCTTGCATTTTTAATACTGACTGCTGTTCAGTCCTCTCATTTCTCATCCAAATACAGGAAAAAACATAGAAGTGACACAGAGAACAGCAGCAGAGTTTTACGGCACAGAATGGCAACAAGAACAGCAGCACATTAGGACCCCTTAGCTTAGAGGGAAGAAAAAGTGGAGAAGATCCCTGAAGTCATGAGTATTAATAAAGTGAAAATAACTGCTGGCAGTAACAGACAAATTCAGAGGTATTAAATAAAACTGTTAGATTGAAGGTGTGGGAAAGGAAAAAAAAAAAAAAACCACAAACAGGAGATTTGCACAATCCAATAAAAAATTACAACATTTAATTTCTCAATTATGTTGTAGATGTAGGCATGGCAAACTTAAGCAATTTTAAAAATAAATCTGTGTAGAAATTTCATGAAGAGCCATTAAAAAAAGAGTTATCACTTCTGGTACAGGAAAACTGCAACATGAAGATGAACAGAAACTGGCAGAACAAACCTCAGCATACTGTCACTGCCCTGCTCTTACACTTCTGGTATCTGCAGTAAGTCAAAGCCAGACACAGAACAAGTTAAACAGACTTCTGCCACAACTGCAGTACGGTTGCTCTTCTGTTCTCAAATACTTAATTTCAAGATACAAAATCTCCATCAACATTTAAAAGTGCTACACACACAAAACATGGGAAAAAATGGTGGAATACACTCTGCTTTCTTACTTCACTGATCATGACTGAACAAGAAACAAAAAAAAACAACCCTGTAATGGTATATGATGCTCTGTCAAAGGCAAAAAAACCATTTTTTAGGACCACATAGTGCATTTCTAGCTTACCCATCAGTTCTCATTGGGAACTAACTGAAGTAGCAGCTTCTGATCTTCACAACTCTCACCAACTCCATCCTGTCAGACAGTGCCAAGCTATCTGTTTTTATCCCCTTTAAAACTACCTCTGTACACAATTTTGTTTAGGTCTAGTTCTGTCTTTCCTGGCAGTACAGCAAATATATTTAAGGAAATATATATGTCACCTCAGAAAATTCTCCCCATTAGTAGATGCTTCACTTGGTGAGCAGTTTTCCCTTCTGCAACTCAGAGCATCCTGTAGATAAATGTACAAAGCTGCAAATTCCTCACAGGAGGTCTCTGTTAAAAATGAATTCACAGCTACTGCAGCAGTTTTAAGGAATTATCACAGTTCAGATGATAAACAGATATCCAGTGCTCAAATTCAGGGCTCATTATTCTCATCTTATTTACTGGAGACAAGGAGGTAGGGAAAGAAACGTCACCTATACAGTCAAGGTAACAACACAAAGTCACAGAAAGTGATGAACTCAGACATTCGTGGTATGTAACTACTGCCTATTTACACAATAGTAAGATTTTGATCTGAATCCTTCTAGTATTCCTGATTCCCAGAGGTCTTCAACCACTTTCTGTGCCTCTCTGAAATATGTCCAGCTCATCTACAAAAATAATCCCAAAAAAGTAAGAGAAAGGACAACTTCATGTGACCATATGCATACACTTGTTCCTGTTCACTCCTATAAATAATAGAGTTGATGAGAACACTGTCTTACTATTAAAATTTTAAACTCTTCATTTAAACAACTATATTTCTAAACCCATGATGGTAATGAGACTATCTACATGTCCTAAGGTAAGGAAGCTTACAGAGTGTCTTGCATAAAAAGCGTGATTGAAAAAGTGTTAAGAAAAACAGCTGAAGAATTATCCTAAAAAAGACTCCATATTTTCTGTGGAATAGAATTAAGGCACAGCTATGTGCCTTATCTCACTTTCCCCAGGTGTTGAGTAAGTGCTCTGCAATCCTCTTGATGGCTGAGCTGAATAATCAGAAGAAACTGCAGGTGCACTAGGATAACAGCGGAGTGGTGGGCACCAGTCTAAGTCTTGAATACGTGAACCCAACTTCCTTTCTCATCAACAGGCTTCTCTGCACTACTGGACAGACCACCTCAAGAAGAGCCCAACTGGCAAAAAATTTTTAGCTTTCTAACTAAAAGGCTTTCCTCCAAAGCAAAACACAGTAATTATTTCTCAATGAAAGACATAAAGAGCAAAAACAAACAAAAAAGCCCTTTCTACCAACACTACTAGAAAACCAGTAACTCTCTTATTTTGTTCTGAGAAACAGAATAAGCATTTTATCTGAAGATCTAAAAATGTATCAGTCACTGTGCAGCATCACTAGAAACATTTTCAATTGGACACTACATGAAATTTTAATTAATAAAAAGTGCCCTGTGATAGAAAATACGATGCAGCCTTAATAAGAGTAATCTGTCAGCTTGACTTCTGACATGTCATCATCTCAAACAAAATAAGTAAGAATGGAAGAGATTCCAATTCTCACCCTATTGAAATGTATGCAAGTTATGCAATTCACAAGAGTCACATTTCACTCATTAAAGTCTTTAGAAAAGAGACTATTACTCAACATCTACATGCTTTGAAAATTGAAACAAAATCTCTGAGGTGACATTAACACTGTTCCATTGTCAAATGAGTCATCTTTTTCAGCAAGTAAGCACAGAGTGAGACAAAACTTAGTGATGACCATATTTAAAAAAAAAAGACTATTTTGAATTCTATCCTAAGAAATTAAGTAACTATTGTTATCTTAATTTCAGCAACAAAACCTCACTTTTACCAAAGTGCAAATGTCCATTACATAATTTGAGTTCAAACTTTATTTTTTATAATGGAAAATTCTGCTATGTGTCTAAAAGAAGTAATTTTTTGGTAAAATCTTTTTCCATGCTACTTTTTGATTAGTCAATGCAAGGCATGATTTTTACACGATTTGTGTGAACAAATGTCTATGTTTCACATAAAGCACTTGCCAAAACATTTAATGTATGTAAGTAACTCCATGTGTCAGCAGATCAGAAGAAATTTCTATAAAGTTATGTAAATGCCAAGACAAGCTCAGCAACGGCTGCTTTCCTAAAATCTTGCAATATTTATTTTCCTACAGCAGCCACATGTGTGCATGGAAATAATTAGCAGGTAGATAACACAAAGAAATCTACACATGACAATTTATCAAAACTTTTTACTTAACTTTCACTCACGACATTCAAGCCTTACCCAACAAATTCTAGTTATACAGCAAGGAACCTTCCTTTGCATTTAACATTCTCCAATTCTATTATCAGAATTAAGAAATCCAACAACTGTTCTAATATTCACAACTTATGCTTCTAATATTACAAGTTTATGGATCTTTATTATTTGGTTATGGAGAAAATTCAAATAAAGAAATAATCACGCAATCACGCATTTTACTTATTTAAATATATAATTTTGTTTTGTAATGCCATCCAACAAAACACTCAATGTTAGCTATGTTGAGATAGTGAAGAGTAACTGCCAAAAATGCATACTTCAAAGATCTGTGGTCCATAAAAGTCACTGTATTATGGTGCACCATTTTCCACTGGTGTCAGCAAAAGCTCATAAAACATGCACCAAGGTGACCCATTCTGTGATATCACTGCAAATGGGTTCCATATTGGTCCAACATGACTTAAGATTTAGTGTTAAACCCTTTGGGATATGCAGTGATAAAACCCACCATTTACTGTGGACACCTATGCATCTTGTGCTCAAAACCTCTTGAGCTCAAGCTCCTACTATTTCAGGGAGAGTGAAGAGCGAAGAACTGAAATAGTTCCTTTTATCCTTTCACAAATCTGTGAGTTCTACCACTGCTAAAAGACAGACTTTAACCTACCACTGTTTTCTGAGTGCTGGATTTGGTATTGTTTCCAGATGTGCTGCCTCAAAAATAACTTTCTGGTGGTTTGGGGTGTTTTTTTACTGTTGTTGCTCGCTTTTCAATTTGTTTGGTGAGGTTTTTTTAATGATTTACTTAGTTTAAGGGATGGCACATGATCTATATCCAGCTTTGGCATACCCTAGTTAATCCCAGTTATCTGTGCTTCTGTGGGTTTTCCCCTCCTGAATAGCAAATCTCATCAAATAAACTGACCAAGGAAAGGTAGAGGTTCAACACACACCTAATAAGATTTATGCAAGATTTCCAAAATATCTGCAATAGCCAAAGTATTACATTTACACAGAAGTTTACCCTGTAGACAGTTCCTCAAAACCAAGTAACACTTATAACCTCAATGATTAATAATAATTTTTTGACTTTCCAATAAACATCTATGTCATACAAAAATCTGAAACTCCATAGTTTCTTCATATTTCAAGTTTTATCCTTGTGGGAAAAAAATACCAATGAAAATACATTACTACAAGTTTCTCTAGACTTTTATTTTGGCAGCTAATAGCTCACAGTGGCTTTTACAAACAGCATTCAAAAAATGCTTAGAAGAACAGTACAGTCTGTCTCAGACTTTGTTTTATACAACTGGCATGCTTCATGCATTTTGACTGAAGAGCTAGTAAAGTGTCACAGACATAAATCAAAATAACTGCTATTCAATGTATAATGTTAAGTATATAGATTCAATGTATAATCTTAAATAAGATTATGCATTAGGAACACAGAATACACATGGCAGACTATATTAGTCTTTTGAATACTGAATATTCTAGGAAATGAAAGAGTTGAAAGGCCCAATTCTCAACACTACTAAGATTTCTGGAAATATCACTAGTTATAATCTCTCTCTTAAATCAGTGTTTAAGCAGGTATTCCATCACACCTTCCCATCATGAAATGAAGGTAACATTGGTTATTGTAACAGAGACTAAAGGAAACAAATACAGTAATACAGACACATTTTTCCACACTGAAACAGAAAATAGTCACAGTTTCAAACAACACATTACTGCAGTTTAGAATTATCTTTTAAACTTACTGTATTAGTTGAATCTTCTTGTAAAATTCTGTCATATAACTGGATAGCATCATCATACCTGTACAAAGAAATAATTCACATTCATTTCTGCTAAGACAGAACTTTTGACTTTTTGACTCTCTTTGCAATAGTTAATAACCCTCCTGCATTTTTTATACTGAAATATAATATACATATACTAAGCCAACTATATTTATACAAAATTCTTTTGAGAGAGTGCTAAGTGTCAAAAGCAGTATTTTTTTTTTGTCACCAGTTGCTTCATGAAATACCACTTCAGCAGCAACACAGATATTTTACATCCAGACTCTCACTCTCCTGTTCTCTCTTTATCTCTACCCAATAGATTCAACCATCATTCAACCATCACATCCCTACTCACCCTTTCATATCTCCCAAGAAACAGAAACTCCAAAATAATGACATTCCACTTCATTGTTGTAACTTAAAAACTCCATGTAAAGTTCCATCTGTTGTGACTTTAAAAGCTGTGTATAAACAGCTGCATACAGCAAACTCGAAAGATAGGAGTCTACCAAAGACTATAATAAAAATGTCTTCCACCATTTCCCACTTTTTTTACTTGTTTATCAATTTATTCTGCTATCTGAAGTGTACTTGAAACAGGTTACTTCAGGGTCTATGAGCACTTCAAACTTCCTGGGAAACAGTTCTGTGTGTTCAGTCAGCTGTGTACACAGCCTCAACAAATGAAATCATTCAATTCAAACCACATTTCACTACACAGCTGTTGTGCTATCACCACAGAACTAGGGCATACACTGTGTTTTCATGTGTAGTTTGACAGGTAGTTTGTCAGAGATACTGCTGATTGATTTCTGATGCTCCACATTCCTTAGACATCACCTTAGACACTCATTTACACACTCGCACAGTTCTCCAAGCAGTGCTGACATTACCATAGCTCAGCTGTCCACTCCAGCTACCATAAGGTATAGGAACTAGTGTGAAAGGAAGCACAAAACCAGAAATGAGTAGAAGGTGACTGCTACAGACTTGAGCAGATGCGCTGTAAAATGCTGTATTTGTGTTCTCTGTTAGTTGCTGCTTTGTCAAATGCATTTTAGAAGACTGAATCTGATGGCCATAATCCCAGCTTTACACAGTGAAGTTCCAGAACATTATTATTTTTATTAGCAAGTGTCTATAAGGATGTGTCAGTCTACTGAGATGTTCTTCACTATTTCCTCTTCCTGTTGGGGAAAGGAGATCCTCCCTAGACCCTACAAGTCACTTGGAATTTAATAAGAAGTTCACTTCAATTGAAGTGAACATGATGCCTGCAGCCTGAATCTTTCTAGCCTTCTTTTATAGTCAGGGGAGACAGACAGGCTTCCTCCAGGGCAATGCTTAGGGTACCTGCAGATGGCTTCCTGTTCAAAACAACCCCAAGCTGAAGCCTCTTTCTGCTCTGACTTCTGGAGAAAACAGAACATGAACTATGGACATGAAACTTCAGTTTTTGTTAATTTCTCTGCTCCCTGATACTCTAATCTCAAGGATCTGATCTGACAGAGACATTTTAAGAACGGTGATGAACACTTTCAGAAAGCTCTAGCTCAATAATGCTTCATTGCTGAAACCACACATGATGTTAGTGCAGCAGTCATCTCCCACAAAGATCAGTTCCCATGCAATAACATCTTTAATGCAGTCACATAAGCCTGAACTGAATTATGATCTATTGTACTTCTGAACAGTTAGGAAAAACTTCTGTCATTCTCTGTCTTTCTACCCAATATAAAATAAAGGCAAGAGAGTTAAGTTTAATGGAAGTTCTTCAAAAAGATGCATTTTATATAAAGTGAGTGTGAAACATAGAGCATCTGGCTGCCCTGAGACAGTTCTGCTGAGTAGAGTCGATTTATTCATTCTTGTTGATTCACGCAATGGACATTTATCAGTGTTTTGTATCAAATGCCATTTTCAAAGCTAATTTTGCAAGAATGTATTGGATTAAGAACATATGCTAAGTGTCTTTTAAAAAAGTATTTAGGGTGTACTTCTAATTCCTTTTTATCATGATGTTCCAAAGGCTCCAAACTCACCAAGTCTGTATGCAAAATGTGGCATGGAACAGACTTCCTATCATTCACAGGCACTGGAAGCCATTCTTAACATCCAAGAAAAGCGCTATTGAACAGAATGCTGACAACAAAGATGTATCCAAGGAGAAATGTGTACAATAAAGGTCATCCTCAAATCCTCAGATCACACATTTGGAAAGTTGTCAAGTTTTAATCTGTTCACTATTTTTAGTAATTTCTGTTAAACGTAGTATGTTATAGCCCTTCTACAGGATATTTCAGAAAGTCAGTCTGATTTTTATGTTCTGCCATTCAATTCCATACGTTTTTTGATTTCTTTAACAAACTCTATAGATTCAATCCTTTTTAAGTTAATTTACCCACACTGAGGAAACAAGAGTAAAGAGCTGCACCCTGCAGTAATCAGGAATATTGAAGAAGAATTAAGGCAAAAAAACCACTGGCACTGATTTTCATATGCTGCCCTAGCTCTCTCAGATGAAACCTACACCACACAAAATTTGCCAAAAAACAGTGCAGTGTTCTACTGCATAATGACTTAGGCTGTAAAGTAAGATATCCTTCTGATCTATGATCTCTGATGGGAAGATTGCAAAAATGAAACACTGCACAGTACCTGCA
Organism: Pseudopodoces humilis; assembly: GCF_049639895.1. Taxonomy (NCBI): domain Eukaryota; kingdom Metazoa; phylum Chordata; class Aves; order Passeriformes; family Paridae; genus Pseudopodoces; species Pseudopodoces humilis. The sequence continues at coordinate 17,398,577 of NC_142200.1, forward strand.
AAAATGCAATACCAATGGCTAAGAATTTTAAAATGATCATGCACACTGTTACTTGCTATACAGAAACTGCCCAGCATTATTTTGCCGTTTTGTAATGGCTGAATGCTTTTTTAAGAAAGAGCAAACATTGTTTTCTAACAGCAAGTACATTTTTTAAAATTCAAGCTTTACCTTTCCATAGCTTCAAATCGCATTCCAGTTAATCGTTTAACTCTGTGGCTCCCAGGAAACTGCCGCCTCAGCTCCTGAAGACAAAACTATACAAAGAACCAAAAATACTATTGTGAATATAATTATCTTCCCAGAAGCTAGAAGAATAGGAAAAAAAAAGGCCTTAGATCGTAATTCAACTACCTGCCACACCAGTTCTGAGTGAAAGTAAATACTAATTTTTGAAATAAGCAATATTTCAAAATAAAAGCATTAATAAAGAGGTTGGAAACTGAAATTCTGTTAGATGACTAATTTTAAAAAGTATCTTCCATACAGGGCATTAGATTGTCAGGCCCTCTTGGAAATAGTTATTTGTCCAGAAAATTACACTCACCTACTAAAACAGCTCTGATATCATTAAAATTTGAATTCTGTTTAGTTGCCCCACAATGACACAAGACAGTAAAAAAAACAAAGACAGTAAGAGCTTAAGTGATACTTGTTTAATAAATGGATAATTCACAATGAAACAAACTATGCTAATACAATGTTCTGTGTTTATTTTTAAAACAAAACTTTGAAATCCAAAGAAAATGTTTCCCACTGGCTTGGGTACAGCCTGCTGGCAGAAGAGGCATAATTTTAACTCTTTAAATCAGTGAGACACCTGGGCTGGATAAAAAGAATTCATCACAGGCAGATTTTTCTGGATTGGCAGAAGATGTTTGGTAGAGGGGCTGAGTCACAACTTCCCCACAACAAACTCGTAACCCAATCACGAATGCAGCTAAATAGCACTGTAAAGTTCATCTCTGAGTCATGACACTGGGAGGCAGGACAGACCATAGGCTCTAAGAACAGACCGATGGTGTGCATCATGTTAAAAGCTTCACACTGAATCGTCCTCTTCCAGGCATCTATTTATGCAACTCAACTTAGAATCTTCCTCTTCAGACCTAAAGGTCTAGCAGATGCCCATCTACATGATCTGCTCCATATCATCAAATCCACTGGTCAAAGGAAAAAGTGGATTTTTCTTTTATAGATCAGTAACAATTAGTAGGATCCCTCTTTGTTTCTGTAGATAAACAGGTTGCTAAAGCACATCCAAGAGGAATACTATCATCTCTCCCAGATGCTAAGAAATAGAAGTGAGAAAAGCAACAGTGACCAAAACTCTGATGCTTAGCTTCAAGCAAGAACAACTATTTTTATCCCAATCAACTTAATTTGCAATGAACCAAGATCTTTACAACAAAATGTCACATAGAAAGGCTCAGGTTTAGCATAGAAATTGTTTCATGGTACTTTGAGTGATATCTAGGTGAACTGCTGTTGCTCTAGTCATAAAAAAATCACATGTATTTAGCAGCTTGTTACAAGATGTCTGAAATAATCTCTGACCATTCTTAAGAAACAGGAAAATTTACAAAACACACCAGAAAAGTAGATTTGCTCCAGCTTTTAAAACCCAGACAACCTTGTAGACTTCAAAAAGAACTTTTGCAATAAATCCATCCTGTGGTCCAGTGATCAGTGAAACCTGAAGGATAGTGATTTTTATGAACACACGTACTATTTTTCTCCAAAAAGCCCAAACAAACCAAGTAACAAAAATAGTAACATTTACAATATTAAAGTCCACAATCTGTAGGTGGACTTTTACATCTAAAAAATCCTCATTGACAATATGAAAGTAGTTCTAAAGTGCAGGAGAAATGCAAGACCAGAATTGTTCACGTTAGATTTCACTACACAACCATTACTCAACCAAACACAGCAGTCTACTCCTGTAGATTAGGAGATTAGGAGATTAGTAGATTAGTAGAGATCATGTAGATCAGACACAATGAAGTGACAGGAAAAACTGTAATAAAGCATTAACAACTCACTGTAACACTGATAAAACCAAAAGCACATAAATAAACTACATCAACTATATCTTCAAAATGTTCTGGACTCAGCAGCACTCAATGTCCTCTTTTTAAATGGGACCAGTAACCCTCATAGTAATTTATTTTGTTGAGGACTGGTTTTGCCCCATGTCAATAATCTACTTGCGAGATTCTCTCAGAATTCTTTGTTACAGTGGCAAACATAATTTGCATGTGAAACTTCAACATGTACTTAATTTACTTTCTGACTTTTTAAGTATCATACAAAGGCAGAGAAACATAAAGCTGGACTTCAGCAGATAAAACAATAGTAATGCAAGTGCTGCCAACAATAGGTGATAGCACTAAACCACCTGTGTGAACCAAGTGGCTGGCTGCAGCAGGGGCATGCATTACACATGGGCTTTTTGAGAAGGACAGAAAGGACAGAAAATAATAAATAGAGGAAAGAAAAATAAAAAAAACAAAAGTCAGAGAAATTACTCTGAAAGCTACCTCAGCTTCTCATTTGGAGCAGATGACATCTATCTCCCTCAGCAAAATGCATCCCAGCTGTCAAAAGCTCACTGCTAAAAAACCAGAAGTGACAAAACTGTTTGTCTGCTTTGGAGCTACAGCTGTAGTAAAATGCCATAGATGATGTTGACTTGTTTGAATTAACTACCTCTTTATTATAAATCAATTAAATTAAAAAATAAAAAAACCTCTATGTTTTCACCTATGTTTTTAATCTCATTTCTGAGATGCATATAAAATGTTGCATTCCCTCATCTCAAGCAATATTCCTTGAAGGGCACAGACACTGAAATTTAAACTCCCTGCCAGGGTTAGTAAAAACAAAGACTGTTTCACAACTGATTTTTCAACACTGGCTCAGTCAACAATTTTGTGAAAGTCTTCTTTAAAAGACCCTGAAAATAAAGACCATATCTGTTTTACATATAACTCAGGACACAGAAGTGTATTTATTTAAACAGTAAGTCTATTTGTTTTTCTTTAAACAAACAGCTATACTACAACACTATTTTCTTCTGAGGGACAAAAGAGAGGGAAGTTCAGTGGGTTCACTAGTTCAAAGTCTTGTAATGTATTTTCCAGCATATTCAATTTCACCATATATATATATATATATGTATATATATATACATATATACGGGACACCAGATAACCCTGTCTAGTTCTGCCTACTTTCAACCATCCCTTCTCCCAATTTCATCCTCTAATCTGACCCCTTGCATTAAGTTTTACCCAAATGACATCACATGAACCTCAAAGATTTTATGACATATTTTGTCATCTGACAGAGAACAAGGCATTGGAGGAGTAACTGCCATAAAAGACCTGAAGCCCTGAAAATGGCTTTTTACTTAGAATAAGCTCAAGCTTGATGGCTTTCAGGACACAAGGTAAGTCTCTGTTTTCTTCTGACTGTTTTGTGAAGGAGGGGTGAAAAGATGATTAAAATTTTCCTGTAAGACAAACTTTTGCCTTTTCCTGTTTTTGCCTTTAAAGGATTAGCTAAACTGACTGGGTTTTGTTCATTTGTTTCAGTGGCTTTTTTTTTTGTTTTTAATCTAACAAACAGGTTACAGTTCAAACTAAGCTAATTCTATCTCAATTGTTATTTATATCATTCAAATAAATTTAAATATAAATTTACAAAACTCATATAAATTGAACGCATATAAATTGACAAAACTCAAATATCTATTAACAATACTTTTATCAACAATCCCCAAATAACTTGGATTGCAAGACTTTTGGAGGTCAGCTACTCCAAATCCTCACTCAAAAGGGAGCCAGTTTCCAAGGGAGTGCAGAGCCATATCCCAATCTAATTTTAAAGTATTTCCAAAGGAGATTCCACAGCTTCAATGTGTCGCTTGTCATAAAGCATTCAAAAAGTTCTTCCTAATATGTAAGTGGAATTTCCTTTGTTGCAGCTTATGTCCCACATTTGTCTTCTGTTGCACACCTATGACAATATGTGCCCACCTTCTTTATACCTTCCCTCCCATCAGTATACATTCAAAAATCCTTCTTGACTTTCCTAAGACTTAACACCAATCTCCCAGCCTTTCCTTACACATTATGCTATCCAGCTCCTTGTTCGTCCTGAAGACCTGCTCCAATATGTCAGTGATTTCTTTGATGGCAGCCAGCATGACATATAATACGACATGTAAGATGGGTCATTTTACCTCAAAACATTCAGAAAACAAATATAATTTGAGAGGTTTTCAATAAACAAACACTCTCTGTACAATATGGCAACTTCAATATTATTCTTGACCTTTAGCCCACACCAGAGTAGCTGTAAATATTTTCATGGCTATTGGAAGAGAAGTGATCTGTCTAAACATAAGTTATGCCTTAGAGGAGGTGGGTGGCGGCAGTTTCTTCATAGCTGCGTATTTCCTGGTAGATATTCTTTCTACCAGTCCAGACTATGGAGTTCAGAATATCCTGTAACTGTCCAAAAAACTATCTGGAAGAGATATCCAGGACAAAAACATACACTGTGAAAGAAAAGTCAACTTGAAAACTTACCAATGCCAAATCATCTCGACTGCAGTCCAGGGCAGCAATCATCACCTGTTCATAAATTATCCAAACTGGAAACAAAGAGACAATAAATGCAGATAACTGGTTTAGGGTTTGTTTAAGATAATAGGAAGCACCTATCATGTAAACAGGATTAATTAATTCTGTCTGTACATTTTTCCCCTTCTACTTCCATGAATCACGGCTGAAACACAAACAAATTAAGAAACTGCTGGAATTAATCAAAAACTTATTCAAGCTATTTAGTGCTTTTAGTGCCAAAATACTTTCTGACATCTTGAAAGGCAAAAATGCTCTAATTCTCCGTTTTTCCCAAAATCATAACTGCCATATCCTAGACAGATCCCTGTGAGGACTTGCTTCAATTTCTGTCACAGTGTTGAAGAACAATCAAAATCGGGCAGAATAACATCTAAGTAACAGTTTCAAATTAAATTTTCACATTGCAGTCTAAATACTAATACAGCAAGCTAACAGTTCTATCAGGTAATTTTTATGGGTGTTCTCACTGCAGCCCACATTTGGGAAAGAAATAAACTCTTGGAACTCTGGAAGCCTATTAGACTACGAAAGTAATATATATTTAATCAACAACAGCATGTAGTGAAAGATAATATAAAGCTTGTTAAATAAAATGGAAGACTGAAAAAAGAAAACCAAATCAGAAAAGGAAACTTTTAAAATAATGATTGTTTACTTACTGTCATCTCCAAGTTTGGACGCATATTCGTTAATTAACTCTTCTCCAACATCCACTATCTGTTCACTGTTTCGGTAGTTTTCTTCTCTCCATTTCCTCATTTTATCACGCATATCTGTGGGCAAAGGGAAGAAAAAATGAGATTTTCAGATAGTAATGGAACTTGAATGTTCATATGAGAGATAAGATATACACATATGAAGAACGGGATTAAAGAGCAACAGAGCTAAGAAAGTGACTTATAGTAATATTAAAAAACTAGTAGAGAACAGACTTCTGAAACCCTATTACCCAAACTGTGTTCATGCTCTAAAGTAATCACTTCAACTTCTAAGTTTGCAGTCTCTCAGGACAACAACGTATGCAGTAAAAAAATGTATACCTAGCTATCCAATAAAAAATAAAATTTATGCATTGTTAGGTAAAATAACATACAAGAGATTTCTCCTGAGTAGTTTCACACATTTACAAACAACACTAAAATTGCATTTCTGCTACAGGTTGATAAATTTTCACTTGAAATTTTAGAAAAACCATTAGAACTTCTACACTGAAAGGAATCAACACACTCCTGTAGAAAGGAGCTTCAATAAAGACAGACTTTGTGTCTGTGAAGGCTTTCTACATCAGGTAAGTATAAAAAGTATCACTATTTACCTAGACAAGAGGGAAACAATAGTTTATTCTATTATATAGGATTTTGTTTCAAGAGTACATTTAAGATCTCCAAGAGAGCAGGCATATTCATCAAGTCAGCTAGAGAATGCTACCTTGCCTGAGCTTTACTTATCCTCTAGATCAGGAAATTGCTAAGAATGTGATTTTATATACACATACATTTATATATGTATAGCTGTTCTATACACAAGAACAAATTTTGAGAAAACTTAAGGAAAATAGTTTTCATTACTAGATAGTGGCTTTACTAATAAGAAGGTACCAGGATAACTGTGGCTAATATTTTTTTAAAACTTTACAGCAGCTGGAAAAATAAATACAGCAACAGATCTAAACACTGTCAGTTTTTCTTGCACTTCAAAACACAGAGTTAACATAAATGACAGTTAAAAATGAAGCACTGAGAGCTGTTCCATCTACCTGAAGTGATCTCGGATCGCTCATAAGACTGTTATTGTGCTACATTTTGTGTTTTGAAATTCAACCAAAACCACCACAGGGTTACATTTCATATGCATGGGCAAAGTTAAATGGTTCTAGACATATGATGGTCCCTGGAAATTCAACGTCAGACGGCAAGAATGTGAGTGAACGCAAACATTCACAAAAGCTGACAAGCTAAACGCCTAAAAATAAATAAGCTGTCTGATTTCCACCCACTCATTTACTTGGAAATTATCAATGCCTCCATTCCAGTGTAATTCTAAATGGAATAATGTCTGAATTATATATTAACAGAAGGTACATCTACCATTCATCACACAAGTACATTTACAGCAATGGAAAAAAATCCATAGAACAGAGAATAGAACATCAGCTGATGAATTAAAGATTTATTAATTTTAGAAATACTGAATTTTATGTAAAAGAAAGAAGAAAGAAAACACTAAGAACTGCAGTAAAATTACACAAGGCTTTTCACAATGTTGTCAAACAATGATTTTTTTACTAAGAAATCTATCAAAAGAGTCAGAAGATAACACCTTAAGTCTTGGACACAATACAAGGCTGGGCAGAAGCAATTAGGTATTTAAGAAGAAAAAAAAAAGTAAGGTAAAGAAATGTCTGAGTTTAATTACAAGTTCTCCTGTTACCTATACGCTGGTGCTGAGCAATTTATACATTTGTTTTAGACTTGGGTTTTTCTAAATTGGCCTGCATGTGATGTGTAAATCAAAGTCATAAGTTCTAATGAACAGAGGCACTTGGGACAATGTTTGCTCTTGCCTAAAACCATGCAAGAAGTCTACCACAACCCAAGAGACACAACCTGTGTTTCACTTTTCTGTCCAGAAAGGTGTCAGTTCATTTGGCCTGAGCAACCAGATATGAAATAATCCTCCTATAATTACCTACACTTTCACTTTGCATTGCATATAGTTTTCAAGTCCTTGATATCTAAAAGCACCTGATGAAATGAAGGAAATTACCACTTTGGGGTAGACAGAAATTGCAAACTCCAAAATATCACCTTGGCATATAGCTGCTACCACGGCAGTCACTCAGGGACCCAGCAGCCATACATTTCCAGAGCTTATGTGTATATTGATTCTCTGTTACAGATGCCAAATCTGCGCTCACAGTCCACATCTGTGCACTCTCATCTGGCAGGTGCAGGCAGAGGCACAGGTGTCACAGCTGGGCGCTGCAAATGCTGCCTGTAGCCCTGGCAACTCTTCTGTCAAAAGGGCCTCAATCTAAAAAAAAAACCCCAGCATCTCACCTTTGCCTGCTGTAATCCCATAAATCCATATAGAAAACCCAGAGTAAACTGATCTGACTCTTTGATTACAACTGAAAATTAGGAATACCTAAAAGAACATAAAGACAGCAAAGAACACAGCAAAAGCACTTCAAAAACAGTTAATTTGCCCATAGATTATTACAGACATAAAATGTTAGGCTGTTTCCTACTTCCTAGAGATTTTCTATACAAACTAAATATGAATTGAGTTTCTAAGCCACAGAAAGGGAGTATGTCACCTAAAGTGGACTCTGACTGGAGACATTAAAGATAGAAGTGCTCAGTTTCTAAATTCATTTGAAATTTTCTCTTCTCGTATATAATATGTTCCCAGATATACACATTTGCAAGAAATATTCACGCTGTTAAACTTCATCTTATAAAGCATTTTATGATATTTTCAAAAATGACAAAGGGTTCCTTGAAAAAAGTCTCACATGGTAATGAAAACTTTTTAAGTGCCACGATTGAAGCAGTGCAATTTTTAATATGGAAAATAGCAATACTAATTTAATGTTACAGAGAACTTAAGCAAGAGGTATTCAGAGCTAATAAAAATCTTAAAAAATACTTCTTGCGCTTTTTCAATTTATATCAAAAGAAAGGTAGTTTAAAGAATATGCCATTCCTTTCTCTTTTTCATTTTGATATCCACTGAGGAGAATTATTGACTGAAACAAGAGTTGCCGTGACTGCACTCAAAGATCCTCAAAAAGCTCAGAAATCACTGCTTCCCTTTGGTAGGGTGTGATGTGTTTAACACCATTATGCTGCTGTGCAAGGTTAAGAGAAGAAAACCTGGCTTATTCTGTCCAATTCTGACAATATGTCAGATGCATTTTCCATGAAAGTTGATTGTTATTTTAATAGCTCTTGAACTGCTGCCTGTTTGCAGATCATACTAATTTTACACTTGTGTACTCCAAAACTGGCTCCTAAAATTAAATTGCACAGATGTTTGCTTTTTTTAATATTTCCACTCACAGGAAAATTCATCTACAATGTATCACTGAAAATATGCTAAACGTTTATTCTGCGAAGTTTCTACATTATTCTACATAGCTTAAGAAAGTCCCAGTAAGAGGCTGCACATCACCAGGTACCAAGTGATGTGCAAGCCTACTACATCACACTCCCTGGCTACACTTGCAGTTTCTGGCTTCCTGTCACTCCACATAGTTTCTAATTTTTTTTATTTATGAAGGAAGCAGGAAATATGCCATTTTCTCTAGGATAATTAGTACCAGTATTAGAAAAACAACAACTCCCCCCCCCCAAAAATAAAATTAAAAGCAGCAACATATCAACTTTGTCTCAAGTAAAAAGTTTTACTGTAAAATATGGTATTGGATCATCTAAGCCCATTGAACAAGGCCATGAAGTTAAACAAGATGTTTTGCTGCTACACAGATTTCCAAATACACTTTAAAGCTTGAGATACAGCAACAAAGTAAAGAAAGAAAACATAAAAACAACACTCCCACACTGGAAAACACAGTTATTTTCAGTTATCTTTCCTAACCACCTGTACCATGCATGTACCGAAAAAAATTTAACCATGGTTAAACTCCTACATCTGTCTCAAAGAACCTGAGTGAAAAGCAGAACAAGATACGAACTATTTAATTTGCTGCATGTTACTCTTCTTTCCTAACTTTAAATCACATCTTTAAGCAATAAAATGTCCTGTTTAGAAAGGCCTGGATATATAAAGGACATATCAACCATAGACCTGGTTTCACATAAATTAGGCACTTTAGAGAGATTTAGAGAAAATGAGCTACATAAAGTTCCTAGAACTGTGTTCAAATTCTTTGCTAGGAACTAGGTCACAACACTGCTGGAATCACTTCACCCATGAAAAGCTTTGCTGCACCAGGATCTTAAAGTTAATGTGAGCTTTAATGTTAAAGCTCACACAGACAAAAAAAGTTATCTTTTTTAAGAAGAATCCTTGTTGCAGCACACATTTTTCACTTTACTTTTCATCCCTTGCAACAGAGAAAAAAAAATACAGAATTTTTCAAATGCGTGCTTCCAAAGTGGAAACAGTCCCTTGTACCAACACACACCAGCCTTTCATTTGGATGTACACTTGAAGAGACTGAGAAGCTGATATGACAAAACTCATCAGCTGGTCCTCCAAAATTTTTCACTCAATCCCACTCATATGCAAAAGTCTACACCTAGCACAATGCCACAACTTTCAATCAGAACTCTTCTAAACAAAATGTGGAAGTTATTTCTAAGAGTAGGAAGCTCACCTCAGTAAGAATTAGCCAAGTCCAAAAGCAGTAAGCTTGAATATCCTACCTGGCCTCTAAATTAAAGCATAAACATACACTCTAAAAAACAATACACTCCAGGCCAAAACAATCTAGGGCTAAATGTACAGAGACAAGTTCACAGTGCATGTTACCCATCCTGTGAAAAAGCTCATTTCTCTTTTCCATCATCAATACCCAAGAACAACGGGAAAAAAACCCCAAAAACCTAAATCCCTGCATTTTGTAACATCTGCTCAAGAAAAAAAAAAAAACAAACAAACCAAACTGGAAAATTTTTCCACACAAGGTGGTTTATGGCAACTTCTGTGAAAATCTAACAATAACACCAGTAATGATACATATGATCTCCATCCAAGCTGAGCTTCACAAGCACCATACCTTCATTCAAGAGATATAAAAGAATTGTCAATCAAGATTTTCCCATTTAGTCTAATGACATCATGGTGATACAACCAAATATCAAAATAAAATTAATTATACAGTGATCTCCAGACACACTGACAAGCAAGCTCACGTCTTCATCCTTTTTAATTCAGTTACAGCACTATTTTCTTCAATACCAGGTGAATTTTTTTTCTGAGATATATGGAATTTGAACCAAAGTCTCAATGTTTGAAATTCCATTTTGTTTTGCTTCAATCCTAGAGAAAAAGGTGCCGGTAAGACACCATGGGCACTGTTTCAATGGGCAAATTACTAGCATCTGCTAAAATACATCCCATGCAATGTTCCTCCTATGAGCTACAAAACCAAAGTAAGCACTAATTCATGACTGGGTAATTATTCTACTGCTCAATTATTTCTTCAGAGATTGGCAGTAAAGAAATGAAAACCCAAGATCACACAGCTTCTCTCTGCATTATCTTCTCTACACTACAATGTTTGCAACTCATGATACATCGCTAAAGGTTCCCCCTTTATAGACAAAATTATTATTATAAACCATTAATTTTTTCTTCATAGGAGACTGAGAAGAGCTTGAGTTCTGTCTTGAGCTCACATGTGAATACCAGTTATAAAAAAAGAACCACTGAGAACGTCAAGTAAAGCTCAGACAGTATTGCTATATGAAAAATAAATCACCACTGTGATCGAGCAGACGTGAAAGCTATAAAGACCCAGAAGGTGGGATTCTCCAAAACTTTTGTCACTTCAGACCTTCTTGGAGTTTCCCCACAAACGTTTATGATCGAGTTTTACTAGACTATTAGGTAATTTTCAGCTGACCAAAGGATGAGCTATGACACAAACTGCTGACCCTGCCAAGAGCCCATTTTTGCTGGTCCCAGAGGGAGAAGGCCGGGAAGCGACGCAGCGGCTGCCGCTGTGCCCTGGGGATGCGGGGTCTGTCCCCGCGGAGCAGCGAGGGGAGGTGAGGGGAGGTGAGGGGAGGTGAGGGGTGGTGAGGGGAGGATGGCCCTCCGCGCACCGGGGCAGCGCGGGGCGTTCCGGACCAGGTGCGCGTCACCGGCGGGGGAACCTGCGGGCACCATGGGGCCGAGGGCAGGTCATCACTTCTGCGGTCCGGCCGCCCACAGCCCGAGGAGCCGGGCGGCCGGCAGAACCGCCGCCCCTCGCTGCTGTTTTTCGGGCCTGTCCGGCCGCCCGGCGCTGGCCCAAGCGCGCCGCGCTCCGGGACTCCGGGGGCGCCTCCCCCTCCCCATGGCCGGGGGCCGGCCGGGCCGGGCACGGTCCCTGCCCCGGGCGGGGACCGCCGGCTGCGCGGCGTTACCTTCCCAAGTCACGTCGTACATCTCCGACACCTTCGCCATCTTGGCGGCCGCCCCGTGACGCAGCGCGGTGACGGCCCCGGCCGTCATTGGCGGGAGGCGGGAGGGGGCCCGGCCCGCCGGGGCCGGGCCCGGGGACGGTGCGGGGCTGCCTGACGCCCGCAGCCGCCCCGCAGCCCGGCCGGGCCAGCGCGGGGCTCCTTCCGTCCCCTCTGTCCCCTCCGTCCCTGTCGCGGCGGCCAGAGAGAGCCTCACCCCGCTGGAGGAGAGCCTCCGAAGGGCCAGCGCCTCAGGCAGCGGGCACCGGTCCCGCCGGGCCTTTGGGCTCTGTTAGCCCTTGCTCGCGTTGGGAGCGCATGACGGGGACACGCGTGATGCCCAGCCCCCGGCGCTCCTTTCCAATACCGGCCTCGTGCCGGAGGGTGGAAACCTCAGAGCCCAAACTGCAGGTGGCACTAAGGGCTCCCGGTAAATTTCCTGTGTTACAGCCCGCATAAACTGTCCAGGACCAGTTCGTATGGTATGAGGTTGTACGCCTTGAACACACGCCGGGCGCTGAGGTGCCCTGTGCGGGTTCAGCATGAGAACTGCCAGTGTTTTTCCTGACCCTGGCATCCTGGAGAGGGGCATGAACCTTCGAGGGTGAACCATCGGTTTCTGTGTGTCGTGGTTTGACTCTGGCCTATCGCCAGGTACCCACGGGAGTCGCTCGCTCACCCTACCGTGCCACAGCTGGGCAGCGGAGAGGGGAAAAACAATTAACGAACGCTTCATGGGTGAGATGAGGACCGGGAGAACCCTTCAAGGGCAAAACAGGCTCAGCTTAAGGTTGCAAAGTTAGTTTATTACTAACAGAATCAGAGGAGAATAATGAGAAGTAAAATAAGCTCTTAAAACACCTCCTTTCCCTTTTCCTTGTCGGGGAAATCCTCCCACCGACAGTGCAGGGAGGCAGGGCGTGGGGGTTTTGGTCAGTTCATCACCGAGATTTTCTTCCACTGCTCCGGTAGAGGAGTCCTTCCCCTGTGAGACTGCGGGGTCCCTCCCACGGGAGACAGTTTTCCGTGAACTTCTCCGGCGTGGCTCCACTCCCACGAGCAGTAGCCCTACCTCACCTGCTGCAACATCAGTCCAGCCGACGGGCACACAGTCCTCCCAAAACCGCTGCAGCATGGGTCACTTTTTCACGGGATGCAGTCCTCCAAGGACAGGCTGCTCCAGCCTGGAAGCCGGGGGCCTCTCTCTCCACCAGGTCTCCCACTGGATCACAGCCAGTGGGCAGTTCCCGCACGGGCTGCGGGTGGATCCCTGCATCCCTCATGGATCCCTGCATCCCTCATGGATCCCTGCATCCCTCATGGATCCCTGCATCCCTCATGGATCCCTGCACCCCTCATGGATCCCTGCACCCCTCATGGATCCCTGCATCCCTCATGGATCCCTGGGCCGCAGCTGCTTCACCACGGTCTCACCACGGGCTGAGAGGAATGTCGGCTCCGGCTCCTGGAACTCCTCCTCCCCCTCCTTCTCCACTGACCTTGGTGTCGCCGTATTGTTTCCCTCACGTGTTCACACCTCCTCTTCTTCTCTGATTAGGAGAAAAACCTGACTTTGTTCTGATTTCCTTCTCAAATATATCATCACAGAGCCGTTACCAACCTCTTTCATTGGCCTGGTTTTGGGCGGCAGCATGTCCATCTCCAGAGCCATCCGGGATTGGCTCCATTGGACATGGGGGAAGCTTCCAGCACCTTCCCACGGGAGCCACCTCTGTGGTCCCCCCGCTACCAAAAACCAGGCTGTGCAAAACCAGTACACTCTTCGTGTGCCCCAGACACCCCACGGGCCATGAACTACCACAGGGTTGAATTTCTGACCATGGGTCAGAGAAGCCCTGACAGGTTCTACAGACAGGAGTGGAGCCAGCCGTGCCCACCTCTCTGTCCTCTCCACTATTTGCCTTCTGGTATCACAGCTTCTGCTGCAGAAATGAGATGTTTCTTAGTAAATAAGGCTCCCAATTTCAATACTGTATAGTTGGTAAGAAATAGATATAGCTCTGCTGAAGATATTGGAAAAAAAAAAAAAAAGCTGATGGATTTTTAGTGTATAGTAAAGAAACTGGCTTTTAGAAAATAGCACCACAAACTTAATTGTCTGACATTTAATTCCGACAAGATCTTCTATTCAGACTCTATACTCAAAAGTAATCCCTTGGCTCCATCAACAAATGAACCTTAGTATCAAAGAATGCTTTCTGTATTTATGTTCCTCCTCTGACTAGAATAAACTACTAATTCTTAATACTGTCTACAGTGTAATTATATATCACAACTTTGACATCTAAAAGGCCTCAACTGGAATTCAAATGGTGGTCTAGAAAGATGGGGGTGCCTGATTTTTTGTCCCTCTAAAGTGGTTTTTGATCTTCTAAGTGACTATATTGTTTAGACCTTGTGTAGCATAGCTGTACTTCCATCTAATTTTAGAATGCCTGTGTCTGTATTATCTGAGCACTTTACAAAAATATTTATACATTTCTGCTCATTTCTCTGAGTAGGGAACTGATATTCTTGTTCTATGTGTAAAGTGATAAATACAGAATGATTATGATCCAGGTGCAAAAAGAATTTAGCACACACCTGCTCTGCACATTATGGGTAACACTGAAATAGCTGAGGTAAAAAAAAAAATTAACTTGGAGAGTTCAGTGCTGCTGGAGTGCCTAATGTGGGACAGACAGAACTTTTAGGCACATAAATCCAAAATTTAGATCCTTTTAACTATCAGCTGAAGGAGCTGAAAGTTCAGAAATGTGTGTTTGAAGCTTTTGGACGGGGTTTGGACTTTGGCTCCCTGCACATCTAGCTCTACACTTGTGCACCTGCCCACAACTCTTGGCAAGAGGCAGGTGATGGTACACCACAGGCACTCAGTCCAGTTACTGTTCTCAGTGATCTCTCTCCTAGCCAGATTTACACAATTCCCCAGTTATGCTGTCTTTCACCTGAACTGTAAGAGGAGACCAGGCCCTGAAGTTATGCGCTGTAAGTGTGGCCTGCTGCCTTTCTTGGACGTGGTCTCGAATGACTTGCCTAAGATCACATATGCTGTGTTCTGCCAAGCTCAAAGCTGACCCTTACACTGCATACCTCTGCTCTTACTGTGGGGCAGAAAGCCATCCACACTCACCAAGAGAGGGGAATTTCTGTTACAATATCACATTATACCAGATACTGTTATAGTTGGAAGCAGAAATGTTTTTGGTATTAAGCTTTTTCTTCTTGGATACTAAAATAGTGGCTTTCAAAGCTGTTTTCTAATGCCAAGGAGCTTCATCACTTAATTCAAAGTTTAAAGTGTTTTGTTAAGAAAGCTTAAAATGCTCTAAAAAGGGAATAGTCATGTGAAATCTCTTTTCTGGATCTGTCATTCTCTGCTCTTTTGTTATTTTCTGACACTTCTGCAGGAACCAAGTAGGAAGGTAGGGATCCCAATTTCCCATAATAAGTTGTAAATGCACAGGTTGTTTGAGAGCATTATTTTAAAGTGCAGACAACTCACCACCTACTTTTTTAGGTACCACAGCTAGTTCTACATTTAACCAAATGAAAATGAAAGAAAAGTAATTTTTTTTTCTGTGTTAACTATTGAAAACATTTCTCTTTATTGTAAAACCAATCTGTCAGTTCAATAATAATCCAGTCAGAATTACTGTTCAGACAAGTGATACTTGCTAAGGAAGAAAAACATAATAGTTTAATTTGAAGCTTACCAATATAGCAGAGTATGGTAGTCTGTGTCCTGTGCATGAAATAAGGGACATATAGAGACATTTGGGCTCATCACCTAATAAATGGCATCTAGAACCCATTTTAGTTCAGTAATGTTGGGGCATTTGTGTAGTAATGTAACAATGGTGGCATCCTTCAAGTAGGACATAGGAGAAAATAACTCCAGGACAGCCATGATGCAAGGAAGAATGTATACATGTAGGAGCTGTGTGTGTTGTGAATGAATAAAGGGAGAATTTATCCTCTGTGTCAATCAATGATTCATTTGCTTGTTAAGGTGCAAGTTATGGACAAACTTCATTTTATGTGAGAAGCATTTAAAGATATTTCTGTCTTGTTTAGTGATGCTAAAGATCAGTCCCAGAAGTGGGACTATCCCACTTAAATAAGCGGATGAGAAACATAGGGAATTCAAAAAATTTGAATAATGTAATTTAAGGACTTTGTGCTTTAATGTAGGTGATTGAGTCTATCCTAGTCAGCATTCATTAATTAATGTTAGAGCTTCAAATATTTTCTTACATCCAACTTAAAACTCACCAAAGTGAAAAAAATTAGGTAAAAAAATAAATTAATACATTTGCTTTAAGAGAATTACTGTGATGAGTAATATATACAGAACATTTAAACATACTTTTAGGTTTTACCACAGGCACAGTAAGAACTGGCAAGTAAAATTTTTCAGTCATCCAGAAAAATCTGAGGTTTTTTCATATTATTTTAACAAACACAAATTATTATATATTGAAAAATACATAACAAAGTGGTATCATTTTGAATTTTTAATCCAGCTAGTATTTACAGACAGTTTAAGATTAATTCCCTGTTTGTGACTCCTAAGCTAAAGAACAAGAGGAGAGCGTAGCCAGAGGAATTTTTTTAACCTTAGGCTATAAATCTTCCTGGCTATTGACGATCACAAATGGAGAACATGTCAGAATCACATCATTCGGTGTGCCATGAGAAAAGGCAAAGGGGAGACAATTTTGGAAAGCTGGGGAAAAGAAATATAAATCAACTTGATGAATTGACAGTGTTAGTGATACTTAAGCAAGTCAAACAACACTTCCTCTATGGCTTGATACTCTAAACCGTGCCCTGAGAGCCTTCTGAGACTGATTCTAAAATGGCAGTGAGGTGAACAAACACAGCAGATCCAAGTTTCGGATTCCAGAGAGTAAGGTAGTGTAATTTCGTGTTTACTAGCGGAGTGTACGGAATCTTGAAAATCCTCTCCTAAAGACACTTCTCTGCGTACTTAACAGAATTTTTGCGGAGTCTTAACTGTGCCTGTGGTCACTATGTTGCCGAGGCTTAAATTTGGAAGCTGTTTTTTCTTATAGCTAAAGTGAGCTACTTAGGAGAAATCTTTGCGGGGTCAGGCGGGAGCTGAGGAGGGAACATCAGGCAGGGCAGCCCCCTTCGCTGCCGGTGTGTGCCAGGAATGGGGCCAGAGGTGTCCGGAGCGCGGCCCCGGCACGGAGCGCTCCCCGCAGCCGAGGCGGGCGCACGGAGCGGCCCGGGCACGCTGCAGCCGCCGAGCCCTCGCTCCTCAGAAGGGCTCGGCAGTCCGTGCTTGCAGGCGGCAATGCCCCTCTGAGAGAGGGCAGAGCAGAAGACGGAAATGTCGTGCCTGTGCAGCGGCGGGGACGAGTGTTTCTCTCCTGCATAAGAAAAGGGGACGAGCGGCGGTGGGACCTGAGAAGGGCCCGCTCCCGGCTCAGCAGACGTGCCAGCTCCCGAGCCGCCAGCCGGGAAGAGACAGAGGAGACGCTCGGATCTGGGGGTCTGCAGCTCAGCACGTCCTATGGATTTCCTTCAGGGACGGTGGGGACACAGCAGGCAGCTATCATGGAGGGTCAGATGTTCCGTCCCGCATTCACCTCTTCATCTCCCAGCCCAGTCAATCATCTCCTCATAGCTGCAGTAGTGTGTCATATACATTTGGGATCTTTTTTGACTGACTTGAAATAAATTGTACTGAAGTTAAGAGAATTACAGTATTCTCTCTGGGCTGAAGTCTGCTTTCAGAATGTTTCTTAAACGCCCTCTTGACATCCTGACCATTTGAAAATCTTCTCATTTCTGAACCACATATCTGTCTCACGAAGTATTCTCCTGTGCTTTCCCCTATCCTCATTTATTAACTTTGTTCCTTTTCTCGAGTTCTCTCCTTGTATTCAGCTACATCTCATTATTTTTGTGGTGTTTCTGAGATGATTTTGTCTGGGCAACCACTGGATTTGGAGAGGAAATGATCTCTTTGTAGGGCAGCATGTTTTATCCATGGATAAAGTGATTTGTGTTTTTATCCTGAAAAAGAAATCAGTTATTCTGCCTGCCAAGGCAAAATGATGGTGACAGTTTGTCATTGTTGGATAATACATTCTTGCTTCAGCAGAGGCAGAAATTACTTCCACACCGTTTCTTGAGTAAGGCATCACCCCATACAGAGGAAAATAACCAGATTCTGTATATGTTTCTCATCTCAGTATTACAGATGCGAAAATTAAAATATGGGGAGCTCATGTAACTTACCTAGACTCCTAAAGCAAAACACAGTACTTACTCCCCATTCATGCATAATCTAACTGTCCAAATGGAAAGTCCTTACTCCTGGTTTCAACCATATTGATATTTAGTATTCACACACATTTCTCTTATGTGCTGCTCACATCATGCACTTTCAACACTGATTTTTCTAGGTATTCCAGTCCTTCTCCAAGTCTTGGCTTTTTAGAAACTTAGTGGCAATGTATACCTCATTATTTGTCATTTAATGCCTCATTTTCCTTACAAACTGTTTGAGGCTGTTTGGCCAACCTTTTTGAGCTTCCACACTGCCAGCTAGCTGCTATTTTACCAGTCCAACCAGTTGCTCTCGTACTCAAGTCACAAGTTAGAAAAGTAGAGTCTGTGTCCAAGAGTGGGGCATGTCTGGAGGAGCTCCAGTGAACACAATCATTGCAGTAGTAAAGCACATCAGTATTAATAGCAGCCGCCTCAGCTGTGTTTTTATTTTATCAAAGCCACAAGCACAACACACATATGAAACAGCTCAGCTGGGAATCAAATGAAATTCATTAAAGGGCCAAGAATGTCTTCAGTATTTACCCTGCTACAAAATTCTGAATTTAGACACTCGCTGACTCTTTCAATGCTAATCTGCTTTTTGCTTCATTCTGTTCTTCAGCTTGGGGCTTCTTTGTGGAGGCAGAAACAGACTAGAAGAGCAGCAGTAGAACATGTGCACTGCAATAGCAGGTACCCCTCACCAAGTGCAAACCTCTGTGCTCCGAGCCTGCTCCATGAGATGGCCTGGGGAGCTTCTTCACAGATACTTTTTGTAGTGCAGCCTAAGTTGCACCCTCTGCTACCAGGAAGTCTCAAATTTGCCTTCTTTGTTTGATCTTGGAAGAAAAATTTCGGAGGGGAGAAAGTTTTCTCATGGATTGATGATGAAAATGGAGGATTTTGACTCTTCTGGGTGTCACTTATTTTGATTTGGGATAGAAACTTTGGTAAATTGTTTACATATCTCCCCCACCTTGCTGCTTGTTCTTGGCAGTGTAGCTGCCAAATGACAGAAACTACATTTTAGAAGCACAGCCCAGCAGAAAATGCCTCATAACAGTCCAGACCGTGATTCTAATTACCATTACATTGTTACACACTAGAGCTGTTATATAAGATTTAAATGCATCATTACAATCTGCATGAGTGAGTGTTAATGGACTGCAGCTCCAGAAAAAAAGTTAATCAAAACAAGGCTGTGATTTTGCCTGCAAATAAAATTACTCTGTCCATGGAAACTGTTCCTGTTAAAAGTCAGCAGCAGAAGGGTTCCTCTCACTTTGCTTTAAATGCATATGGTCTACATGTCTATATACAAGCTATTTGTCTCAGGTTTGGTTTGTACTCAGTGAAACAAACTAGGCATTTATGGGGTACGTCTCATCCAATAGAAGGTGTCCAAGGCATAAGCTGAACCACAACCAAACACAGCTCTTTTTTTCCATTAACTGTAAAGGGAATTGAGAAGAGTAACTCATCTGCAGATGTCTTAATTGACAATGTCTGTGTTTAGTTAGATGAACTATCTCTAGAGGGGTATGTCCTGTCCTTTCTTAAGCCTTGCTACAGCCACAAAAAATGAGACAGAAGAAACCGCTTTTAGGAAATCTCTCTCTCTTAGGGAATAGTCTATTAAAGTTCTCAACACAAAGCTCCTAAGCATCTTCTTTCTTCACCCTGGTGATGTTCTTCTTTCCTCAAGCTATTATAAAGAAGTGACATTTGCCAGTTTCCATGAATTGGGGGATTAAAGAAATGACCATGCCCCTTAGTTTATGTGTATCTTCTGCAGTCACCAGACTTGTAAAAGAGTGTCCTTGAAGAAAGTTTTTCACTGCCACCATGCTTTTCCTGTCAGGAACCTGTGAAATATTTAGGTCCTGAACAAGATGATCAGCATAAAAGAAAGCTTGGAGCCCTGACTAGTGAAAGAGATCTTTTGTATCAGTCATAACTATGTTCCATTTGCAGAAAAATTGCAACCCACCAAGTTAAAAGAAGACGGTGAAGGTAATTAAGTGTTGTAAGTGACTGCTTGGGAAAATTATGGAGCCTTTGTAAGTGAAGGGTATTAAGAACAGACAAAATAGGGGTGATTACATCAGTGGATGGATCTCACGTTTCTATGAGTGCCTATAATACCTGATTGAAAAGACAATAACGTACCTTCTAGTATGACAACAGTTGCTTTGCCTTTCAGTGTTCACCTCTGCATTACCCATGTTGGGCATCTGTAGTCTTGATAAAACCATAAAATGAAAACTGTAGCTTTATAATACTCAAGACAGGATACAAGAGGAAATGAGGAGAAACTATATGTAGTCAACTGAAAACAAAACAGTGAATGAACTATTTTATTTCACACTTTATTTCCACATGGAGGCTTGTGGGGTGAGTTGCCTGCTGCTCAGTACAAATATGGAAGTGCTGCTGCAGATGGCTGGACGCTGAACCCTGAGGGTCATTCCATGGGTGCTGAAGAAGCTCAGCACCTGCAAGGCTATTGCTTCCTCTTCTTCTTACACACTTGTTCATGGGAGAAAAGATGGGAAGGGAAAGTAGAAAGCAAAGGGGAAGGATTGCAGAGGGTGTAATTTCTAGGGAGACCATACTTATGCCACATGGAAGATCAGGCAGCAAGACTGGTGTGAAGAGTTGCCTATCTTGTCCAGCTGTCATCCTGAGAACACAGTGTATCCTCAGTTGTGCTGGTACAACTGTTCTCTGCTATTCAACCAGTCAATACAGACTGGTGAAAATTAACCCTAAAAGAGTTTTAAAAAAGGAGGATCATTTGCTCCTGCTCAGGAATGGTGCTGCAGTCTCTCAGTTAAGTTGAAGGAGCAATACACTGTGGCCATGGATAGGAGAAAATGGCTAAGGATTTCCTTACGCATGGAATGATGAATCCCTGCTGTAGTGGAACTGCAGCTGGATAGTGTGACTATTCTCTTGAACTTTAATTTTATACACACTGCAGTTTTGGAATTTTTCTGCATTTTAGTTTTGTTGTACCTCGTTTGTACATTATTTTAGCATTTAAAAGAAAGCTTTTGTTTATTTTTGGCACAGCTGACTTGTTTAGATTTCTTTATCACATATTTTGCCAGTTTAATAAAACTCAGTGTTTGTTGAACAGTTTATTGCTGTAAATGCAATTGCAATGAAACAGAATGCCTCAAGGCATTACTGAAATATTGCAAATCACCAAGCAATATGTACAAGCCTTAGAAATAGTGTTCCATGATCTCAAAATTAGAGGCAGAAAAAGCTCCAATTAAATCAATACTTAATTTAGCAGAAAAATCAATGTTTTATACACTACCAGATTTCGAATTTTTTCAGGGATAACATCTGTCCTACAGACCAGCATCTTCTTCAGTGCAGTATTGCAGCAATAGGAGCACTTCCAGTTTGCAGAATAGCACAAGTTAGCAGGTGACTTCTTGAAAGGATAACTATGTGTGGCATGAATGTGAGCACATACATACTCAGAGTGCCATATGGGCTATATTTATTTGGTGTATTTATGCAGAGGAGAAAGAAGTATATGTGTTACATTTCATATAATAAAACAGGTGGTGTTGCTTTTTGTAAAACACTTTTTGTCCTCCTCATGCTTTTCAGTGAAGGGAGAAAAAGTAAGCAGGAAAAAAATGTGAAGAATTTCAATAACAAAAGGTGCTATAAAAATGCTATTGATCATAAAGTGGCCAAAAAAATTGTAATTATTTTACACTAAAGTTCCAGTGTGACTTTCCTAATTTCCCTAGTCTCTTGAACTGGGACCTCAACTGCCTTTGGGAGTCCTTTCCAGATTTTCACATCAGCTAATAAGTTCATCAGTATTCAGATATTATTCTGATAATAAACAAAATTACCTTCAGTTTCTCATATGTTGTATATAGGTAAAGCAGATCATCATCATCATCATATGTATAGTATTTATAGTATTGGCATTTGAGTGACTCTGGAAACCATGCCTTCTTGCCTCCAGCTTTCCAAGTGAATTATCCACCACCATTCTGCAACTGTTACAAGATGTAATAGTGTGCACTGGGTGGATGTGCTCTGCACATATTTGGCTTCTTAAGTCCTGGCAGTAGAAGCTAAATGGAATTCCTCAAAATAACAGGAGGCACCTGCACCCTATTGAGAATGTTATTAGTGGGAGAGAATAAAGATCTCAGCTTGTCCAAAGGTCTGTGTGTCTTATCTGCTCCAAATACAGATGTTGCATGTCTTGCCAATGCCTCCCAGGCTGATACTCATAAGCTTTCTCCGTAGTTCTCAGGGCTCTTAAGGAACCTCTTGTGGCTCACTTGCACACTGCCTTCTTCGGTGAAAGGACAAATAATGAGTACATTTATGCCATGTATTGCCTTACTGCCAGTCTCTGAAAGCCAGACTCTAGTACTTACTACACAGAGGTTGAAAACTTTTAAACAAGCATCACAAATCTGTACTAAAATATGCAAGAGGTTTTCAAGAACACATGATAGTCTTGATTGACTTTTAGGTCATGATCTTTTATTGGCACAAACCCTCTAATTTGTGTGCTTCAATATCAGAGTGATGGGTGGACTTTTCATGTTGACTAAGGGATAGGAGATCATTTTGGACAATGGATTTTCCAAATGTCTCCCATTTTGTCACTCTGCTGCAGATCATCTGGCCTGAACATCTTGGAAAATTCACCAAAGTCATCCAGCTCTCTGATCATCTGTCTGCCTAGCAAACATTTGGTCCACATTCTAAGAAATTATTCTGACGGATCTGTGGTGGTTGCTTCATGCCACATGATTAGTTTTTTTTGGTTGGTTGGTTTTGGTTTTTTTTTTTTTTTATTTATTTTCTTTACAGCATTTCTGTGAATATTTTAAGTTTATACAGTCATTTCACAGCTATTGTAACAGGAACATTGTCATGGCGCTCCTAAAGTGATGAACGGGCTGGGGACATTTTGTGATACTACAGGGATCCTTTTGCCTGCTGGCCTACTCTTCTGAGGCTTGAAACTCACACAGTGCTCCTCTTTCAGTTCTATCTTTCTGTCATCTGCCATTGCACATATATTCATCTATAGCAAGGACTCATCTGTAGGGCAGACCTGCCCTTCTCCTAGCCTGGATCTGAAGGTCCACTTTTTCCTCTTCTCCCAGCTTTCTGAGTATCACTGTGCCTTTTATTCTTTCTGATGATCTCCTAAATATCCTGATGATTTCTACTCAAGATGTGACCACTGACTATGCCCAGTATATTTCTTCTCTCCTTCTTGATACAGGAGCTCCTTTTTCTTCCACCTTCTGTTTCACTTGGTCATGTAGTGGCTTATTGTTACCAGTCACAGACCAGTCTTTTGGGTCTTCTCATCAGATCATATCTGCAAACCTGATTTTTCCTCTCCTCTTCCACTGCATGCCTCTATTGACTTCATTATGGACTCCAGACATATTTCTGGATATTCTCTTCCTCGATGCCTAGCAGGTGACTGGATATAGCACAAACTTCTGTTGAATGCTCAGTGGTTACCTTCAACCCACAACTGTATTATGCAGATAATCCTTTTTCTCTGCAATTTTCTAGATCTCTTCTACTTCTCTAGCAGCTACACCCCCCCTCCCCTGCCCTCCCCTCGGCACAGCCATCACAGGGACTCTCCTGGAAATTTAACAGTGGAGGCACTTAATTTCCTGGGAAATGTTCTATTTACTAACTTAGATGTAGTCACTGAATATCCCTTAGAAGAGTGAATAAGACTACCAACAAATGTGAATTGAGGGATTTGGCAGAGATCAAAGGAATGGAACTCAGATACTGACCTGTGAATGGCAGAGGATTTATGGCATCCTTGCTTTTAAATTATAATGTGGATTTTCATTGCATTGTTTTTTTTGAGTTTTCATTATTTTATTCTGCCTGCACAAGCCTATTATAAATCTAAAGGAAAAATTTTCACTTTCATTAAATGTTTTTTCACTACATGACTAATCTGATAAGTATTATTTCCAGGGTATGCTCCTGCTGAATGGGAAGAAAAGTAGAAAAATGTGTCCTTAAATATTTAGGGGAGTGAACTGGCTGTGCTTGCACTCTCAGTTTTCCTAGACACATCAAGGAGAGCTTTGATTGCAAAAGACAAGCAGAATCTGGAGTAGTGCATGTGTAACAAATTATTTAGTCATCAGCACTTTTCTTGTCAAATAGATGGCTGCTAAAAATAATAGCTGTTACTGTCTTCCCCTCAACTGCACAGTAGTTCTGCAGTGAGTACCAGAGATACCTTAGTAGAGCAAAAGAAAGTTTCAGTCCCAACATTCTTCTCAAAGGTATCACTACTTGAAACCCCAGGGACATTAAGTGGAAAGACAGAAAGGAACAAGAATTTATTCCCCTACATGAACTACAAGCTATTTCTGAGCTGAAAATACTCAAATTTTAACAAAAAAATAGCAACTGTGAATCTCACCATATATTAAGTGTTGTCACTGGATCACTTCTGAGACAAGTAGTTCCATTGCTCAAAATATATTTTGCTTCTGAAAATCAGAGTGAGATAGAAAGTCCTAATTAAAGGGAATTTTATCATTAGATTCAGTATCATCTTTCATTTTACTAGGTTTACATTTACTTACAGTTTAGGTAAGATGTTTTGTGGTCTTCTGACAAACTGGCAAGTAAGATCTCACAAAGTAGCTCATGTTCAGTGTATTGAAGAGATCCAAAGGTAATGTATGGAATTTATTTGGTCCTGCAATTACTGGACTTGATCCTACTTAATTAAATTAAATACAAATTTAATTTGTATTCCTATAAATTGCAAGAGTTTGCAACACATTGCAGTATATTTTTCCCATAAATCAGAAGCAATATCCAATATGCTAATACTGCCCAAGTGTTATATCCTGTGGGTCTATACAGTGTGCAAATTTTGTGTCTTAATTTGCCTCATACTTTTGTTATAAGGAGAGAACATGGTCTATTTCCAACACAAATAGTTTCCTAGGTGATCCTATGGGTCACTCTGTGTTCTCCTGAGATTGTTATGCATAGAGCACAGTTCATGTACTAATAAAATGATGGGATCTTATAATTAGGCATTTCCAGGAAGTTCAAGTAAAATGGTCAAACCTATATTGAAGTGGGCAATGTTTAGATAGATTGTGTGTTTTGATGTCCCGATTCTCCCTGCTACTAGGCAAGACAATTAACATTTTCATAATTGTAAAAATGAAGGAATGTCTGAGTTCCTTAGAAATTACAGCTTAGGGTACTAGAGGTGGTTTGTAACTCTTCATTTTTAATTTGTGTGGATTTCCTACATGTAGTTTTACATATAGTTAGTGATGTAAGTTCTTAGTAAACATAACTGAAATTTATAATCTAGGTCAAACCCAATATGCATAGATATATTACAAGTGCCTTCTTACTGTTCTCATTTTCCATCTTTGTTCAATGACACAAATGCCTTTTGTTTCTGCAGGAAAGGATGTGCCCCAAATCCTGATGTCCCATGGAAGCCAAAAGAAGTTGTACCTCAGTGTCTGTAATAATTCTAAGCAAAGTTCTTAGGATTTGTGCCATACATATTTTCATTTTACTTTCCTCCCTTCAGACTATCAAAATGTCCTCATTTTTTTCCTTCCCTGCTTGAAAGGCATCATATTTTACTTTTCTGTAGGTGAAAAAAATATTGTTTTAAAGTAATTTTAAGCAGAGGAAAAGAGCTCTTTTTGTTCTGTTAGGAAGTTCTAACTGAACCTCTTTAGTCACAACTAAGGGAAAACTTGGCTGAAGTTTGAAAACTGAGATGCCACTGCTAAATTGACTAGACGGCTATAATGGTTACATTTGACTGAAAAAACGCTTCTGAAAATACTCACTGGACATCTGTCAAGAGGCAGCTCCTCACTCATGATCTCACATAGGAAATGGGAAGGACATACATTATTTATCTGCTGAGTTTGATAAAGCCAAGTGAGTTTGAAAAAGTGATTATATAAAGAAGACTGCAAGTGCCTTTTTGCTATGTTCAGAACAAAGTTCTCCCCAAAACTGTTGCCTTATCCCGAGGGGGTGAGGGGAAACTCCTGTATGAGCTAAGTGCAGGTAGTCAGATGTTACACTGCTCAGTGCATTTAAAAGGTCAGTATGCAGAAGAAGCAGTCTGGTTAGAATATTGCCTTGGCCTCATTCTGCCTGTGCACTCTGGGAAAGCAGTGTACAGGGGACACGAGACAAACACATCCCACAAAATCTACACTGCAGAGGGCAGGGAATGGGCAGACCTTGTTTGCAGGTGAAGTTGCTCCATTTGCAATGCACTTTTGCAACATTTCACCTGCAGGGAACAATTTTACTTGATTTTGTGTGTGTGACATTTTTTCATTTCATTTTGAACTCTACAGGACACTAATCTACTACAAAAATCCAGTATCACAATTTCTCTGTGCATTTAATAGTTCCAGTTCCCAAAATTAATTACCCAGTGACACAAATGGTAGGTCCCAGCCAAAGAAGACACTGTCACAGGTACAATACAATTGGAAGACTTTATCCAGAGCTTTGAAAATCTTGAAGAGTTTTACCAATCTGTTTTATAATTAAGAGTTTGTAAAAACCTTTGGCCCATGAAAAGCAAAGGTTCCATCTGTTATTTTCACTGTTATTTTATGTTATTTTCATTGAAAATTACTATGAACTTGTGACTGCCCTGTGCTTGATGTACATGTGCTTGGCTAAACACAGCAGCCTGTCAATGGAAAAAAGACCACTGTAGTCAGAGCAACATTCACCATCTTCCAGGTAGAGGCAAAGCTCAGTCACTGGGAAACCACAAAGGTAAATCCTCCATGTGTTCCACAGTGGTTGTTCTGCAGGAAATGAGTATATTTTGTGGGTACTACGAATTATAAAGATAAACTTGGGCAACCACAAAAAAGCATTAATGATGAAAGGCAGCCTGACTCCTGTTTCGTTTTCCCTTTTGAAGGTACACAGCTCACTGTCTGTGTCAGTGTTATGTAACCACAAATTGCCTTCTCATCTTCTGCAAGCTGCATTGCTGTCAAACGACAGTGATGACCCAGCCACATTGTCTAAAGATGTCAGGGGGAGAGGAAAACCAGACTACTACAAATGACACAGTGAATACTCCTTTCCTGTTACAAATTCCACATTAAATCTAAGCAATTATTTGGCTGCAGTGATACTTAGTCCACAGGACAATGCGTTTACAGGCATTTAGGAACAGCAGTTTACAATAATGCTTGCATATGGGTTTGATATCTTGTGTTGTTAAAACAAATCAGCAAGTCTAGACTGTAATTTGCTGAAGCAATTTATGGTTATTTCAAGGGTTTTTTTTTCTAAGTAGAGGTGAATACATTTGTCTATCTCAAGAGGAAGGATGGCAGTGCACATTCTTTTGGTTTTAACTGTAAGAGTGATCTGAAGCAGAAGTATTAACATCCTCATACCACATCAAAAACTGATCTAAACTATTAGTGCTTTATTCCACTATGATATTCAAATATTTTGGGAACTGCTGATTAATCATGAAAAAACACTACTGCAGCCATTTCTTCACAAATTAGTAAATTGAGACTGTCAATACTGCAAGTCAGTAGCAGAGCAGGGAGCAAGGACCCATGTGGGAAACCCTCAGCTGCCTTAAATTGTTACTGAAGTCATCGAAGTGTAACAGCTGCCAGTAGCTGGAGGTTCCTCTTAGTTTCTCACTCCTAGGCTCCTGCTCCACTAGCAAGGCAAAACAAATGCTTTTTGTATTTCTGGGAACATTGCAACATTGCTTTATGCCAAACTTGACAGTACTTTTTTTCT
The DNA here is from genome assembly GCF_049639895.1 of Pseudopodoces humilis. Taxonomy (NCBI): domain Eukaryota; kingdom Metazoa; phylum Chordata; class Aves; order Passeriformes; family Paridae; genus Pseudopodoces; species Pseudopodoces humilis. The sequence continues at coordinate 17,426,541 of NC_142200.1, forward strand.
AGGTGAGCAAGTACTTGCAGTAATTTTCTCACACTGTTTCCTGACCTTATTACAAACCTCACACAGTTTCAAAATCTGTATAACACAAGAAGACACTGTGCTCATTCTGCTTAGATGTGATTGCATTTCTGAAAAATGTACCATAATATACAGATAAATTTAAAACAAAAACAAAACAAAAAAAACCAGCAAAACACAAAAAAACCCAAAAAACAAACCAAAACCACAACTCCAGGGTTTTGAGAGCTAAGAAATACTTTCCCAGTAAGAGCTTGACTTTCTTGTGCCTTTGAGCTGGAGAAATGAGTCCCCAGTCCCCCAGGGCTGGTGCCAGGCTCTCTGCTGTTGTTTTTCAAGTTTCCAGATAAAACTCTTCCCACATAAAATACTCGGAGGGGCTTTGGAATTTGCAGTGAACCTTACAGAGCTGTCTCCCACCTGTCTGTCTTCCAAAAAGAGAGCCTCCTCAAACACTGTGGACTACAGCTTCAGGGCTCTCACCACCAAATGAGCACACTTAGCACTGACAGAACAGAAAATGCATTTATATGGACTAGTCATTAGATGACTGTTAAACAGAGAAAAAATTAGATTGTATTGTGTTGTAAAGTTTTGTAAAAAAACTCCAGGAGTTTACCCAACAGAGACTTTTTCCTTTGCATGGACTTCTATGCTTTCCAAAGCCTATCAGTTATTATACTGAAGTTCTTCATGGATGTGATGGAGTCTTGTACTTTCTTTTTTTCTTTATTTTTTAAATGCTTATGTAGATGTATATGAATTACATTCTAAGACCATAATGTTTAGGTAATTGTTTTGGTTTACTGCAGTAGTCATATTGACAGACTTTGAAAAAACAAATCCATTTATTCTTCCTAGAAATTATCAGATTATGAATTCCCAAAAAAGTATGCCTTTTTGTTAAGAAAGTGGAATGTCCATCAACTTCTATTAGTACAAAATGGCATAACTCCACTGAAGGAAGTGATTTGCTACACTACCCTGTTTTCATTAAAAGTAGAGGTATGTTATGAAAGAAATAATTGTATAATATACTCATTACTTATTGACCTTAACCAATACCCAAGATCCTAGATGTCCCTCTCACCTTTTCCAGTGGCTCCTCATTTCTGTTCTCCGTACAAGCATAAATACATGATTTTGTGGTAGAAGATGGAAGAGTTGCTGTTTTACAGACCACTACATGAGGATCTCACAGCATTGTACAGAGCATAACTAATTGAGCCTTTAAACCTTCCAGGACTTGGGGGAAAGAAGTTGGATTGGACTTCTGTTCCAAATAGTCTGCAGTTTGTAACAAGTCACCTCATTCGAATTATTTCTCTTCTGACATTATTGCACTTTGGGTTGTATTTGGTTTTATTTTGTGTTGCCCATATGGAGTGCAGTTTCTTTGTAACTTAATCCTTAAAACATCAGTTCTAAGGAGGGATCCTCCTTTGTGTAAGAGATGTGCATGTTTATCAAGGTTATCAAGAAGCAGACTTGAAATTCTACAGGTTGACATTTAGAATTCACTAAATGGGTAAAAAAGCTTGTTTGGATGATCTATAGGGAGTGTAGAAAGAGGCATGAAACTATGTGGTTGTATTGGGGCAACCTACAAGTATTAGCTGAATATCTAACCCCTGATTGTTCAGAGAGCTGTGTCAGGTTATTAAATTGACAAACCTAAGTGAAAAATGTTCTGGAGCTCACCCTGGTGTTTGTAGGAGGCCTCTGCCCATGTAAGATGTTTTTGAAATTTCCATGCACCATTCCAGGATGTGTGTCATGGACTCTTCTGAGAAGAATGAAGTCATTTGGCCTTTGGCCTCATGACTTCCAGCACACTCCAGGAAAGATGTTTCTCACCAGGAGCCATAGCCTGCAATGTCTTCTTTTTCAGTTACCCTCCACCCTAGCTGTGCCAGGCTCTATTAACCCTTCCTAAGCACAGATACTGCCATGCTCCCTGGGAAGCCCGTGCTAGGGAAATCCTTGAAGGGTTTATTGCAGTATCAATGCCAGTATCTGCTGTAACCCCAGTAGGAGTCATTTCAGTCTCTCCACTAAGTAGTTCATACACAGAATCTGATTTACTCATTTGCCTTTCAACATCTTTTCTCTAACACACAAAGTTTTGAAGTGGTATAAAAATCAACAAAATAAAAAGTCCCTGCAGTCAAATCAGATGTAATCCTCTCATACGCCTTTTCTCCTATGACTTTTGACAACAGTTTGCTCTTCAGTGCAGAATGACAGTGTTGGAATGTGACTGTGACACCACTGACAGTCTGATCGGACCAAAGCTGTTACTGTCTTGGACAGTCACAGATCTGGGCTCGGCAGGGCTATGCATTTAACCTTCTTAAGCCCTGTGCCAGATGGGAAAGTAAAAAGTGTCTTTCAGACCACCCCAGTGTCCTCCCAGAAAGCACTCACATTTCTGTGTATTTGACAATCACTGTATCCAGCAAGAAAAAATGTATTTAAGTAAATATTTCTAACTAGACCCTTGACTCTTACCATTATATTAAAGGGCTAAAGGTATTAGATTTATGAATGTGTTCAGACAAATATTCTACCATGCATTTTTTTCCATAATTCTAAACTTTTCTGACAGCATCTTTCATGACCTCCTGTCCAAAGGTTTTTCCAAATTCTTAGCACCAAGAAAGTAGGAGAGGTCCCAGGTGTCATCTTTTGCCATTTTCTCTGCTAAACCATGTAGAAGATGAAAGAGAATTCATTTTCTAAGAATTTGAAAAACTATCTGAAAGAAAAACAGAAATACTGATTACAAAGTAATCCCCGTGTAACACAGGACTTTTTTATTATTTCACTTTTTCTTATTAGTGTGCAAAATTACCACTGTAAAACAATGCATTTGCATTTAGCTTTACATTCTGCTTTAAGTGGCACTGGTGGAAATGTCGATCAATTATATTGAATTGAATTTCCTCCTGATTTTCACCAGGGTGAGAACATGATTGCCCTGTCCTTTTTATCAGTCCTACCTTTCATCTGGAAGTTCAGCCATTCCTCCAGATGAAATGATGTTTGACTAATGACAGGAAACCAGCGTCAGAAAGCCAGCATATAATGTACCCCATACAATACACATAGAAATCAGTCAAGACTAAGGGATTATAGCAACTATAGTACTTATCACTGCTTAAAACCCATGTAAAGCTTTTGTTAGGGGGGAAAAGGGTGAAAGAAGTCTACATTTTTCATAGTAGGCCTAACTGAGAAAACAATTCATTGCAAGAAGATGTTTTAAAGCACTTTTCTGAGTGTATGCTGATTTCATTTGCTGCTTGTTGTTCATCCCTGTCCTGAATTTTTGCGATAAGGATTTTTCTGGCCATGGATCCCGGCTGAGAACAGCCTTCACTCTTTCTTCTCACAAACCACATCATAAGAACATTAGCTGCAGCACAACTATCTTAGACACTTATCTTCTTAAAAAACTTTTTTTTTGAATTAAGTACAACCAGCAATCATAAAGTAACAACTCCCATTTGCACCTATAACTGAACATTGGATCCTGGAACCAAGTATTTAGGGGAAAGGACCAGACCTTCCTGGGCACTGTGGCCACATTAGGCTGTACTGAGCCATAAACCAGCCTGCCCACTCTGAAGTTCATATCGAGCCATACTGGAAACTGGTCAGTGAGTTATTCTGAACCTATTGCTGTGGCAGTCACTAGAATATTCTGGAGAAAAGGACATCTAGCAGAAGAACTGGAACCCATGATATAAGACATTTTCATTCCTCCACTATGAATATGCTTTTTCATCTGCTCTTAGACTTGATATGAACTGCTGGTAAGTCAATGGTTGTATCTTTCCATTGAGAGTAGCATTTTCCTTGCACCTATGAGTTTCACTAGGAAACCTTCACTCAACCCACTGCTGCCCACTAGAGCCATCGTGAGCTGCTCAGCTTCATGGGCAGCTCGTGCACCTCCATCTTAGGGTTTGGCTCTGCAAAGGGTGATTCCAGAGCTTGCTTTGCCAAATCTCCATTCCCATCCTCAGTTTCTGCCTTATGGAGCATTTGGATGAGCTCAAGTACATTAAGATGTATTGCAGAATCTTCCTGCTGCATGGCGTGCACACAACAGACAACGGGGAAGGAAAAGGGGAGGTGGCTGTGACTTGTCTCACAGACTTTGTAGACAAAAACTATCAACAGATCAACTCTGGCATTTGTATACCATTCTGTGGTTGTAAAACAAGATGATTTGGATTCATTGGCAGGTCCTATGTGCCTGACTGGAGAAAGGCAGCCATTGGGCCTCTTGGAGGGAGTTCTGTGTTATTCTGGTACTCACCAGAGTGACTTTGAGTTCAAGAAGGGTGGACCAGCCAGCTGGCCTGTGGTTGACACCAAAGAGCAATGAGGGGGAGAGGGGCAACAGACTGAATGCAGGCTACACACAACACAAAAGATGAAGCAGGAGGACAAGAGAGAGAGCTGTGTGACTGCCTGCTCTCTGGAGGACTTTAAATACTGATATGATCACCATCAGATTTTTGGTTCATGTTTCCATGATCTCAAGCTAACAAGCAATTTTTGATTTACATAATGCAAGATTTGCAGCAAGACTCATCCTACAGTGTCTGTCTAAAGATTACATAAATGCAGCTCTTCAACAATCTCTTGCTGGTAAATTTGGCTAATCAGCTCTGCACTGGAGGAGCTAGGCCATACCCAGATGCCAAAAAGAAATAAACTCTTCCATGGAGATTGATCTTGCTCCTATACATGTAGGAATAGCACAGAAAAGTAACAAATACCCTTCCAAAAACTCCTGACTCTTTGTCTTGGAAGTAACTCCTGCTCAGTAGCAAAAGCTACATTACAGTAGATGCCCTTGTCTGCTTCCACTTCTGCTGAGAGACTGAGAAGCTGAACTTCACGTGGTTAATGATAAATGTCTTCCTTCAGATACATAACAAACAAGCTAGGCTATCACAATGTTCATGTTTTGGTCAATGTGGTAAGTTTCTGGGAAGGCAGGAAGAAGCTGATTTTAGTAGACGACTGAAGAAATAATTCTACCTAGGATGATATTTTTGAAACAGGATTTGAAGAAATAAACATTATCTGATACCAGAACCAAGAGAAAAGAAGTATTCAGCAATGCCAAAATTATAAAAAAGGAGGTAGATATTTTTGGGAAGGAGAGTCCTTGATGTAAGTACTTTAGTTGAACTGGTAAACAGAAAGGAGTGCCACTGATCTGGTTTACTCTTCCACCAAGCCATTAGATGTTTCTGCAGTACTGTTTGTTCCTTTGATTTGGTATTGCCACTTGTATGTCTTGTGAAATATCATTTGAATGCCAGGGCAGCTGAGATTTTGGCACACAGTGTTCACAGCTGTTTTGAAACTACAAATATGATGTATGCTACATCTGGTGAGGTTGGAGTGGAAAAATACCATGGAAAAGCACAATTCTTCTTTTAGAGCTGCTGGGAAGGGTTTACAATATCTAATTCCTTTATTCAGTAGAGCAACTCTTTAATGACCTACCCACTGAGATAGTCTTTTATAATCAGAACCAAAGATTCATTTGAATATTTCTGCAAAGCTGGTTTGTTCTTTCTAACTAGGAATATTGACACAGAACATGAAAGATGAGAGATGCTTAAATGAGCAAGTTATATCAGTGAATCCATAAATGATCTAAAAATATTTTTTTATTAATTTTCATGACATGGCTATGACTGCCAAGCAAGGCATCATGTGTACTCAAGAGTAATGAAGTCTCATACCTATGATTCAGTGGCAAAAGTAGCAGCTGGCCTCCTGGAAGCTGCAATGAATAATCAAGGGATTTGCTGGTATCAGTCTAATGTTTTAGATGCTACCAAGTGTCTTCTTTCAAGATAAGTGGAGTTGACTAAATAGATATTTTCTCAATTTTCTTTCCCTATCAGTAGCTTTCACTTTTTGTAAAATCACTTTTTTATTTTCAAATCCTTTGACTATGTAATTTTCCCAAAACTACAGTCAAGTTGTTTTGTTATTTCCTTAATAAAGATTGATTAGACTGAGTGTAGAGCTCAATTAAGACCAGCTCATGATGCAGCTTGCTTGGGGAAAATGAGCATTATTAAGAGCAACACTAATATTTTATTCCAGAGGAAGAAAGTGTTTCTATCAAGGTGGCACATTTTAGTGTACTGCATTGATTTTGGGTAGGATTTCACCCCCATAACCTGAACCCTTACATTTTGTGCTGCTGTGTGCTACAGGACCTTTGGCATGAGTTGTAGTGCTCTCAGGCTGTCCTAGGTTCTACAGAATTTTTTAAAATATGACATGAGTGGAAGCTTATTTTGATGACCACTTGTACTTAGTTGGCTAATTCTGGCAAGAATTCCTGCCTTTCTATGAGACAATCCCACTGGCTTCAAATGAAAATACAGCCTTGAAACTGGAAGTGAAGCATGAGCATGATGCTATGCTTGAACAAGAATATGCTCTGGTGTAGCCACTGAATGAAATGTTCAACAGGAATCACCACTTTAACTACAGTCATGAAGATGAGTCTGGATTTTCTGTAAAAACCACCAGCAAAGGTTCTAAGCACATCCCTAGCGCATCCCTAACTGCCTTTATCAATTGATCTCTTCTTCCTTCCAGATCCAGTGGAGCTTCACTCTCCTGGGCACTGATGCCCCAATACTGAAGAAGAAAGGGCCAGCTTGATGCCTTGCCAGCTCCTCTGCTGAAAAGAGGGTTTGTGGAACTGGGCAGAGTTGGGGAACACTCCATCTGGGCCTGAGTAATGTGGTGCAGTGAGGTCAAACTGTTGTGTGGCACAATAGAGCTGTGCAGAAGGTGTGGGCAGGAATGGTCCCCAGCTCCACACTGACTCCACTTCTGCTGGAAAGACATATCGGTATTCAAGGCTGGCACTCAGTTAATTTGAAGCACTGTGTCTCCAAAAGCCAGAAGGATGAAAAATTTTGGAAAAAACAAGGAAATGCCAATAACCAGAGTGGTCACCTTCCCAGCCAATCTTGTCACCTCCTTATGCATTATAAAATACCCTGAATAATTTTAGGAGGAACATTCTGGATTAATAAATAGAAGACAGAAATATTTGGAAAATTCTGCTCCCAGGATTAAGTGTTGCAGGTGGAAGGCCTGCATTTACCAAAATGAATGCTACAGGTGCAGAAGAACTTGGACCCCTTTAGATTTTAAATATGCAAGTGTGCAAAGTGAATTTCTACTTTGCTCTGGAATTAAGCAATATTGATTATGGTTTTATAATGGCATTAAAAATTGAAGATTTCCTGTAACCATGAGAATATACTGGTTTTAACTGACACAAATGTGTGAATTAAGAGGATTTGACGTGACAGGACATGAAATCTTTCATAAAGGATCATCCTTTTCCCAGAACAAAAATGGCAACAGATCAAGTTTAGAAAAATAATTTGCCAAGCCCCTTACTTCCCACTCCACTTCTTTAAGATACACTGCATCTTAACTGGACTTGAATTTCTTGAGATTGATAGTATTACCATTTTAGCAATTCTCCAGTCATCCACAAAGCTTCCTATGAAGTCTAGATTCAGCTTTACAAGTAAAAGTAAACTAAAGCATTTCTAGAAGAAAATGAGACAGAAAACCTATACCTTTTGGCTGCCATTTCAGGATAGTATAGGCAATGCCATGAGTTCCCCAACTCAATATTTAATTTGTTTTTATTTAACTTATTTTGTAGGATCACAAAATATGCCATAGAGTCTTTGGCTTTGATTTTGCAACAGCAGCTGCCTGAGTAGATCCTTATGGAGTCCCCTTCCTGAAAGAGATCTTAGATATTGTAAATCTATCCCAGTCATCCCTAAAGAGAAATTGGACTTTTTCACTGTCTGCAGTCAAACCTCAGCACCTCCAGATGTAGCATGCATCACAGCCTTCACTTCAAAACAGCTGTCAAATGTGTGCCAGACTTTCAAATGTCATGCCATACAGTCAGGATCCCACACGACATACAAATGGCAAAATAGAATTAAATAATGTTACATAATATGAGAAGAAAAACGCAAGTTAGAAAATGGTAGTGGTCATGCTCACTGGCTTTGCAAAATTCAAAATGTCTCTTCTGGAGTGAATTTAATACCAGACAGTTCTAAAAATCATGAGGTCAAGATGTAGTTGCGTTTGTTGAGAGAAGAGGAGTAACTCTACTTGCTAAAAGTATTTTTAAGAAAGGTGTCACAAAATTTATCTGGACAAAATACCCCTTCATTTAATTTAGCTGTTACTTACTGTGCATATAAAGCTCTTCTGTTCAGGAGTGATGAAATACAATGTGTAACTTGTAACAACCTCCGCATTGTGGTGTAGAACCCTCTGAAACTGCCTTTATTTATGTAGAATTTGGAATGATTTCATCAATTACTAGCACTCTTCCTCAGTATAAGTAGATTTTAGTTAGTAGTATTTGACAAGGTAGATCAAGCTGGCAACTTTCATTAGTCAGACATACAACCATTGTTAACATCTTCCAAACCAGAAGGTTAGGCTTAAGAAACAAGACACTGGTGTTGGCAGGTTCAAAGATAGGTTTTCAACTTCGTACAACAGTTCATTTGTGCTGTTATAAATGACTGAGAAAGTAATACACTGAAATACATACTGAAGGCCTGACACTGAAAGAGGCCAAAGAATAAGGAAAATTTAGATGATCTTGTTCAAGCAGTTTTATTTGCTGAGTGCTGTGTCACCAGAAGCAAGCCCATTGAACTAAAATTCAGGTAAATACTTCTGTATTGGATTTTGAAATAATCATCATCATAAAAATGGGTATGCAAGAAATAAATTGTGAGAATTTTTTAATTGATTATCTATATGGCACAGCATTTAACTTTGTGTAAAGGCATTGTATGTTATTAGTTAGAGAGTATTAAATGAAGAAGAGGACTCTCAGACATTACTTTACTCTCAGACTCAGAGGACTCTCTAGACATTACTTTTACATAAGGTCAAGTCAGGCAAGATGATCTGATATTCCAGTGTGACAATAACATTTATGTATCTTAGAAAAATTTAAAATAAAATATAAACCCAAAGTTGGTGTGGTATTTCTTAGTCTTCAAGCTTTAACATCCCTGCCTCCCCCTCCCCCTTCCCCCCTTTCCCCCCTTTTGTGTTTATCTCAAAGCAATCAAAGCTTTTATTTCAGATCTTCTTGTATATTTAAGCACACACTGGTTGTCTACTATGGCAGTGGTCTAAGTATTTAAGCTTCTCATACACTCTTTGAAAAATTGAATGGAATGTTTAAAATAAAGTGTCAGACATTCCAAGTCCTCAAGTTTATATTTCAAATGAATACTGCATAGATTTTTCTCTACCCCCTCATTATAGAACGTGCATGTTATTTTAAAGACTTGTCCCATGTCCTTATAGCACTTTCCAGTACCCAAAGGGAGCGTACAAGACAGCTAGAGAGGGACCTTCTACAGGGACATGTAGTGACAAGACAAGAGGGAATGGCTTTAAGCTGAAAGACAGTAGATTTAGGTTATGTAGTAAGAAGAAATTCCTTACTGGCAGAACAGGTTGCCCAGAGAAGTTTTGGTCGTCTTGTCCCTGAAATCACTCAAGGTCAGGCTGGATGAGGCTCCAAGCAAGGAAGTTAAAGTTGTCTCTGCCTATGGAAAGAAGATGGAACTAGATGATCTCTAATATCCCTTCCAACCCAAACCATCCTACAATTCTATGATTCTATGAAATAAAATCCTAATTAACTCCTGATGGATATAATGCCCTGCCAGATTATCTCTAAGCAATGAGATAATTTGATTATTGCAGTATTTTAGGTGTGTCCTACTAATAGGAAATTTAGATGCTACAACTCATTATATTATTTGTTACATGTTAATGTAGCCTGTACTTTTATTCCTGCTAAATATTACTCATTTAGGTGTTAAGATCCAAATGAGGATCTTACATGTCCCAGTTAACTATTTGTTGCCATCATTTCAGTAATACTTCACTCTTTCAGTATTTCAATTTCTACTGAGCATTACTCACATGGGTCAAGGAATTATGAATAGGTCTTCCTGAAAAACAGAAACCTTTTTATTCTAGGTCACCTAAAACTAACAATGTAGTTGCAGGCTGGGTACACCTTTTTTCTATTTTTGAAAGATTGTGGTGACTATGTAGAGATAATAAAAAGTTTGAGCATTTGTGTTTTTTAATTAATTCAGGGAATATTCTGCAGTAATAAGAAAATGTGTATGTTCAGATGCTACTAGTGAATACTAGTTTAAGTATCAACATAAAGAGATTCTTTTGCTTTGTCTCCTCTTAACAGCAACAGGAAAGAGTCAAAGACAATTGTATTTACTTGACTGTTGTATACCAGTTTCACAGACCCACAGAATTATGTTTAAGTGAGCTGCCAAACCTTGTTTGGTGCCAGCCTGAGCACCCCCAGTTTATCACCAGCTGACCTGCTGCTGCAATTCTGATACCCACTTTCTTGCTCTACACTCATATTTCCTTATGAATAAGATTCTGCAGTCATTTCAACATATCCCTCTTTTCCAGGGGTTAACATATGACTGGAAAAGTCTGTAGCCTACCAAGCTACAGCTAATATTCACCTGAGTGTCTACCTGTGCTTATAATCTCCATAAGGCATTGGAATCAGTACATTTTATGGGTATCTGTATCTAAACTTAATGCATTCACTGTAGCCTGAGACTATCCCAGTTGGTTTCCAGGAGAATTCATGCCAGTGGGCACAGTCTGGATCTGATTTGGAGGACGGTGATGGAAATAGGGCTTGTTAAAAACACCCCATTATCATACGTTCTGGTAGTTGGCTACAGTGCAGCTCTACAAACATGATTTAGTACAGATGTTTCATTTAAACTCTAGGTTTATAAAGGTACACATTTTTTTGGTTTACTCTGATTATAACCACAGTCTACTCCTCCCCAGTAATCAACTGCTAGAATTTGTCAAATGTTGTCATTTAATATGTGGGTCACTTCCAGTGCTGTGTTTGTTGCATGGAATGCTCCACTTCCATAGAAACAGATGTTTTAACTTAACAGCAAAAAGAGCTAAACAAGTGCATGTGAAGGCGCAGTGCAAATAATGTGTTTCATTTCTGTTATTTATAGCTGTCCACAGCTATCATAATTTTTTTATTTGAAAATTATTAAATCAATTACAAGAAGTTTATTTGCAGATACTGCCAAGAATGATACATGCTAGGCAACTGCTTCTGGGAAAAGTGTCTTCTTCTGGGCCATTGCAGAGGCACTTCAAAGAAGTCAATGCATTTCTGAAAGACTGCAGTATAACAGGGTCTACACCCTGGGCCTCAAAGTATACAAATTAAAAAAAAATACCCTTTTTAGATCTCCCAGCCATTCTGGCAGATTATGTCAGCTGTCAGGGCAGTGGAGCTAATACATGCTTAACTCCTCAGCATGTCTGAAGAGGATGTCTTGCCCTCTTTAGTACAGCTGAGATGGTGGTTAGAAGGAAGAGTCAGGGGAGGGGGCTCTCTCTGCAAAATGGCTGATATGAGAAGATGGCTTTCTTCCTTCTTTCAGTTTTATTTGACTGAAATACGTCCTACATAAACTAGGAACCACAGTTGTATGAAAAACTACTAATATTCTTATCTAAAACAAAAGGGGGAAATATTTTTTGAAACACAGAATAATATACATATACCACAATGAAGTAACAAGTCAGCCATCTGTGAAATTCTTTGCTCCTTTAAATCCTACCTGACTAGTTTCAGGTCACTGTAGGAGCCACTGATTTTTATACCAAAAGTAATGTTTGAAAGCAAGCCATGCTGCATAGTTTCCAAAGCACAAAGATGGAATAATTTGTAACAGTGCTGTAACATTCCACATGCAGGGGCAGATCACATAAACAGAGAGCTCTGTGCACCCAAGGTAAGGGCTTATATCTGATACTCTAACATCATTTCCCAAACAAACCTAATGGACTTCTACACCCGAGCCATGGGCAAGCCTGAAAGTGCAGCCCAGGTTATTTCAAAAGTTCACTGTGTTCATTTTCATGCCCACCCAAATGCCCTGGACATGTAATCCACCTCCTATGCTGGGTTCTCAGTGCAGTAGTCAGAGCCAGGCCAGAAGAGAGAAATATCTATGTTTGGAAAGCCTCAGCAAATGTGGGACACAAAAGCAGTAAACAAATCAATGGAGTGCCAGACCAAATGTGTTCCACATTTGTGAAAATAACAAAGTTGAGTCAGGAAGAAAGGTTTATGTGTCTTCTCCTCATACAATCCTTCCCAAGGTACTTCCTTTCAATCCCCCCAAAATTAAATCCAGCCCAGACAGCAGCAATATTTGTGAGAACACAGCATCAACCAAATGCATTGCAAAGCCACTGACAGCTCCATGTGGCTTGGCATGAAGCAGGGCTCAGAGGGGTGAGCAGGTGTTTCCTCCCACTCTTCCTCCACACCCAGGCACAAGGATGTGCTGCCAACCACAGCGCTGCTGGAAGGAACAATCTGTGCCTCACCTGCCGCTTGCAGTGCACCCAAGCTCAGGAGCCAGGCTGGAAACTTCTTCCCACACAGCTCTCAAATCTCTGCTCCTGCCAAGAATTCCTGCAAGGGAGAATCTCTGGATCATTTCTGGAGCCATGAGAAAGACGCCGTGACACCTGCCTCTGTTTGTGCCAGGCATGGAAAGCCTTTTCAAATACCTTTGTGAGGGACTTGTGAACTCACAGGAATCAGCTCACCTCTCCTGAACAGGTTAGACAGAATCTGGTAGCTCCACAGTTTGGTGGCTGGTAGCCATGCTGCAGAAATGGGAAGCAGGCACAGAGGCAGTGTGGGACAGAACTGTTGTTCAACATCAAATTTGTATTAAACATGAAATGTAAAAAATTAAATTACTGAAAGGTTTATTCAAAGTTCTACAAATTCATTTGTCCATTAAAATCATGAGATGCTAAAAAAATTACTCAGGGCTATTAATTAAAACGGTGCTTCACTACATCCATAAGAGAAAAGGGAATTTTTGAAAGCTGGGTAATTTGGAAGGCATTTACAGCTTTTTTCAGTTTATTCAAACTCAGTATTTAATGTTCACATATAGATAGTGAGTACAGTCCAACCCAACCCTACAATAAAAAAAAATAATGTCAGCTGATGGCTTTAAAACCTATACTTTAGACAAAAATAAGTAAGTCAGCATTACTGGCAGCAGATCAATTTGAAGGTATCTTTAATTAGTGTATTTTATTTTAAGGCTTATGGGTATTGTATTTATTCAATTAATTCAGCCTTTTTCCCTGACAGCAATTTTCTACAGAGAAAGTGCTATAAAATTCTTCTGAGTTAATTTTTGTCTTAGGAGTAATAAGTAAATTTAGGGTACAATTTACATGAGTGAGGCTAGTAATTTAATTCCTTTAAACTTAGAATTTCATTGTCCCCCTGAACTACATATTATTTTTAATCTTTGTTGCATGACATAATCTTTATAAAGTGAGTGGAAGGGCCTTACTAATTTACTGGGACTTTCATCCATTTAGAAACCTGGAAGATGTATTACACTAGCACTGGATAAGCAGATTAAAGGAATACTAGGGTATTACATATTATTCTTGCTTTCTTAACTAAGAAAACACCTTTATTTTCCTATCTATCTATCTATCTATCTATCTATCTATCTATCTATCTAATCTTCATATTTAATATATATTCTCCTCTTGAACAAATAAACCAAAAACCATATTGCAATAAAACTCAACTGATTTGGTAGACCTCAAAATATCCTTTTATGCCTCAGCTCTGCACAGTTTTGCCTGCATATTATAGTGACATATATCTTTCTTCCCTGATGTGGTTATTTGCTACAAAATCAATGTCTGAAACAAGGATTTGAGGATCCAGCTTGAAATATCAGTAAGACAAAAGTCTTACTCTGTGATGTTTTGTGTGGCCTCTTACTGCTTTTCTTTCTCTCACACCTATTTTCTGTTCCTTTCTAACTAATTCTCTGGACAAGCCTAAAAAATAAGGACAAAGTCATAACAAAGTTACATGTTGCTTTCTGTACCTGGCACTATCGCCATGTGTCTTCTACCAAGTATTTCCACGTTCTTCAACTCCCTTATTTTCTGCAAAAATTAACGGAATAAAATATTGTCCTGGAGAAATCCTGGCCTGTTTGGGAATTTTTCTGACATCTGGGGGCTCAAGAGAACCTCTTGCCATCTTGTCTTCTCCATGGTATTCCTTTCACTCCTCTGATGTGTGTGCCGATGGATATCTACAAAAAGTAAAAAACAGAAATGCAGGATGAACAGTAAATTCACATGGAATCCCAGATATCTTCAAATTCTTGAGTTTTATTTTTTTTTTTCAGGTATTTTAGCTTTCTCAAGTAAAATTTTGTGTTCTGGGGAAACACATTTCTCCCAGCACCACAGCCCCTTTAAATGATTCTAATAACCCCAAATCGTCGCTCAACAGACAGTAATGTCAAATTTGGTAATGGTGCAGTTCCTTTGATGGGAAGATCAAGACATTAATTCACAAGAGACAGAAGCAAGTTAACCTTTTCTAAAGCACCTAACAAGACTGAGGAAAAAGCACTTTTTTTTCCAACCTCTATTTAGAATTTCAAAAATTAAACTATTAACATTCACACAAAAGTAAATGCTGTTTTGCTGACACCAGCATATCTGGGAAAACTCAGCTGGTCAAAAATCCACAAAACCTTTTTGGATGGACCACTACGAAATTTGACATTACTGTCTGTTGAGTGACAATTTGGGGTTTAGGAGAATCATTTAAAGGGGCTGTGGTGCTGGGAGAAATGTGTCTCCCCAGAACACAGAATTTTACAAATCAGTTGCTTTCATGCTAGAAATCTGTCATTTAGAAGGTCTCAGTATAGGATTTGGTGATTTATTTGGTATTTTTTTTTGCATTATTTTATTAAGCATTATTAAAAGCAGAAGAGCTACTTTACATTTTCAGAATATTTAAAGATATCATCATCAAGTTCACAACATTTTCACTGGAACATCTTTTACTTGTTTCTTAAGCCAAAAGACCTTGTGTTTGATTATGAAACAGCTGGACACATATATATTGCATTTGCATAATGTATATTATAATTACTATATGTGAATAAAGCAAAAGTAAAAATTTTAGAAAAATTAAAATGAATATAATCCAGTACAAGAAATATGTTCATAATTTAGATTAAATTTTACAACACCTTCAATATCCCTTTTATCACAATGAAATTTAAAGGAAGTATTTTGGCATAATCCAAAGCAACATTTTAATAAAAAATATTTTTCTGAAAAATTTCTACTTGCTTGCGTGGGTAGTACCATGAAATAAGCTTAGCTATTAGTCCCAGAGTTAGGAGACAGAAACATCTACTTCTCCTTTATCATTTGTCTGAAAGCATGAATTATTGTAGACTGACATTATTCACTTTTACTTCCTGCAAAATTGTAAAAAATTATAAAATACATAAAAATAAAAAGTATTGTATCATAAAACAGAAGGAGATATTTCAACTTCATGCAACTTTTCCCTAAATGATAAAATCTAGAATTTCTGGGGCTTGTGAGAAATACAGAAACACAGATGATTTTTTTTAAAATATTTTTTTCCTCGGGAAAATCTTTTAACCTGTTTAGAGTACAATGACAGTTCAAAATTCCATTCTGAGATTCCAAAATGCTGGAAAATTTTGCACTGATGGAAAATTAAAGCTCTTTCCTTTGATGAAAATTTGGATTCCACTCCAATGAGCTACAGAGACCTCAGTGCCTTTTACTCATCTCCATGTGTCATCTTACAGAGGCGTGATGAAACATTGATTGTTTTTTCTGAATTTTAGCTTAGTATACAAGTGTTCAGGTACTAGTCTGATCCTTTTTTCTTTTCCATAGCTGCAGAGAAACATTTTATCTTTTTAAGGAGTGATGCCTTAAATTTTAACTTTTATATTTTTCAGATTCTGTGCTGTCTAGGTGTGTAGTTTTGAGCTTCTCACAGAGTAGGTAGACGAAACAATTCTTTTTCTAGTTTGATACCAAGGACAGTCATTACAAGTTTCAGTTCCAAAAGCATAAACAGCAGTGGACTGAAGAGAGAAAACAAGGATGGGACTTCATGACCTGAAGCTGTAATTGGGCAGTTAACCCTGATATGCAGATGGACCAAAACTTATAAAAATATGAGACCTTATGACAATTCTGTGACTATTTTGGATCCATCTTGGGTGTAGCCCTGGCCTGGTTCTTGTACTGCCCAAGGTGTATCCTTTAAGGGTTTTAATAAATACCTACTTTATTCTTAACTCTGTCCAGCCTCTGTTCTAGGTCAGCCTTCTCAAGGCATCAGGAGTGGACTAAATGCTTCTCTCACCCTGTTTTTTGATCTGACCCCTTGTGATTGCAATCTCTCAGTCTCACACTAAGCCTTCCAGCACAGCACATCCCAGGAGCCAGAATGTTCTCCTGGCTGCACTTGCAGCTGCAGGATGTGAAGCACTTCAAACTGGTGTTGAGTCAATGCCACCTTGTGACACATCAGCAGTAAGAGGTATGAACTTCTCTGGAGTTACACTGTGGGCAATACTTGAAAGGACATCCAGAGCTCCTTTTTACAGGCAGCTCTCACCATTTCAGTGAGTCCATGGTACAAGTCCACACAAGCTCTGCTCAGGATTTTCCATGTAAAGTACCTTATCCAAGCAAAATGCATTGTCACAGTCCTCCAACAAAATCAGAACAGCTGAATTGCTGTGGGTTTTACTCATACTCATCTCCTTTAGGGTAAATTCATTCTTCCACATCCTTCTCATGATCCTGACAAGAGGACTTGGCTGCCCAGAAACAGCAGGAATTGTCTGGGCTGCAGTCAGTTGCCAACTACAAAACTCCTTCGTGCACCTGGAGTTAAACTGGGAACGAAGCCACATCCAGGAACGTGTATATTTTCCCACCTGTTTTATCTCCAGTGCAGTTGTATCAACGAGCTTCTGTTTCCTATTTGAAATCAGTTTCCTGAACACACAGTTCCTGTCCTATAGATCTCCTGGCATATGCATATGCCTAGGTTTCTCCTAAATTCAGTAAGCTTTTGATAAATTCAAATTAAGCATGAGTCAGAAGTTCTTCATGCTCACCATAGAGCTGACTTCTACTCTGAATTTTCCCAGGTTAAAAACTCAACTGGTTTATTCTTGCAGACTTGCAGGACATCTCCCAGAACTGAGCATTTGGAGGGTGAGGAGACAGCAGTATCTCAGCTCACCTGTCAATAGTACTGTGGAAAGAGACAGGAAAAGGGCTCCTGCTGGGAAAACAGAAATGCTGCAATCTCACTTCACCTGTTATGGAAACATGACCACTGTCTTTTCCATCTTTGAAAAACAAAAAGACAAATAAAAAATATTATTATTTTTTCTGACAATTACAGTGACCTTTAAACCTGAAATTTGGCCTCTTAATGATTTCTGGCCTCACAGTTTCCTTTAAAATTCCTATGAAAAAAAAAGCTTTCTGCATGTGCATTTGGAGCAACTGCAAGTATTCCACTGTGCAGCTACAGATAAACCAAATTTCCAACAAGCTGGTTCCAACATCTGCCTCCTGTCTCAACCTGGTTTGAGGCAGTCAGTCAATTGGCTGGTGGCCCCTGTGCAGATCACAGGTTTTGCTTGCTTTGACAGTTCATCACATGCAATATCCAGATAAATTCCCTGGCAGGTTCAGAACCTTTGGAGAAGTCAGCCAGGAAAGTCATCTTTGTACCAGCAAGGCACTGCCTGCCCTGGGCTGCAGTTAATGGCCTTTTGTTAAATTCAGCAGCTGTCTCAAGAGCTCAGAAGAGAAATATGAGGCTGTGATTTAATGAAGTAATTTGATTACATAGAAATCAATCCTCTGCTAGGATTTGATAACTTCAACAAAAATGCCTACCAAATTTGACACAACTTGTACTTAGATCCTTCTATAAGCTTTTGCTTAAGCACTTTGTTAAATGAAGACCTAAGGAGAGGAAGGCTTTGTACTCTCATTGGGATAACACTCAGAAATGCTTTAAATTGGGTTTGCAGCCTATTACATATTTTCCATCGTTTCCTAAATCACAACAATAATCTGCAGAAAAAGAGAAACTGGAAATTTCTCAACCTGAAAAGTGTTTCAAAACTGGAATTTTCTTGAACATGATTTTAAAGTTGTATATTACAACTAAATTAGGTTTAGGTATTTTAGGCTGTAAGGAGTCAAACTTACCAGTGTGCTTAGCACACTCCTCCTGGAATGCTTGTAGTCTCCAAATTCCTTATTGCTGCTTAACCATATCTGGTGGGGCAACACACATCTGTGTGGGGAAAACACACAGATTTTAAGTTCTACCACTTCTTTAAGATGTCAAAGTTTTTGGTAGGGAAGAAGGTTATTTTAAGAATGGGAGATAATATAAAAGCACAATTTCCTTTCATCAGACTTGTTTCTCTCTCTCTCATGTTTCTAGCCCTGCATCTAAACCTCCACATCTTGGAATAAATTTTTACAAGACACAATACTTGGCTTTTTCTTGTGGATGTGGAGAGTCAGCCCAAGAGCTGAGATTTAATGATGCACACAGATTTAATGCAGAGATGGATACATTTCACCAGAAATAAAAGGCAGAAGCAAATCTGGTTATCTGTGTATTCCTTTGTACACCACTGGCTTGTCTCAGTTCAGTAGATGGGAACACACATATTTACATTAACACCTATAGATAGTATTGGGTAAAAAAACTTGTAGAATATGTAACATTCTCTAATTTTTTTTTTCATTCAAGCTAAAAAAGCCCTCTTCTATAATGCACTGCTGGTGGAAAGGTGTGTTCTGGGTGAGACATGCTTCTGAGCAAGCTCCCATATTCCAACAGCATTTTTTTGGGGTCTAAGCACAAAAGATTAATTTCCTTGGAGAGTCACAGGTTGTTACACTTGGGCCCAGCCTCCTGAGGTGCAGTTCAGGTGCTCCCCCTCAGTTTTGCCAGAAAGAAGGGTCTTTGCATGCAAAGGCTGAGCACCATGAGATGCTGAAGCACAGAAGCTCAAACTCAATGGAGTGCAGCTTGCAGCAGAGCTGCTGGAGAGCGGATCACACATTCTTTTAAGCATGGAGCATAATAATGTTGTTTTCATGAAATGATGAACTATTAAATCTGTATGACATATAGATGAGAGAAGAAGTGTTCACAGGCCCACTGTAATTTATGAACATGTGGTGCACAGATGTTACATGAGATTTTCCTTCCCTTTACTTTAGAAAATTTGGATTACATTTTCTCGCCTCTCTAGTGTTCAAACTCTGTGTTTGATACTTTATTAGATATCTCAGTAGGGAAAATAGATGATTAATAATTGCTGATGACAGATATTTGGTTTCTATAAGCTGTGGAGTGAAAGATAAATATGATGGGAATAGTTGTACCTATGTATGACAACTAAGCCCCTTTAAGACCCTGTTAGTGTTACCTATGATGTATGGGGATGTCACCACTGACACTAGATAGGGAAAACCTCTTAAATTTCTCTTATTATAATCATCACTTTTTCTTCAGATATTGGTGGGGTGGGGGGCTGGGGGGGTGAGAAACACCTTAAAAAAAAAAAAAAAGGCAAAGAAAGAAATAAAAACTTAATTTTTTCAGGGTTGAGAGTTATTTCAAAGAACACCCAGTTCCTGATAGTAGTACAATTAAAGCTTTCTTCAGAGCAATACATGTTCTGTGGTGCCATCTCTCAATTAAGCCTTGAGAACAAACCATCAAAACAAAACAAGACCATAATGTGTATGTGCTGCCTTACAGAGCTGCAATAAAGGCTCACCTCTGACTCTAGTCCCCACTTCACTGATAAGAAGAAAAATCAAAAAGACAGTTCTGAATCCCTCCTGAGCTGAGATGAACCATGGTGTCCTGATCTGGATCCTAGAGAGTCATATACAGAGGTAAGGTTTTGCTTCAAGACCATTTCTTTTGTAATGAGAAGCGTCTGGCCACAGCAACTTAAATTCAATTTCCAGTGTTTTAAATTCAAGGAAAAGATTGTAATGGATTAGGTAGGTGGATTGACAGGAATAACTCAAAGCAGTTTGGCAAGCTGAAAGCCTTACTTCGTTTCAATGTCTATCATATACAAAATCTTAATTTACAGAAATACATCATTTCTGTTTCTTTGGGTTATATTTGTTGGAGAAACAAATAACAACAACAACAACAAAGCCTTAACAATTTTATTAGGAGCTCTTTCTAATTTCTTTAGAAAAAAACCACATAAATAATGACAATGCAATAATAATTTGTTTCTGATATAAACTCCCAATAATTGCAGAACTCTGAACAGAATTGGAAATTCTATAGGCAAAAGGCATCTATGTTCCAGACAGGAACATAATGAAGGAGAAGAAACATTTGAAACACAACCAAGTGAAGGCAGCTTTTTCAGTTGAAAAAAGGAAATTTGCCTTACAAGTATATACCTATAATAGGTATATATGTATATATATATAAAATATGTATACATCTTCTAAAAAATCCAACCTATTACTCATTATTATATAATAAAAGTAATTTTTGATATATAATAAACTACTTATGAAATTTTCCTCATTTAAAACTTCTACTCCACCACCCCCACCCTGGCCCCAAACCCAGCTTCCTGGAAATTTAATTCTTCCTGAAGTTAAATAGTTTAAAGACTGCTACAAATTTCTCTGACTCTTAGTGTTACTGCAGAATGATGGAAACTGCTTTTCTGCACCTTTCTTCTCAGCTCCATTAAGGTTTTGTAAGTTAAATTTGCATGTAGAAAGAGAATGACTCCTTCCCACATCTGGTAATTAGTCTGGGAAATGTATTGCTATAAGACATAATCTGATTAAGGACCACAGTTGAACTCTATTCCTCCTAATTAATCATTATTCATGTTGATAAATGCTCGTCTGAATTTTGGCCTGATAAAGGGTTTTTAAAAAAGGTTAAAAAGTCTGCTTTCTGTTAGCGGAGAAAATAGCAATCATGTTAAGGTTTGGCCCCTCTGCTGTTGATTTGAGTCCCAAGCCCACCTAAACCTGGAAACCTAAGGCAAGACTTCCAGGAAGCAAATTTTATTTGAAGGGACAGAGAGGGACTGTGTGCTGTGAGAGGCTCAAATACTCTGCACAGACATACTGGTCTCCTCCTTCACTAAGACTTCAGAAAAAATATCAGATTTATAGTCTCCTATCTGCCACTTTGATCTGAGATTTGGCAAAGTACTCCTCAAGAACAATATAAATTAACTAAATCAATAGAAAACTATCCTTAATTGTAATTGGGTTTGGAGTAACTTTTCTTAAACATTACTAAATTAGCTTTGATTTTGATCACCACTTAATTGTGGACAAAAAGAGTGGAAAACTTAGAAATAGGGAGTATGTGCCAAATGTTCCTCTGACCCACCAGGGCTGGTTTCATTACAAAACCCCACTCCATCACACTGAAGCAAACAGCTCTCAATTGCTGAAGCAAAGGAGCCTGAGGTGCAGCTAAACTCACAAGGCAGCTTTGTGGCTGGCAGGAGGCACCGTGGGGACACCCAAAATTGCTGGATCTCAGTAGAAACTCTGAGAAAAACAAGCAGAAAACTATTTTAGGCTAAAACTGGGATATAAAGCTCTTTTGACCAGTGCTCACTTGCTGCTGAGGACTGGGAGAAGACCTAATGACCTGACAGAGTGTTGCCCTTCTGCTGCAGAGGTTGCCCAGAGGGTCCCTCCAATTGGCTGCAGCAGCTCCTCTGCAGCCTTTCTTGATGATGGCAAAGTCCTTCACATCAAGGATATGTGACAGTCATTGTTATTATATCAGTTTTGAACCACTGTCTCCAGAGCTGAGATCGTTCCTTGTTCCAGCTATGCAGACTCTGCTGCTGGCAGACTCTGTTTCTTCTCTGCCCTCCACTTGGCACAAAGAAGGAGAGACACAAAGAGAGAATTACCAAGGGGGGTAGAATAAGCTCCACTTGGAAAGAAAAAAGAAAAAATAATTATTTTGTACAGGTGGGAACAAGTATGTTTTAATTCAGAAGTGTTTCCCTCTGGAGCAAAACTGTCACTTGACAGCTTGAAGGAGGATGTGCCTCTGCATGTTTTCAGGCCAAAGCAGAGGAGCGACCCAACCCTACAGTCCTCCATCTGTTTCCTAGCGCTGGATAATGCGTGTCAGGTTCAACAGCAGGGACAAAGGGATGAGACCTTTTGAGTTTCTCCACCTTTGAAAAAATGCTCAAACTGGCATGTTCTCAAGCATACAGAATAATAACCTCCTACTGTCTGAGGTTACTGAGACATTAACTTATTTTAGGATTATCAGTAGTTTTCAAACCAGTGAAAAACTGGATAGATAGCTGCCCTTGTTATTTTGATGGTTCTTAAATTTTCATGCCATCCACAAGGCATTTATCTTGACTTCTGTAAAGCCTTTGATACAGACCCCCTCGACATTCTCTCTAAATTGGAGAGAGATGGATTTGATGAGTGAACTCTTAGATGAGTAAGTTGTTGGACAGTCATATGAGGAGGGCAGAGGGCAATGTGTTGGAGTCCCAATGGACTCAATGACAAATGGTGTCCTTCAGGGTTCAGTATTAGAACTAGTATTATTATGTATCTTCATTAATGACATAAAGGATTGAGTGCACCCTCACCAAATTTGCAGAAGACACCAAGCTGAGTGGTGTAGGTAACACACTTGAAGGATGGGATCCATCCAGAGGGACCTGGATAAGTTCGAGAAGTGGCCCATGGGCATCACATGAGGTTTAACAAGACCAGGTGCTGGTGCTTCACCTGGGTTGGGGCAACACCTGGTGTCAACCCAGGGTGAGGGATGAACAAACAGAGCAGCTCTGCTGAGAAGGACCTGGGGGTGCTGGTGGGTGAGAGGCTGGTCGTGACCCAGCCATATGCACTTGCAGCCCAAAAAGCCAAACATAGCCTCTGCTGTTGGACTGCATTAAAAGTAGATTGGCCAGCAGGGCAAGGGAGGATTCTGCTCCTCTACTCTGTCCTCCCACATGGATAACCCACCTGTAGAACTGCAGTTCTGGTCCTTCAACATAAGAAAGACATGGACCAGTCAGAGCAAATCCAGAAGAGGCCACCAAGTTAATTAGAGGGATGGAGCATCTCTCCTATGAGGAAAGGCTGAGAGCATTGGGCTTGTTCAGTCTGGAAAAGAGAAGGCCTTGGGTGACCTACTTGCAGCCTTCCAGTACATGAAGGGAGCCTACAAGAAGGTTGGAGAGAGTTTTTATAAGAGCATGTAGTGACGAACAAGGGGAATGGCTTCAAATTGAGAGTATGTTTAGATTAGATATGAGGAAAAAAGTCTCCACTGTGATGATGAGGCACTGGAAGTTTGCTTAGAGCAGCTGTGAATGACCCATCCCTGGAATCATTCAAGACCAGGCTGGATGGAGCTCTGAGAAACCTGGTCTAGTGAGAGATGTCCATGCCCACACACAGGGGTGGAACTAGATGGTCTTTAAGATCCCTTCCATCCCAGGTGATTCCATGATTCTGTAAAGGCTGAGATGGACATTCAAATTAACTCTAAGACAATGGTGTTGAAGTTAAAGTAGATTGGAGAGGTTTATAGTCTGACCAGGCATGGTGGCTCGTGTGGTAGTCTGGAAATCACTTACAACCTCTGAATTACATTATCTTACAGATTAGTCATAGATGCTACTTCATAACCAGTAGTCCTATATTCTGTCTTTTAGACTAGATCTGTAGGACAAGGACAGCTGGAGAAATGTTCTGGAAGGAATTAATTTTATAATGGACGTCCAAGTCAGCTGTTCAATGTGCAAGACAGGTGTGCACAGAAATAGATTTCTGCCATTCCACACATTGCTGAAATCCCATATCCAAGAGCTGAATGACTGGAAATGTGCATTTTTACAACACACAGTAAGAATATGCCAGTATTAAAAACGTTGACAACTTGCCTCAAATCAAATCTAGTTTTCTTTTCCAGTTTTCTCTTTTCACTGCTGAGGCAGTGTAGTTCTCTCAAGAGGATCAAGACAATGGATAGTGCATTTTTTTTCCATAGAGGCTGACAGCTAGAAAGACGATGATTAGAATAAAGCTATAATAGACAAAAGAATTAAAAAATTATTGCTTTGTCTGATACATTTCAAATATGCTACATTTCAAATGTAACACATATGCTCTGCGCTAATGAGATAAAAAAGAGGACAAATGTTCCCCTTTCCCTAGCTGATCTGATCTGGGTGTAAAAATGAATCTCAAAAAAAGTTTAACTAGTTCCAGCTGGATCCTACACAGGCTACAAAGGCCTAGTTCCTCTTAGGCAAATTAGAGTAGTGTAAATTCTTCTTATGTCATGACAGTGGCAAGCTCTCAGAATCTCTACCACTAGGAAAAGTTGTGAAGGGCATTACAAGAGCACATAACAGAGGAAAGAGGGATTCTCTTAAGAGGATTTACAGACTTAGAAAAGACTGTAGTAACTAGATGTTCATAAGAGTAGAAACCATCGGGAAACCATAGAGGACCACATCCCATGGGTTATTAAAAAGTGGACAGAGCAAAGTAATGAAAAATACACTGTATTGGACAATTTTTCATTAGAAGCTGGAAGAACATGGTGAACTATTAATTTTTCTTATCATGCATGTCTTTTACTGCTTTTGAAAACAGCCTATTTTGCCAGCTAGATCTTTGCTGTGGGACAGCAGCCTCACATTTACAACAGTCTCACATTTTATAATAGTTCAGAAAATATAATTTTCTTTCAATAAAGAAACAGTGCATGGGAGCCCTTTAAAAAATGAACCACTGACAACAATTTGCAGGTTGAAAAGTGTTGCTTTTATTTTATCTTTCATAAGCCAGTACGAATCCAACATGTAACTTTTAATGGCAGGCATGTTGCGCATAAGTGGAGCGGTTTTGTGTAAATATGTGAACATATTTAAACAAACAATCTAAGGCAGGCTTACCACAGTGAATGAAAAAAATGAAAATCAATAAAATCCTAAGTTACACTGGTGTGTGCTCATGCAATATACACCTACTGGGACTTAGTTTAAAAAAGTGTTTTGAAATATTTATTTCTCTGATATTTATTTTAATGGAAACTTTCCCAACTGATGATGGCAGATATCATATGCCTGTGGTGATAAGAAAAAAGGCAAATTTTCTGTTCCCGTGGAATGTCTTGTTTTGGCTGTATGCAAAGAAATACCATGTTGTAAAGCTGAAATGGAAGCCTGTCACTGAAATTAAAATATGGAAGAAATTTAATTGTTTCCATAATTCCTTATTTGAGTTAAACAAGTCTCCTCAGACATGTAGCCCCTGAAAACCTGACAAAGCTGCAGATGTTAAGAATTTAAACAGTTTGTGGTTCTCTTGATAGCAAATCTTATTAAATGTGAACTGATATGGTTTATGCAAACATATGAGATACAAAATAGTAGGATCTTTTAATTTAACTCTGGTAGCAGCTTCCAAATATAATCTTTAAATATTTAACCAGGGACAAAAGGTACTGTTTTTTTACAGCATTTCATTAAAAACAAACCAAATAACCTAGTGCACTCAATTATAGTATGGTGCTGGCAATGACTGCTGTTCCATCCAATATTTTTTCACAATGTCTGTTACTTTCTCCCATTTTTTGATTGCCCTGAATTTCTTCTCTTATATTATCAAAACCAGGCCTGGATCAGTTTAGTTTATTTCTTTCTTCAGACCAAAGAAGAAAAGGTAGTATAATTCCTACTGAATCTTGGAATACTTTCTTTTGTACTTGCACGTATTTTCTTTTTCTAAAAATACAGCATTTATCCTATGTTAAAGCTTGTTATAAAATAGAAACTGAACTGGCAACACTGACTAAAACCACATATCCAAACCAATTCCTTTGCATCTGCTTTTATTTTTTGGACTTCTTCAACCTTCCTCAGATTTCAGCTCTATGTACCAAGTAAGCAAGAATTTTGCAAAGAATGAAGCTCTCAACCTGCAGGAACAGGCAGAGCTCATCAGAAAAGTTCCTAGCACAGCACCAACATGAAGTCCCTGTGTACAGACAGCTACAGCACACGAATCACAGTTTACCTCCACAGTTATTGTTTGACTGGTATTCCTAATGAATAGCCAGTCTATTTCTGATACTGTCACACGATCACAGTGAGGAGCAGCATGTTATGGACTTTGTGTCTGGATGAGCTTCTCTTATGCCTGAGTAAAGAGCCAGCTTTGGAAAGGAGGTAAAACTGAACCCAATAAGCTGAAGCCATGAGAAGGAGGTGTACCAGCTCCAGAGCTAACCATGTCTGGCCCCTGTACATGCAGCCTGTTCAGCTGAACACAGGCAGCTGAATTACAGCTCTGGCACAAGCACAGCAGTCCCACAGCTCTGGAACATTCTTCCCAAGGGAAGATGGGTGATCACAGCAAGCATGCTGTGGAGACTGGTCCATGAAGCAGAGAGAAGATTTAGACTTGGGACAGAATTCCTCCTTAAGTCAGCAGTGCATGTACTCATCACGCTCAACATATCAGGACATAAATCCTTTAGCCACCTCATAGAAAACCAGAAAAAGATCTTTCCAAGCAACTGCATTTCAGATATTAACTTTAGGCTCTTGCTTTTCTGCTTTGTTCTCCTCCAGTCAGTTAAACAAAGAGATGTAGAAAAACCAAGGAGAGAAATACGAGCAGCTGGAAAAGAAAAGTGCTGTCATGATTGTACAATAGGTTGCTGATATTTACAAAATTCTGTGTATTCAGATTCAATATTTTCCATATGAAGATCATCACTTAGTATTAATGCTGAAGCCGTAAGGAGGATAGGGCCCCTCTTCCAATAAATAATTTGCAGATACAAGGAAAAGTACAATCCCTGCCCTGAGGACCTTGGAAATAATATCCTGCTTGTATAAGTTGAAATAGAAATGTGTTTATTTTTACTGCAGTAAGTGCTTAACACACAATAACTAAACCAAAACTATTATTTCAAAAGGATTTAGAATAATATTTTAATTATCTCAATGTTTATAGAATTGAAAAAGCAGGAACTACTAATAATGACAGTTTCAGATACTTGTATTTTTTCTTTGGAAAATCCAGAGACTGGTATAATGATATGCATTTGTGAAAAAGAAAGCAGTTGGACAAATGAGCTCTTCCATTACAGGATTTGGCCTAAAGGAGTGCAAACAAACCAGCATTCTCTTCAGGGCAATTTACACCTATTGGTCTCCAGAAATTTATATTGTTGAGGAAATTTGGGAGTTTTACTACGCCAAGTCAGAAAACACTGCAAGTTATTTATGAGACCAGCAAAGAAACAGTAACCACATAAAAGAGTTTATAATATTTTATTCAGGTTATGTAGAAATACAGAATATAAAAAGTAACACAGAAAAAGAGTAAGATCCAGAAAATAAGTATTGTGGGAACTCACATTCTCTTTTCAGATAATTTTTATCAATATGAATGCTGAGAAGCATCCATCCTTCATTGTCTGTCACAATAGACTACATATGGCTCTGGAAAAATGTTATCACATTGTCTGGTTCTCTTATTCACAGAGTATCTGTGACATTCACAGAATGAGGACCTACAGGTTCTTAAGTTACTACCTCCCCCTCTCTGCCATCCCCCTGTAACACAGACCAGCATGAATAAAGCACATTAAGGAAAAGATTCAAGACAAGTGCACATTTGTTGGGGAAAAAAAGAAAAGGAAAAAAAGTGTTTTTTCATAGAATCGTTTAGGCTGAAAAAGACCTTCAAGACTGTATGTACAGAATGAGGAATGAGACAGAAAAGCAGTGCCATGGAAAGGGACAGAAGTTCTGGTTGATGGAAGGTTGAACACGAGCCAGCAGTGCCCTGGCAGCCAGGAAGGCCAAGCATGTACTGTGGGGCATCAGGCCCAGCATGGCCAGCTGGGCAAGGGTGGGGATTGTTCTGCTCTGCTCTGCTCTGCTCTGCTCTGCTCTGCTCTGCTCTGGGGCAGCCTCACCTCAAGTGCTGGGGGCAGATTTGGGTGCCACAAGAAAAGACAGATAGAAAACTGTTAGAGAGTGTCCAAAGAAGGGTAAGAAAGATGGTGAAGGGACTTGAGGGGAAGCTCTATGAGGAGAGGCTGAGGTCACTTGGTCTGTTCAGCCTGGAGGTGACACCTCATTGCAGTTACAACTTCCTTGTGAGGAGGAGGGGCAGACACTGATCTCCTCTCTGTGGTGATCCAAGACAGGACCCGAGAGAATGGCCTGAAGCTGTGTCAGGGCAGGTTTAGGTTGGATATTAGAAAAATGTTCTTCACCTAGAGGGTGGTTGGGCACTGGCACAACTCACCCCCAGGAAAGTGTTTACAGCACCAAGCCTGTCAAAGTTCAAGGAAAGTTTGGACAATGCTCTTGGGCATATGGTGTGACTCTTGGGGATGGTGCTGTGCAGGAAGTTGGACTTGATGATCCTTGTGGCTCCCTCCCAACTCAGCTTATTCTGTGATTCTATGATTCCAATCTTTGACCAACCACTTTGTCAACTAGATCATAGCACTCAGTGCCATGACCAGTTGTTTCTTGAACACCTCCAGGGATGGTGACTCCATTACATGCTTGTGCAGCCCATTCCAATGCTTGTCAGCCTTTTCTGTGAAAAAAATACTTCCTATGTCCAGTCTGAATCTTCCCTGGCACTGCTTGAGGCTGTTTCCTCTTGTCTTGTTGCTAGTTGCCTGGGAGAAGAGAAAAATATTTGGAAAATGCTGCCATATGGACAGCACAGAATAGTATGTGTGAGATGAATATGAAGTGGAGGCAGGACCATGCCCATGAAGGGGATGAAGAGCCTCCCCAGAAGTGGTCCTTGGGCTCCCTCTTTTCCTTGCTGTGCTCCACTACTGTTGCAAGCAGTCTTGCATAAATGGAACTTGCTCCCATGCCTGTTATCCAGGGCCTTTGCTGGATCACCCATCCCATGGAGAAACTCCAGCAAAGACACCATAAAAGAGCCAAAAGAAAAAGAGGAAAAGATACAGAAAAGAAAGGAGTACAGAAAGGAGAGGAAATCACTGTTTTAATCTACACCACATGTACAACATGGCTGAGCTACAAGCTCTAGGGAGTCATAACTCTGAATGTCCTGACTTATGTGTGTTTAAAATCTGAACTGTTGCATTACAACATGGGGTGGGTTTTTACGCATTTAATTTAATTTTTTTCTTTGGGGAAAAAGAAAGTATGCTTTACTGTACAAAGAAACACCCTGATAGACAGTCAAATAAATATCATCCTCACATTTATTTGCATGATTAAGCCATCAGACAGTCAAGTAAATGGACTTGAGTGCATTTATTTGAATAACCTCCAAGGTATTTTATATTATATTATTATATTATAAATATAATAGGGATGGCAAGTCACAGCCCTTAATTTTTACATTGTTAAAACAGTGCAACTCTAAAATAACTCCTCTGAAACAAAGGCAAAATAAATGCAAAAACAAACTAATATACATCTGAAAACTGCTCTGCTTTTCCCATCCTCCCCCTACACAAAGAGGCTTACAATTAGAAGGACTTAATTAGTTATGAAGGGCAACATGCAACTATATATCTAGAAAAGGTTCAGTGCTGTAGTGGTTATACAGATACTAAACACAAGATAGTATAGTGCCCATAAATTCTTGTTCTGCAAGAATCAGAAAGCTCTTCTCATAACTCCAAGACACTACCTTCTTCAAAAGCACATAACATCTGTATTGTGTGCCATGATTTCCACCACATCCACAGAAGACTAAGAGAACAACATTGGTAGAGCAGACCACTCTCTGTGGAATACTTGAAACATACAGTACTCACATTTAAAGGATTTTTTTCTTGCTTTTATCTTGGGGGTTGTTTTAGAGACTTCTAGACTAACTCTAAATTGGCCCCATAGACTAAATGCCTTATTGTGGTGGAGTCCATTAGATGAGCTCTGGGAGTCTATACTCCAATTTAGTTTCACCCACAGGCATCAAGCACATATGTGCCAAAACCATCCCACAACGAGAAGCAAAGAACAGTCAGTAGGGACAATTGGGAATGTTGTTTTCAAGTGCAATCCTTATTTGCACTGAAATATCAACATTGGCACACACTGTGAAGGCAAGGAAAGATAACAAACTCATAAACTATGCCTTCTATATTCTTCTCAAAGAAGAAAGCCCTAGAAAAAGCACCCAGTTTTCACTAGTCCCACGGTGAGAACATATTAATGCACCTACAGCTGAGAAAGCTTCAAGACAAAACTTTGGAAATGTTTCCAAGGTACTACGTATGAATTCAGATGTTACTTATAGCCCTTTATGACTCAGACCCTGGTATGATGCTTAGTCATGAGTCCTGTGCTTGGAGATGACTGAAAACATTTTACTATCCAGAAGCATCCAAATACCAAATGAAAGCCTATTTCTACCACCCAAAACAATAGTTTAATTCAACAATGATGAGAAACATGAACTGAATTTTGTTTTAAATCAATAGTGAAGGCAGCTCAGTACAATATTACAAACTGCAAAACTGGAAGTGTGAAATGACCCAAAGGGATGATTATAAAGCAAAGTAATATTTTTAAAAAGTTATATCAAGCTAAGGAAAATGTTCTTTAAGTTTCTTGTGCTGCCCTAAGTCTTATTTTCCTTGTGGGTAGGCTCATGATCAAGGCCATGAAAACAGCAAAGGTCATAATTTCCAGACCTGGTGAAACCTGGTGATTTACATTGGAAGCACTAGCAACTCCAGAAAACTGCTCTAGGAGCTGGGTATTCTGGTTTGGATCCTGCAATACCCTAGTATCACATCATATCTTTCAGCAGTTGAACTCCACCCCACCAGGACCTCAGTGGACACATCCACATTGTGCTTAGCTCCTTGACAACCTCCCAGGCAGAGGTTACCTGGCTACCTTACTCTACAGTTTTCCTTTGAAGGAAATGAGCTAGCTCAGTTCACATCAAAGCATGAGGGCAACTCTGTGGATAGCTCACTAGCAACTTTTCCCAAAGGATAATACAGACCAGCCTACACTCTCTGGGTCCTGCTCAGTGTGGTACTCCAAAACCATTGCAACTAAACCCACATTCCTTTCTGTCATATCCCACAGTCAGCAGCATATACCTTAAGAATCATATAATGAAATGTCCACTCTAGAAGACTGAAACACAACCTATGTGTTTCATCCAACTTTGATTGGAAAAACACATAAAAAATTTCAACTTGTAAGGCCACCCTGTGAAGCTCAGAAAACTCATACACTATGAATGTGAGCAGTCTGTTTCAGAGGACAGTAAAACATGGATGTTACCATCCTGCACCAGATGGTAAGGGTAAGATGGTCAGTGGGCCAGGCATCACAGTCCTCGGTGTGATGTATGAATCCAGCATGAATGTACTGGGTGAATTTCAGTTTCTTTACAGGAAACTCCTGGATACCTGAGAAGTTAACTGAGGAGAGCTTGATAGACTATGCCCTTCTTGGATCTGGGATGTCAGTGGAAAGAAATGAAAAGTGTTTGTGGTTATATCACCAAGTGCACCAATGCAAAAAACAGACAGAGGAGTCACTTGCAGAAATGGTAGCACAGCTTCTCAGAGAAGCAAGAGAAAGAATTGTCAATGGACTATTTCTGTAGCCCCTTGACCTGGAAGACTAAAAAGAGGAACTCCTATATAGGTCTCCAATGGAGAGGTGATGTGTCAAAGTCTAGGAAGCCAAGCAAGATAGCAGGACAGTGATTCTGGTGCCAGGTGGCTATAAATTTTCACCTGTGGTACCAGGGTACCAGCCTGGAAGCCTTTGAATACAGGGTGAGAAATACTGCATTCCCACGGCACGTAGGAGGCTTGCACCCATCGTGAGTGAGATCTCTTAGATATTTCAGCTTTGACAGACTACATGATCTAGTAAAGAGATTAAATAAAATATTTATGTCTGTATTCCCACTGAGGACTAATCTAGTTTAAAACCATTATAATTAAGAATAAAGTTTTAATCCTAAATGAGTGGAACTTCAGCCTGAGTAAGGATGTACTCCAAGCTATACTGCCATGCACTTTTATGGATTAAAAGTGGCAGATGCTGTGAAAATAAGAGGTTTTTCTGGCAAGAAAAGAAATTAAACTATGTTGAAAATATCTAAAGCAATACATTTTATCATAGTAACAAACCTTAATTACTCTATCACATTACCAGAAGGGATTTCATTAATCTCTCTGAAAAAATCGTATCAGTCATCCAAAAAAAGTTTTAATGATCAATCTAAAATGGAAGTGAACCAAACCATAGCATCTCAGGATTCCTCATAACGATTCACAGAATATTAACTGATAGTAACACGTGAACTGTGAGCTTGACATACAAGCTGCTACTTTGAAAGCATCTGAAATTCAGTAGATATTGTTTCAAGTGCACTTTTAAAAAGCTGTTCACAGCTTCCTGCTGAAGAAGCAAAATTCAGTTGCCAAGATGAAAAGTCAAGGCAGGGCCAAAAGCAAAAAGCACAAGAAAAACTTTTGTTATAGAATCTTTAAAACCCAATGCCGCTTTTCACTACAAAATTAAGGCTTGATGTAGCTAGTATATGTTCATTTGTTTAACTTTAGCAGAATGAACTTGCACTCGGTTAAGCAGATTCCTTGTGGCAAGCTGTGAGTGAGCTTTGCTCACTGGGGCACTGACTTGAGTCTCTCTCCTTTAGTATCAATTTTCATGAAGTGCATAAGACCTTAATAGTTTTGAGACCTCTAATCCTCAGTCAAATATGGTTAAAATTGGCTGCCAGTTCAGAAATTATTAGAGGACTGTTAGACAAGCACATGAATGGATAGAGGAACAAAAGATCAGTAGATTCAAATAATTTCTTTCCTTACAGAGTTTAAAATAAAAGGGGCACATTGACAGTAGGCTGTGAATCAAGGAAAAAGCTCATATTAATGTTCCTCTTTGATTATCAGGAGTCTTCCAAAGATGATGGTGGAAATGTCATCCTCTGAAATCTTTCAAACTTCATGTGTCAAAATTTTGGTGAATAAATAATAAATCACCCCGTAGTAAAAGCTTTTTTTACAGTGAATAATTGTTTTCAGTAAAATTGATAAACTATATACAAAAATGGTTCTTTGTCATACCTCTCTTCAGGTGAGCAAATATATACCCATATGTAACATACAGAAATTTATAAAGGTATGAAGTTGTTTCTAGATTTAAATCTTCTTCACTAAGTCTTCTTAAGATATGAAAAATTATCACTAAATCAGAAAGGAAATCCATAAGGCATTAAAAATGACACTATGTATGGTAGTCCAAAAATCTGTCACAGCTGGGCTATATACTAAACCATCATTTCAGAGAACAATGAAAATAATTGGATTTACTTGGTATTTGTGTCTGAATGACTTATCCTCAAATTCAGCCTGGGTGTCTGGTTCTATGCCCTTTGTCATTAATCATTCTGAGGAAAAACAATCTTAACTATCTCCTCAAAGCACATGGATAACTTTACTGAAAAAAACGCACCCTGGCAGTTAGTAACAATCTCTTAACTTGTACAGCTATCATCCTGTGTTTGTTGTATGTACATTTACAAAATAAAGCTCAGGCAGTTTACTTAGTCTCTCTGTCAGTATTTAACAAACTATTTTCCTTATGAAAAACCCAGTTCAAATTAGTTTCTCCTTAGCATCCATAGTGTTAAAGATAATCTTTGTAGAAATACCTCACCTATGAATAGGATTTGTATTTTATTTCACAGACCTAACTACAGCAGTCTTCAACTGATCTGAGCCCCACAGCACTCACAGACATATGGTGATGAGATTTGGTAATGTAAATGCAACATTCATTACAGGGTCACTGGCTGGAAGGTGGTGTTAAGATTCTGGGATCAAAAAAGATAAAGTATGATCATGTAGTTTATTGCAAAATGACTCAGAAAAATGCACTGGTATGCACACCCACAGAGCCATACATACTGCTTACACTCAGCAAATATTACCTCTCTTTAAAAAGAAAGGCAAAATAACATCTTGAAAGTCATACTCACACATCAGTTCTGATTTTCACCATTTTATTTTTATATTGAGCTTTTTATTAACAGCAAGATCAAAAAGAGAAAGCAGGGAATAATACAGCAAATTTAAGGAAATACAACCAACAGCTCACCAGTAAGTGAGAACATTTGCACTTTCAGCAAATTGCTAGACTGCAGTGCAAGGATGTGGGATTCCTATGTGCTCAGTAGTATGTATATGTATATGTATATTATTATGTAGCTTAGTAGTTGCTACAGGTAGGACAAGTACTACTGCTTTCCTTAAATTAATGGAGTAGCTAAAAGATCAAAATTAAAAGTCTAAAATTGCTCTTAAATTCTTATCAGAAGTTAGCAGATAAAAAATTTGTCTTTTGAAATGTGAACATCCTATTGAGGTCCTACAGAAAGTCAATGGGCACCACACATTTTCAGCATCCTTAAAAAGAACTGGAAATTTAATTATAAGCCAAGCACAGATCCACAAGGCAAAAATCTAATTCTGGTCAAGGCAGTGGTAACCTCCAGCCTTCAAACCTTCCCATTGATGGAAACATGGTCAAGGTTTCACCAGAAGTTTAAAAGAGGCTGCATGAGTTACTGGAACCATATCTTTCTGGATTGAGCAAGCTCTGAATTCCAAAAAGTTGGTTTGATTTTAAGGCTTGACAGAAAGCTGTGTCCAAACACAGAAACTATCACTGAGAAGATGACAGAAAGGCTCCACCTGAGCCCTCTGTACAGGCACACTTCTCCCATGTCTGCCTGCATGGGCCAGGCACCAGGGCCAACGTGCTTTTGTACAGACAGCAAGTGATTTCCTTCTCTCCTGGCAGTCCCTCATAAAAGCTATCAACTGATCAATGGATGACAGAAGAAATCCTGCTCATGAACTGTGCCAGACTTCTGACAACAATGTTTAACTACCCACTTAAAGAAAAGTTTAGGGAATATGGGGACTTAGTTACAGTACATTGTAATTAATCTTCCCATCCATACTGCCCACAGGACTAAAAAGATTTCTTTTTTCAGTGCAGATGATGAAAATTCACCTAAGTTTGCAATTTTGCTATGCACATTTGGCAGACTGTATTATGGGACTTGCAGTCTAAGACCCCAGAGAACTCCTAGGTTTTGCTACTCTTCCTTTAGGAACAGCTCCCAGCAGCATCACAGATTCTCCTCTTTCCAATTACAGTCCTGCATGGATGAACTGACATGAGGAACATTCAATAATAAAGATTTGCAGTATCAAGCCACAGGGGATGCAATGATGATAGCAGAAAAACTGGAATGATTACTGATGCCTCCTTTTGAACAATACAATGTAACATGAAATCTAGATGAAAACAATGGAGAAAATGAGATTATTTGACTTGCAAACAGTATTTTAAACTGACACTCCAGCCACATATTCCACATGTCTTTAGTAACCCTGTTATGATTAAAACAAATTTTACATTCATTTGCTGCACATCAGTGAATGAAAATTACTCAACCTACAAATTATTTGGTTACCATTCTGTGACATGAATAATTCTAAAACTAAGCTGCTAAGAACTACTTTCTCCAGTTTAAAGGCAAAATTCTGATTGGCATGCCAGAAGATCTGACAGACTAGTCAATAAGGGCAGCTAATCAGTAACTTGACTTTTTGTTCTCCTGAAAAAATTCCTAAAGTTACAGCTTTAACATTACTACATCTGCAGTGAAATTTTTCTCCTCCTTGCTCAATGGTATTATCAGAAAAGACATGTCTAAAAATCTCTTTCCTTAGAGAGAAGTTAGACTTGTGGTGTCAAATTCAGAATCTGTGACACATTAAACAGGGTTTCAGAGATGGCCACTACTTCCCAAGCTTATGTCATGAGGTTTCATTGAAATTCAGTCATTAGGTGTTCATTTGTTGCTAAAACCCACCATGATGATCATGCCAACAACCTTATTAATGGCCTAGGTGATTAGAACACTTAAAACTCAGAAGGAATGGATGAAACCTGATCCAACTGCTCTTCCATATTTCCACAGGTAAGTCGTGGAAACTTATACCTACGCTGTACTTGAAGCACACAAGAGATATTTTGCAATTTTCCCTAAGTTCAGACACATCCCTACGATCACTGAGGAGAGGGAAGGTTTGAATTTAGCTTTGGAAAAGATTAGCCTATACCAGGATATATACTGGCCTGAAAAGAAGAAATATGCCACCTCTGAACATGTGGGACAAGTAAAGAAAAAGGGCTTTTAAAACTAGAGGAAAAATAAATCTAAAAGATGCTTCTTTCTACTATTATGCTTCAGGATGGTTCTACAAGATACTTGCTCTAAGCCTTGTGCTAAGGAGCTGGAATTCTCTATAAGACAAGATTCTGATCTCCCTGATGCTTCTACAATTTAGATCTACTGAGCTCTGAAAGGCTTTCTGCAATACTGGCAAGTGCTTCTATGCACAATATTTCTGTTGTTCTACAAGGAGAACTGTGAATTTTGAAATCAACAGTTTGGATTGTTACAATCTATCTGTATTTGTCACACTGCATTTCTATTTAATATGTTTCCTTTCAGCGGTAAAATGAAATCTAAGGAACATTAAAGGAAAAGTTGATCAATCATTTAAATGATGAAAAAGGTATGGTCACAGTATTACACTTCTAGCATGATCAGTGCAAAAAGGTATTTCCAGTATTAATTTCCTTTTGCACTCCCTTCTCTCAATTTGAGAGACAATTCCTTTTTCTACATGACTTGAAATACATCAAGATCATTTTAATCCTTAATTAACATATCCTGAAGTTAGCAATTCCTTGCTTGCAACAGAACTTTCCTTTGTATAATTTTGTCAATGAAAACTATTACACTTGAGCCCATGGATTTAAATGTGCATCAATCTGTCTTGTTCACACCAGTTCAGTGAGTAGCTCCATTACAATTAGTGAGGCAGATAATATCTTGATCCAGATCCTACAATTCTTTTAATTTCAGCATACCTAATGTAAATAGGATGATATATGTGGTACAAGCAGTGAAACCGAAATACAAATGAATTGCATTCCAAGCTACTTTGATGATTAAAACCTTGAAAAGTGAATTTTATTTTAGTGAACTGAGAAGACTTGTTTATAAGGCAGCCTGTTGAATCATCCCTTATTTTCAAGCCTGCAGTTTTAGGAGCTGCCTGAACAGTTCTGTTCATAAGCCTTAGAAGTAAACTGATTTATGGAGGGACAGAATAGCTAGTAACACACATGCAAACATGAAGACACCTTGTAAGACATCGTATCAGTGTTTTATAGTCTGCCAACTATGGTGTATTCTAAACTCTGGAACCCCACTATCTGCAAAATGTTCTGTTTTGGGCGGTTTCACGTGAGTTTCTGTTCTCAAGCAGGCAGCCAGTCTACTGACTTTTCTATGAAAATCAGATATTGCTTCCACTTATGTCAACATTTATGTCAATCTGCTTAAACATTTCATTAAGGGATATAATTAAATATTGCAATTACATAAACAGTCCAGCATTTTAAAATCTATGCCCTTTTATCCTTAGGCAGGACAAAGCAACACATAGATTAAAAGAAATGTTCATTTCCAGAACAGCAATAGCTAAAGCCAGACAAGTTTTGTCCAAGCACAGAGTTTACAGCTATTGAGTGCATTTTCATTTTATTTGTACTAACAGCTGTGATTTCTACACATATTTTGCCAGTTGGAGGACATTTTCCTCTGAGTAACTAATCATGCCTCCAAGGGCCTGCGTTAGCAACACAGACATCCTTTTAAGGGAATAGAAAACACCATCTTTGCTACAGCCTTGACCTAAACCCAAAAGAGCAAGGCCCTTGGGGTCATGATTTCAAGCAGCACTGCCCGTACCTTTTCCCTCAGTCATGTATTAGATCATTACTTCACCACTATGGGAAAAGAAATATGAACAAGTTCACTTCTACTTTCATATTTCTCATGAGTTCAGCAGTTCTTAAAGTCTGATACATAAAAAGGTCTTGTTGCAGACTGATTATAGGCTGGTTGCCAGAAAGATCAAGTAAGGTATTTTAAGCTTCATCAACCATATGGATGTGCCTTGTCTCTTTAGAGGATATATTTTTCCCTGAGGATTTTCAATATTTTAAAGTTCTACTATTCAGATTTTTTAATAATTTCAGATAAATTTAGGATGACTAAGACTTATCACAGAAGTCCACAAAATTGACAGCAATTTTCCAACAGTGCTGTGTTCTTGGATGTCAAATTTCTTTACCTTGTGTGGCTATATATTTATAGAATGGGTAAAGTTGGAAGGAAACCCAGTGGGTCATCTGGTACAACCTCCCTGCTCAAGCAGGGTCATCTAAGAGCACATGGCACAGGATTATGTCCAGATGGCTTTGAGGGAGACTCCACAATGTCTGTTGGGGAGAGGGCAATGTGTTTCAGTATGTAGTCACCTGCACAGTAAAGTTCTTCCTCATGTTTAGGTGGAACTTCCTGCACATGGGAAATTTCTGCCCATTGCCTCTTGTCCTATTGCTTGGCTCCACTGAGAAGAGCATGGATCTATCCTTGGACACTCTCCCTTCAGATACTTGTAGACATTTATAGGCCCCTGTATTTAAGCCTTTCCTCACAAGAGCTCCAGATCTTAACTGCCTTTGAAGCCCTCAGCTGGACCAGCTCCAGGACCTCCATGTCTCTCCTGTAATGAGGAGCCCAGAACTGGACACAACACTCCAGATGCAGCCTCACTAGGGCTGAGTAGAGGGGCACATTGTCAACTGTAGATACATTAGATAGCAATTATTAATAAGTGTTTAAGGTTTGTTGCACTTGATTAGCTGCAATCAAGCATTTCTTGAAAAGGAAAAGCTGATTTTGTCTTTGTGTCTCAAGGCTGAACATCAACATCTTCTCCTGCCCTTTAACACAAACACATTTTGTAATCATATCTGCCAGTCTTCCCTATCTACTTGCCTTTGTTTTCTGTTGGACAAGAGACTCTTGATTTTGCCACTAGTTAGATGCCTGATGATCTGATATAAGTGTAGCTCTACTTGGCTGACAGGAAATTCTGCTGAAAATCAAGACTCTCATTTTCTGCCAGATGTACAAATAAGTTCAGGGGTTGTCTTTAGTCCCTGAAATTACTGTAGAAGATTTTCCCTTCTGGTATCTCTACCCCACTTTTAAACTGATTTGACCTGCAGATTACAAAGGGATGAACAGTGACTCCTGTGGCATGACAGCAGAAGCCTTGATGCTTTAGTGAGCCAGGTTAAAAACTGACTCACACATGATCTCAGAAATTGCTGTGTATGATATAAAGGCTGCTGCATGCAAGAAAAGCTGTCCATCTGGGCATTTTCACTAAGGTTTTACCAGATCATGCTCACAGGAGGCAAAAGAGGTAGCTCTAAGATTTAACAATCCTATCTTAGTATCTTCCTATTTCCACTATTTTAAATTCCCTAAAACCAGTAAAGCCCACCTCAAAAGGTTCCACAATGGGCTGCCAGTTTAAAGCTCTAGTAATAAATAATCTTCTTTCAAGCCTCTCCTATACATACCTGAAGGAAAAATGCAATGAATTAAACAAACAAGATGTTTATCCTTTGTAAAGTGCAAATGAAATTGGAAAACTGGGAATTTCTCCAAAATTAGAAAAGTTTCCTGAAAACATTCTAAATTTTAGGTAGAAAAATGAAAATTTAAAACACTGTAATTAAGCACACAGCAGCCCTTAAAAGCAGCCCTTAAAACAAAGCCCCAAATATTCTAGAGAAAAATATATATTAGGTGCATGATGACATTCACCAAATTTATTTCTCCAAAATGTGTGACCTGAGCAAAATGTTAGGAAAAACTGGAGTTTTTACTATCT
Source organism: Pseudopodoces humilis (assembly GCF_049639895.1). NCBI lineage: Eukaryota > Metazoa > Chordata > Aves > Passeriformes > Paridae > Pseudopodoces > Pseudopodoces humilis. The sequence goes on from NC_142200.1 coordinate 17,466,628, forward strand.
CACAGCAACTTGAGAGCACACAAACAGCACAGGATCAGTGAGTGGCATAGTCTGTATGCTCTTTGTCAATGATATTGTTAACAGTATCTTCAGAGGAGGTGCAGCGTATCCAAATCCATTTCAGACCCTGAGAAGTCTCCCTATAACTTCCAAGAGAGCTGGGCACTGTTTCACATGAATTATATTTCCCTTATAGACTGATTTGCATTTTATTGCCCAAGTTAAATAATATCAAAACTTCTAAGAAGCACAAAATTTCCTAGAACCTATGTCCTGTCTTGCCTTCATTCCCCAAAAGCAATCCTGTGTAGAGGCATACAACTGTAATAAACTAGTTTTTGGCAAGTTTTTCCCACCAATTAAATTTTATCTATTAAAGTAAAACACGTCTGTTTGATCAGAACTGAAGCTTGGAAACACTGCTGGGAATCTAGCTCCTAAAAAGTCTAGTACAGAAACACCAACAGAGTTTTGTAATAACTGGTAATTTACTGCACCTCACAAGTTTTTCTTGGAGGAACACAGAGGACAAAAATTTTCAAGTCAGTTGTATTTTTACTCAAATATCAGCAGGCCTTAGGTATAAGCCTTACCCAATGAGCAGTACGCAATGCAACACACGTACTTCAGAAACGACCATCCATGTGCACAGTCTCTCCAATTATACCTACTGCTGCATTTGGCATCAATGCAAAACAGGGTGTTGGCAAAGGTAGAAGTTCAACAGGAAATTATAGCCTCTCTAGAGAGCAGAACGAGCAGCCCCTAGAAACAAGGTACATCCACAGCAGCAAATATGATGGTATAGAGCACACCTGCATTCAGCGGATGCAAAACCTCTTCCCATGGAGGAACACAAAAACTGTCCAAATTTTCCCTTTCCCTACTGGTTCTGTTTTGTTCAGGAAGCTCATCCATCTCTTAGCAGACAAAACATAAACCTAGAGCTCTATTTACATACAGTCACAAGTTTACCATTAGGACTAATACCTTAATGCATACCACACCCCCCCCCCCCCCCCCCGCCAGTGTAATTGCCAAAAGGAAACAGTGAGCATAATTTGCTCTCCTATGTAACTACACATGCATAAAGCATATTCTTCTACATGAGGACTGCTAGGACAATTACACTTTACTGAAAGCATATGCTGTTGCTTTTAAATGGAGATGTGCTCATATCATGTGAAGGGTAATGTAAAAAAATATTATTGCTGTAGTTGTGCTTTGCTTCCTGACCAAATTTGCTTAAATTGTGACGCATCACTGACAAGATTTCCCTCCACTCCTCTAGGGATATATATTCAGTATCTTGGGAACACACTGCCATAAGCAATGGTTCTTCTCAATATCCATATGCAAGAATATATCCCACAGTTTTCACTATCTGGATTTGTTCCCAGAATAATTTCAAGAAATTTCTAGGCCTTTCTGTACAAGTAAACTTTTCTAAAATACTCTTTGGGAATAAACTCTAGAAGCAGATAGGTCATGAACACTGGAGGCCAGCAGGAAACAAATTATTAGCAAAGTCAGCATTTGCACACTTGTTCTTCCTTAGGACTTTTTGTTTAAAATTAATGACTTATTGGTAAAATAATGACATCATCCATTTTGGCCTTCTGAGCAGTCTCTTAGGCATATCTGTGGTATCCAACTATGTTTGCCCAACACCTTCATTCTTACCTTCATGATGTTTCCAGAGTTTGTGCTACCAATACAATGCTCTGACTTATTTGATTATATAGAGAATTAATTTCACATCACCTTCCTGTCCACGTGAGAACACCAAAATGATTCTTGAATAAAATTGTGTCACATCCTTTTTTTCTGGAAAAAGAAAGTGCCCTCAGGGATGCAGTGAGTGGGCTATTGGAGAAAATTAAGTGGCAAAACAGAGAAATCAGTGATCTATCAAAAGACTTATTAATTCCTCTTCCCATGGGAACTGTGGCGTGCTTTGCTTGACATTGCAAAAGATTGATAGGTGTGAATTATACTCTCCTGGAGGTGAATACCAAAGCATATTAAAAAGCAGTACCATTTCAATTGGATTTCCCATGTCCTACCCACTGAATCAAGTTTTCTTCCATTTCACGTATACCACTAATCAAAACTTTTTGACACTAAAAAAAAGGATGAAAAATATTAACAGGAAACTGGAGTGGCAAATATTTGGAGAATAGAGTCTTCATTCTTAAGTATTTCTAAAAGACTGTCACAATAAGTGACTTTTAAAAGTATTTCATACATTAAAATAGAATATTTATTTACCTCATTTGATTTAAACTTATTCTGTAACTACAGTAAATTTATATTTACATCTGATGTAACTATGGATCAAAATTTACATGGAAATATTTGCTTGAACATAATTGCACTTGCAAGCATTCTCTCCCACTAATAGCCAAACTTTAATCTCAATCTATCCTGACAAACCACTGATGTACTGCTAAACAACTTGGCAGGCAGGAAAAGCAATATTTCAACAATTCTTCAAGTTATTGTTGTCTCAGCACAAAAAAATCCATACTTACTTTATGAAAAATATTACCAATCTCTAGGGTGTATAAAAGAAATTTGTTTTAATGCAGCAGTTTTGGCTCATATTAAAAGCATGTTGAGATTAATTTCTTTTTTTCTTTTTTTGAAGGTAAAATGAGTTAACACTGCCAACACTTACAGAAAAAGTTCTAATGCTCTTAAGCACTCCATAAAAACCCCCAGGCCACAAAGTTCTCTTTTAGTGACAATGTAGGTATCACATGAAACTCTAAACATCCAATAATTAACATTTATGTACTAGATTCTTTTTTGCAAACTTTAAAGTGTAATCAAGAAATTTAATTTCTACTTCCATTCTAAAACGTCCTTTTCATAAACCGACACTATTTTTAGGATACAATCATCCAGTTTGATATGATATTAGAAGCAAAGTGTCAATAAATACATGCATTTTTATACAGTTTTGTAAATGAATATTGAATAGAATACTGCCACCTTTTGGCTATGATCTGGCCTTAAAAATGCAACTTCTTTGTAAAATTTCTAAAAACAGTAGACATAATAATTGTTCTGAAGAAATCAGTCTGTCAACAGGCTAATGTTATGCTTATCATTAACATACTGTTGATGTAAGAATAAAACTTTTCATACTGAACTGCATAGTATTACCCTATTATTTCAGGATAATGAGCAAGCACTTTCACAAGGGCTTTTGTCTTTGGCAGAAAAGACGCATCCATAGCTTTGACAGCAAGTTAATGGAATTACTACTTTACAATCACAGCAATTCTTCTAGTGCTTAGACTTAAATAATAATACTTCACTGCAATTAATACACTCAACTTCATAAATATTGAATCACAGACTGATTCTCAGAAAATTCTTGCTAATGAATTGAGTCTAATCATAACCTATAAGCATTTAAAAATGCTTATATGATGACAGGTTAAAGGCCTGTAAGTATTTCAGTAACCTCCAAAAAAAAGACTCTAAAGTATTCTACCATGAACAAGATGCTACTATAACATGCAGTGAAGAAGAATTGGGATTTGGGATTAATCCCTGGCAAATATTTCAAGTCATTGCAGAGAGATTCTCCCAACTGTGAGCTAATCAGGTTTCAATTTAATTCACTTATGCTGAATAAATTAAATAAGAGGATTTGAGCCATCTTTAGGGAAGAGTTTGCTGATTAAAATAATAAGGAAAATAATACTCCCTTTTTTTGTTTCAGTATTTGTTTTATCAGTTGGGGTGTCTGGTTACCAAGCTGCACAGCTATCACTTCTCTACAGGCTACTTTAAATCAGATCCTATAAGTCTACAACATGTTTACTATGAATTCAGTTACTCTCCAGTTTTGCACTGTCAGAAAAAATAACTAGTAACTTGATGAAAAATACAAAATCCCCACTAGACTGTTCTAATTAAAAGACGAACCATACCCAACTCCCTGTAAAATGCCAATGTCATAGTTAAGTGGAAAAGAATTTTCATTTGTAAGCATTTTCATAACATTATGCTTTAAAGAACACATTAAACAGCAATAACCACTAATTATTTTGCTACTGTAAAGGTAGTGTTCTTGTATCCATTTTCCTACTATTGTAAATACCTTGTATGTCAAATCTTTGTTAAATCCTATCAGAATTAAGTAGCAGAAATTCACTAGACTGGAAGCTTAATTTCCATCAAGTATAAACACTTGAAACTATCCTGACAACATTTTGGATTTTCAAGATATCATTCACATTTAGAGAAGAACAAACAGCAAGATTCCTACACTTTTAGCTACTAATGCAGTAGTTTCCCCTTTTAAACCAATCCTATGTCATATACGTGCATTTTTCCAAGTATTGGCTATTGGCATAGGAAATTTTTACACAGGGACCTAAACTGTGCAAGCTCAGTTGAAACTTTTTATACAGAAAATTTGTTCTTCAGAATTAAGTAAGTGTACAAACAATTTGCTTTAGACACTTTCTTCCCTATTTATCCTATTCCAAACTTTTTTTTTACTGAGATAATCTGAAGAGGAGAACTAGGAATATTTACAAAATGCCTGGCTTTTGGAAACAAAATTTAAAGCAGCATTTAACTTTGACAAATAGCCCTCACTAACCTTTAAAAATTTGCCTGTAGGGATAAAATGACAAATGACTCTCACAATGGGACTTATTAGACTTTTAGAATATTGCTCTAACAGGGCCTTTCAGGAAATACTGTTTCAGATTATATCAGCACTTCCATTTTTCAGGGCCTAATAACTCAGTTTGAAAAATATAACCAACCAAAAAAAGCGAAACAAAACCACACACAAACTACCCCTGGGGGATGAAACTTAACACATGACGTCATGAATGAACCTTGCTTCAAAATTTAAAACATATAAGTTTCACAATATCCTGTGCCTGTATGTAGCTCATGATGCTCATGATACTTCAGAAATAAGAATATTGCAAAAGATTAACATAGAAAATGGAAATGTTTTCAGTACTTTGGGAGGGGAAGAAAAATTTGACCTCTTTAAATGTCTTAAGGTGATTTAACATAGTGGTGAAAATGCTCTGCTGCTGATGGCAGTATTAGCTGTTACACTTATGTTCTGGTCCAAACCTTGTATCTGTTTCAGATCCTTTAAAACCACTGAAGTCAACAGACAAATCCCATTGCCTTCAACAAGTTTGGATGCAACTCCTTATAAACTCCTATAACTTATATCATGCCACAGACAACCTGTCTATGGGATATACCAGACATTTAGAAATACCAGTCCTTTTAGGCAAGAAGGGAGCAATTATTATCTAAGACATCATAGTCTGATGACTGAAAGCAGTAATACATGTTGTAGAGATCAACTTTTGTATTAGAAGTTCAACAGTGAGAAAGTCAGCTTCCCCTTCACCATCCTGGCTGAGGCTGCATTCAGAGCGGGGATTCTGAGCAAGTTCACAGAGGTGATCACAGCACTAGGGAGTAGCTATTGTCAGATGGAAGAGAAGCCCACAACCACAGGGTGATCAGTTGACAGAAGTCCCTAAACAATTTCTCCTTCCACTGCATTTTCCTGAAGCAGCCATGTTTATCACATATCTGCTAAAAAACTTAAGTGGTGGACTTAGTAGAGGGATGTTAATTTTAAGTTAGTATCTTTATTTCAGATACTCCTTTAGTAGTAAGAATTGCATCTTCCCTTTTTAATCTACTCTTTCATTATAAAATTTTTCAAGGTATTCTTAAAACTAAATTTCACTGAGAGTTCAAACTGTCAAGGTCATACAGTACAATTGATAGTGAGAATAGAAAAGCTGGAAAATGTAAGAAAGCCTGTCTCTCAACCTTGACATGGAGCTGGCAACAAATTCACAAAGGGTGCCTCAAAAAAGAATTGAAATACAGTAAGATAAAATCCAAACCAAACTTTGCCTGGTCTTTGCTTTCTGTATCTTATACCCTTCTGATTGGAACACCAATATGTGCTCTGCTTCAAAAGCACTGAGTTCATCTCACATTTTGTAAGAGAGCAATATCTTTACTATGGCACCTTCTTGACCCTTTGAATATGTCCAGACTGGTCTACAAGCTTTGTGGTGATTCTTGGTCCCAACCTCCTAAATATCCAGACCCCATAAATAAACCTGGATTTCCTACCAAAAGAAAGAAGTACACTCACACATCCTTCTGATGTGGAAAAAAGATGACAAGATGCATACGCAGTACAGAGCTCTTCATGAGCACAGAGAATTTGTTTTCTTTTCTGCCCATGAGCTACTCACCTATCTTTAATACTTTAACTCATGTCTTGATATATGACTTGTTCCAGCAAATATTTTAGTTGCTATTTCTCTTATTCATTTTTATCCCTATATGGATCTCCTGTGCCATCTCCCACATTGTACCCCACTAAAATTGTCCTTAGCATATTTCTTTGAGTAGTCTTTGTGTAATTTATTATCTCCATATGATCGTCTAGTAATATTCTTACACAACTTTATCTCATGTATCAATCATCCATTCTACGTATTGTCCCACAATTATCACAATGAATGTAGGCTACTGCAGCTGTGGAAGAACAATGCCTTCAAAGACAGCTCTCAAACAAAAGGAGAGAAATGAACATCTTCACCACAACCCCCACCCCCGTGAGAAATTGTGCTTTCCACTGTCTTAGACTCATTACCGACTGGAGGCCCCTACAACAATTAAGTACTCCAAGAGACCAGAGTGAGGTCAGATCTCTTCCTCTTTTCCTGGTCCTGCCACCAAGCTATTGTGCTAGCTCTCAGTAAGTCTTTATCATCTCCCTGCTTCAATTTTCCTCCTCAACAAATGCGCCTAAAATGTTATCCCTCCTGGAGAAGTTAATTTGAGATGAGTACAGGGAACACTGTAAGATTGGAATGTTTTTCTTGTGGTTAGCATGGTGACGCAGTCCACTTCCCATGGACAAAGCCCGAGAACAGGCAGGGCTTCTTTTTGTATTTTCAGGCATCTTTGATGCATTACTGTTGCAGTAAAAAAAATTAACCAATAGCAAGCAGGTGATAAATCTGTCTATACCTGTGTGAATATCTGAAACTGAATTTTATGCGTTCAGGAAGACTGCTAGTTTCCACTGGCAACTTGTACAGTCTGGATATAAATTTTGATAACATTGTGACTGAATAGCAACACATCCAAACTCCTCCAATTAATACAGAGACAGAACCCCCAATTAGGAGGCTGATCATGCATTGTGCTTCTACACAGACCACTTGAGAAAATGGGGACTAGGGGCCTCAAATAAGGTTTTCCTGGAGGAAAAAAAAAGAAAAAAAAAAAAAAAAAAAAGACACGGCTTTGGAGAAAAAAAAAAGAGGCCTGGAAAGAAGGCAGTGAAAATCTCAGCTGAAGGAAAGATCTCAGGGGTCAGAGGGTATGCGTGGAAACAACTGCCAGGGGGTGCTCAGGGACTTTGGGCTGTAATGGTTGAGGCCAGTAGCCACCAGCAGTGGCACACAAAGATCCAACATGGCTTTGGCTTCAGCATTCCTGGGCCAGCCGTTACCTCCTTGCTGGGAAGGGAAGCCAAGACCTACTAAATATAATGCTGGGGTGAGCAAGTCCATGTGAGAAAATCTAATAGAGGGAAACCGCTAATCTTGCTGGTTCTTGAACGAACCTAAGTAAACAGATCCTGTATGGGCTGTTGGTTCCTTTGCCTTGCCCATGACCATTACAGCGTAGTATTCTGCAGCCTGTAACAGAGTCCCATCCTTTCTGAACAAACGCTGTCTGACACTGATGCACAAGGCTGTGGATGTATGAGACTACTGTGAATACAGCTTTTTTGTAGGATTTGCTATGGTGGCTGTCTGTGATCATTATCATGACCTCATGAAGACAGGTACAGTAAGGTACAACCGTTATCCACGTGTGGAATATACTGCCTGTATTTATACAGCATGTTCATCTGACATCTCCAGATTGCCCTGTAAGCCATTTTATATAGCCCAGTGCTCCGACAGCAAAGGCACCTAGCACTACCTGCAAGTACTCACCACCACCCCTTTCCAAGCTACTCACTTCTGTGAAACTACTACAGGCAGGCAGGATGAGGCTTGGTAGCCCCCATCCTGCCCTACAGCAGATTTGGAGAATGGACATGGGGCTGCTATCTCTAACACCCCATCTTCCATGCTACCAGCCAGCCTAGACTTCAACTAATTGAGAAGGCTGACAGCAGACAATAATCCTGAGAAATTACAAAGTATTCCTTCAGTAAATGCAGGTAAATATGCAGCTGCCATGAAACAAAAGATTGGCTCTGATTTTAATTGTAAGCTCTTCCTAAGTTACCTGAAATGAATGTCCACACCATATGCTCACAGTACCACATCTGTCCTGTCCACTTGCCTGGACAACAACCCTAAGTCTCTCTTCTCTCAAAATCCAGCTCTGCTGCATGAGAACTCTACCCCATGCAGATGAAATTACTTATTTGACAACCTCAGCTGAGATGTAGGGTGAGCTGTTTTAAAAAAAAATAAAAATTGTACCTAGAAAAGTAAAAAGTAGAAGAGATACAGCTAGCTCCCTTTCACCTTTTTCTGATTCTGAACTCTTTTCTGATGTGAATTTTTGGCCAGGTCCACAACCTGATTACAGAGCTAGGGATTTTGAACCTAAAAAAGACAGAGCATGTATGAAAGCATTATACATCTCTCTTTCCCTGTTCCTCCCACTAAGCTCCTTAGATGGCTTACTTGAGCATTAATTTACTGTGGGATTGACCTATCTATTTATGTTCCAGTTAGCAGGGCTTCTAAGAAAGTTGTGTCATGCTTATGTTAAGAGCTGTGGACATCTGGGTCAGAGCTGACCAGATCCTAATGAACCTAGAGGGCAAGCAGGGGTTAAATTTGGGTGTTACTTTTGCTCAGGTACTTTAGAATCTTGTACTTAGGAGCCAAATTTAGGGTTGCCAATGTTACACATTTGCAGCCCTTATTACAGCAATATAGTATCCTTAAGTGTGATAATTACTGAAAGGAAGATGACCAATAACACACAAATAAAATAAAAACTAATGCAGTAGTAAATAAAGCAGTAATAAAAAGTTTACCATTTAATAAAAGATGAAAACATAATGAAAATTAATTCCACAGAAACTGGTACTGCAGGACCTACCTCACATACATGAATGTGACAAAAAATTACCCTCCCTTACTCAGAGAAAGCTCAGAGAATATCTTACATTTCATGAAATATACCCGCTTGATACATAAAGCTTAAAGTTTACAACCCTTTTACCAAAGTCCTCGTGAAAAAAAGTCAATCCTCTCAATTTTCTATAAATTAAAAAGTTTTTTAAAAGATTTTAAAATATGGAAACTTGGAGGCAAATGTTTTAAGCTAAGATAGTTTCAAGCTCCATTTTCATTTAAACAATGAAAAGGGAAGCAAATACTTAAATCCAAAGAACTGTATCTGAAACAGAAGTCACGAAACTCATACCTATAACCAGATTTATATCAACTTCAGATGGCTTTCAAATGATTGTTTCAAAAAGTCTACTGATGTACATATCATCTTCAACTCAGATTTTCATGTACAATCATTCCATGACTGCTTAATATTTCATGATTGAATCTGAACTGATATAACAGTCAAGGATAGAAAAAGAATATACAGTAAGCACTGCTTACTGTTCATTAGCATGTACAGTCCTTTTCACATACAAAGTTATCAGGACCCAAGGGAATGGACTGAAGTTGTGTCAAGAAAGGTTTAGCCTGGATATTAGAAGAAGGTTCTTCATCCAGAGGGTGGTTGGGCACCACCAAGCACAGGTTCCCCAGGAAAGTGGTCACAGCACCAGCCTGCCAGAGTTCAAGCAGCATTTGGACAATGCTCTCAGACACATGGTATGACTCTTGGGTATGCTCCTGTGCAGGGTCAGGAGTTGGACTTGATGATCCTTGACGGTCCCTTCCAACTCAGCTTATTCTGTGATTTTGTGAAAATATTCACTACAAGTTGTTGCACATTCATTATATTGAAGCTGTTTTGTAATAGCCTATTATTTTTCCCAAATGTCCTTGGGGGTACAACATTTAAAGATATTTCCCACTGGGAAATTTCACATTTTCCCCTCCTTTTTATTTCCCTTTCCTTCTTTTTTTTTTTTTTTTAAATAAAAGAGGGAACAATTTCCAGGTACTTAATGCATAACTTATTGTACCTCTAATGTATAAAGCTGTTTTGAAAAAAACATTCGAACATGCTTATTTTGAAAAGCCTAATTTTTTGCTCTGATCTCCAGCTCAGGTATACTTGAACTCCAATGGTTTTTCTTCAAATCTCTCTCCTGTGAGCAACTTGGGATTGGAAAGCAAAGCTGGTTTCTTTCATGCTCATCCATCATCACCAATATTAGAGATCTCAGACTAAATTATGCCCTTCCTCATTGATTCCAACACTCTGGGCTAAAAAGCTTTACTTACAATTTCCTTTGCCTTGTTTTGTATATTTAAAGTACACTATGTCATACTTACAGAGCCAAATTCATTTATTCCTTAGCAATCCAGCTAAGCTCACTGAAGTATTCTGTAATTCCCAGGCATAGTTCTGCCTTAAAACATGCATTTAAAGTCTCTGTTGAAAGCACAGAATTGGACAAGCTGGTAACACTTGAGATGCATGTATTATTTTCAAATAAAATTATACTTCCTTCTATCTTTTCTTGTTACCACAATGAACATAATGAAAATTGTACCAAAGGGTGGAAAGGAAAGGACTATTCCTGTGTAAAAGGTTCCCCTCTCCATTCCTTTCGTATTACAATAATCTCTAAAAAAATCAGGGTAATAGACCAAGAGCAAGCCCATATTATATGGTTTTCTTAACAATTATCATTTTAACCCTATCATATGTCAGTATATTAATGCCTGATGTAACCTTTAAGAAGATATTAGTCAGCAGAGACATCTGCATTTGTAGGAGATTCACCTCTTAAAACTTTTATTCCAACCAGTATCTTGGAAGTATAAGCCATGAAAAAGGGAATACTTTTCCATATAAGCGTAGTGCAAACATAAACCCCGTTTCCCTACAAAATAACTATCTTTTCACTTTGTCTTGTTCTTCCCAATCACCTTTGTGATGGGAAAGGGAAAGTATTTTATTTACCTGTTTTACAAAAACCTAAGTTTGGTTGGAATATTGACAGAAAATATATTAGAACTGATTGACTGGATTCACGAGATTCAAATCATCGTTGAATCTTGCAACACACTATCTTCATAAATTGTTTGAAGTATTTTATAAGAGAAATAGTTTAAAAATGACAGAAAACATTGCATTGGAAGTTGAGGATAGAGCCTAACATAGTCTAGAGCCCATTGGTAAAGTACCATCTGGTAAACATTTCTGCCCTTGGCTTTTTAATATGTTCACAGTTTCAGGTGAGGAAAACCTGCTTATCCTAGTTCCAGTAGGAAAATGCAGAGTAACTCCACTAATCTAATTATAATTACATTAGACAAGTTCTTCAATCTTCTTAAGCCAGAAAAAAATGTATCAAATAATTACAAAGTTATAATTTTGTACAGAATCACAGAATGAACCAGCTTTGAAAAGACCTCCAAGATCATTGAGTCCAACCTATGACTAAACACCACGATGTCAACTAGACCATGGCACTGAGTGCTACATCCAGTCTTTTCATAATCACCTCCAGGGACAGTGATCACCACCTCCCTGGGCAGCCCATTCCAGTGACTAACCACCCCTTCTGTGAGGAAATTCTTTCTAATGTTCAACCTAAACCTCCCCAGGCACAGCTTAAGACTGTGTCCTCTTGTCCTGTCCCTCGTGGCTACACCCTCCTTTCAGGGAGTTGTAGAGAATAAGGTCCTGCCAGCTCTCTCAGCCTCTCCTCATGGCACTTGTATTTCAGACCCTTCCCCATCTCCACTGCCCTTCTCTGCACCCACTCCAGCACCTCAATGTCCTTCCTGAACTGAGGGGCCCAGAGCTGGACACAGCAGCAAGGTGTGGCCTCAGTGCTGAGTACCTGGGGACAATCCCTGCCTGCTCCTGCTGGCCACACTGCTGCTGATACAGGCCAGGTGTCACTGGTGTTCTTGGCCACCTGGGCACACACTGGCAAATATTCAGCTGCTGTCCACCAGCCTCCCTGGGTCCTTTTCCACTGGACCACACCACTTGCATTTTGGACTCTTGTGTTTCGTAATTTTCTTTTTTTACAAATAGCTTAAATAGTACATCAACATAATAATAGTTTTTATGATGATTCAACTGAATTATGAGATACCCTCTTTGAGAATTTGAATTCTATCCAGAAAGAGTTAACAGCACTGAATTCCTCTAGATGATACATTCTTGATTTTAGAAATATTTCTGTTTTAAGCAGTGTAAATATTTATGGAATGCAGGATTTAAAAATTGTTTTCAGATACAAAGTAAAAAGAAAAAAGATAGAAATATAATTTCTGAATTACAAATGCCAAAAAAAAAAAAAGAAAAAGAAAAAAAAGAAAAGAAAAAGAAAAAGCCCAAAACAAGTTACATAAGGTTTGAATCATATCAAAGGATGTGGAAGAAGTTAATAGATTCAATTTCCCTTTGATAATGTGAGACAGAAAAATACTTTACTATGATTTCCTAGTGATTATTTACTTCTAGCAATTCAAAGAATGTTGGATTTCACTGTCATGTTAACAATAAGAAAAACAACAACCAATTATGTAAACAGAATCCTTCAGATAAAATTTCCTCACTATTTAGGAATTATGAAATCAAGACTTAGCCCAAGCAAGATACATTCCTGTTGATTTATTTAGGATAATCTTCTAGATAATTCTAGCCAAATGGCTTTTATTTCATGAACCAAACTAGCAATCTTAAGTACACTGGTGTTAGGAATCTTAAGTACAGTGGACTGAACTTCCAGAAGGGAAGTACTTCACTACCTTAGAGGATTTCAGCCTCAAGCCTGTTCTATGTCAAAAATGAAATTTGGCCTAGAGGTACTACACTTTGTGCAATTTCTCAGTCAGGTGTCTGTGCAAGAGCTCAAAATAAACCCACGTTTCCTGTAATTCAGTAAAGACTGGCTAATACTGTTTTGCCATGAAAACTTACATGCATTTTAGAAAAATTTTCACCAAGAGGCTGAATATATATCTCACTAGATGATACAGCTAAAGCAGTTACACACACTCTTCTGAAAACAGTAATCCTTTACACATAGGTGTGTAGCAAACATAGCAAAGTATGTTTCACTTAGGGAATTTAACAGTTTTCCTGACACTTTGCCTTGGCACAGTATTGTTTTAATGATCTTTCTCTGAAAGTTTCTCCCCAGCTAGTTCTTTATACCTTTTCACTCATTACTGTACCTATTTTTTGCAGTCATTCATCAGCTAAAACCAAGCACTGCATGGGGCCTTGGATTCTTTAGCATTTTGTAGTGCTGAGTGTCATCCACTGGCAACTCCACAGCCTGGCTTCCACTGGCAGCTGTGTCATCTGACTGTCATGAGGAGAAACCAGTGCCAAGTTTGAACAGACCTTGGTGAAACCCACATTGTTATTATGGAAAAAATACTACAGGAGGATAGTTTTCACCATTAGAGATTATGTATGTCGTCAGTGATATGTAGGTATCAAGGTAAACAGTATCTACAACTGCTATGAAAAATACAAGGTTGTCTTGCAGATAAAAAGGGATTTCCCAGATGATGTTCTGAAAAGAGTGTTACTAATACAAAATTACACATACCAGAGACTTATAGGAAAGCGTTAACAATTCAGTGTCACATGAAGAATTACTTAATTCATGCTGCACACTTTTTTTCCTTTACAGGGCATCATTAAGATGCAGTGAAGTTTTACCTTTAAAAACCTGTCACATCCTTCATTCTGTAGCCTTTACATCTTTCTTTTAAGGTGGGGAGAACATCACTAGCTGCCTGAATAATGACTTAGTAAATGCTATGACCTTCTTATTCCTCACCTCCAATTTATATTTAAAACAAACCATCCAAGTCTAAAATTAACCTGTACTACAACTGTATTAACTTGTTATTCCACATGGACAGCAATTGTAGCTACCATAGACATAGTCTGTAGTTATGTGAATCACTAAACAAACTATTATGCCTCCGTTCATGAAAGGAAAAGTGACAAAGGTTTTAGTTATGCTTTATGAGAAGAGATGAGGCTTGACTTACTGGCTCAATTATGTGTCATGACAAAAATCACTAGAAAACTTACCAATTGTAACAGGAAAAGAAACCTTTTATCTTTCTGGTGAGTTAACATGGTGAATCACAGATTCATTTATGTCATTTATGTTGGAAAAGACCTCTAAGATCTAGTCACCATTAAACCATGTCCCTAAGTGCCACATCCACACACTTTCTAAGCACCTCCAGGGATGGGGACTCAAACCCTTCCCAGGACAGCCAGTACCAATGCTTCCTTACAATGGCTACAAGAAATATGCAAGTTATCATCAATATTACTGATTCTTCCATTTCTGTTGATAACTCAGCAATACAATTCTGCACTTGCTTGGATTTCCCTGTGTAAGCCACTGTCCAACAGCTCCCCAGCCTTTTTCCATCTCATCTGGCATGGCCTCGCCACGGAGAGTTTGGAAACACGGCCAGCTCGGACCAACCTTAACAAGCTTTTCACTTGGTGCCAAGGACAACTTAGTCTCCTTTTCAGATTGTCATTACCAGATTAGATCAAGTCAAGCTCACACACGACGCACAGAGTGTGGTGGCTGGACTCACAGCTGCTTTCAGGAGAAATCCCACTTTATTAAGCTGGAATGCCCAAACCATCGCCCAGCATTTGCTCACGCGCTCCAGCGGCGCTTTCACCCCAGGCAAGGCGCGAGCAGGGCCTGGCCCCAGGCCCACGGCGCGCACTCGGACGGGGCCCTACAGCCGGCCCTACAGCCGGCCTTACAGTCAGCCTTACAGTCAGCCCTACAGCCGGCCGGGGCAGTGTGGGCAGGGGAGCGCTCGGCCATCGCCCCCGTCCTCGGCTCCCAGCCCCGCTGATCCCCCCCCCCCCCCACCACAGTGCGCAGGCGCCGGCTCCCCGCGGCCGGGGGCGGTACCGCGCAGGCGCAGCGCGCACAAGAGCCGCGTCACCCCGCTGCCTTTCCTCTCTCCCGGCGCCAAGATGGCGGAGTACGACCTGACCACCAGGATCGCGCACTTCTTGGACCGGCAC
The DNA here is from genome assembly GCF_049639895.1 of Pseudopodoces humilis. Taxonomy (NCBI): domain Eukaryota; kingdom Metazoa; phylum Chordata; class Aves; order Passeriformes; family Paridae; genus Pseudopodoces; species Pseudopodoces humilis. The sequence continues at coordinate 17,481,886 of NC_142200.1, forward strand.
TTGGTCTTCCCGCTGCTGGAATTCCTCTCCGTCAAGGAGGTGCGTGTCTCTCCTAAGGGTGGGAAAGCCGGCTGCGGGAGCGGGAGAGTGGCAGGCCCTACTGCCGGTGCTTCCCGTGGGCCTGGGTGCGCCGCGGCCGGAGCTTCCTCCCGTGGGCCTGGTCGCTGCGCGGGCCGGGCGCGGCCCGTGGGGGATTCGGAGTCTCCGTAGGGCGGAGCTCGAGGCTCCTGTGCCGCGTGAGTCGAGGGGCGAAGTGTGTGGGGCTGCCCAGGGAGGGACGGGAGCAGAGCCCAGAGGGGGCCTGAGGGAGCCGCTCCTTGATCACGCCGCGCAGCTCCTCGGCCGCTGGCTTGCGAAGTAGCACAGAATTCCGGCACTTTCTCTGTCCTCGGACTTGGTGTAGTGTCTTTCCCTCAAGTATATTCGCAGAAAGGAGAAGCCAAAACTCTCCTTGCAGCCGCAGTTCGCAGCTGTGGGACACCCTCCATAGCCCCGCGGCTCTTGGTGCTCGGGCCGTCCCGCAGCCGGAGCTCAGGGCGGTCTGTGAGGTTACGCCAATGATACCAATGATTAATTTTAATTTAAAACCCACGTCATCACGAATTTGTGTTGGAAAGAGATAAAAGTCTCTTCTGGAGTTACCCCTTGTTGGTCTTCTTATGTACATTTTTATGTCGTATTGCTACAAAGAACCTAGTAATGCTGGAAGTACCTCAGGCGAGCGCTTCAGATACTTTAAGCTCTCATCATTCTAAACTATTTTAAAATGAAAGAAAAATATGTAAAGTTAAAGAAGTTTTGCGTTTAAAGTAGGTCTTATTTTAGCTTTCAGAAAGGAACTGATGAACCTTTCGTTCCTTGAGACAACTTGACCTAACCAGCTGTCAGGTCTAGCATGTGGAGTTTGCTTAATGCCTGTCATCTTGGGGGCATGTTTTACATTAGTATTTTTATGTCAGCTGAAGTTAATTAAACATTTAATTTTGTGGCGTTAGTTTTGAGCAACAGTGTTCAGAGCTGAATTGAACTTACACAGATTCTGTATCTGAGATATCCGCAATTGTTATGTGGTGAGTTGTAAAATGGCTCCTGTGCGAATATGTTTTTGAGGAATATACTGGATTTGGCCCCTGCCTACATCTTCAACACCTAACAGCAGTTTGCAACTCATTGCTAAATTATGGAGTATAAACTCTAAGAAACAATTTGAAAAGTTTAAACGTACACCATCCAATTACGTAGCTGTTATAAATTTGTTCTTATGCTATAAACTTAGCAACATATTTTAGATTAATCTGCACAACAGTTGAATTGTAAGTTTAATCTTGTGCATTTCTTTTGAAATCCACTTAAAATAATTAACTGATTTTCACTGTTAACTATTTTTTTGTTGAAAGTGTTCAGTACTTTGGAAGAGAAGTATGATTAAGGTTTTGTTATATTTTAAAATATGTATGTAATTTTGCAATACATATTACTTACTATTCCTGTTAAGATCCTAGTAATGTTACTTCTAATTAGCTTTCATAGACAGCGAGAAATATTTGGTGTTTTGTCAAGACTGAAAATGCAGAGAGGCTTTATAGTAAGTTAGCTTAATGACTGAGCTGTGAGATTTGATATTTAAAACAATTCAATTGTACAGAAGGCCATAAACTGTACCATAGAAGTAATACATAATATGAATTGAAACTCTTCAACGCTATTCAAATGAATGTGTTAATAATTCCTGTTTCAGATATACAATGAAAAAGAACTGCTCCAAGGAAAACTGGATCTCCTTAGTGATACCAACATGGTGGATTTTGCTATGGATGTGTACAAAAATCTTTATTCTGATGAAATTCCTCATGGTAAGCTGCTCATTTAGATGTAAACCTTGTTTTGAAACCTTTCTGTCTAAAATAATAAATAACTAGTAGTAATTCCTTGTTGCATCCAAAAACTAGAGTACTGTTTAACTTCATCATTACCAAAAAGATATACAATACTGAGACAAATAGAATGCCCTAATCCTGGGAAGCTGGGGTTTGTTGTTCTGTCAGGAACTCAACCTTTGGGTTACCTCTTAAGTATTTCAGTGCTGATTTGGTAATTTCAAGCACTTTAAAGCTGTAGCCTAATGGAGTTGCAGTAGCTTTTCATCTGTCAAATTAAACACGTTCATAAAGATTTGGTGTTACTTTGTGACTTTTTGTTTAAAGCATCCCATATGTTAAGATTAGAGTTGCATTGTAAATAATTCCATTGATCTGTCTGTTGCTGATATTTAGGCTTTGGAGAGATTTTTTTTGAAAAATGTGTTTTCCTCAGAGTTGTTAGTATAAGAATCACTGTATCTCTAGAAGAAAATAAATTTAAGGTTATAATCAATGTGATCTCTTGCCATCTTATCTATGATTTTGATAACTTCTCTGTTCACTACTTAAATTTCTATCATCTTGAGGAGCATTTGGGAATGGAGAGAAAATTAGATTACCTAGCTTTGTCTAGTTTCTATCCTTCATTGGCATTTTGATTTTAAGGGTTTTTTCCCAGTTCTTTTTTTTATGGGTTGGGTGTTTCATTTTGTTTGTTTCTTCCTGACCTAGTTTTTCAATATCCACTGTCTTCCTGTTTCTCCATCCTTTTTTTGTGCTGGGCAATTCCTCACCTTTTTCTTAGCTATTGGGACGACAGTCTATTTTGCTTGCATCTTAGGAGGAGGAGACTTGGGTGCTATTGCATTCTTCCTCTGTGTCTTGCTCTTTTCAGGCTCTTGAAGCTGCAGAGATGGTCACTTGCCTCTTTGGAAGAAGAGAATTGATAGGCTTATGGACATTGGAGTCAATGTTTTGACCAAGTCTCTGCTAGCATTAAGTGTTATGATTGTGTCTACTGTGATACGTGGGACTTGTTTCATGTAATGATAACCAGAGGGTTTCACTTCTGTAATCTAAGAAACAGTCGTGGTAATTGCTTCACCTTTAGGTTACTTAACAGTTCTACTGATTAAAAAGGTCAGGCTGTATCAAGGTTATAAAAAAAAAAAAAATTCAAAGCTGAATAGGTATTAATCTTTCTTTCCCTCCTTCAGGCTTTTAAGTGTTGAATTTTACTGTTACCAGTAGTAATTAAGGAGCAAAATACTAAAGGAGTAAACAACACAAGCAATATCAATTCTAGCAGACTTCGACGAAGTAACTATTCAAAATGTCTCCAGAATTCTGATGATTATAGCCAGTTACCTAATCAGATTGCCTTAGATTATAACTTCATAAGGTCACAGCTGAAAGAAAGTTGAATGAGTTTGCTCCCTTGGCGAGCTCTGTGTTCATTAAAGACCAGCAATTTCCACAGTTTGAAAAGAGTATAAGAAAAACACTACATCTCTTAAGATTTTACATCATCAGTTTGGCAGGGTTGTGGTTTGGGTTTTCTTGTTTTGGGTTTTTTTTTTTTGTATAATGACTTACTGCTGTTTGATATGTGGCTTTTATTCAATTAACATCAGCAAAGCTAGTTCTTTCACAGAGTCAATTTTTCAGGGTGCTTGCTCACAGAGCTTCCTATGCAAAGGCCTTAACTTCTGACATCTTTCTAATATGTGTCATCTTCTTGTGCCAGTGCTTATCAGAATGTGTGTATGGACAGGTGGTTCTTACTTGTGGAATCACTGCTTTCATTAGAAGTTTATACTATCCTTTTTTAAGACTTCACTATTTAAAATACTCAAAACTTAAGTTCACTTACACAGTTATAATTAGAAATGTCCCTGCACAATTTATAGTTGCTTTTGTCTTGTCTTCCATGAGATCAACTTACAATTACACACCAAGGAGATGTCGCAGGAAAACATTTTCGTATTCTTAGTAAGTCAACTGAATGTTTTTTCTTTCATCTGTTTCCTCTTCCTCTTTTATAATCTCAAGAGTCAGCTGAAGGTGGAGATAATTTCTCCTTATTGGAGCACTTCCTGTCAGGCAAGTTGTTCTTATATTTAGGTTGAGTCACCATTATGGTGTTAGCCACCTTGGATGTCTTGTTCAAGTATCTGTGTAGTCAAATCAGGAAAGAAATGTCAACTGTTCACCGTGGCATTGACTGTTCTGGTGTGTGGCTCACTTTCACAGTTTCCTGCATTTATCTCCTGGGATTTATTTGGTCTTGGCTTCTCTTCTCCCATATGTTTCTTGGGTCACGTGGCCAATGCCAGCGTGATTTTTCCGTGCCTTTTTTAAACATACACACTTTTCTGAATTTTGTTTAAGTCTTTATTTTATTGCATTGCTAGCACTTGGTGAGAAATTTGGGGATCTATGTAAAATAATCACCCTAAAACTCTTAGTTGAATTTCCTAACAATTTTTCATAAAGGACTTAGTGTTTCCGTTAAGCACAGAGTGTTCAAAATCTTAATTTTGCAGGTTGAGCTGCTTGAATTTTTTCCTGTCAGTTTTTAATTAAGTATGCTCTAAGTGTTCTTTCAGAGCTTCATCATCAGTCAGAAGAAAATCTATCTTATGGTATCATTGGATTGTTTACTTTTTTGCAAGTTTATTTGGAATAAGTGAACTTAGTTAAAGGTTGTTTCTCCTTAGTGGAAGCCTGAAGATACATTGTCTAATGCAGACTCTGCTCCAGCTGTACCTGCTCTCTGGTGGCTTCCACACAGGAGGAGAAGAACCATATGTTAGAAGTTTTTGTTAAGTTACAGATTTGTTATATACAGCTAGGTTTGATACTTGACTGAGAGGACAAGTGAGGCAGGAATTGGGAAGATGTGTTCAAGTGTCAGCACCATGTAATTACAGGTTGGTTCATGTAAAAACTTAAAGCATTATATTAAAGTCTTTTTGTTTGTGTTCAGCTTTGCGTGAGAAAAGAACAACTGTTGTTGCGCAGCTGAAGCAGCTTCAAGCTGAAACAGAACCTATTGTCAAGATGTTTGAGGATCCAGAGACTACGAGGCAAATGCAGTCCACTAGGTAATTTCTAACGTAATTTGTAGGGGTGGCTTGTTGGTACCTCTCAAGTGTTGCTTCTAGGAATGCTTTCTATGTAGCAACTGCAAGAAAGACATTTTTATTTTCGTGCAGTATTTAAGTAGTGCTCGTGGTCAGGTAATTGAAATTGCTGGATACAGTTTGCTCTTCTCAGTGCTTTTACCTGTTGTGCAAAAGACATCTGTTGTTTTAAATGTTTGTGAATCAACTTGGTAGAAGTGACAGTCATCATCCAGTCAGTGCAGTCCAATCACTGGCACTTTTTTGTTTGGCTTTCATTTGGTTTAGGTTTTTTTGGGGGAAAATACAGGCTGAAACAGTTCATATTTTCTTTTCTACCTTCTAGAAAAGATTATGGAATGCCATATTAGTCTGGGAGGCCTGGTGGATGAGCATTCTCATAGCACGTATTTCTTTAGGGTGTTCTGTCCTTTTCCTGCTTACTCACTCCACCCCCAAACTGTTCCAACCTGGTTGTGTAAGGTAGTGCTCATAATAGTCTTTTTAAGATGCATCCAATTTCTTTTAAATTTTCTTACGGGTGTAATTAAAATAGGAAGGGTTTGTCTGTGCATTGCATCTAAGGTCGGAGTTTCACCATGGTTAAGCTTGAATTGGGCTCTGTAGGAAAGAGTTCAGCTGTACTCATTGAGGAGTAACTGCACCTTCAGCAGAGAGGTAGGCAGGTATTTGTTTCACATTAATTACTCCTTGTTTTCTTTACATAGGAATCATTGTTACTGCTGTTGTAAATGTGTCTGACAAATTGAAGTGTTGATTGGATCCTGTCTTCAGCCTTACCTGCCCTAAAATTTTAAATAGAGTATATGGTATCAGAGAACCTATGGCTTCACTTGAATTTGAAGGTGAAGCCTGTACTTGGGTTTATTGTTGGCAAGTTTTCTGCATCCACCGATAGAGAAGGCTTAACATTACTTCTGGAATTTCTTAGGAAAGTATTTAATGTCCAAACTCTTCTTTCTAGGCTGCAGATACCTTTGTTTGTGAACAAAACCCCTGAGGAATATGGGTCCCTCAAGGGGCAGGAGCTTGATTAGAATTTACTTTGTTTCAAATACACATTATAATACTTTTTGTTGCCTCTGTTCTTTTTTCCACTCTTCTCATTGTTTTCAGAATTTGTTATAGATCAGTTTTGATTTTGGTCAGTGCAGAAATGGTGAGGTGCAGTGTATTATGTCTCAATGCACACACAAAACAAGATATCAGTAGGAATCATGAAATCTGTTAGCTTTGCACCCTATCAGAAGTTTATTTTCTCTCCTCGTACCACCACAACATACTTAAGCTTCTTCTGTAAAAACATTGTTATCTAAGTAAGCTGCCTTTGTATCTGATGTCAAAATGGATGTTCATGTCAGCTAATTACATGAAGAAAAGAAATTGCATTTGTTAATGACTTGTGATTGTGCAAAGCCAGGACTCACTTGCTTTTGGAGGTATACCTTTGAAAGTGAAAGTCCCAGTTAGGCAATTGAGTGTGTCTTAAAGAAGTCTTCTTCCACAACTATTCAACTGTAATTGAACATACAGAGGTCTTGTCCCATTCTTGCTTTGCCTTAAGGCAGTTTTTTTAATAATAATTGGCATAGAAAAATGTTACTGAAATACTAGCATTTCATGGGAAATGTGTTCTGTTACTTGACTTTTGATTCACAGAAGTTGATCAATAGAGTGTACTTCAAATTGGAAATGCCTTGTTTGAGAGTAAGAGTCATGCATGGCATATAAAGTCATGCCTAAAGCTATAGAGTATTATCTCTACTACTTAACTGCAGCAAGTTTTGTTTTAGAACTGGTATGTGATTTGTGTTTGTAAAATATCTGTAAACTTCACAGCTCAGAAGTTCCAGTTTTGGTTATTGGCTCAGCTGTAGTTCTAATCCAGATTATTTGGGTTAGATAGTAATGGGTAGAATTGGGCTAAAATAAGTCCTGTCTGTCTAGACCTGAGTAGTGTACTGTAGATAGTAGAAAGAAGTTTTGATTCTTTTGGGAATTTCTGCTTGTGATTTTGAATCTGTATTGAATTCAGATAGCTGCATATTACTGGGAATTCAGATCATGACTTTTGATCCATGATGGGAATATCCGTGTTGGGAATATCCAACTCTGGGAAATAATGTGTAAAGGAGATTTTGCAAGTAGAAGTCTTTTCAAGAATAAGCCAAAACATTTCACTTCTCTGAATAACTGTTGGAGGACATTGACTTTAAAATTAGAGTAATAGTTAGTTCCTTATCCTTAAAGTATGTTTTACTGGAACAAATCCATGAGATTATTCAGTTGCTTTCAGAGGCAAGACTAAGGATTGTCAATCTTGGCTCACTTGGCAATTTGCCATTTCCCCTGTAGAATCTTTTATCATAAGTTCTAATTAAACAGATTAACATCTTTACAGTCAGTTGATTTCAGAGTAAATGGGAAAATACTCCTTACATACAGTTTTTACAGTCCTTTGTCCCAGGGAATTTAAGGCTTGCCTCCTGGATGCTTAAACTTCTGTTTGATCTAAGTAATATGGCTTGTTCTTTTAGTATTAGTGTTAAATAAAAATCAGTCTTCAGAGATGTGATCCCATGATCATAGATGTTTAGAACTTATTAGTATGATTCTTTTTTATGGTTCTGTGTTCTGCACATATTTGCTGTGGTAGAGATTATTGTGACCCACAATGTCTCAGTTCTAACAGTATAAGTTTCCTTACTACTTCTATTTACTTTAATCTTCGTAATTTTTTTCCCCATCTTCTGTTAAAAAGGTTGCCTAGAGTAAGTGCTGTGATGTTGGAACATGAGTGGGAAGAGCTCTAATTCAGGATTTAATTTTCCTACTGACAGCTAAGAATGCTGTCAAATTTAAAACAGCCTTCTGCTTCTTCTTAACTGTAGTTATTGTTGCAGGTGGCAATTATTACTTAAAATAAGAATAATTTTAAGATTTTGAAACTATATGTCACAGTAATAGATGACTCAGCAGCTGCTCTTGAACAAGTGGAGGAATGTTACTTTAAATTCATGCTTAGTTTTTTGTGTTTTACCTTTAAAATTGTGTTGCATTTGTAGTGTTGCATGGTGGCTATCAATTTATTTTGTAAAAGCAGTGCTTTCTATCCTTTTATTATAGAGATGGTCGGATGCTGTTTGACTATTTAGCTGAGAAGCATGGGGTAAGTGTTGTAGCTGCTGGAATTCAGTTCTAAGTATGTCCACCCAACCTCCTTCACAGCTGACAGTGTTTTGACCAAGTATGGCCCAGCGTTTTTGTTCTGTCCCCTGTCAGTGTAGCTAACAGGTAGAATTCCTAATACTAACATATTTAAGCCCTTGAACTTCTAATTTTATACAAACAAACAAAAAACTGAAACTTAATGCTGGCTGCACCTGTGTAACGTAGGTGTGCTTTACTTTATAATGCAATATTTCACCTTTTTCCAGTATTGGTATAAACTTTGATTCCATGGCATGGATTGAGAGTATAATAGTTTTCTGTTTTGTTTGTTTTTTTTTTTCCCATGTACAATGTCTTTTGAAAACCTACAGATTTCAAATCTTACTCTACTATTAAAATTAGCTTGTGACAGTGTGGTTGGTTTTTTTTTTCCTAATGAATAAAAGCTTTTATTGTATTTCTTTTCAGTTTAGGCAGGAGTATCTAGATACACTGTACAGGTATGCAAAATTCCAGTATGAGTGTGGTAACTACTCAGGAGCTGCAGAATATCTCTACTTCTTTAGGGTTCTGGTAAGTTTTGATCAGTTGTTGGTTTGGGGTTTATTTTTTTGTTTGTTTATTCGGTATTATTTTCAATTACTTAAACCAGTAAATTGTCAATATTCATCCTTATCATTTAATACTTTATAGCTTTTTGAGGCAATTACTGTATGCTAAAGTTTACAGTAATGCTTAATAATCATCACTATCCAGCAATTCCATTCTTTTCAAGTAGAACTCAGAATTGTTCTTTAAATTTGTATGTCTTGTAACATTTTATTATAGGATACAATGAAATGAATACTTATTTTTAAGAATACTTGGTTTTGGTCACAGATGTAGTCAACAGCAGTGAAAAGCTTTCAGGTGGACTGAATGTGAAATGCCAGCTTCTTATCTGAGCTCTCATCTGTCCTCTCTTGAATTCTGTGATGGATTTAAGAGTATAAGTCATCTCCCTATGAAATGCAGACAGCTCAGATGATAAATGTAGAGCCATATCCATCGTCTCTGAAGCAACTCTGTTCATCTTGTTGTAATTCATATCATCTGTTACTGTTAGGAGTGGATTTTGAGAATAAAGATTTGATGTCTTGAAAGAATCTCAGCACAGTAAATTTATTGTTGGTGGTCGGTGAATGTGCTGCTTTATTAACAAATGGGGATTTAAGGTAACTGCTTGAAAATCTGCATAATCAAGCACATAACTGCTTGAAAATCCACATAACTGGAACAGCTGCAGTATCTAAAAGCAGTTATTGTTAATAGCTACATCTAATTAAGTGGTTTGGAACTGGAGTATGTTAGTTAGCCTTCTCAAGTCAGTATCTATTAAACTGGCTCCTGGGTTTCCTGGAAAATACACAGCTTGTAAGTCAGTATCTCATAGATTTATGCAGTGATTACTGAAAACATGCAGTGGTTCTTACCTTGATGCTTTTTCCTTGCTAGTTTCTATTCCCATCTAAAAGTAATCTTAACTCTCTGAAATACTGCTAGAGTAAACCACAAAAATTTCTATAATTGACTGTAATTAAAGAAGCAAAATTGGAAAACGTATCTTTAATCAGAAGAATAGGGCTTAAAGTAGGAATGAGTTGACTAATAATTAATCCAAATTTTGATGCTAAAGCTGAGTTTCAGTGTTATAGGTTCCTTTTATGTGGCAGGAGAGGAAATGAAAATTATGTATGTAGGGTTTGTGGGCAACTGTCCGTAATTCTTCATGCCTTTTTTCTAGGCATGGCATTATGTTCTTGTATGTCAAGTAACCTCAAAAAATGAAGTACTGATTTTGTATTGATAATAGCTTAGTGTAAGACTTCTATTACTAATTCTGATAAGAGAAGATTTGTTTAAAAGCCCAGTGTGATGAAACATAGTCTGTGAAAGAACTATTGTAACCAGTCTGAGAAGAGAATTTGACATTGTGAATGACATAGTGCAACTCATTCTTCTGTAAAACTAACACAGCTTGACCTTAGGGCTACCCTTCCATGAAGTTCTACTCCTGCAAAGTTGTAGTTCCACTTTTCTATAACAAGTACACTTCTGGGCAAGGCATTAGCAGGAAGAGTTTGGAATGCTAGCTTTTTGAAGGTGGTTACCTACTATTACGAGTTCTTTAGGAGCCTGCCTTGTAATTACCTTGTTTTACTAGTTTAGAAGCATTTTTGTGTGGTTGAACAAAAAAAGAAAATCCAAAATAAATTTGAAACAATGTGTCATCTGGTGCTCCGACTTTTTTTTTTAATTTAAACTGCAGCAGCATGGATCTTTTCCTTTGACATGATTTCCTAGTTTTTACTTAAGAAATTTTACTACTGTTTTTTTTTTTCCATGCCTAAACTGTTTATCTGAAAAAAAACAGCCCACTTAATTTGGAGAGTTAGGACTGTGCAAAACTGATAAATGAAAAGTACTGCCATAAAATACCCTTTGTAGTTTTAAAAGTAAGTAATAATTTTTAACAAAATACTAAGCATGTGACTTTGTTGCTATTGTTTACCATAGGTTCCAGCAACAGACAGAAATGCTTTGAGCTCTCTGTGGGGAAAACTGGCATCTGAAATCCTGATGCAGAATTGGGATGCAGCTATGGAAGATCTCACAAGACTAAAGGAGACAATAGATAATAATGTAAGTAAAATCTTGGGCATCTTAGTGAGGTGAGAGGTTAGAGATGCTAGTACTCAAGTTTTACTATAAATCACTTGCAGTCTTGTGTTATCAAGAAAAGGTTATCACCTTTTCAGTTGATACTTTGTTACTGGCAGTGGGAGAGTCAAAGGATGCATGTGAAGAAATAATGAACATTCTTTTCCAAACTGCTTGCCTCTTAACACCTTAGGTTCTCATCTATACTTTCAAATATATTTCCAGTAAACAAAAAAAAAATCTTAAGGATATGTTTGAGGGCAAGGTATTTTGCGAAATTGCTGCTTAAATTTTAGATACTTGTACTATTCATTTTCTGGAAAGGATAAAATGCTTGTAAATAAACCATGTTATATCATGAAGATAGCACTTTTGACAGAAAATGCAAGACAGTTTGTATTTGGAAAGTTTCCAGCTAATTCAGCTTTCTTGACAAAAATCTTCTGAGTTCAGATGAGTACCAAGAACTTAAGAAGGAGGGTGGGGCTGCAGTACTGATTCAAAGTAATTTATGAGAGATGGGACCTCTTGGTCTTCTTCCCCTTTGCTTGTGGAACTTCACTAGTATGAAGTGAAGTATGGCTGTATCAGAGATGTGAAAATTTTACTCTCCTGGAGTCTTGAAAAACCAGATTTTTTTCTGTCCTCCCAGTCATTTCTTGCCTATGTGACATATAATTAATGTTAACAAATTTTCTTCTGTGATTTTGTTGTCTTTGTGATTCTGGATAGTTATAATAGACCATTTGACTTGTTCATTAAGCTCCCAAGATTTTTTTTGGATAGAATCATAGCAGTGTGTCATCATGTTCTTCTGAGTGAGGATTACTTGCCATGTCAGTTCATCCTTAGTGGGTTGTTTTGCAGTCTGTTTGAAGTGCTTTTGAAATTTGGAGCTAATACAGGTACTCGGAGCTGAACCCTTGTTTGTCCATTATCAGCAGGTTTAAATAAAGATAATTACATTTCTTTTATTTTTTTGGCTGAAAGTGATTATAGAGCTTCATCATTGTCTGAAAGTTTATGGCAAAAAAAAAAATCTTAGGATTTAAAAAGGAAGTAAAACAGAAAAGGTGAAAAAGCCAAGTAGTTACTCAGATCACATCTGAAGAGTGTATACAAGGAGAAATATTCAGAATTAAGAGAAGTAGCTTGGGTTAGTATGGTGTCTCGGAAAGCTAAAAGAGCTCTGCTGTTGCCATAAAAAAGCAAATTTCAGGAAACAGTTTGGAATATAGTATTGGAAAATTTATCTTGCTTATAACTTTCAGTAGATTTATCATTGAGATGACAAAAAAGCTGGAGGTCAAGCTCAGCCTGAGAATGATGACAGTTACAAAGAGCTGGTGTAAAATAACAATTTTGAGCAATTACAACTCCATGGATTAGTATTCAAGCAAATTTCGTGTTGTGCTTGACTTGCACCGATATTATGTTCTCTCTTAGTCTGTCAGCTCTCCACTGCAGTCTCTTCAGCAAAGAACATGGCTCATCCACTGGTCTTTGTTCGTGTTTTTTAATCATCCTAAAGGGAGAGACAACATCATTGACCTTTTTCTCTATCAGCCACAGTAAGTTGTGTTGTACTACATGGGGGTCTATAAATCAAATTGAAGGCAAATGATGAATATGCAAGCTTGCTGAGCTTAGGGCTGCAGGCTGAAGATGTTGTTCTGTTCTGATTTTGTGAAAAGCTATTTTTACAAGAATTAAATTTATAATGATAATATTTTTATTTTATAATAATTAGAAGTATTTTTATAAAAATTAATTATTTTAAAATATTTTTGAGGGAAATCCAGACTAAGAATGAGAATTGAAATACTGTATCTATTTGTAAGAGGATTGACTTACATGTAGATCTAGCAGTTTTTGTTGCCCTCCTTTGGATGCTCTCTTATAGCTTGGTACCTTTCTTATGTTGTGGCACCCAAAACTGCACCCAATACCAAAGTGAGGCTGCACCAGAGCAGGACAGTCCCCTCCCTTGCCCAGCTGGTGATTCTGTCTGATGTCCACCAAAACACAGTTGGCCCTTCTGCCTGCCAGGACACACTGACTCATATTCAACTTGTTGATGAGGACCCCCAGATCCCTTTCTGCCCTCCAGCCTCTCATTCCTCAGTCTGTAGATAGATCCAGTGTTGCTCTGTTCCAGATGTAGAATCTGACACTTGCCCTTGTTACACTTAATGCAGCTGGTGATCATCCAGCCCTCTGATTTCTTTGTCAGGATCTCTCTGCATGGCTTCTCTGCCTTTGAGGAGTTAACAGCTCCTCCCATTTTAGTGTCGTCAGCAAACTTCAGTATACCTTTGAGTTCTGAATCTTATCTGTGTTTTTTCTTTCTAGGTATCTCAATGCAATTCAGACGATGTGCCCACATATCCTCAGATATTTGACTACTGCAGTCATAACAAATAAGGATGTTCGTAAGCGTAGACAAGTGCTGAAAGATCTAGTCAAGGTTATTCAGCAGGTAAGGACTGCAGTGTCTGATATTTTTTCCCCTTTTTTAAAGAGACTTCATGATAACTTTCTTCTAGTGGTATACTTGTGTTGGGATTTGAGGTGTTTTGATGCTTGTTTTTTGTGAGTTTTTACTGAAGTAAAATGCATATCAGTCAGTGGGAGAATGGAATCTTTTTTTTCTCCTTTCATATACATGAGCAATTTATGTACACATACCTGCAGTAGAGTATGTATGCAGTTTTTACTTACTGTATTATTAAATGCTGGAAATTCAGTGAGATGTGAAATGGCTTTGGATGTGATTTTTTCAACTATGTGCAATAAGTTGTATGAATAAGGGTTCTTTCTTACATTTCAAAACCACTGAATTGTGCGTGTTGATTTGAGTTCATGTACATTCTCTTGAAAATGGTTCTGTTGTCACAATCACGTGAGGACGGAGATAAGAGCAATAAAATAGTCACTTGGTAGCAACTAATGGGGTTATGGCCCAGATTTTATGTGAAAACAGCAATTCACTTGTGTACAAAACAATACACTTCAAACACTTGATAATGTTGTGCATAATAAACATTGCATCTGTGTGTGTATATAGATAAATGTGACAGTACAGTTATTACAGGCTAGAAATCGCTAGCAAACCACTGCAGGCATTTGGGCAACTACCTGTGCAAAGCACAGGCAATGCAAAGATCAAATTTTAGTCAACTTAATCTGTTTTTAAGCATTAGTGTTCACAAAAACTAGCATGAGAAGCAATAAATCAGTGGTGTTATGACTTATCTTTTATGTTTATCTAAAATCTGTTTGTAACATTGAGCTTCTAATATAATATGAATTTCTAATACTTAAAATAAGTAACATTTTACAGTTTCTTGCTTTTGCTTGCACAAGTACTCTTTTCAAAAATACCAATTTGGGCTTTGGTTTTGAAATCACATATCAGATTTCTCAGTATTCTTCTACTCTGATTCATAATGCGAAATGATGTTGTGGTAGAGTTTTTATAGATTTGAAATTTATGTGGTACTGCTCTAGTAGCAGTAAAAGATTGTTTATACTTGCAACATCTTTGCAATTACTCATTTACTGATAGGTAATTTACTGATAGGTAAGTAGTTTGTTTATTGAAATTAAGAGATGCTAATTTTAAGACCATTTTGCAAATAATCGTTAACAAGTGTAAATCTGATGTGAAAAATACATATAAAACTGGATTTTTAAACCTAAATAATACAACTGTAAATACAGTTCTTTGGGGAAGGAAGAAATAACTTTGATCCATAAAGAAAAATATCTCTCTTAGGAATTCCCTTTATCTGTTACCTTATTGTATGCTAAAGCAGATATTGTTACATATTGATTTAAGCTGCATAAAATATGCATTAGAAACACACATAAGGGGATATTTTTTACATCTGAATTTACACAATTGTATGTAGATGTAGCATTGTGTCTGCCTGGTAACTGAGAAAGTTGAGTAACTTCTGTAATGCCAAAATAAGTTAAAATAATTTATGTATAGAAAATAGTATTTTTGCTAGCTATGTTGTCCATGAAAATAATCATTCAGTTTAAAGTATGAAAGATTTGGTTGTTGGAGTCACCTTTGAAATCAGGATTTAGGAAGCCTATGCTATTATATTTTATGAAATTTGGAGGTTTGATACAGAGATAGCTCTAGTCTCTTGATATTTTCCTAACCCAAAGATTGCAGCATTAAATGCTGAAGGTGAAACTACACCTCTGGTTGTTTAACCAGACTGTAGGGAAAAAGCATATTTCTGTAGCTTTTATAAGAGGAATTGGGAAGTGTAGCTATTTTTTTAAGGTGATATATTGGCTTCCAAATAATGTGTCCAGTATTATTTTTTTTAAGAAGGAGTACTTGAGCAGTCACAAGGCCATTGGAAATGGTCTTGATTTCTAATATTGTTCCTAATTGGTTTTTTTTTTGACAGGAATCCTACACGTACAGGGACCCTATCACAGAATTTGTGGAATGCTTGTACGTTAACTTTGATTTTGATGGAGCGCAGAAGAAGCTGAGAGAGTGTGAAACAGTAAGACTTTAAATATTTATAAGACTCCTTTTCCTTTAAGTAAAGACCTCTAAAATTCACAGTGGACTGCTGAAGTGTTTGAAGTGTTTGATTCCATTACCAGTGCTTTCTGATAAACTTTAGTTCATGATTGGGTGGTGCTGGGCTTTTTGACAACTTATTTTGTAACACTTAAACGAGACTTACTGTTGAGGATCTAGCTTTAATGTTATAATAATGTTTAAGAAGTTCTGGAAGAAGAAGCAAATAGGTAATCATGCATTTGGCTGAGCTTCAGGTTTTCCATTAAAGTTTGAGAAATGCTTGAAGAAAAGCTCAGATTTTTCTTCTGTTATGAAAGATGAGTGGGGAGTCAAATTTTGTACTGAAAGGATCTTCAGTAGTTAGTACAGCAGTAGAGTTTGACCTTCAGTCAAGTTAGGTCCTTACTCTCTTCTTGAGTCAGACCTCAGTGATCATGGTTATATGCAGTTGAAATTTAGTAAGGTACTGAACAATGAAACAATGCAAAATGTTGCTAATCTATAGCTTTTTCGCCACATCTTTGAACATAGCAATAATATTTTTAGGTATACTATGGGCTGCTCTTAGTTATTGGCAGTGTCTTCCAGTAAATTTCTGCTCACGTTTGCTCTCATGTTCCCTTTCTGCTTGCACTTACAGGTGCTTGTGAATGATTTCTTCTTAGTGGCGTGCCTTGAGGACTTCATTGAGAATGCCCGTCTCTTTATATTTGAGACTTTCTGTCGCATCCATCAGTGCATCAGTATTGGGTAAGGGGATGTCTTCATTCCTCAGTTCAGAAAATCAATCATGGAGGGCAGTTTTACAAACAGTGCAAACTTCAGGAAGTATTCAATTGTCAGGTAAAATCCTAACTGAAATTTCATTTGGATAGTGTTCTTTCTGGTTTTATAACTCTGATGTGGTGTACTTGAATTACAGTTATATTTCAGAGTTTATTATTATGTTTAACTTCCAAACAACCTCTCTCTACCACCTATAGTGCCCCCAGACAAGCAGTACTTTCAGCCTAAAACTGCTATGGTTTTAAGTGGGATCTCTACTGGATTTAATGGGAACTTTCATACCAATGTCAACAAAGTCCTGGTGACTTCATTTGGACCTCAATTTTAGACGTTGAAGCAGAGTGTAAATACAAGCTGCAAATACAGTAATTGCTTAAATTTTTATTTGGTAGGTACAGATACCCATGTCTGTCTTAGAGGTGTGTTCTTTGAAATTTATTAAATCACATTGCTTTTTTTCATTAATTAAATAGAAAACAATGGAGTTTATTCCCTGTGGTACAAAGTGATTCAGCTGTAGGTACTGCTATTAGCAAATATGTCTGTTGTTTATTCAGATTTATTTTATAAATGCAGGCTTTTCAAATGGATCAGCTCTGATGCCTCTTGTGTGTATATTAAAAAAAACTAAATGGGAATATACTCTGTATGCTTGACATCTTTCCACTTGGCCTTGCCCACGTTTCCTATATTTCCACATCCTTAAATTGAAAATGAAAAAGTGAAGTGAAAAATTCTGCTGTAAAAATCACACTGATAGACAGCAGTGCAGAGATCTTGAGACAGCAGAAATGAAGGCTGTTGAATTGATCACATTGAGTGAAGTCTTGTTACTAGCTTATGTCCAGGGCAAATGTGTGCATCTAGTCCCTTGAGGTAAGGATTTCACACTGCCTGATTTCAAAGGAAAGTATTTGAGAGAAAATTGTCTTAATATTGCAAACTTATTGGAAGGATTGCTTTTTTTATGGATAAGTATAGTTGGAAAAAGGACTGATTCTTACTACTTTTAATCTTTAGGCACTGGGTGACATATGTGTCTTCACTGTCTTTGGAAAATATTTTTTTGCCCTTTGTATCAGCTTAAAATAGTCAATGGCTTTGATGTAAAAGGGAAGCAGTGAATTTGAGCATTTTAGTCAGCTGTGGTGTATTGGGTTTAAGGATATAGTCCTAATAGTAAATGGAACTTCATGTTGTGAGCAGAGCTTTTCCATACTTAGTATTCATTTTTATAAGAGGGCTAATGCTTCAGCTAAAGTCACTTTAAGCAGAGTACTGCGTGCTTAGGCATAAAGGGGGGTTGAACCAGTATTTGGAAAAAAACAAACCCATACATAGTGCTCTTAAGGATGAGTATAAAGCCCAATAGTGTCTTGCTCTTTCTTACAAATTCTGTTTAGTGGTGTGAACACTGCACATACTGAAGTACAAGTTTTCAATGAAACTAGATGTTTAAGCTTTTTTAACTAGAAACTAGATGTCTTTCGAAGAAGTCATCTCTTACGTGACTCAAGTCAATGAGCAAAGACTCTGCAGTGTGTATGTTAAGAATTTTTCAATCATTTTTTTTAAATCAAATTTTTGTATCAAAAGATACTGGTAAACTGTGGGCAACATACCAGTGATCTGTTATGGCAAAAATAGCAAGCTTTATCAAATTTTGTGGTAGGTGATTGCCATTTATTTAGGGTTTATTACTTATAGTAATAGTTCATATTTTTTGTGCTGTTTAATATTTCAACTTTAGGTGTGATAAAAAATGTAGTTGGCTGTCCTTATTATGTGTGAGTGATTCTTGAATATAAGTAGCAGTGTCCTTCCTTTATAAGCATTATAGCATGTTATGAGGCAAATGATAGATTTGGGGTTGAGACATTTATCTCAGAATGACATGGATATTCCTACCGCATACCCCCTAAGTTAGTTGCACATGGAGTCAATCGTCAGTAATGAGGTGGTTCTCAGTAGGTCATTGTGTTTTTAATGATGGATATCAGCCTTAAATTTCTTTGCAAGCTGTAACAATCATTATATTTTGGCTGATTAAATTAGGTATGTGATTATTTCTTAGTGTATTTCAGATTTGCTTTTGAAGAAATTAACCAGTTGAAATGAGTGATTGGTTGAAATGAATATTTGGCTGAGACGTAGTTCTTGCATTTCTTGGTTTGCAAGTGATTTCCACTGCTAATCCTGGAGCAAAAAACTAGATGGTTGTAACACAGTGCTTGATGAGTACTACTTAGCTATTTAGAATGAATTTAAAAACAGTGGGAAACTTGCTGTTCCTTATATTAAATAAAAATAAATGCCTGTTGAATTTTTTAACTACTTAGATCTGCTAGTTAGCTGACATTTTTCCGAAGGACATAGTTGCTTTATCACTTGCAACTTAGTTTACACATCCCAAATCACCCTGTGATTGATTTGCTGTTTGAAATACCATGTCTAATAGGGAGTAATAGATTAAGCTAAATCTGTTTTAGTTTGATATGCCCGTATTTAATTGGAGAGCTGAATATGCTTCATTCTTCTTTTGTACTGCACACACAAGTAAACTATATAAGATGTGCTTATTCATATATGAATATGTTGAGAATTCAGTAAGCTTCCCTTTTAAGTAAATGAAGACTTAAATAACAGTAGCCCTAGCATGACTCAAGTAAGTGAATTTCCTTATAGAACTGGGGGATAGAAATTATTTAAAAAATTATTTCTGTGACTGTTTTTGGCAAAACTGCCATTTGAAATTAATGGTAACTTGAAATGGTAGACCATTCTTTACATTTTAATAGTATTTCATTATAATTGACTTAATTTCTATTGAATTATAGAGGAATCTTTATAAACAGTGGTAATCTATAGTACAACTTCTGTTGCATCCTTTCCTTAATATTAGTGGTGTTAATATGTGTTTGTAAATCTGAATGTGTCGCCATTACTTCAGCTATCAAACCTGTATGAGGCTAAGCTGTATTTTGTATCTTGGGAGTTTTAAATGTTCTAGCTGGGATAGGAGAATAGTGGTTCGTTACAGAATTGTAATCAGGATAGGTCTTCCGTGCATTTGCTCTGGAAGGATGGAGAATACTTTTTTGGCCATGTATGTTACTTTACCAGGAAAATACCTCTATGTTATATATCCACGCACATTGAGTGGTCCTGGCTGCTTCAGTATAGGATGCAAGGAGACTTTGTTGCCACAAGTGCTGGAGGAATGTCATCTCCTGTGTCAAAGATGTGATAAAATTCTAGGTTTTTTAAAGTTTTATTCTTTATTAATGAAAAAATAGTTGCTATCTGATAACATCAGTTGTTTCATACGAAAATTTAAAATACGTGTAAGTCTCAAAGTTGAGATAAAACAGATTTTTACATA
Source organism: Pseudopodoces humilis (assembly GCF_049639895.1). Taxonomy (NCBI): domain Eukaryota; kingdom Metazoa; phylum Chordata; class Aves; order Passeriformes; family Paridae; genus Pseudopodoces; species Pseudopodoces humilis. The sequence continues at coordinate 17,501,488 of NC_142200.1, forward strand.
CTTTCTACTCTTGTCACTTTCATTCTATGATTTTTAAGTTTTCCAGATACATGTGCAGGAAAATAATACTTGTGTGGTGTTACTTCTGTTATGTTGCTAAATATATACTGTATGTTTGTTCAAAAAACACTTTAATTTTAAAAAAAGCCACTTCAGAAGCAGCTGAGCTAGTCGTAAAATGTAGATATAATACGAAAAGGTAAAATGCTTTGCTAGTAACAAATGGAAAATATCCATACTTTCTGGCTTGAAATGATTATCTAGAAATCTGTGCCCTCCAATTACATGAGGAGTTTAAGGAAAAAGGAAAGTGTAGGTGCTGTAGATTGGAAGTCATCTAGTTTAATGCTGTGAACCCAGTTCCAGCTCTGAGCAGGTCCCACAGCAGTATTCCATTATGCTGCTTAGCCAAGAATCCACAAGTAAAGGCCCTATATCCATGAGTAGAGGTTCCACACTGTAATCCCCAGTGTAATGGCAGTAGCCTTTCTTGTGGTCATTTGGAAGGGAATTTACTTTATCTAAATCCATTACTAAGGTTTCTAAAAGAGAAATGTGACAATTACACCCACCGCCATGTACTTTCAGTTTAAAATTTCTTTAGTTTCAAGTCAAATACTTAACATCACTGATTAGGGGTAATAAAGTAATTGTGCTTTTCTTAAATTAAAATATTCCATGTTCTGTCCAGGGGACTGATAATTCCACAAAAAATTCTATCCCTGATGTCTGCTGCTCTCTTCTGCCCTTAGAGTTGCTCATTCAAGCTCAGATTAAAAGGTCTATTGGAATGGTAGCAGCTGGGGTTGGATTTTACTTCCCCGTACTTTGCCAAGTTCAAAGACTTGTTACCCATTTCTTGTCTTATTTTGCTCAAGTGAGTTAGTGTAAATGCAGTTTAAGTTACTTTGGGGTTTTTCTATTCATTTCACGTTTATCTATGGAAAAAAACCCAGAATTTGTTTTTTTAGTTGGAAGAAAGGTTTATATAGGAGGGACAACTGTATGAAGAAGTGTATGTAGAAGTCCAGCCAGGTAGATGAGCTTAATAATTGATAGTTTATAAAGTATTTACTTGTTGCAAATCATCGTCAAAAAGGAAGTCACTTTTTCAGGTGGAAAAAAATATGTTTAGGCAAGATTCTGTAAAATGGTGAGAAATTGACCTCTTGTGCAACTCAGTGTAGCCAGCTGGCTTTTTAGTCATGCTCATAGCCCTTACCTCATGTTTGTTACTTTAGTCTGAAAGCTGATGGAAGAATGAGCGTTACAAATGCCCTGTATGAGCCAACTGCCAGCAGGAAGCTAAAGGAGTTAGCTGGAAAACCACAGGAAATGCTATTAGGAGGAATTATTCCTGGACAGGAGTGCTTGTTTGATTAAGAATTTTCCTTTCTCTGTTCTCCCCCACCTTCCTTCCTTGAAATTGCAAGTTTTAGCAAAGTGTATCTGTCATGTCTTCTATACCAAGCTCTGTTTCATGGGTCTTGTTCCTGAACTTTGGAGTGAAGTTTTCTTGCTAAATATTTTTTTTGGACTAGTTAATGTATACTTTCTTGACTGCTGATTGCATTTAAATAAGAATAAAAGCGGTTCAGTTTTTTTTGGTTGTTTTTTTTTTTTTTGTAATAGTGGTGGTGGTTTTATGTTAACTGTGAAATTACATAAATAACAATTTTTCCAAGAATGTAAGTGTAGACAAGGGTTAATAAGAATATAGGAAAATTGTGCAGGTCAAGATTTAAAAGCAGTATGGTGTAGTTCAGAATGAGTAGGTATATGCTTCAGGATATGAATTTCATATTTGCAGTGGGGGTGGGAGATATGCAGGAGGCCATGTATGTAATCTTTAAAGTCATTTCAGTCAAATGAAAGTAAGCTTCCCAGCCGTGCAGTACTTATTGAATCTTGGACTGTGCCATATTTTATATTGGTTTGACTTGTATTCCATAGTCCCATATTATGTCTACCAACATCAGAGAGATTCTATTTTGCTGTTTAGTAAGTTGGTTATTTTTTAGTATGTTGGCAGATAAACTGAATATGACTCCTGAAGAAGCAGAAAGATGGATTGTCAATCTAATTCGAAATGCACGATTAGATGCCAAATTGGATTCAAAGCTGGTAAGACTGTACATAGAATCATGGAATGGTTTTTGTTGAAAGACCTTAAAGACCATCTAGTTACAACCCCCCTGCAAGAGACACCTCCCACTATACCAAATTGCTCAGAGCCTCATCCAGCCTGGCCTTGAGCACTTCCAGGGATGCAGCACCCACAGTTTTTCTGGGCAATCTGTTCCAGCCTCACAGTAATCTAATCTAAACCTGCTCTCTTTCAGTTTAAAGCCAGTGAATTTATTGAGTTTTTTTATTTAATTTCTTTTACTTCACGGGAAAAGAAAAACAATAGAAATCAAAACTTTGTTCCTGGATAAACTATAATAGATTTCATTTCTTGCGTTTTGCTCTTGTCTGTAAGATGATCTGTAAAAGTTCTGAAAGCAGTGTATTACATGAAAGGTCCTTGCATGCTGAGCAATTGTTAAATTTGTTCTATCTTTGCTGGGTTTTAGGGCCATGTAGTCATGGGCAACAATGCAGTCTCACCTTATCAACAAGTGATTGAAAAGACCAAAAGCCTGTCTTTTCGTAGTCAAATGTTGGCTATGAACATTGAGAAGAAACTCAATCAGAGTGGTAGATCTGAGGTTTGTATAAGTTACCTTTTTCTGAATTCTTGCTGTCTTTCTCTGTGAGAGATAAATGTAAGTATAATTCTTAACCTGTGCCTTAATTCACCAGATGTACCTACTCCTAGTTGTAATAGTAGGAATTACATAGGAAAATACTTGGTCATGGTGAGAATTAGTGGTTTTTGCTTTCTTTTAGCCTTTCTCTTCATTAGATTTTATTCTGTTGCATAACTGTTTGTCATTTGCTGCTCTGCTTCCTTTAAATAGTCTCCTTCACCACCAGGAAAGGGCATATTATGAAGTGTGACACTTATGAAAGTAGTTATAATACTTTTTCCAAGTGAGTTGTACTCAGAAGTATTGTAGGTGCATATGTTGTATTGAAAGGAGAATGAATGGTGCTTAAGACTGGAACATGGAGAAATTGTGCAAAACCCTAATGTGTTAAACCCGTTTAGTGAAATTCTAAAAAATGTAATAAAGTCATTGAAAAGTTTAAGTAGAACCAGTGAAAATGAGAAAGTTGGCAAGATCATCTGGGTTTGCTTCCCTCCACAAAGCAATATGGGAACCTCTGTGAGGGAGAACAGCCCTGTAACAGGAATGGCTCTGAGGCCCAGCCATACATCTTTAAAATGAAAAAAAAAAAACATCAGAACAAACCACACAGTAAAAGAGTTTAAGCATTAGAAGTTTTATTGCACCTCCTCAGTGCTTGGCTGAAATACTGGTGGAAGTTGGACAAGCAGAAGTGCACTAGTTTATTCTGTTAATGGGAAGTTGAGTGAAACTTCTGCCATTACTTTCTTTTAAAAATATAGCTGAAAAATTATTTAGATTTATATTGGGATCTTCTAGAACTTTTCCTTTTTGAAACTACTAGCTTGGAGGACACTAGCTGTACAACTCAATTACAGTATATGTGTCTGGTATTTCAAGACTTGCTTTAATACTTGCTTTAATCTTAGAGGGTATATCCTTCATTATCAACAACATTCCCACTTCATATCTATATATAGTATTAGAACTGTTTAATGTGTTAACAAATTTCAGTAAGTACTAGGTAATACAGTAATTTCTAATACTTTTTTCCTTTTTTTAGGCACCTAACTGGGCTACTCAAGACTCTGGATTCTATTGAAACACTTCTGCAGTGGGTACAAATGTTTATTTGACTATAAAGCACATAAACGTGTAACCATTTTGAGAAAAGTAATTATGTGTTAGAGCTAATGTTATTTGAATAAAATTGGCTACTTTTACCAGTCTGTGTGTGTTTGATTTAAACAGAATTTTATGTTATATAAGCACTTTTTAACATCATAGTATTCTACAGCATTTTTGATCACACTTTGCAAAATTTAGGATGTCAGTTTTGTTGTGTTATGTTTGTACCAAAGGATGCTTTTGCTCTCAGGGCTGTCTGAGTTTGGAAGCAGGGATCTGTAGATTTTTATTGCCTATTGCAAACATTGCATTTTTAAAAAAATGAGAAGTGTGTGATACAAACAGACCATGTTTGAACATATGGTCAAGCCAGAATCTTTTTCTGCACTTCCATGTTTTTGTTTGGTACAGGGGAATCTTGGAAGAGTGAAGGCATGTGTAGCCAGTATCTTTTATAAAAACTAACATAGCCTATATGAATGATTTGAGTAAACCTCTTGTGTTCATGCTTCAGAATTTTTCATGTTTGAAATCACGTTTTTAATCTTGCTCCATGCTGTAAACTTTCTGGAGTATTTTTGGTTGGGAGGGAGGAGGCCTGACAAGTGAGATGCATATGGTTTAAAACTTTCATTCTGAAATTTGAAGTTCTTAACATTAATGATGCAAACATAAGGGAACAAGTCTAGTTCAACTGCTGGAATTTGGAGGGGGTTTGTAAGTTTCTGGGATTTTCAATTGCTGTTTCACACTTACCTGGATTTCCTTAGCACTTCTGCACTGAAGCATATGCTGTAGTATCTCTTAGAGAAAATCACAGATCCTTTTTATGAGTTCTGTTAAGTATAGTGAGTGATCACTGAGGTGAGTGTGGATGTTGGAAAGGAAGAGGCACTATCACTGGATACAGTTTCATGTTTAAGGTTGAGGGAAACACCAATGACTCACCTTCAGCTTGTTCCAACTGTGTGCCTGTTTCCCTCTTAACTGAGTTCTGGGATTCATCTATGTGTGTGAAGTTGTTTTAGCTTGCCAACACTCCTGCTTACTGTCTGGAATTACATGCTGCCTGGGTAAGGAGAAACAGTTAGTGATGTTCAGCCTTAAGGCTAAGACCAGTTTTTACTGTTGTGTTCAGTCCCTTCAGTGGGAAGATTCACAGGACAAGTCTTCAAGTGGTGTGGAGACAGGATCAGTAGCAATGGACACAAATTAAAACATGGGGAAAACCCAGTTACTCTAAGTGGGAATAACTATTTTTAGTTTTATTACCTAGAGGATGCATGTTGTAAGAAAGCTGGTCTACAACACAAGGATTCACTTTATGTATAGGAGTGGTTCCTAGGATGGGGGTGAAGAGTGAAACATAGCTGAAGTTAACTTTGGTGCTTTTGGATAGCAGTTTCCTAAGGCTGAGCATGCTCTATGCCAAGTTCCTTATTCCCCAAGTTTTCTGTCAAGGGATTGACTAAATTGCAATCTTTAGATTCACTCTATATTGTCACAGTCCCAAAACAGTCACTTTAGAACAGTCTAGATTGTGTAATAGCCATGTTCCCTGTTAACACAATCATGGAAGTGCAGTTGTGTAATAATTGAAGAATTTTTAAATGAGATAGAATAGGAATGTTTCTTTGTAAACAGCAGGGAAAGGGCCCACATGCAGCTTTTCCTTGGACTGGAAGAATTTACTTAACATTACAGATTTAAAATAATTTCATCCCAGGAGTAAGATACTGTGTTGTCATATCTTCCTCTTCTCTGTGGTTTGGACCTTTCATGTACCAGCTGTGTAGGCACAGAAGAGGTATGTGCAGATTGTAGCACTACTGAAATGCTCCGTTGCTTTGTGTCATGTCAGTTCCATGAAGTTTTTAGACTTGAGAATGTTGTGTAAATGTGAAAGCCTTAAAGCAAAAGTTCTGTTCAAAATGATAACAGTACCTTCTTTAAAAGTATTGATCAACAAAATATCTTTCTCATCTCCACATTTTAATTCTTGTTTCACCAAGATGCTGTGTGTGTCAGAGGGTCTCCCATTAAAGATTTCAGTCCAGCTCTCAAACCCCAACAATTCTATAACCTTCAAATTCAATAAAGAAACAATCATTACTCTTTTATTTGATCCTTCTTAGGAAGCTCAAATGGTGAAGTTTATTCAACTTGTGGATGTTAAACCATTGCTTTGTGGGTTGATTCTGATTTTTTAAGGAGGGTGGCAGGCTAGGAGTTTCTTGGTTTTGCACTGTCTTAAATCCTGGTGCTGTCATTACTGATAATTTAATACACAGGTGGGTTTCAGGATTTCAAAATAATTCATGCTGATTTCCAGAAAAGACATTTGCTAGTCAGCTTACTAAAATAGAAATCATATAATGGATGTAAGATTCAGAGCAAACTATATTCACTGGTAACATCTCAGCTAAATGCAGTTGTATGTGTGATACTTCCCATTTTCTGAAATTGCAATTTTAGATGAAAGGAGTTTGAAGCAAATGATTCGTTTTTGTACTTCTGTCAGGTACCCCTCATCTCTGCTTAGGAGAAGTTTAGAAAATGTTATTGTCACTCTTTAAAACAAAAGATAAAATAGAAGGGTGGTTTTATAGTTGGAGAGTGGTGCATGTGTTTTGAAGCCCACCTGCTGTTACACAATTGGGGTAATGTTTCTAAAAATCGTTCTTGTAAGTTGATAGACCTCACCTGAGGCTTCAATGGCTGAAAGGGAAATGCCTCATTCAAAGTGTTGCTATGAGGGACTTTAGTTCCAGTAACCTCCTGGTGAAGTAAACCTGTGCTTTCAGCAGCCCAGTAAGAATTCAGTCTGCTCATTTTTTTCATGTATGTGCCAACACTGCTATTCAGAGAGGAAAGCTTGGCTGAACCTAAATCTCCAAGATCAAGCCCTGTCCTGGGCTCTTCTGATGGTGCTACAACAGCCCTCAGCTCTGACAGCGGTCACACGAGGGCTTTTCAGAGTGGCTGAACGTGTGCCTGGCTGGGACTGTCACCGTGCTGCCTTTCCTGCCTGGGGAATCCAGGACACCTTCACAAATAACAGTTTTGATTGAATTGCACAGGCAGGGGAGAGCAGAAGGGGGAAGGCAAAGTTTCTTCTCAAGCAAAGGGTGAAGGCCAGAGTGTGAGTTGGCAGTAGATGAAACTTTGTTCAAGTATGACAATTGCAAATTCTGTCATAACTTTCTATTGACTAAGCTTTAGCAATCTCATTAGTAGCAATATTTTATAAACATCCAAGAATAGTTGTTATCCAGATTACATGAAGATAAGGTCTACTTCATGCCTCTTGTTTTGGCTTTGCTTTTACAAAAAATATTTGTAGTAACTGCTAAAAGAAGACTTGGAAAGGGGAGAGGAAGACTGTTTTAAGACTTCCCTCTCTTTAGTTTTTTGGAAGGGAGGAGGGATGAAGGGTGAAAGATGGGGAAATCTTGTATTTCTGCTCCAAGGATCTTTTAAAATGACATTTGTTTATTTTTTCAGTAAATTCATTCACCAGATACAATATTATCAAGTTTTTCCCCTTTTTTAGAAAATAAAAGATTGTTGTTTTCTCTTAAAGCAACTAACACGTTGATTGTCTAGGGGTTAAAATATTTCATCTTTCCTATTTTAGAGATGTTTTGCCATGTTTGTAATTATTTTAATAAAATTTTAATAGTTTCATAAATGTCTTCTCAATTCCCATTGTAGAAATGCCATCAGAAATTAAGCCTGCAAAAGCCATTCAAGGATCTTTAATAGGAAGGTTGTGGTGAGGCGACAGTGCTGCGTCTGGTAAAAGGCTCCTTTTATAGTGTGTGAGTGTAAGAACTGCATGATCTTCCCTGCAATTGTTTATGTAATCGAGGAGGAAAGCAAAATCATGTGACTTAAACTGTGCATTAAAATAAAAGCTTAAATCCCACCTGCAGCTTGGAAAGGCAGACATATTTTGTACTCCAAGTCGTCACTAGGTTTTATAGCCTAAGACTCTGTTGTGCCAACAAAGAGTACTGACTGCTGGAATTGTTCTGAGTCAGAATGAGGAATAAGCAAACGTAGGAGATCAACAGAAAACGCTGAGAGCACAGAGGGGCTGAAAAGTGGACTTGGCTTTCCTTGATAATTTTGTGACTCAGCAGAGGATTTGGTGTACGAACTATCTCTGTAAATAAACAAGATGGCAACAAGTATAGATGTCTTCCTCTGTAGAACCAGACTTCCCAGGCCTGTGGATAACAGCATGGTAAGGTGATTAGTTCCAAGAATAGGCTACCCAGGAACTATGGGAGGTGCAGCTGGCTTCATGAACAGCAGTGTCCTTAGAAAGGATGGTAACTGGCAATAGAAGCCAAATTGTGAAATAAGCTCATTGACATGTATGAGTAGCCAGCTGACCAACTGTAAAATAACTTCCTTCTTGTATCATGCAACCCTGATTAAGTGTAATTTAAAGATGTGAAAATGCAAAACTACAAGCCTCCTAATGAGTATTTTCATTTTGTGTGAGAATGAGCAGTGCTTTGCCAAGAGCAAAACCACCACTGATAAACAGCTCACCAAAAATTTTTCATTAATTGTTTATACAGAGGATGGCTATGGTTTCTTAGCAACTTGGCAAAGGAATAGACCACATAACCACATCTTTTACTTCACATCACATACATCAGAAGTAGTCTACTTGTTTCTTGTTCAGTGCATCCTCAGTGGTAGGAGGATATTTTGAATTAAGGGTATGAATAATCCATATCTCCCCCTGTAAAAATACCGCCTGCATGGTAGCAGACGAGACCAGGCATGGCAGGCCTCAACCATCTGCTCTGTGCTAATGCAAAAGTCTAAAATTCTCCATCCACTGTGTCCCAAAATACCTTCTGTGTGAGGGTCTGTGTTCATATGTGCCCTATGGCCACTGGACAAAGCTGAATTTTAGTAACAGGTGAAATCATAATGCAGTATACATATTCTACAGCTTAAGGCATTTAAAGGGCATATGAATTAGGTTATTGTCATGTTGGATCTCATCTTCCTGGAGCTAACCAACCCTGAATATACTAGGTTGACCATGACAAATTTTGATGCAAAGAACATAAAGGTTTAAACTTGTTTCAGTAGGTTGAACTTCATTTTGTAGTGAACATCTACTGTAAATGTAAGAATTTGCCTTAAAAAGTGAGATGCTTGTGAGACCTCGCACACAATGCAGTAGCAGTTTGGAAAGGTGCTGGCCATGCTGCTCAGCTCCAGCTGCCTTAGCTGAAGTGGCCACAGGCTGGAAATTGCTCTGTGTGAGTTTGTAAGAGTTGGGAACATGCAGATGATATTCTTCTAATAATGAACCTGGGCAGGGCATGTGGAAGCAATGGTTTCAGACAATTATCTGTTTATACCCATGTTGAGAAGACTGAATTGTGTTCCTACAGAAATCAGAAGTGATGGTTGCTAAGGAAATACTGTGCTAAAGAGCCATTCACTGAACATGTAGAATTATTCACCTTATGACTGAACAGTGAGGATGCCTGTAGAAGGATCAAGATTCTACATATGGCTTGGACAGAGAATTCTTGTTTAATCTCATGGCAAAAAAATGCATGCTTTATGTCCCCTCGTAGGAATTAGAAGTCAAAGTACCTCTTTGGGGTTTTGGGGTGTTAATTATTTCTGTTATGTTTTCCTATTTTACAGTAGGGCCCACAGAAATGCAGTGTTATTTGATAATAATTGTTCACATAATGCATAATTTAGGAGGGTTTTTTCCCTATTTCTACTGCTTTAAGATACATTTTTCCTCCCATGATGCCGGATTGATGTATTTTTGAAGATACAAAAGGTGATGACATTTAGATAGTAACTGTTTAACCCACATCAAGCTGCAGTTACACAAACCTTGTGTTGTATGATTTCCTCGATGTAAAAAACCTTTTCCTAATGAATTTAAACAAAGAAAATTTGTTTGCAATACAGGAAATGTTAAAGTTTGATCAGTGTACAGAACAGAGAACAACCTGTTTGTTTCTATTCCATAGGTTTATTTTTGACCTAACCAGTACTGTTTGTTTAGGGCTGTGCCTTCCTTACCGCATATGTAGGGAGAGGTGTATTTCAACTCCTTTTCTTCCCTTTTCCACACTTCATATTGCCTTATAAATTTCCCTGAAGGATCTAAAACTCAGGGCAGTCAGGTTCCAAAGTTTTGAAAGCACTTATTGGAAATTATTAGTAGGAAAAAATATAATCCAATATTTTGTATGATTTGAATATAAAGCAAATGTTACCCAGAATGGGAAATGTCAGATAATTTCTGTGAGTCTCCCTCCAGGAGGTTCAAATTAGGTTAAAAGTAACAAGAACACTCATCTATTTTGGCTTTCAACAAGGTTAGATATTAGTTTCCTGGATAAATTCAATGAGTGTTTTCAACAAATACAGAGTTTAAACTATAATTGCACATCTTAAAGGTACTAATAATTTGCAGTGTCCCCGCCAAGTAAACAGCACTTATGAGAGGTCAGGCACTTGTGATTATTGAGTTGTTACTGGTATAGCCAGCTGTAGATTGAGGAACTTAATTTAGACAGCCACATCATTTCAAATTTTGGCTGCATTTACTGGAGTGGTAGAGGAGTCTTTTGGATCAAAGTTGCCTTGTGTCAATAGTACAGTGAAGGAATACCCCTGATGTGAAATGAGCTTTCCATTTTGACTTCACTCAATCCTCATCCCTCCAAAAATGATCTGACTGCATCTTGTGTATATAATTTATCTGTCAATTCTCTCAAAAAGGAGAGTTTATGTTACTTGGAGTGCCTTCATGCCAATTCCAAAATGAAAAGCAATACACACTGCCAATACAGCAATTGCCTGCAGGCTTATTGAATTTCTTTCTTCACTCGTACTCACCACCAAAACCAGCTCAAGGAAAAAAAAAAAATCCCCCTAAAAAGCTTGTTAGAAGTCAACAGAACTGAAAGCTGATAAAATATTAAGTGTTTGCTGGGAAAAAAAAATAAAAGAAAGGAAAAACTAGATATTAAACATTACTAATGAGCTATCATCTATGTGCTTTGCTCTTGAATAGAGCCAGACTCAGCAGGACTGCTGAACATGTAGGCAGGGGGAGCCACAAAGAGATATATGTGGTGTTAGTTTAAGGCCACATATTCCAGTATCCCACCATGTTCTCTTTATCTTCACTACCCCTACAACTTCTGACTTGGTCCCACAAAAGGACAACACAGCCCTCCCCTTCCCTCTGCTGGTTAGTGCTACACTTGTGAGAAAAGTAATTAGGATATAAGGGGATATCTGTCAGCTGGCAGGCTCCATCTAGGTAGCAAGTGTCATCCATCCAGTAGTTAAATATCTGTGATGCAGGAACCATCAACTCAGTATCTCTGGTTCTGGAGTAGCAGGGAATTTGAGATGCAGTGTTTTCCCCCTGTGGTTTTTCCCATCTGTATTGCTCTCAAGCTGAGGAATTATTATGGACCCATATAAGGCAGTAAAGATAAAGGATGTGATGGGAAGTCGTGGGAGAAGCCTCTATTCCAGAAGAGTGTTTGAAAAGGATGTCTAAAGAAACAGGAGAAGGCAAAGGGAGGAGGAGCCTGGGGAAAGTACAAGGACAGTGTGAAACAACATAGAGCATAGTATGAAAAAGAGAGAAAAGAAGCTGTCAGATAAGAAGAATCAGAAAGTACTAGGCAAAGTTTAGAAGAAATTAGAACAGAGATACAAACAAGATAAAAATTCCAGATAGCCACATATATTCTGGAGAAGTGTTAAATTTGTATCAGTGCATGGAGAACATCGGCCAATGACATTGGTTGAAATGTAATTTCTAAATATTTGTTGGTATTAGTGGTAATAAGTGGGACATAAAACCTGGATAAAACACGATGGGAGAACAAAAAAGATGAAACATGCTCTGCGGTTTGTCTCTTAATTTTATCTGTTTTCTGTATATTGGCTCATTAGGTATCCTGCCTGCCTGCCAAGAGAGAAACCATCTTGGGTTTGCATAGTTGTAACCATATGGGGAAAAGAAACTGTGTTCTCCCTGAAAAAAATTGTTTTCTCTCTACTGTAAGATAAGATATTTTGGCCACACCATGCTGTTTGCATGGAAATATTACAGCTGAAGAGTTACATGGCAGAAACAGAAATGGAATAATAAACTTGAGAGAAGTAGTCTGGTTGGCAGCTTATTGGAGGTTTTGGTTAGTATTTATGACAATCCAAAGGCTTCTAGTACCACAAGTGTCTTTCTTTTCTTTTTGGTTTATTTGTGATGAGAGAAGAATGACAGAAAAGATCCAATTTTAAATTTCCAACATATTTATATTTTTTCTCATGTGTTTGGAATGGTGATTTATTAAGTGACAGGGAAGAAGATTTGCCACTAGGGGAATGGCACACTGCAACTCTTGCTATCCATTGGACAACGCCTCCAAGCTCTATTTTGCACAGGAGCTCTTACACAAAATGCCACAAATAAATAACATGATGTGGGGATGGCTGAGAGCAAGAAGTCACCGCAGTCCAAACCTCTCTGAGCTAGAGAAGTCTGGCTGAACAAACCTTTGTTTCAACAAGGGATAGAAGGCTTCTCATGTTGGGGCAACCTGCCAGGAACCTTAAGAATCAATTTATTATTGCTAGACTGATCTTAAATGAGGATAAAAATTTCCAGAGCATAGTTGTTCCAAGTGCTATAGGTGGCTTGTGTGCCTTGATGCTGTCAAATGGCCTGGAATATGGAACTGGAAATGGAGTTGTTGTGTTAGTCAGGAGCTTTCAACCCCAGACATGCTTTCAAGATCTTCCATATGGTGCTTCCAGATGCATCTGTCAAACTTAAGAGTGGAAAAGGTATAAAGTTCATTGAAAAATTAGGGCCATAAGCCTACTTACATTCTCCTGATCTGCCCCTAAAAGTTTTAGTAAATAGCCTCAAGCTGCCTCATAAAGATATTAGTAGCAATGAGGGTGCTATGTTGCAGGACTTGGTGCAGATGAAGAATCCCAGGAAGGCCTGGGTGTTTTCAGCAAGTGTGCACAGCCCATGATGAATCCCAAACCAGTGGTGCTCTGCTAGCACCTGTCTGCTGGCTTAGCCTCGGAGCTTCACTTGCAATCTGTGTGTTGAAAGTCCCCTAAACTGTAGCAATGTTGGGATTACCCTGTAAATGTCAGAAAATAAGGATGTGCTGTATTCCTGCAGTAGTGTTGCTCTAGGCACACTGTGTGTTTCCAAAATTGTCTTGCTTTCAGGTGAACAGCATAGCTATCTATACTTTTATGTCTGACATCGAGTCTGTGACAAGTTTCCTGCAGTCTTTGCTCAGATCTTCTAAAACTGAGAGAATGGTGTTTTACAGTTTTTTGTTTCCACAATAGTTACTGATAAAGAAACCAGAGGGAGAGATGTGTCAGTTTGCAGAAAAGGTTGTTAGTTTCATGGGCAGAAATGTGTAAGAACACAGTATTCAACCACCTTTCTTCAGCCAGATAGTGGGAATACAATTAGTGGGGAATGTCTTTAAAAACATTACCCCAACTGTCATCACCCAACAGGCAGAACTAGTGATAGAAGATCATTTCATTTCCAGGTGCCTACATCCAAAGTTTAAACCTGCTATGTCTTCTACAGCTGCAATCTAACCCTTGAGACTTCTGTATTCCCCATGCAGGTAAATTCCCAATTTCATACATGCAGGCTGAAATTTGCAGGAGCTGAAGCTGTGTTCCTTTTCCTGGTGTCCATCCTACCTGAAGGGCATTCTCTGAGACCTGTCCTATCAGGAAAACAAACAAGGAAGATAAAGAGGGATTTATCAGCTGTATAGCCTGAGTGCATGCCCAGGACATTTAGCACCAGGCTTACATCCCTCTTTTTCCTGATTTTAGAACAAGGATTTCAACCTCAACATTTCACCTCTCACAGAGCACTAGGATGCTTTTTTGGTTTTACAATTCCTAAATGATTTTTGGATTAGGTCTGCTCCAGCAGGTTTGAAAACTGCTCCGTATAATCATGTAATTAATATAATTAGTGTGATTAATACAATAAAGTTTAAGTGCTTTTTTCAAAGCAAACCAGCTATATCTTTGAAAAAGAAACTATCTATTGTTTGGGAATCCAGTAACCCCACGACAAATGTTTTCTATACCTTGTATACAATATGATGCAGTTTATGGAAAGGGTTTGGTATAGCGAAAACTTTCCAGCAGTGTAAACAAAGTGACCAAGTGGATTTATTTTAACTGAGGTATCAGCTAGTGATATCTGAGAGATAAGAGATATCTGCAACAGGAATCGTTCTTAGCAAAGCTATGCTAACTGCTTACTGCAGGTGATTGACTCAAAGGGTGGCTTTCTTCTACTGTTCAAACAAGTAACAAAGTATTGCAGGACATTTTGTCTGCATTCTCACACTGGACATGTATGATGGATATAGTTTGGGTTTTTAACATTTTTTTAAAATAAAAATATTAAATTATTTTAATTAGCTACTCTGGTGTATTTTCTCTATTAACATACCACTTTCTTTTAAGAAAAACTCTCCACTTACAGAATATCTTGCTGGAAGATTGAAAAAGCAAATCATGAAAATTATTATGTTGTGTGTGTTGCAGAGCCAAATAGAAAAACAGTTGTTGACAATTTGGCATTTAATTAAACATGCTGCAGCTACCTCAGCCAAACCTCTCACCCAGTGCAAACAACGCTACCAGGTTAGATGTTAAAATAATATTTATAATATAATTTTTATGGCCTCTGTTCTGCTGGATCTGGGATTGTGTGGTTGCGACAGTTTATCAGTCTCGTTAGGCTGTCCACAACCAGGTTCAGAGCTCTTGTCCTCAGACTTCCTAAGCAGTCTCAGACCTGACCCCATTTCACAAAATGAAAAGTGTTCATTTTTCTTTCTGTGCCAGATCAGAAAACCCACCACTCATTTTCCCAGTTCAAGAGAGGCACGGAGATGCTGGAGTGAGCCCAGCAGAAGTGGACTAGAATATCTCACTTGGGAGAAGAGGCTGAGAAAGCTGTGACTGTCCAGTCTGGAAAAGAGAAGGCTCAGGGGGATCTTATTCGTCTGGATAAATAAATACCTGGTGGGATGGGATGAAAACAAGAAAGCAAATCTTCCCAGGGGTGTCTGGTGACAAGTTGAGAGGCAGTGGTCACAAAGCTAAAAAACTAAATTCAATCTGAACACAAAACCCTCCACTTTTTTACTCTGAGTATGATCAAACACAGGCTGCCTAAAGCGTTCCTTGGAAATATTTGAAAGCCATCTAGGCAAGCAGCTGTTGCTACATGAGCAGGGAGGCTGGAGCAGGTGACTTTCAGATGTCCATTCCAACCTCAGCCATCCTGCAATTGTGTGATAATTTCTTTGTACATGAGACCACTGAACGGAAATGTGCCAGTACTAAACACTGCAATATGTAGCCAGATTTAATACAAAACTATAACATGGCAATGCAGCTGTTCCAGAGCTAAAGTCAGGCCCCAGAAATTGCTAGGAGTGTATTCTCCAAGGCTGGCATGACATGGGTCCAAGGTCTCCCCTACTACAAGCCACACACACAACAATAATTGAAAATGTCCAAAATAAATTTGTCCCGGCTATTTCAATTTGATTGTGGCCAGGATCTGGCACAGGACAGGACAGGGCTGAGTTCTGATGCAGGTCTGAAAGAAAACTTGGTTTGATGGGTCCTCTGAAGATGGAGTAGTATTTTGCTTCTGTTGTGAACATCTGAGTTATATTGTGAGCATAAACATGAATAGAAGGAGTCCTGGAGGAATCATCTTCATTTAAAGGTAGTTTGCATTTTGCATTTTACAGAAGCAAAGGGTTTTTTCAGAGCAAAGCATTTTTCAAGAGCAAACTTTACTGTAAGAATGATATATGACTAGAGAGAGTGAGAAAAACATCAGTGAAATGGAAAAATCTGCTCTAAGTCTTGCCAAGAGTTTCATGATTCTACTCTGCTGCTGCTACTGCCACTGGTAAGCATGATTTGCTGCCTTCCCTCCCCATAAGCTTACATAAGCTTTTCAAAACTTCTCCCCTCTTTCCATATTCCCTTTTAATAATGGCTGATCTTACAGTTGTGAGCTGTGGTTTCCTTTGTTTTGACAGCTGCTGGATGCCCTGCTGCTGGCTGGGCAAGAGCTCCTGCTCCTGTCCCCTCCATGGATAAAGCCATTTATTTTTCTCCAGACCTCCTCCAAGCAGAGAGTGGTCATTTTGGATAAAAGGCTAGCAGGATAGTTCCCTCACAATGCTGTGATCCTATTGTCCTGGTCTTAGACATCTTCTGTGCCCACTGCTTTTTTTGCTCCACCTTTTTGCCTCACCTCCAGTCCTGGGGGCAGTTTTGGCTGCCACAATGAGAAAGATATTAAACAATTAGAGAGTGTCCAAGGGAGGGCAACAAAGATGGTGAAGGGCCTTGAGGGGAAGCTCTGTGAGGAGTGGCTGAGGTCACTTGGTCTGCTCAGCCTGAGAAGAGGGCATTGAGGAGAGACATCACTGTGGTTACAGCTCCCTTATGAGGGGAAGAGGAGGGGCGGACACTGATCTCATCTCTGGTGTCCAGTCACAGGACTCAAGGGAATGGCCTGAAGCTGTGTCAGGGGAGGTTTAAGTTGTATTTTAGAAAAATGTTCTTCACCCAGAGGGTGGTTGGGCACTGGAACAGCTCCCCAGGAAAGTGGTCACAGCACCAGCCTGACAGAGTTTATGGACAATTTGGACAATGCTCTTGGGCACATGGTGTGACTTCTGGGGATGGTGCTGTGCAGGGCTGGGAGCTGGACTCAGTGATCCTTGTGAGTCCCGTCCACCTCAGCTTATTCTGTGATTCTGTGCAGTAATTTACAGCCTGAGCCACTCAGTTGTGGGGTGAGTCATGGTTACTCAAGAACCTTCTCAGCCTCAATGTACACTCAGATCCACATCCACTGCTCCCCAAGCACTGATAGCCGTGTGTTTCCCTAGCTGGAATCAGCAAGAGGTGCATTCCTGCCTTCACTTACAGCAACTTCACAGACAATGTTTGCAGACAGAGCTTGTAGTGAGCTGATTGCCCCAAAGGCAATTTATAGCTGAGGGCTGTCAGCCCCCCATTCCAAGGTGGTTTTCAGTAGTGGGACACATGTAGTATTTTAGGCAGGAACTGATTAATGCAAACATAAATCTTTTGGTGGACAAAAATCAGGAAGCCATGCATGGATCTTTCCTATAATGTTGGCTTCTTTCTCCTACTTCTTTCTAGTCTAACAAATCCTGATTTCCTGGGATTGTTTACATCACTTTGTCCCCATCCTGCATTCCACTACTGATTACTTAGGATACATTCAGTGATGTAGGTTTTGATATCATGAAGCAACCAGGAAATAGTCAGTTGTGTAGCGTTAGGGTACTAACACCAGTACTGTTAGGGTAGTACACTAGTACTGTTGCTGTCTAACGAAGAAGTCACCACAAACATGTTTTGCAAGGACACCATTCCTGGATATTTTCTCAGAATGCATATGATAAACCCCACTGGCGGGGCTAGAGGCATAGACTGAAAATAGTGATACATATTTCATGTTTGTTTTGCATTTAAGGTTTGAGAATGTGTTTGCCTTTCACATTTGGCAGTTTGAGGTAGAAGCAAAACCTCCAAGATAAGGGGGTCTTTTTATTATTGGTTATTTCCATTTTGGATTTAGGTGCAGCAATTCAGGTAAAATTTAGTTGCAGACATTCAAATATATTTTTCAAGGACTTAGCCTGCAGTTTCTATCCCATATATATAAGGGACAAGAGACCTTATCTTTCCCTAATATTTAAAAAAAAAATCTTAAGTTTTGAAGGTGACACTTTGTAAGGGGCCAGCAGCAGCACAACAAGAATCCCCTTTTAAAAATCCCTTGCCTGAAATGGTCCCAGCTACATCCCTCTGCATCCCTTATGAGGGGCAGATAAAATGTGGATTTTGAGACTTCAACAATTGCTTACTGTGCAAGATGCTGTTCCCCAGAAGTACTAAACAGCAGGGAGTGGACTTGGGCCCAGAGATATTATTAGTTGTATTCACCAAGCCAGCTATCAGTCAGAAAATATTCAGCTGCCAGCTGTGTGCCAAACCAGCACTGGGGTAAAGGAAGGTTTGGGACTGTCATGAGGGCATTGAAGATGATCAGTAGCTGTTTTTTAGACTGAACCATGTGATTTGTAATAGTCCCTCTGTTAATTTTCATGCTAGTTAAAAAAATCCAAACTTAGTATTTTCCCCAAAGAGAAAAGTTGACATTAAATAATGAAAATCAACACAGAGGTCCAGCTGATCTGAAAATATCCCTCGAAGTGATGATAAAAAACTTCAGTATTGAGTTCAGGGGAAAGGAAAGTGAAATATCTGCATTTGGCATGGCCTCACATACTCCTCTGCTTTAAAGGGCTCAGTGGAGAGAAAAAAATGTCCAAAATAAAGTAGAAATTAAATCTTCTAGATTATCATATGTATTATTCTGCCAGTGCATGACTGAGTCCTTTAATACTTATTTAAGCCTTTCAGTCCCTTAGGATCATGATTTATGGGCTTTCTGCTGATCATCAGAAGATAGGCATAGTTACAGGCTACAACTACTTACGTACTGTGGTTCATGCTTTTGGCTCCAGCAGTCTTCTCAGCCAGCCCCTGGGGTACTGTTGAAATGGCAGCCATCACAGCTTCTCTGCCCTATTCTCTAATTTAATTTTACTTTGAAGAATTGTTCTGAAGAATAATGACCTTAAATTTTCACTTTTTTTCCCTTATGGTTTATCTCTATTTTATTGTAAGGACAGAAGTTAGTCTAATTTTGGTTCCAGAAGATAGATATGGTATACTTCTCCAAAACTGCAATGAAGCAAAAGCTGACATTCAGCTCCTGTCATGACTGGCAGGGTATAAAGCTCGAACAAAACAATATTCTACTGTGGTTTATTGCACTTTTTTAAAATTAAAAGCTGTATTTTGTGGCTCCCACATTTTAAAAATATGTCTTCAGTTACATCTGCACAATTCCTCTGACAAAACTGAATGTTAGCTCTTTTGCTGCCCTTTCACCAAGATGCTTAGTTTCTTAGGTATTTGTACAAGGTCATGTCGGGGGCTGGCATCCCCAGTGCACTGAGTTCGGGCTCCCCTTTCCCATTCCTGTCACCATTTACCCCTTCAGTGTCGGATCACCTACTGCTCCAGGCTCCCTACTGAGCTGGGCTAAAGGAGGTGACAGTGTTTCAGAGAGAATGCTCATGAGTTCTCTTTTAATTTGTTTTCCTGAGCTGTTTGTTCAATATATAAGACAAGGAGTAAGCAATGATGTGACAGTGGAAAAGTATAATATTCTGCAGATTATAAAACTGTCTTGAACATATGTTTTTTTATTACTGGAGACAATTTTACTTTTGAAACTCGGTGTAGATTAACTGCACAAATTTCAGGATTTTATCTGAGAATTCTCAACTGTCCAGAATTCTTTTTAAACTCCCTTCTTTATTATCATTTGGCAGAGATACTTCTTGTATATTCCAACAAGTATTGCAAGCACTTTATTGCTAAATAGATATGCTGGAGAAAACATGCACTTAACATCACAACATTTAACACTTAGCATTTATTAACATTAAACAGTAAATATTTCTAAATTGTACTTGGAAGACATCTCCAAAGCCAGTTAGAAGGCTAAATTAGAAAGTTATTAAGAAAATATGTTGAATACAACATATGTCTATGCTGAACAATGCTTCTGTTACAAGAAAATAATCCACAAATTCTGACATTTCAATAAAAAAGTTTCTATCATATCACTTTCCTCATTTTGAGAGCCACTTTTGATTGTCATGTCTCATTGTGGTAACAATTGTATTTACAGGTACACAGCCGTCTTTGCTCCCTTTCCTTCTGCAACCAGCAGAAACAGTGGGGAAAAAAAATAGGCATTTCAACATGATATGTCATTTTTAAGAAATATCTTAAATATTCTCTCCATTTGATACATATGTGATAAGGGAACAGAGGAAAAGCAAAGTAGAAATAAAAAATAAACATACATTTAAAACAGAATAGATTATAAACAGAAATTTAATTTTATACATATTTATTATATATATATATAATTCAATATATAAATATATATCTACAAACACACATATATATATATTAAGGTATAAAAGGGAGCTTATAAGAAGATGGGGTTTGTAGAGAAAAGCAAAAGGGCAATGATTACAACTTGTAATGAGGAAAGTTTTTTCTCGAGATACAGCAAAATTTTTCACTATGAGGATGGACAAGAACAGAAGAAGTCACCCAGAGAACCTGTGGAATCTTCCACTTTGAACTTTTTCAAACCTCAACGAGATAAGGCTTTCAGTAACCTAACTTTGAAGTTAGCTCCGCTTTGAGCAAGAGATGATCTTCCATGGTCCCTTCCAAACTCAGTTACTCTATGATTCTTTATGGGGGATGAGTGGGTTTCTAAGTGTATGAGAGATAAAGCAGTGATTGCATAGAGCTTAGGGCACATGATGTAAAATCTTTGTAAAGAAACTGAGCAAATACCAGCTCACCATTTCATCTTTGCATTCCAGGTCCTTGTGAAGCCATTTTGTTGAGGCCATAATTGAGCAAATTTAAACCCATATATATGTGTTGCAAACCTCCTCTGTAGCTGTAGTGCCATGAAAAGCATTGCAAAACAGAAAGCCTGAACTTTGGTATATGTTAATTTTTCAGTAATTTTCTGATCTATATGCTGGCAAGCTAAAACCACCATTCTCCAAAAGAAGTGGACTTTCTGCAGCTGCCAGGCTGGAGTTTGAACTCTCACCTTCAGAATGCAGTATTCACACAGGATACTGGCTCAGGAGGACTCTGGCTTTAAACACACAAAGAGAAACACGGTGTCCAAAGCTGGCAGGTGTCCAAAGCTGGCAGGCAGGAACTGGTAGTCTGGTGCCAGTCCAAACTGGGAAAGAAGGATACACACTGTTTAGACTATATTTTTCTTACTATTTTCTGTGTATCTTTCCCTTTCTTTTTTTTTTCCCCAGAAAGAATTGAAAATTACATTTGAGAGCTACAGAAGTTATTTTAGAGATGTTATTATCCCTTTTCCCCAATCTTTTCTTCTCTGAGCCCTTACTTAAAACATGCAGCTTTGATGAATTGATGAATTTGTTCTTTGGGCAAAATATTCATGGACATTGTTGGAAGCTCTGTAAGAGCAAATTCTGCACAGGGAGGTAGAAAATTTAGGAGTTTGATTGTGTTTCAGAGAGGGAGGAGGGTTAGAAGGATGACAATCTTTTGATCTCCCCAGGATTTGAATGGAAGAGACGTGGGTGTCCAGAGGTAAGCAGGGCAGTCCTCTCAGCCTGTTTTGGGAGTTTATGGGTTTTATAGGATTGACAGATCATGAAGGTTGGCAGGGACCTTGGGGGATTCTGAGTGCAACCCCTTGCTAAAAGCAAGTACAATCAGCAGAGGCCAGACCAGGCTGCTTAAGGCCTTTTTGTAGGAAGAAGAGTCCACAACTTCTCTGGGCAAACTGCTTCCAGCTCTTATTCATCCTCAGAGGGAAAATTATTTTCTGTTACACCCAGCAGAAGTCTCCCCTGTTTTCAGTACATGACCACTGTCTCCTGTTCTTCTGTCCAGCACCTCCATAAGGATCCTGGCACTTCCTGCTCAGTAACCTCCTCATGTGTGTGGAAAGGAACTATTTGGTCTCCTGTAAATCCTCTCCTTCAGGGTGAACAAACCCAGCTTCTTCAACTTTCTTTCACAGGACTAGTGCTCCAGCCCCCAAACATTGTGGCTCTCCAGTAGTCTTCCTTTGGTTTGGGGACACCCCAAGCTGAACTAAATATTCCATTATTGTTATTATTATTTCAGATTACATTTTGAAGAACTAATGAATTAAATGTGTTTTAAGAATTTAAAGAAGCTAAAAATTGACTTAGAAATAAAAAGTTTGAAGCTGGGTTTTATATAAATATATTTATTTTTGAAGGTTAGATGTAAAGCTTGTCAGATTCATTTATTTCTTTCACTGAAAATAAAGATATATCTTTTCTATTGCAATGTAAGGCTGCTAAGACTTACATGTTATTGCTGAGATTCTGGTCTTAGGAAAGATCATGATTTTCATGTAGCAATGAGTTGCCCAGTTATAAGAGCATGGAGAAATTTCTTTTAAAGTCAACCTTAGCATTGTTCATTTTAAGATGATGAAGTTAGGATACTTTCTGATCAAATCGTATGGAGCTCAATAAAGGATGGAAAGATTCAGTTACAATTACTTTATATTGCAAAAGCAGCAGTGCTTTGGCTTTAATACAGCTGAAATGTAGAAGGTAAGATCTTTTACAGTCAGTGAAACCTCTGTGGAGCACAACACATAAAAATTAATTTTCTATGAACTAAAGTTTAGATCTAGAAAATAATATTATTTCTGAACAGTGTGTAATGAATCATGTCAGCACTATTCAAATGCATTAATTTGGCTGCTGAGAGTTTTGAATAATCTATGTAAAGTACACCCATTCTTAGCTATCCCCATTGCTAAAGCTGTTTCCCAGACTGTCATCATCTGGTATTTCAATCATTGCCACATCATCTACTTGGGCCTTGACTAAAGCATTCTTTCTATGACTATGTTAATTGAACATGCTCAGATAATTTTCCCAGTTCCTCACTGTGACAAAGGCTGCCTCAGAATGAGTGCAGTGTTCCTTAGAGCCGCAGTACACACAAGGTGCTGTGCCTACAGTCAATTTCTCTCTGTTAATTGAAGTGAAGCTGCAGAGATGAAGGTCTACCATGTCCTACAGAACTCATCCCAGTACTTCTCCTTCCTCTGCTTTTTAATCTCTTGGAGCCCCTAACTTTTTTCCCTCTGACTGTAAAATATGTTCTGGGCCCCGCAGACTCTGGTTTGGCTTCCAGGCCACAGACACCAGTCTTTGAGAGACATCAGTCATCTTCAGCGCCAGCAGGACACCTGTCAGAAAGTCCTTTCATAGTGGGGAGGTCCTGGTATTACCATTTGCAAAAAGGACTCCAAGACTTTAGATAACTGTTGTAGAGTCAAAGCCACAACTATGGGTGTTTAGATGTGAAACAGCAAAGGATGTTAGTTCCTGGAATCCTCACAGAAGTGTAGTTAACATCTCTGTTTGATTTCCCCTTCTTGTAGTTTGATCTCTCTCTCCCTGGCATTAAAGCTTGGGAGGATCTTTAGGGTGCTGGCACACGCCCTGTTTCTGCATCAGAAAATCACAAGCACATACCCTAAAGATAGTGCTAGTGCAAAAAGTCTCACTTTTAGCTGTCTAGGGTTCACAACATGTCTCATAAAATTAGAGTGGATACAGGGACTGCACATCTTGGAGAGCTCCAGTTGATAATAAACACACTTGACTGAAATAAATTATGGCCTCAGTTGCAACAAGTTTTACAGAAAATTTCACTGTGTAAGTAGATTGGGGAAAATAAAGACCATAAACCACATGCCACATGCCTTTTTTTTTGGCATTCTTTCCCTTAGCATCCACTCCAAACCCACTTGGACGCTGACACTGAGCTGGACTGACCTTGATTGACTGAGTTCTTAGATCTGTGTTAATCACTTGACAGGTAACACCTTTGTAATTCTTGTATTATGACAACACTGAAAGTTATTGGTGCTCTCTCTCACACTGTAACCTCATAATGACAATTAAAATAAATAAATATTTTGCATCAGAAAATACTCATATCATAGAATCATAAAATGGCTTGGATTGGAAGGGTCCTTAAAGAACATTTAGTTCCAACTTTCCTGCCATGAGCAGGGACATTTTCCACTAGACCAGGTTGCTCAGAACTCCTTCCAACCTGGCCTTGAGCATTTCCAGGGATGGGACAGCCACAACTTCTCTGGGCAACCAGTGTCTCACCACCCTCAGAGTAAAAAAATTATTTCTAATAGCTAATATAGAACTACTCTCTCTCAGTTTGAAGACATTCCCCCTTACTACAGCCCCCTGTAAAAATTCTCTCTTCTCTTTTAGGCTCCCTTCGGGTACTGGAAGGCTACAATTAGGTCACCCCAAATTCTTCTCTCTTCCAGACTGAAAAATTCCAATTCTCAGGCTTTCCTGAAAAAGTGCTCCATCCCTCTAATCTGGACTCACTCCAACCAGTCAATGTCTTTCCTGTGCTGGGGACCCCACAGCATTCTAGGTGGGCTCTCACCAGAGCAGAGTAGAGGGACAGAATTGCCTCTGTTGACCTGCTGCTCACAATGCTTTTGATGCAGCCCAGGACATGTTTGGCTTTCTGGGCTGCAAGTGCACATTGCTGGATCTTTTCCAGCCTCTGATCCACCAGCACCCCTAAGTTCTTCTTGGCAGGGCTGCTCTTGTATTGGTACTGGAGGTTGCCCCGATCCAGGTGCAGCACCTTGCACTTGGTCTTGTTAAACTTCATGAGATTCCCAGGTGCCCATTTCTTGAGCTTGTCCAGGTCCCTCTGGATGGATCCCATCCTTCAGGTCTGTCAGCTGCATCACTCAGCTTGGTGTCTTCTACAAACTTGCTGAAGATGCACTCAATCCCTACTGTAATTTAATTTACTTTAATTAAATTTAAATTTAATTTAAATTACTGTAATGTAATTTAAAAAATCTTTGTATTTTATACTAGGGATTAAACAAGTGTAGTGCTACTACTATACACTAGAAAAATATAAAGAATGGCAGCACGGGGGTTACAGAAATATCTGAGAGCTTGGGAAACTCAGGACACAGTCTCATACAGCACTTTTGATTTCAGGCAAGTTATTTACCCTCTTTGTAAGTCAGTGTTCAGCATGGAAACCGACAATACTGATCCTTCTCTGCTCCAGAGGAATATTATACAATAAAAGCAGTCAAAAATTCCGAGGTCTCAGGATGGTATGGCAAACACGGTACAGTCAGACTTCACTTATCTGTGGTTAGATTGTTCAGGCCATGGATGAAAAGCCAGCATGGGTCTAACACGATATATTAGCTCAGGCACAGTGCCACATGAATGCAGTTATGCTCTTTCTAAGGTCAGCTCTGCCGTGGAAAGAGTACATCTGCTTTTGTGAGAACTTAGCTGGCTCCATCCCGAGGCAGCTCAGGTATTTCAGCACCAGAATTATTGGCGGAGGTTTGGGGGGAGGGAGCAAGAAGGAGGAGGTGAAACACCCATCACAGACCGAGCCTCGATCCTGGATCCAGCTGGGTTTATAAGACCTGGATTTACACCAGCTGTACCAGATCCACGCTGCCTCCCAGCTTTTGCACCTGCTCCATAGAGCTCCAGGTCCTACGGGGCTCATTAGGTCAGGCACAACGGGGTGAGCAGCACAAGCAAAGAGTCACGGTGTGTCCATACCTGTAGTGCTGGGACACAGGCTGCGAGTGGGGAGCAGAGAAATAAATGGCATCAGTGTAGTGGATGTTATGATGAATTAACAGACCTTCTCATATCAAAACTAAATTCACTTGGAAACTTTTGCCTTCCCCTTGTTTCAGTCTTCCTTCTCTGTGCTATTGGGATTCCCATTTTAGTAGTTTTATAATACTTTTGCCAAGTAGAGATGTGGCTAGAAACCAGTACAAATCGCTTACTGAAGTCACACTAAGGACTTCTAGAGCCATCTTGCCAAGACAATGAAAGTGGTGTTTCAAGGAATAGACTTTGAAACGTGTGAGATAAGACTTTAGGAGGCCAGAAGAAAAGGGGTGGGGAGGAAAGGAGTGGGCGGAATAAATCAATCAAGGTCTTAAATCCAGGACTGAAAGACATAATTATCAAGAAGAAAAGAAAAAGGAAAGGGGAAAAAAAAAAAAAAAAGAGCGAAAGAACAGGACGAGAAGAGAGGAGGACTAGGTTTTCCCAGGCTTTAAGAAGGGCAGAGAAACAGAAAGGACGAGGAGGCTTCGCGGGGAGAGGGAGAAGCCCGCCGAGGAAGAGCCTCCAGGCGAAAG
Source organism: Pseudopodoces humilis (assembly GCF_049639895.1). Classification (NCBI taxonomy): domain Eukaryota; kingdom Metazoa; phylum Chordata; class Aves; order Passeriformes; family Paridae; genus Pseudopodoces; species Pseudopodoces humilis. The sequence goes on from NC_142200.1 coordinate 17,527,411, forward strand.
CATCAGCGTCTGACGGGCCGGGCTGGCGTTAGGGCCCGGCGGAGGCGGGGGCGCGGGCCGGGGCGGGCGGCGCCAGGGCTGGGCGGCGGGAGGGGGCGGGCCGCGGCACCACCCACGGTCCGCGGCCCCCCGCAACCCCGCGGGGCCCGGACGGCCCCGCCGCCCGCGCCCCCGCCTCGACGCATAAAAGGAGCGGGCGGAGGCGGGCGGCCGGGGGCCCGGCGTGGCCACCGCCTGCATGTGCCCGGGAGCCCCCGGCACCCGCCCCCCCGAGCCCGCCTGGGGCTGCCCCGCGGCGCGGAGCCGCGCTCGGGAGCCGGCGGCGGGACGGGGCGGCCGCGGGGCCGCGCCGCGGGAGGTACGGGGGGGACGGCTTCGCCCCGCCGTGCCGCGACCTGAGCGCGTGTGGGCGGGGAGCCCCGCGCCGGGATAAATAGCGCTGTCCCCCGGCTGACAGCCCGTCCCGGGGTGCGCGGGGGCCGGCGGCAGCGCTCGCCCGCCGCGCTGGGACGGGCTCTCGGGGACTCCGCTCCGCGGCCCCGCTCCTGCCGCGACCCGCGTTGTGATTTTTCTCTATCTGTTTGTTTTTGGGGAGAGCCAGAGCAGGGGAGACCCCCGGTCCAAGCTTTTCACCTTTCTCTCCCTACAGCACAGGGGAGATGCTGGAAGCGGCGGTGAGTTCGCAGCGCCGGAGAAGGGCGGCAAGAGGCGTGTAAACTCCTGCGGTCCCCAGCGGCAGCCGCTGCCCCGCGACCCTCCGCCGGCCCCTCCTCGCCCCGCACGCCGCCGGCCTCGCCGCCCCTCGCTGCCGCCGGAGGAGGCTGCCCACCCCAGCGGCCCAGGATGCAGTTTCGCCTCTTCTCCTTTGCCTTGATCATCCTGAACTGCATGGATTACGGCCACTGCCAGCCCGGCCGCTGGAGACGCAGCAAGAGAGGTGAGTGGCGCCGGCTGCTCACCCGGGACGCCGGCGGGGGCAGCTGCGGGAGCGCCCGCGGGGAAGGGCTGCTCTCCGGCAGGTGAGCCGCGCTCCGGCTCCGCGGGCACCGGGCCGGCACGTGCGGCGGCAGCGGGGGCGAGCCCGGGGCGCGGGGCCGTGCCGGCGTGGCCACCGCTCCGCTGGGCTGCTCGCCGCCGTCCTGCTGCCGAGGTCGAGCCGGGAGCAGGAGGAGCGCCGTGGACGTGAGCTCCGATGGGATGGGCCCGGCCGGAGCCCCGGGCTGCTGTCGAGCCCTAGGAGCACGGCCCCGGCCCCCACGGTTCTGCCCCGCGGGGCCGGTGGAGCCGGGGTCTCGCTGGGAGCTGCCCACCGCGGGAGGGGCCGTAGCGGGCAGGGGATGTCGCTGATGTCGCCGCCGCTTCTCGTCCAAGGGCTCACGGCTGCCGGGGGATCGCTGTTAGCCCGCGCAGTTAAGAGTCGCGTGTCCGTGGGACGGACTTTGAGGCTGCTTTCCGTGGACGTTTCCGAGGCAGAGCGGCGGCTTCTCCCCTTCCCTCCTCCGGCATCGCCGTGCCGCTCCCGCGGGGCTGGCCGCCGGGAGAGCCGCGGCGGCGGAGCCTTGCCCAGCGCCCAGGGGATTTCTGTGCCGCCAGCTTTCCTGAAAACGTGTAGATCTCTTTGAGGAAAAGACATAAACGGTGCGTTGGGGCTTCATCGGTTTCCCTAGACGCTGGTGTCGGGATGCCGGAGCTTGGGAGCTGGGGCGGTGCAATGTGCCAGTACAGCTCCCGTGTGGACGGAGAGGTTACTGCAGCCGGCTGGCAGCCTGGCCGAGGCTTCGGCTGTTCTTTCTTGTTTTGTGATTTTTTTATTTTTTTGAGTTGTAGGGTAGTTCACCTTGTTATAAAATGTTTTTATTGTCCACTTACTCTGAATTATTTTTCTATCCCTTTTCCTGTTATTTTCTCTTTATTTATGCATCCCCTTCACATTTCTAAGTTAGCTGAAAATCAGGTGGCTCAAGCTGCTGAGAAATCTGTATTTCTGAAAGAATTTCACTTTTAGTGGTATTATTTGGAAGGGGGGGGACTTTACATCTCTAGTGTTAAGCTGCTACAAATAGTAATAAAACTGTGAGAAGAAAATAGTTTGCACTTTCATGCATATGTCACCTTCAGAATAGGTGCAAATAAAATTGTAAGGCAGTTTGGTTTTGATGGTTTTTCAACAGATGGTTTCCAGAGTTTAATTTATGTGTGTGTGGCTAAAACGATAGCAGTCCTTTAAAGTGACCAGACTATCTGTGCTAACAAAGGGTATACTGTGTCTTTAATTAAATGTGGAACTACTTAGAGTGCTGGCTAGACAGCGGAGGGTGATAGTGGTATTTCTGCTTTACAACAGAGCTTAAGGGCTGCATTGTGGGAGTACTGAAATGAATAGACATCTAACTCAAGTTGTGTGAATTGTCCTCCTACAAAAACTTAAGCTGGTTTTAATTGATCTCATGTTCACTGATTGATCCTAGAGCAATTGTTGTGCTTGTTGAACAGTTGGCTTTTCCAAAGGGGATTGATTTAAATTAGTTTTTAGTTTAATTATTGGATAAATACGATCAGTATTGACAGTTGACTTACTGGCACTGTTTTGTGCTATCACCTAAGGGTTTTGTTTTGGGCTTTGAAGAATGCAGTCTTTTTCAGTTAATAAGTCTAAAGAAGTAAGCATAGCCAGTTCTAAGCACGGAAAGCACAATCTAAGGACGTATTCAAATTATAATAGATATTTGCTATGACACATCCAGTCTGAAGTAATGCTTTCGTACAGGACCCAAAATTCCAATAATTTCACAATTTTTCCATATCCCATCTGCAAATAATCAGGCAGTCACTGTGGGGTACTGGCAGTTAAAATTTCTCTGGCATTCTGTTTTGTCTGTTACATGATCTCAGATGCTCCATAATATCGTTTTCTTAATGAAATACAATTTTTGGCATAAATTAAGTCTCCTGTGTGGTAGGAATCAATTGCATTGAGTCTGGAATTATGGGCAAATGTCATGTGTAGCAGATATTTTTTTTAAGCAGCTAAATGTACAATAAAAGTGTATATGCCTTTATTGGCATTTGCATGGGTTTGTTGCTGATGTAGAATACTCTAGTAAAGAAGACTTAAGTAAATTTGGGGAGATGTTCCCAGAATTCCTCATTCACCATCTGCTTGCAGCCCTTTCCCAAATCAAGGCTTGCAACATTGCAGTAGAAGCAGAATAATAAAATAGGGTTTAGAAAGTGGTCCTTACCTTGCATTGATTTGTGTTTTGTTAGTCAATGTCACTTTGCTAAATTTTTTTTGGTAAATATATAATAATCAACAGGCTCTACTTATTCCACTGCTGCTCTTAGTTACTTTTTCAACTCATTAAAATATTGCTTTGCATAGTTGCTCAGAACAGAACCTTACTTTCCTTAAAACACCCCACCAAATTGTCCCTCTGGAAATCACTGCCCTGAGCAGGTAATTATGGCCTTTTTGCCTTTCCTGCAGAAGATACTTGAAAACCTATTTAAGGGTTACCTAGCTTAAATCTCAGTGCTGTAGTATCACAGCTGGCTTAGCCTAATCTTTCCTTTTCTTATTGGATTGTATAACTTGATTTTTTTGTTTCTCTTGTAAGCCTTCTTCAATGAAAATTTATATCTCTTTTTCAGATTTCTCTTTAGCAGTCGGTATAAGATGGGCAGCTTCACCTCTTAGCATTTCATTGAACAGCGCAGGGTACATGAAAGACCTGTGATTTTTCCCTTTGGGATCTAGTGAAATCAACTGTTCCAAAGAGTACCATAAGTCAAAATGGGGGTACATAGAAAGGAAGACTCTCAGGCTGGCTTACTGGGAGGCATGATGTATTCTCTAATAGTTTTGACAGAAGAGAATATAGGGGTCTTTATAAATCCTCATCAAAAAACAGATGCTAAGAAATTCCCCAAGGGAAAAAAAGTCAATGTGATAGCAGTGCCTGCATTGATGGGAAGACTCAAGAGTCTACAGAGAGTCTCTCTACAGTTGGTAATACCAACATTGGAGTAATAAAAAATGTGAATGGGACACATACACAAAGTTAAACCGGAAGTTGTTTATATCCAAGAACTCAAAAACTGTGGCTGTAAAATACTGTTTTTCCATTTAGCTCCTATTCATGGAGTGTAAAGAGGGCTAAGGTGAATACTTATCTCCTAGATGTTTACTCTGTGTTAGAGGCACATAAAGGCGGAATACCTGTGGCAACGAATGAATAATGAGTGACAGTAGTGATGGCAAAATATCCACAGGTGGAAACAGGAGTAATACCCAGGGCAGAAAATTCCCCAAGTGTTCCTCAGACCTCATTGTAGCTTTCTGCACAGTGTTTATTGAAGAATATGTATGTATGGAAGGGTACAGTCACTGGGTTCAAAATTACATGAATTGAATTTTTATCCTCTTAATGCAAGATGGGAATCTTGACCACTGTTATTATAGGAAGCTGGTGTATGGATTTTCAACTAGAAGGAAAACCTGCTTGGATATTGGGGATTGTGATTTAGCGTTCCTAACAAGGTACTTACCTGGGATAATCTTGGAACCTGTCTCAGCTGGATTGTATGGCCAGGCTTTGGGAAAGATAGATGATCTGAGTACTAGGGAAAAATAAACTATGTTGGAAATACTTGACTGAAACAAATACCACATCTACTTTTACAAGGACTGTACTAGTTCCTAAAGAGTAATTTATCTCAAAAAAAGTCATACTGCATGGTTTATAATTGTCTAGCATTATATAAATATTCTAGCTATTATTAGCTATTCTATCTTCCTCTCTTTGAGGAAGAAATATGTTTTATGTTTGAAGGACAGTTAACTTCTTATCTGTGGCTTAAGACTTAAAATCCTATGTGGAAGCTGTACTTTGAGATACTTTCTTTCCTCAGGTGTGACATTAAGCAGTTGTAAGAGAACCTGTAAAAGAACTGTAATGTGCTAACACAAGTAATTTTCCAAGCACTCATGATCAGGAGAAATGCTTTGGCACATAGCTGCTGTTCCTCAGACCTGTATTTAGGATCGTTACTAATCATTCTTTATACATATGTCATTACTGCAGCAGTTAGCATATCCTAACGCCATAACCATTGGAAAGTTAAAACTTTTAAACCTTTGGCTATTTACACTTATTATTGGGTACATCTGAGGAAATTTCTTAAACTGCCAGAAATCAAAATTTCTGTGGGAATGAGTGAATTCTGAACTAGCTAATGATGCAGTGTTTAGGTTCTATTGTAGGTCACTTGGGGTTGGGGTGCTGGGCTAGATGGGTGTGCTGGATTGGACTTTGAAATCTGTGTACATGCTTTTATGTTAAAACCTGCTGTAAGATTTACACTATGATGAAGAGCTTAGATTTGTATGCTTGATAAAGTTGTCTTAACTGTATATTTTCCCCTTTTGGGGGATGGCGGGGATGCACATTTTCTAAGGCTTGGCTGAAGACTCTCACTAAAGCAGCTCAAAATGTGTGACAGATACTGAAAGTGAGTTTTTACACTAGTATAAGGAAATTATGATGATAACAACAGTAATGAAGTTTCTCAATTCAATGTGTCATTTACAATATATAGGTCAGTATCATTATTATGTTAGCATGGTGTTGTTTATATAAGCTGCCTTTGAAAATACGAAATGATTTAAAAGGTACAAAGTGGAACAGGTGCTTGCTATCAAAATTCAAAGAATAAAGAAATAAACAATGGGCTGTTTCTTTGAGTTTTTTGCTTTCTCTTGCTCTTTCTGCCAAGACTGACTATCCCACGGAGGTCTGCATTTCATTTCTGATCATCTAGTTATTTTTTAGTACCAAAAGCTTGGTATTCTAGCTAACTAGAGGGACTGTCTAGTCAAACCTGCAGATCATCACAGGTTGAAAATATTGTCCAGCTTACTGTACCTCCAACTTGAAAGCTTATAGGTCATCATAACATCCTTTCCATAAATGCATCCTTGATTTTGAATTCTGGGGTGAGATGCACATGACCTCAGGTAACCATCTGGAACATTTTCTTTTACAGTTGATGTAGTGCTAATTGGTGCAGTCCGTCAAACTGTTGGTACAATTTAACTCATCTGATGGTGGGTGCCTGCCTTTGATCAGATAAAGCATACTAAATAATACTAAATAAATAAGTTTACTTGATTACCTCAATCTGTAATTGAAGTGTAGTTCAGCTGTACATGTCTTCAGTGTCAGCCCCTGAATGGAACCGAGGTCAGCCCCCAATGAGAAAGGATCCACAACCTATATTAAAATTGTTGGTGCAGCTCTTAACAGATACAGTCCCTGAAAGTCCTAATCTCTCCTCTATTAGAGATTGATTTAGTTTCAGGTATTTTTAAAATAAAGTCAATTCTTCAAGCATGCCCTTTCTTTTCACCTCAAAATTTTGTTCAGTCACAGTTGGAGAACCTTCTGTATTTGTCTAGGCTCCAAGAATTTGCTAATCCCTTTCTTAGTGAAAAGCATGACTTCATATGTGTTGGCTGTTGATAATGCACAAATGTAACAGCTTGATCCTTTCATCATGGACTGCTTTAGACACTAAAATTAGGTGCAGCCATGGTCTGTGTACTTATTGTATTTGTAGTATGTGTTTAGCCGATGTAATGCTTTTGTGTCAGTGTGGCACTGCAAAACAATTTTGTGCAAGAGGAGTAAATCTATCACTTTTTGGGACAGTAGTGATGGGTTTAAACCTCTTCCCAAGTCATTTTTGGTGTAGAGAATGGAATAGGCTTTGTATCACTTTTTGATGCTTGGGTTCTAGCTAATACATCTTAGGAGGTGAGGTGTTGAAGCGTCACTTGGATCTTGCTTGTGAGCACCATAAGGCAGATGCTGAGCTCTCTTTCCTGCCTACACGATGGCTTTAGCCAGGCAGCTCCATCCACAAAGATCACTTACTGATCAGCCATTACACTTGTTGAGCTTTGCATATCTGTGGGCAGTAAGGTCACTTGTAAGTCTGACTTGAATTCTAGCTGTGTCACTTTATTCTCTCGATATTTGGCTCCTGTCTGTTTTCCCTAATACTTTTTAAAACTCTGAGGAGAAATGAAGTTGAAAGGGGTCAGGGTGGCGCTCTCTGTAGCGTATGCCCCAAAAAGGTAGATGGTGATGCAACAGCGTCAAGCATAGGAGAGGCAAGAGTGAAAGCCTAAGTTTGCCAGCACTCTATTGTCACTTTCTGATGTAGTTTCTGCAGTGGAAGGGCTGGGTGGGATGTAGGAATTACAAGAAATTGGTATTTATACATAATACTACTTCAAAATAATTGGTGTGAAATGCATGTTCTGAATATGGAATGGAAATGACAAGTGTAAGTCCTGTGAAATGATGGAATATAATGATATTTTTCCTCTGTATATCTTCCTCTGAGCCTAAAAGGATTTGAGACTAGCTGTATGTCTTTATTTTGGGATTTCTATGTCTTAGCACTTTAATTTCAAACAGCTACATGCATCTCTGACCTTTGTCTATCAAACTGTGGTCCATGGAGGAGGTGCTAGCATCTTCTGAATGTGTAGAGATCACACTGTCTCATCCTTCTGATTATACCTAAATACCCTTGAATGAAGCACTCCAGTGAACTTATATGGCTCTGCTTTAATCCTATTCTATTTTGATGCAAGTGCTTGTTAATTACATTCAAATTTAAACTTAAAATTTATTTTTAGGGCCTAGCATGCAAAAGATTGGCAGTTAAATTTTCTGAAATTTCCTCTTGTTTGTGGACTTGAATGTGTAAACTGTGAAATGCAAAAGGATATAAAAAAGGAATAGAACCATAGAGTGGGGAAGAAATTAATTTTTATGGGAAAGCAGAGAAGCAGTTAGTATATTAGGTACCTTGATTATGTGATCAATGGTGGTTTTTAAGATCCCATCTGCTAAGATCTGGTGAGAAGTACAAAAAACCTTCACGATCTTTATTTCTATAATTAATCTGTAATGTATTTATTTTTGAAATACAGATTTGGTAGAGCCAAGCACTTGATATATCTCTAAGATTTTGTCCTTTTATGAGGAAATGTTGTCTCCTCTCCTTCCTTTTCTTGTTGATTTTATGGGATGGTCATGTAACTAGGGAAGTATAAATAATTAGAGGTTACACACAAAACATTTAGAAGAGGTGTGCAGTCCTGTAATTTTGTTTCAAACACCACTGCCCAGCACACTTTCAGTGCAATTATGTGTGTTATTTGATGGAGGATAATGGTAAATCTCATGTATAGTTAACATAGATCCAAGATATCATGAAAGTACTTCTACTGTGATTTTCTGTTTGTAAAAATATTTTTTCTCGCTAGGATTAAAATCTAAAAATTTTCAAAAGAATATGGTTTAGGGACTGAGTCTCAAATTTACCTTGCAGAAACTTTTGTCTGTATTTTTGTGAGAATTGAAAGGATTTTCTCCATCTTGGTGAAAATCAGGCCCAAAAATGTAGTGAGATGGAGGAAGGGACATGGAAGATAGCTAATGTTTGTGATGTTGGCTTTTAGGTTGGTGGTTTTTTTTAATCACTGGACAGCTGCATGAGCACTAACTCTGAAGCAGACCATGTGCAGCAATGAAGACAATGTTTGTGCCTTTTTATCTTGGAAGATACTTATGCTGCTTTTACACTGCAAAGGGACAAGTGTATTTGTGTTAGAGAACTGCAGTGCTGCCATAAAATACAAACTTCCTGATCCAAGCACATTATTTTCTTTTTTGAGTTGAAACGCTGGCTGAAATATGTTGCACACACACATATATACTGTGCAGTCATGAATGGTCTTCTCTGCCGTATGGTTGCCACCTTTGGAATACCAAAAAACCCCAAACTAGCCACATCAGACAAATGGCTGTTGTGCATGCACAGATTAATCTGCACGTGTATAGCAGTGCTGACAACACCCATCACATCCATACTCAAACTTTATGGGCAAGATGGAAACAACTGAAACAGCAATTGTGCTTAGTAAAGATAGGTTTGCTCTTCTTTCTGGAATTACTCAAAAATTTTGGTAGATACCATGTGTTTTTATTATAAACCTTCCAACTTACACAATGCTTCCACTGCCAAGCATGTGGCTGTGGCTCTTTTAAATGGGCCCTAAAGTTCCATAATCTTTTGCTTTATCTGTACTGAGATGGTACTTGAGGGTCCCAGCTGAGGTGAGGCCCTGTAGAGCTGGCCCTGCTGAGAGGACAGCCTCTGAACTAAGGGCACTGGAGCAGAAATCAGAAATCTGTCCTGGATTCCCTTCCTATAGCAGACATGTTCTTAGGCCTTTCATGCAAGCTAGTTCAGATCTGGTTTACGTCTCAGTTTACACAGTGCACACTATATAATTAATTAATCACTAATAATGTGATGGGACTGGGTTTGGTTTTGACTTGGCAAGAGTAACTGAAACTTGGCACAATCACTGCGATGCACACGAGGTGCATTAGGTTGTGTTCACAGCACAACACAGCAGCTGCTGGTTTTAGTTTGCTTAAAGCTTTTAGCATTTACTGTGAAATGCTTACAACTAGCCTCTGACCTGGGATGCTTCAGTCTTGCAAGAAACCTAAATCCAAAGAGCATTTCACAGAGGGTCTGCTTATTTCTGTCCACATCAGGTTGCATGTTTTACTTTCACCAGGAGCATTCTCAGGAGGTGGTTTTACCTCTAAATTTGTTTTCCTATCTTTTCCAAAGTGGTCAGCGTTCTCTCCCCTACTTTATTGAGTGCAAAGAAAGCTGACACTCTGAAGGACAGCTCTGAGAAGGCACCTTTTGGAGTAGGGTAGTTGTGTGGCTATGCTGTTGTGATCTCCTGTGGCAGCAGGACAGTTCTTCAGCTTAAGTTCCTTGCCTGGGCCATGCAAAATATGCCTGGTCTGCATGTATCTGTCTTGGTCTTTTTAAAGTTGTTCAGCAACTATTGATTGCACATGGGTATGATCATTATTATACATTATATGTGTGGTTTTACTTGACATGATTCAGTGTTGGGAATTCTGCTTCCCTGGTAAGAGGGTACCTTCAGGATGTCAGAGGGATTGCTTTCACTGTTAGTCTTTCTATGTGTAAGACTTGTGGTTCATATATGTATACATTAAATGCAAATAGTAACAGAAAATAAATTCTTCTTTTCTGTAAATGTTAAGCAGCTTTCCAGTGTGAAATGTTAATATTATGGCATTAGGGATGTAAATAATGTCAGCATCTAATTGAAGTGGTGCTTCTAGACAGGAGCTTTGGCTTCCAACTCTATTTCTTACAGCACTATTGCAGTATGCTGGAATGCAGCATCTTTGCTGATGCTGAGGTGACACTGGGTCATGGTTTCTCTTTTTAGCTATAATGGAACTTCAGAGTTACAAGTAGTTATCATAGTTCTTTTATTAGTCACAGAGTTTGCTGAATTTTATCTGTGGCCTTTAAAGTTGTTTTGGAATTCAGTTTTAGGAAATGTGTATGGCTGTAGGTAGTAATTAAAATGAGAGAAATCTTCAATATTTTTTGAAGTGTTTAAAGTAACTTTTTTTTTTCTCTAAAGCTTACTTTGACTTCACTTTACTCTGTTTCGGGTTTTTTTTTGTGGTTGGTTTTGTTTTTTTAATATAGATTCTTATAGAAGTAGAAAACTATGACCTTCTTTGATATGCAATGTGTGGTGTGAAACTGAGAAGCAAATCTGAAAAATTTTATATTTAGGTGAAAAGGACTTGTAGACCACCTAGTCTAGTGCTGTACAGATGTGGAGTAGAAAAAATATATATACTCCTTTTGAAGGATTCAAGTAAACAAAACTGACACATGGAGAGGAAGAAGAAGCATAGAATAACCTTTTTATTAGTGGACAAAGTTGTGTGTTTGGTCTGTAGTTTTGATTCTCAAATACATCCATATTCACTGGGTTATGTAGCCCCTCTGTGCTGAGGGCATGTACTTGCACAAGAAAAGTATTTCCTCCATTTCAGATTAGTGTTCAACCTCATCTGTATCTCTTTGAGCAAGAAAGACCATTTTTGTTATCGTTCTGCATTCATGCTGTACATGCTCCACCCCTCTATTTTGCATGCTCTCTGCAACCCAAGACAGAGATTTGTGTTTTGAGTCAAAGAAAATCTATTTTTGCTCAGCTTTGAGTGCAAGAAGATGATACTATCTGTTCTTCTGCTAAAAATGTTATTTGCGTCTTGTGCCAGCAGTATTCTGGAAAATGCCCCCAATCCAAGGGATAACAACAAGCTGGAGAAATCAGAAGAAACCTCATGAAGTTCAACAAGAAGTGCAAAACCCTGCACCTGGGAGAGAACAACCCCACACATCACTCTAAGCTGAGGGACAATCAGCAGGAAAGCAGCTTGGCAGAAAGGGCCCTGGGGGGCATGGTGGCTGCTATGCTGGACGTGAGCCAGCGATGTTCGTGTGCTGCAAGGAAGGCTCATGGTGTTCTGGATTGCCAGCAGGTGATCATTCCCCTTTGGTCAGCCATGGTGAAGCACAGCTGAATGCTGTGTCCTGCTCTGGGCTCCTTGGTACTAGAGAGAGTTCATCAAAGGACCACGGAGATGATTAAGGGACTGGAGCATCTCTCCTGTGAGGAAAGGTTGAGAGAGCTGGGACTGTTCAGCCCAGAGAAGACACAAAGGGGTTCACATCAGTGTAGCTGAAAGGGAGGGTGCAATTAGGTCAGGGCCAGGCTCTTGCCTGGTGCTCAGTGACAGAACAAGAAGTTATGAGCACAAACTGAAACACAGGAGGTACCCTCTGAATATCAGGAAAGACTTTTTTACAGTGCAGGTGACTGAGGACTGGCATGTGTTGGCCAGAGAAGTTGTGGAGTCTCTGTCCTTGGAGGTACTCAAAAGTCATCCACATGTGGTCCTGGGCAGCTGCATTTGTTTGGCCCTACTTGAACAGGATAATTGGACCAAATTTCTTTCACCTCCAGAAGTTCCTTCCAACTTCAGCCATTCTGTGAAAGATGGTTTGGAAATGTATTGGGTACCTGGTTTGAGCCTGCTTTTTTCTTTCTAGTAATTGCCAGCTGTGGAGAGGAAACAGACATTCCATTCTCTTTAGGAATCCTTAGGATAAGTTACAGAATCATGAGCAGTTGCAGTCCTCTTAATGCTGTTGGAGTACTAAAATCAACCCAGAGAAGCCTTTTGGTATTTAGCTGTAGCACAGGTTGTCATAAAAACAAGATTCTATGTCATGCTAGTTTTGCATCCCATTAGTTCTTTGTTCCCCCATTTTTCTTCTTTCAAGTATTTACAGATACCAAAGAATGCCCTGTGAATGTAATAATTAAGATACTAGACCTAACACTGGTCTCCCTCATTTTTTTGTAAATCTGGGGGAGGTGTCAATCTGTCTCAGGCATAGCAGATATTCCTGAGATGGTGCTTGCTCTGGGACGTTGTTGTCAATTTGCTGATGCTGTATTTGACAACTCTCTAATTACCTGAACTCTTTCATCAGACTCCTGGAAAAAAGTCTTGCTGCTTTCAACTTTTATTTCAGTTACTGTAATTAGCAGTGGCATCAATATGTAGGGGTTTATTTCAGCTTTGGAAGAGGGCTTTTTTCTAATAGCTTTCCAAGCAGGCGCTAAGCGAACCTACTGCGCATTGAGCCTGATGTAACATGAGGCTCATTGGGTAAAATAACATTAGTCTGTGCTACTTAAACACACTCTGGAAGGCTTAAGGAGGAGAGGAAGGAAAATATTTGAAGAGATCAACTGGATGTGGTCGAATACATGTAATGTCACCTGAGAAGGATTAGAATTTGCCCAAGCTTGACCTGAATGAAGACCTCCATTTAGGGCTTGTGTTCCAACCAGATCAACTGCAGTAGTTTTTCTATGCACAGCTCTCTACCAGCAGTCATAGACTGAAAGAGTCCAGTGATTTACTTGGCTTCTGTGTCTCAGCTGTAAGTTAGTTTTAAAAAAAAAAAAATCATCTCAGTTTAACATTCCTTCTCCTTATTAGCTGCAGCTGGCTTTTTCTAATTACTAAAGTCAACATTTTTTTCATCTGCATTCTGTTGCTTTTATCTTTGCTGAGAGCTCAGTGTATACACTCTAGCTGATAAGGAGCTACATGTGTAGTTCACATACATAGATGTGAACAGCTTAAAAAAAAAATCATGCACTGACACTTCAAAATCCAACAGAAAACCCAGTGGAGTACTAAATAGCAATGGTACTTCATCCACCGTGGTACTTGCTTTCTGATTGTGTGGTGTTAGCAAACCTAGTGACCTTATTCTAAATAACATGATTACTGTTATTGTGTCTTTGAAAATCCTGTGTTCTTCTGTTTCATGGTAGTGTTTTAGAGCACTCAGGATGCTTTCCCTTGCACCTCTCTGAAGTCATGGGTGTCTCTTACAGGTGTGGAAATGGAGTCCTGGGGTTACAAAATGAGGTAAAAGAGAATGACAATTGGGGATGCATAGTACCTCTGAAAAAACAAGTCACAAGTAATCTCTTTTTACTCAAGTCTGCTACAGAATTGGGATAGAGGTTGAAGAAAATTAAATGACTGATTGTGCCAACATCATGCAATTAGACAGATATTCACCATAGTAGGCCTCTATAGCCAATACTGCTAAATCTGAGGTTTAACTATTGAATGGTAAAGTAGATAACACTTTTACATAGCAATAATTTTTGGTTTTTTTATTAAGATTATGAGTATTTTTAAGAGAAATTACTTAATCTCATGCTTCTAGATATAGACTTGAGTAGCACAGACTGGGAATACTCTTAATTGGGAAATGAATTTGCCTTTACCAACAAGAGGTTTCTGATACCTTTCTCTAAAGCATTGACTGCTGCTGGAGTGAGCAATGCTTTTGCTCAGTATAAAAACTTCCATGTAAAATTTTTGTTGCAAAGTTTTTTTCTACACAAAATGGTAATTGAATCTATATTTTTGGGTTTCATAGCATAGCATGTGCCATTCTGGGCTTGATCTTAAAAATACCTTAAGTCACAGTTAAGTTTGGCGGATATGTAATGAGAAAAAGCACACAATGAAATGCAGTGCTGTGGAGGAATAGCATGTCTCTCAAGAGACTTATATTACAATGATTTAATGTCAGAACTATTTAGAGTTAACCTTCTTTTGCATTTATATCTTCTATCACTAAATTATGAAATTGTGACTAAGATTTAACGTTTTGTTTAGCCACAAACATAGTTATCACTTCTTGTTTCTTGTTTTTGTTTCTTGTTTTTGTCATTCATTCTTAGTTTGTAACAGAAACACTGTCCTTGCAGTAATCATGTAGAGGACCCCATGATATTCTCTTGTGTGGAATAACTTTTCTTTTGTTTATGTATTTTTAGCTAAGAAGAAATCTGATTAGTTGAATGCTCTTGATAATATTCAAGTACGTCCTAGAGCTTTGCATTTGCTGTTTGATGTTCCATTTTACAGCTTTACTTAAATGCTCTGCAGGGATTGTGGTTTAGTGGTGAGAGTATGAAATTTGAATCCAAGGTGCCTGGTTCTCTTACCAACAGAGCTGGTCAGTATGTTTAAAACCAGATTCTTCTACCCCACCACCCCATAACGGATTTTTGCATGTGTCTACAAGTCTTTTTTTCTCTCTCTGCTTTTCTTAAATAAGTATTGAGCAGCTTAATCAGGCACTGAAAGTCTGTCTTTCCCTTCTGTGCCTCAGTACCTCTGGTGTAGTAGTAGTGTTTTATCACAGTGCAGTTTAAATTATATATCAGTGATCTGCATGGCTAACAGGTTCTAGAGTGTTAATCTCTAGGCATTTATATGGTTATTCTGAAGGATAATAAGCACATAAATAAGTTTCCTGCTTCCAAGTTTATTGACTGAGCACACACCAGCGTGCAGAGCGTTGCATTCATGACAATGATTTAGGAGCTTTAGAAAGTGCTGGCTCTGTCTGATGTGAAGAATTTTGTGCTGTCATGTATATCAGAACTGAGATAGCAAAATCTGTTTGACTCTACATCAGTGCTCTGCAGTGTGCAGAAACTACTACTGCCTGTTTGCATTACTAGGTAAGTGTCTGAAAGTATTTAAATGGGGTTTTATCCTGACATTTAAACTTTCAGGTACAAAGGCTGGAGTTCTTCAACTGCAGGTAGGTATTTACAATAGTCTGACTTAATTGTTATATGAAGAATTTATGTATTCGCAAAAACCTCCCCAAATTATGTTTTATTTCCCTCCAGACTGAGGTAACTGTGTTGTCAGATACCTCAGAACTGTGAAATTAAGATGTGTCCAAGAGGCCTACAGTTGGAGTTACTAAGCAGAATGCCTTACTAAATTTACCTTATCTGAAAGTGGAAACATAGCTTTAAAAATTTAAGGTATTCTCAAAATTAAGAAATGTGTATTTCTTGTATTAAGACTATAAGAAGAGGAAATACAATTTTTGTCTTTGCCTCCTCAGTAAAGGATAGCTTCCGCTATCTGTTCTTTAATTTTCCAGTCTCTCATTATTCGCATTGCAAACATAATCTGTGTAATTTCAGCCAAATAGCTTTTAGTTTTTTAGAAATTTATGATCTGTCTGTTTTTAAGACTGTATTTTCATTTCCATGGAATTATGAAAAAAAAATAAATCCATAGGCCCTTGCCAAATACTAATTCTTTTTTGTGTTTGAAATGTACTGAATGGTAAGCACTCAGAGTACACAGGTATATTTAATACATTTTTATTTTCTTTATGAGGGAATTCTCACTTGAATTTAAAAAAGCCCTGTAGTCATTAAGTGTCATTTTTCAGGATGACACCCAGCCTTCTCTGATTTAAGTGGATCTGAAATACAGAAGCTAGTACATTTAATTTCATTTTTAATAGTATTCCTGCAAGATGTGGAGATAGCTGTATGTATCTGAAAAGCAAATATGCTCCATCTGTTCTAGTTCAAGATTTCTAAGTCTGGTCCATCATCTTTGAAGTCTCAGACTCTGATGCCTGGGGTTGACAACAGGGAGGATGACAGAAGTTTTGGTGAATGTTTTGAATGTGGCATGTACAAGCAGGATGTAAAGCTCAGTGATATTGGATTGAATTTAAGTGATGTCCTGCAGCTAAGCGTAGGTTTGTGTAGTGTGGGAACATTCAGTTTGGGTTGTCTTTTTAATATGTCTTTTTCTAAACCACATACTTAGATATTTTCAGAGTTCTATTTTTTTCAATTTAGTGTTTTTCACTATGTGTAAAGACACCTATTCTGTTCTTCTACCTTCCCTTTTAACAATTAAATTGTTTTGCTGCTCCTCTTCTCAGCCATGTCCAGCTGTGCCAGTATAAATAGCATTTATTCTTCTTTCACTGTTTGTCCAAGTGTCTATAAATGCTTTAATTTGCCTGCAAATCCAGCATTTTCTCAGAGCATATAGCTGAAAATTCCTTATTTATTTGAAATGCCACCTCTTGACTCCCAATGTCCAAAAAAACCTGTCTTTATTAAAAGTGTTTTCATTGGCTCATTTTTGTCTAGGAAGATAACTTCGTAGGAATTTTTTAAGTTTTCTAAATCTAGTAATTTGAGTTTTATAGAGAGTTCTATGAATTATGGTTTCACAATGGTTATGTTCAGTTTTGCTTAATATTTAGAGCAGGAGGACTGCAGAGATAAGAAACTCTCTTAGGTGCACAGAAGATACATTTTCATTTCCTCATTCTCAGCATATGTGACCTTGGTGAAGTTGTTTGGAAAACGTCCTGTGTCCACCTTTCTTTTCTGGAAGATGGGACATTTACTCCTTGCATGGTCTTGTAGCAACTCTCCAAGGGTGAAGACTCTGCATATCTAAGAAATAAATTCAATTCTGTTGTCTAGTGTTTTGGTTGCATTTTGCTACGTACTTTTTTTTGTTCTCATGTTTATAACTTGGAAGACCTGTTCCTTAGCATTATATATTTTCTTCTTTTAGTGCCTTTATCTGGAATGTTCTTTGGAAGCTTTCTTCCTAGAAGCAACAGAAAGGTCAGAATCTCATGCTTGGACTTTAGTATTTCAGTTTGCTTCAACTGTTCTGTAAGTTCCTTCGGGCAAAGACATAGGGAGAATTCTGGCCCTGTGAGAAGAATTGCTTGTCTTATGCTGACCTGAGTGGAATGAGAATATCACCACTGATTTAGAAGTGTCAGATGAAATGTAACAGTTGGATGTATTTGTGAGAAGCTTTGCTTATCCAGTGCTTTTCTTGGGTTCTGGTAGGACTGTTCTCCTTTGCTTATTTTCCCAGTAGTTTCCACATCTTACGTAGATTATAATGAAGCCTTAGGTGCCTTAGATGTAGCTGAAGTGAGCTGGAAAACAGGCTATTTCCAGTAGAGAGCCAAGCTTGTTACTAATGCTCAATAAAAATAAGAGAATGGGATTTCCTTCAAGTTTCTGAATTTTATTTACTCAGCTTAGTCTTAGCATGTAAAATCTTATGGGCATGAATGAGATTAAGTAACACACGCTCTAGTTAGCATTGTTTCAGACTTGGCAATAAAGAAACTTTGCTCTTTTCAGCCTCTCAGTAGATAAATGCTTCATATTTTATTAGAGCAATTTGGCTCCTGACATGAACTGTAAGCCTGTTAAGCCTGTAATATAGTGATTAAAATTGGAAAAATACAGGATGAAAATATGTTCTTCATTATGCACTTTAATGCCAACCAGATATGTAGTGTGCAGTCTAGAACATGATAGTTGGAGTGTACTAAGCAACTAGCAAATTGTTGACAAGGCTCATCTGCTATTGGTTTGTGTTGGGGTTAGGAGCAAAAGACCTTAAGAAATGTCAACTGTTTGACATTATATGTTGATGCCTGTTGCATCTGGCTGGACACAGCTTAAACAGGCAGGGCCAGTACCTTTATTACCTTCAGCTGAGTATTCTTCATTGAAGCAAGAAACAGGGTGAACTAAGGAATATGTGAAGAATTCATCAGTAAATATTACAGAAGAAAAAGACTCCTCAGCTATGAGAGTGGCTACTTTTTTACGTTGGGAATAATAATAAAAAGTAATTTGAGTCCATGAAGCGGTAAATCCAAGCTGTTCTATTTTACCACGATCTTTTAATATGGGACTGGTTTTTCTTCCCAAATTTAATCTGAGAGTTGCACAGATCACGTAAAAGGTGGGAAAGAATGAATTCCTAATGATACTATACCATCTGCTATGAGTATTTTGGAAGTGATGGTAATGGTCTCAGTTGCCAATTAATGAGTTGATCAGTGTGGGAAAATCAGCCTCCAAACACTGGTCTCCACATTGGAATCTGTGTATCTTATCTGTGGGGAGCATGCACATGGAAAGGAAGCTTGGAAGCCTTTTGAATACAGTTTTAATTTTCCCATGCACTGTTTTCCTCTTGGATTGCTTGAAATTTGTGAAAGACAGAATATTGATCAAGAGTCCTCATTATATAATGGAATCATAAAGTCATTCAGCTTGGAAAAGACCTCTAAGATTAGTGAGTCAAGCTGTTAACCCAGCACTGCCATGTCCACCATTAAGCCATGCCCCTAAACAGCACGTCTGCATGTTTTCTAAATTCCTGCAGTGATGGGGACTCAAATGCTTCCCTAGGCAGCCAGTACCAATGCTTCCTTACCACAGCTACAAGAAATGTGCAAGTTTTCCATTTCTGTTGATAACTCAGCAATACAATTCTGCACTTGCTTGGATTTCCCTGTGTAAGCCACTGTCCAACAGCTCCCCAGCCTTTTTCCATCTCATCTGGCAATGGCCTTGCCATGGAGACTTGGAAAACATGGCCAGCACAGACCAACCTTAACAAGCTTTTCACTTGGTGCCAAGGACAGCTTAGACCCCTTTTTAGATCCTCTTTGCTGGATTAAATCAACTCAAGCCCCTCATGGTGTACAAAATGTGTGGGCTGGACTCACACCTCTCAGCTGCTTTCAGGAGATAGATGTTCACTCCTCCAGAAATCCCACTCTGTAAAGCTGGACATGCCCCAGGGGACAAACTCAGCACTGTGCACCTGGACAGGCCCTTCCTCTGGCACAGGACAGGATGCAGAAATGGCTCAGCTCAGCCACGGCCTCCACTCCAACACGGCAGAGCCCTGAGCTCCTTGCTGGGCCCCATCTGTGTCTCTCTACCAGGTGCCCAGGACCAGACTGCCCCCTCATGCAACTGCTTACTGGGGTGATTTGTGATGTTTCAAAAGTTTTTGAAGTCTGCAAATGGACCTGAACCTGAAATAGGTTCTTTCACCTAGAGTACACCAAGCCCACTGTGCACTGCAGAGATTTGTATTGTTTATACTGAAAGCCGTCATGGCTTTTTAAATAAAGTTTCCCTTTCTACTCCATGGAGTTTGTGCTGAAGATAGTTCTGTGTGTTGGCTTCCAAGCCAGACACACTTCTAGTACATTTGCATAAGTGAAAGGACAGTCCTTTTATAAATGGAGAAGACATTCTTTTGAGATCACCAAATTAATGATAAATTAATTATTGATTTAATAATGCAGCAAAATTAGTGTGCATTAGTGTGCTGCTTTATTATTTCCTTTCTCTTACAAGACAGCAGAGCAGAGATTTCAGGTCTTCATCAAGGGCTTTTGTAAGAATCGGACAAGTTCCATGGCACTGGCAATTGAGCAGTAAGAGATACAGTGAATCTGTACCCTTACTTTGTCCCTTTCTTAGTCATCAGATCTCTCCTTTAGGACAAAGAACACTGCTTCCACAGCACAGAATGTGGAAAGGGTGAAGGAATCATTGTACTTGGTGGAGGAAATTAAAAGGTGCTAGCTATTGGTGGTCGAGGTTTGGCAGAGAAATAGGAAATCATAGGAATATATAATAAATATATTAAATAGGAAATGAAAAAAAGCCTTTTTTCATGAAAAGCAGACAACTATCATAGGAAGTATCATTCAGTGAAAAAAGAAACAATTGCCAAATAAGATGTCAGTTTAGAAGCAAGCAGCCCCAGAAAACAGTGCCAAATTCATTGGTGTTGTATTTTGGGGTGCAGTTTTTATTGGATCTGACAGTGTGCTGTGATCTCTTTGGAATGGGACTTCACAGAACTATATGAACAGCCTGCACACAGATTCAGAAAACATTCCTCTATTTGAAGTGGTTTAGCAAAATTAATTTATCCAAGTGGTTTAGCAAAATTAATTTATCCATTAAATCAAGAATTGTGTTTAGGCTGCAGGACCTGATGGTCCACATAATGTGCCCTGGGCTCCTACCAGTCGTATGTAAACTGTCTAATTGCTCTCATCTGTGTTGTAACAAATAATTGGAAACTGAATATCCTACCTGTAGCTGTAACAGTAGCAGATATTCCCCTTACTGTTCATTAAAAAAAAAAGATGAGAACTCTCAGAAAAAGCTTGGTTTTTTTTTTTTCCCCTGCTAATTTTAAAAGCTGCTGTTGCAGCATGACTTTCCTGCCTGTCATCCATGTTGCATTGTTTTCCTTGAACAAAAGCCAGTCGCCTTTTTGGCAAGTACGCTTGCCAAGTTTGCCATTTGAACAACTGTCAGTGGGGAGAGATACATTTCTGTGTTGATACAATGATGATTTTAACAGCTTGCTGATACAGTGGAGGACACTCCAGAAACTTTCCTGGATACAGAGATCTTTGCTTCGAATCCCAGGGCGCTGTATGGTGATCAGCCCTGTCCCATCCACCCGGTAGCCTTTCATGTCTAAAAAAAACAGTAAACAGCCATGGTAGTATTTGATGTTATTCCTTGCTCATTTTATTTGTGTGGGATGCAAAAGCAATGAAAAAAGTCATACCCGATGTTGTGTAGAAGCATTGTATCTGTTTTTGTAATGTTACCTGATCTATTGGAATTTTCCAGATTTTGAACTGAAGAACCCAAATCTGCTCAAATGTTTTACAAGACCTGGGAGAGTACCCTGAAGGTAGGGCTATGGCATTAGTTGATAGAGCTGTGCGGTCCTCTCAAAAACATAAAGGACATACTTGTGTCAAAAATTGGAAATAGCTGAACTAAAGTTGTAATGAGATCTCTTGAAAACTATCATTATGTACACTTTCATTTTAACTCAAGTATGAAATGAGAAATCTTTTTGTTCCTTCGTGGCTGTGTCTGAGCAGATGTAACTATTTTGGTGTTCTATAGTTAGCCCAGTAATTAGCTGATGATTGCTCAGCAAAGAAACCAACAAATCAAGAATATAGAGAGTACAGTGACTCATCTGAGAATATTTGCTGTGTGTTATATTTGATTTTTAATTCTTGGTTATATGATTGCTGTATGAAGTATCCAAGGTTTCATAACTGGAGAAAGGAGATAAAGTGTAAGAGCTGGTTTTCAAAGGAAAGTATTTTCTTGGGTTCATGTGGAGAGGATCTTTCTATTTCACATTTAGGGTAAGTCAATGAGGCCAGAACAGAAACGAAAAAGCTGCAAAAGTGTCACTGTGAAATTGCAGGTCATAGTATGATTTAAACATTTAATTTGGAACCTTACATTCATCTAAGTCTAGCTGTGTTTATGGTGTGTAACAGGTGCTGATGTGTATTAGCTACCAACGTCTTCCAGGATATGATCACCTGCTCTTGGTCTCCTGCTGATCTGAGCTGAGCAGATGATGAGTGAGACGTGGATCTGCCCAGTGAAGAACCTTGCCCATTCTTTGTGGCCTTGTAACACTTCACAGGCTGCAGGTTGGCATGTGAGCAGAAGTCAGTCTTAAATCGTAGACTCATAGAATGGCTTGGGTTGGAAGGAAACTCAAAGATCATCTAGATAACCCCCCTGCTGTGGCAGGGACACCTTTCAGTAGCCCAAGTTGCTCAGAGCTCTATCCACCCTGGCCTTGAACGCTTCCAGGGATGGGTCATCAATAACTTCTCTGAGCAACCTGTTCCAGTGTTAGGAAAATATGGTCTTCTCTTCCCTCCCATTTTCTTCAATGCATCTACTTCTAATGGCCAGCATTTCTGTGAGATTTTTTATTTGTGGACTTCCAGATTCTCTTAGAACTTGTAGCAAGAGCTGAAATGTCTTGGTATTCGAAGTATGTTAAGTTGAATTTGGTGGTCATATGGACTTGAAAATTTGTAGTTGTTAGTAATAGAGGGGAGTTAGTTCCTTTACTTCCATTTATCACTTTGAAAATATTCCTTCTTAACTACTTGACCAATTTACTAAATCTTAGCATTTTAACTACATTTCCCAGTGATAAAGGGATGAATAAAAGGAAGTTTTCCTGTGCTTATCTTTTTTAGTTACCCTCTGCTGTGATTTTGGCTGGCATACATTTTGATTGACAGTCTGTCTATATATATATATATATATGTATATATATGTGTATATATACATATATATATACATACAAGTGCAGTGCAGCTATTTTTCTAAGCACTGCTTAAACTTTGTTTCCATGCTGTTCATTATTTGGGTAGGATGCATTTCAAGAACATGGTTCCTTTAATCTTGAGCGTGCACTTCGTTCCTTGCCTCTTGGGCTCTTCTATTGTAGCCCTTATCTTGAAGTAAGGTATAATGCAAGGTATTTTGTAGGTCTTTGATGAATTCCACTGAATTCAGGAACCCCATGTAAGATCAAGGTCTAAATACTTTAATCAGGAAGTCCTAAAGAGTATAAATAGGGAAACAAAAGTGGTAAAAGATGATGCTAGTGTAAGGGAGCAGAATGTAGCACCAAATGGAAAGAATAGTGAAGAAGGGAGTTTTTATTGTGGAAGGGAAATCAGTTGAGTTGATTAGTTTCATATGTGAGATTCTCTCTTAAAATATTTGTTTAAGAACTAAAAGGAAATTCCTTACTTAGGAATATTGTGGTGGAGCACAATTATGCATGTGTGACAGATAACAATGTATACATTAAAAAAAACCAACTCCAAACTGCTCAAAATATCAGGGGATTAACAGAAGAAGCACCTCTTCATTGATTTTAACAGCATCTGAATTGTGTGTCCCTTACTGAATTAGTGTCAAAGTTACTTGGATCTCATCATATTGACCTTCTATTTGTAACAGTTAGCTGAAATACAATTCTCAAGAGTGTTTAAGTTTTAGGTGCTGATGGACAAAGTTTGTGCATCTTATAAATTGCATGCACTGTGTAGAACTCTTATTAATTGGTGGTGGAAGTTACAATCCATATTTTAAATAAGTAGTATAATGCAGCCATTCAGAATTACACCACAAAAAAGAGAGGGGTTTAATGGACTCCATATGTCTGCTTTTAGAACTGGTTAAGTAAAACTTTGTTATACCACATAATGGTAAACCATCAGTGCTATAATGTCCTTGGGGTCTTTTAAGAACCTCCTTTATAGACACTCTTCTGACAAAGATTAATTCATTAATGGATTCAAACTAACAGGAATATAGTTTATATTGCTACAATGAACAGGCATCAGTGTTGGTTGCATTGTCCCTTTATTTAAAGGAACTGGAAAGTTTCCTGGAAACTGAAATGCAATATCCTTGCTCATGAGGAAGAACTAATTTTGAACAAGCAGCAGCTTTTCACTTGCATTTTAAACCAGTCATTTCAATGTATACTTTGGTTTATGCTCTTTCAGAATAAAGACTAGAATAATAGATGCATCTAGGAACACAGGAACATAGAATGCAATCTTCCTGTATCAGTGATAATTTGTGATATGGAAATGTTGATAACTGTTTCTTAAAAGTTGTTTCATGGTTAAGCATTTAAATAAAACGGCTCTATTTATAACTTCTAAGTTATAAATAGCTAAGGTACTAATGGGTAGCTAGCCTAGGGCCACATTATTTAAATGGTTTGATGACCTGCATCTCCTTCCCCCCACCATTTCCCGCCTCCCCTGCCAAAACGTGCCTACACTTGGGAGGGTTTCCAAACCCAGTGGCTGTACATGTGTGCTGCCTGGCCTAGCCACTTCTTTTATATTGAAAATCAGATCACTGGATTCTTGATCAATATTCCTGTGGGGAATACAGTAAAAAACTGTAGAAATTTGCTCTCCTTCATTTGCACCCCTGGAGCACAGGCTGGTGAGAAATGTACACTCCCACATCACATCAAGATATTTTGCTTCTCCATTCACACCATCTGGGTCTGCTGCCCTGTGGATCAAAACTGCCCAGTGGCACCAACACATCTTCTAGGGGGCTGGCAGAATCTATCAGTGGAAGTTGACTGCAGGAATTCTGGACATTCCCATAGGTGTTCCCTCATGAGACAAGCTTGTTTTGGTAGAAAACAAAGGCCATGGCTCTATTAAAAGGCTGTAGGCAGGAAGCTAATAATCTGTTTTTAAATTAAAATGATTTGCGCTTTTCAGAATAGTGTATGTAAATGTGTGTGTTTAAGTATGTGAGCACATACAAAGGAGTTACTGCTTACTGTTGAAGTTCTTAATATGTTCTGCTGAGGTGCCAAAATTAATAATTTTCCAAAACAGGCATATAAAAGTTGTCCTTTCCAAGAAACTAATAAATATCAATATTTTTATTACTTTCATTCAAAACCTCTTTCATATTGAATTATTAATTCCATGAAATGTTAAGCTTCTTTTAAAAAGAAGTAGACTGGCTTTGGAAGGAACTGTTTTACTACACATAGTTGATCCCCTCAAAGTCATATTGAGAGCACTTTGTTCTTTTCAGAGCAGGTGCCCCATGTTCAGATGCATCTCCCACTTCCATAGTCCACATTCACACTTCATCTCAGGATGGCTGCATGTGTCTAAGCATGGTGGGGTGACCTTGTCTGGAGGTCAGGTGCCTGCCCAGCCACTCTCTCGCCCCTGGTCAGCAAAACAGTGTGGGGGAAATAAAATGATAAAGCTCACAGACAGAGATCAAGACAGGGAGATCACTTACCAAACTAAATGTTATTTTGCTATGTGCGAGTAACTGCAGTGGGAATCTGTTTTTAACTCCTGGAGAGACAGAAGAGGCATGTGAGTCACTTCTTGAGTGATATCACAGTGTTGCCTTGTCATAATGAAGTAAAACAGTTTCCTCAAAACTTACTGGAATTGCTGATATTTCTATAAAGCAAGGGAAATAAAGTAAAAAAAATGAACAGTTCTTCTTGGTCTGTGTATCCCATGCATTTTTAGGCTTTTATACAATCTGACTGCAAGCTTTTGTTTTTTTTTTAAGCAGAAAGAAATGCCATTTCTTGCTCTTTTATTTATCACAGGAACCCAGGACCTGTATATTTAGAATCCCATTCTCCCATTTCTTAAGTGTTGGCAATTCCTTTGGAGGTTCTGCATTTCACCAAAAACCAGTTTGCTGCTGGAAGGGAAATACATAGCTAACAGAGAGGGACAGGAGAGGCCTCCTCTAATGCAAATTTATTTATAAGTCATCCTTTCTCCTTTCAAAAAGGGCTGATTTTAATTAATTAATTTTGTTCTTCGTAAGTTCACTTTTTTCATCAAGCAGTAGTTACTGTTGTAACAAACACAATACATTAATTATTTCAGATGTTGGGATTGAATACTTGCTCCCAATTACCTTCTGCACATATGTAATACATTCTGGCTTTTTATAAGGCTGTTGGTTACAAATGGCTTTGAAATAACTACCATGCCTTCCAGCTATAAAATCCCATAATAATTAGTCATTATATCATCATCATTTTTATTATGTTAAAAGGGATTCTTCCACAGCAGAATGTTGTAGAAGAGATTTCTTTTGCCCACATTAATTCAGGATTGTTCAGTACTACAATACAGTCATATCATCTTTGTTTTAGGGAAAACTGAATGGAGTGAGAAAGCTGCTCCATGATTGTAATTCATGTAATTGGATTCATGTTTAAATAACTTGGGCAAAAAACCCCTTCAGCTTTCTAGCTTGATTCTTTTTATTATCTACATGTAATCTGAGTAGGTTCTAACTAGAAGTTCTCTAACAATTAGGCTAGCTGGCTTTATAGCTATAATTTAAGTATAGTTGAACATACCTCTGACAATTCCCACTTCCTGTTACATATTCAGAACATAAAAGACAAAGATGTTGAGATGGTAATTTGTTTCTGAAAATGAATTCTGATTATTTTAACCCCTCTTCCTTAAGTTTTAAAATTATTTCTGGAGGTTAAGGCCATTTATTTGTGTTTAGTTTTTTTTTCCTTCTCTTTTATATTTAAGACTACAGAAAGAATGTGATTTTAACTTAATTTTAATGTGGTATATCCTGTTATAACATGCAACTGGTTAAGCATATTTTAGGCTGTAAAATACACTCATTTAAACTGCTTTGGTTCCAGAGCATCTGATTTAGATACTTGTCCATTCACTTCTTAAATAAAGTGAAAGCATATTGTGTCATACAAGATTATTTTTTTCTTCATTATCTGATCCTTATGCATTTGAACTTGGGCTTCTGTGACAAAGGCACAGTTGTTTGTCTGCTGATTGAATTTAACAAGAAGCTGGTGTTCTCTAAGTACAAGTCCTTCATTTCCTACAGCAAAACAGTACAGTAATGCTAAGGGCACATATGTACAAAAAAGCATTAAACTCCAGAAAATCCCCTTAAATCTCAAAGCTGGAAATTCAACCACTGAAAGGTAATTGTACTGAAATTTAAGCCCAAAGTAATTTTCTTACATGGTTAAGGAGTTTTAAATGTGATTAATAAACTGCAATAAAAGGGACCTTTAGGGGCAACTTCAGGGAGATTTTATGAATTCATGTGCTGATCAGTGATCGTAGTTCCCAGCCAAATGTACAGCAAAAAGATATTTTAAAGTTCATTGAGAAATAATAATAATAATCCACATTTTACTGAAGCTTCTCAACTTCTCCTGTTAGATATTTATGTAAATGAGGTATTTTTGGAGATGCTACCTAATAAACAGGGACTATTGGCAAGTATCTCTCCACCTACCCCTGAGGTATAGCATCCTTACGTTACAGCAAGCAAAGTACAACACTGGCTTAGATTAAAGTACAGAGAGGGACCCATTTCATTTAACTGTAGCCATCTGAAGGTTAGGCTCTGTCTGACTTGGCCATTAGTGAAACAAAATGGGCAGCTCAGCAGGGATGCTCATCCTCCTTAGCTTTTAGATTCCTCTCTAATCAGTGGAACATGATGAGTGTCTCCAAAGGTAGTTTTATACCAAAAGGCTAACCTAAGAATGAATCCTTAAGGTTTTAGCTGCTGAAGCTAGGTGAGGTGAATTCCATCTCCAGCTCACTAAATATTCTTAGGGTGTACTTGTTTATGACTTGAGAATGATCCAGGATCTCTGTGCTGAAAATTAAATCACCTTACAAACTTCAGTAAAGCAGAACATTTGTTTTAATATCACAGAACAACACAAGAATTTGAATTGTGAATTTATGAAAAGAAATAACTGTCAAGGCTTGGGATACCCACGAGTGGGCTGTTGTCTGGGAACTTTTGATGGAGTCTAACAACTGAAATTTCAGTGATTTTTTTTTGAAGAATAATTCCATTATGATAAAGGATTACGGTAGAAAACCACTTTTAAGATTAAACCTAAACATGTATTTTACATGTTTCCTGTTCTTCTTTCCTGTATTTTCTAATCACTACCTTCACACAAGTTGGAATCAATATATCCTGCTAGCCTTCAAATGCACAAAGCTAGCACACTTCTGTGAGTGACTTCCTTTTTCTCACAACTATCAATGAGCTGATGAAAATGTCTAAGCCAATGAGGAAAACTGCTTGTCTCCAGTTCTGTTAAAGCAACATGAAAGTTTCAAATTATTCAGCAATATTGTTCGTGGAACATCTTGCCATAGTACGTTAAATTTCTGGATTGCCTAGAAAGACATTCTGCTAAGCTTCTAATCTTGGTATGTTCACTTGCACAGCAGAATTAACTTTCCCATAGTATTCTGTATCTGTAAATAGGTTATTGTTTTTTTCTGGTTCCTGTCTGGCTCTACATAGATACTACCCTGGGCTTCTTTTTGGTAGATGGGTGGGGCAATGGATTGGCTCTTAAATTGTTTTGCTTTTGGCACTGGTGCCTGACTGGCTTCTGCCTTCTGTTTAGCTCCTGTTTTTTTATTTTGATTGTAGCCACTGTTCTTTATCTCTAGTACTTCCATTGTGATGTGTTTGTTTTAGAGTTCCCGCAGTGCGCGATAGTTTGTTCTTTGCGTAGTCCCATATGTTCACCTACTGACTTGGACAGCAAAGAGGAAAAAGGAAAAAAATAAAAAGGAAAGAGCATATGTATTTTTTTCCAACATTTGCAGTCAACACAAAATACACTATGGAAAACGGTTATTTCAACAGACTCAAAGCTGAGACCTGGGTAAAGTTTATAGTTTCAATGAGACTCAAGGGAACATGTTTCTGTCTGCCAACTCTAAAAATACTTGAAAATGTGTTGAAATCTTATATTTATTGTATTTGTTTTGTCTGTGTAGGCAAGTGTTTCTGTGTGGCCCCTGTATTTCTTGATGTTCTCTACAGTTGACCTCATAGGTGGGTTTTATGTCTTGATCCAGTGTTGATCAAAGGGAGTTTCTAAAGTGCTTTTGAAAAGTTCTTTGAGAGTTGGTGTGACTTGTGTTTCATGGATTTGAAGGATTTATTGAAAATATGTTAAGCAAATTAATTTTTATTTGTATGAGGAATTTTAATTTAGTTTCTCGAGTGTTAGGATTTTTTTCCTCCTCTCTACTGCAAAAAAATAGGGATTTCCAATGGCATTTGAGTGGAAAACTGAGAATTCACATTTTATGATCCGATTCCATATAACTGAGTGTGCAGTTTTGCTCATGGTAAAGGTACTGGTCACATGCAGGTGAACATATTAGACTTGTACTCACCTGTACATTAAAGTAAGATGTTTAGAGTGGCGTGTGTTGCAGCTTCTTACACATCATTAGAATAATTAGTTCTTCTTCAAACACCTATTATTCCTGTAAGCAATTTGTTAGTAAATGTTAATGCAGCTAGGGGAAGGATTAGGGTATTCAGTTGTGCCACTTCAGTTATCGAGGGGGAACAGGTACCTGCTGTTTGATGTTAAGTGAAAGAACAGATCTCTGGACTGGCTCAATTGATTGATTTATTGTCCCAAGCATGTTTGTTTGGTACCATATATTACCTAAACTCTGCTATAACTTTGGAAGTTCCTTTCCATACTCATGTTTCCAAACAAATTCAGGTGTGTACAGACATAACTGATTTTAAATATCCAGTCAAACAAGGCTAGTTTCAAGACCACTGGAAGTGGAGTGTCAGTGTAAGGAGTGTCAGTATGGTTTCCATTTTGACCATGTTGCAGCTGTCTAATGAAATTGCTCAGTGAGGTGGATTAAGTTAGTAGTGAATTCCTCCAACTACCAGTGGAGCTGAGCAGAATTTAGCCTTGTCTCTCCATCATGGTGCTTTCTTCACAAAGTTGCTGTTTTTAATCTGTGAAAAAGCTCTGCACAATAAGTATGTAAAGATGGGAGCTCTCACAGGAACATACTTAAAACTGCACCACATATGTAAGCAGATGTTATTTTGTGGTTTAGAAACATTAACTTTTTTTTTTTCTCCAGTTGTATACTAGGATCTTCCATTTGTGCACTTTCTGGATACAGTCAGAAGTTTATATATCAGTTTATCAAAAAACAGTCTGTTCTCTCTTGTATTTGTGCCTGATATTGCCAAAGACACTTAGATACGTTTAGATGAGCTTTTTCATTTTTGGATGAGATTTTATTTGTTGATTTTGATATATGATATTTTGAGATTGCTGCTCTGCAAGAGCAGCAGCCAAAAGGAGATGAGACTAATTCTTTGTTTAAACAGTTCAAAGACTAAACTGATATAGTAACTACTTTTAGACTCTCCCAACTACTTTGAAACAAAAATAATATATTTAACTCTCTCCCTCTTTTACTAAATGCAATTTTATTTAATCATCTCTATTTGAGAGTGAGGTGATTTGGGGTTTTGCAATAGGAGTCCATGTCAATCTGGGTTGTTGTCTGCCTTTTTTTCTCTTTAGTCGCACTGAGTCATGGTCTCCCCTCTTCCTAGAAGAACACGTCTCTGCTACCAGTAGTGGGCCTGTTCACCCACAGAGTTTGAGAGTGTGTGTGTATGTATAGCTTTCCTTTCTGGGCATTGTTTTCTGAAATTTGTATTAATTCCTGTTCCTAAGGTCAGGTACTTTTCCTTGTATTCTCTTGTATTGCAGTGTCAAAACATACCTACTACCAGCAGGTGGAGATCGATTAAAAAAAGAAATCAATTGGTTGATCAATCCTCTTTATCAAAAGTGATGTTTTCAGATGTGTTCAGGATATCTAACTTCTGTTTTGCTGTTCTAAATCCCACTTCACCATAACCTGTGAATTTGCTGGTGGAACAGTTTATGCTGAAAGGGCATTTGGAGTGAGATCTTTTGAGCTGCAGAAGACTTTTAGGAAAAGCTGATGAATGGGCAGAAATATTGCAGTTGCCCAGGAGGACTCCAGTAACACTTTCTGTGCCTCAGAGAGCTTGACAGCTCCCTGCATTTCCATCTGAGTGCCCCTGTGAGACTCCTCTCCAAAGGGATGGAAAACATTCAAGATATCTCTGAGTTGTGCAAAGTGTCATCATCCATCCATCCATTTGCTACTGCAAAGCAAGAGGTTTGAGGATTTGCATTAGCAGTTAATAATTTCAGCCTTTTT
The DNA here is from genome assembly GCF_049639895.1 of Pseudopodoces humilis. Taxonomy (NCBI): domain Eukaryota; kingdom Metazoa; phylum Chordata; class Aves; order Passeriformes; family Paridae; genus Pseudopodoces; species Pseudopodoces humilis. The sequence continues at coordinate 17,558,104 of NC_142200.1, forward strand.
GATCTGATTCTGTTGAACTTTTTTCTTGATCTTCTGTTTTGAGGACTTTACAGGTAACATACTACCGTGAGAGATCTCATGGTCAAGTTTTTATTTAGCCTAAGGTGGTCTGGTATTAACCAGTGGGCATGTGAACTAGGTTTGGGTTTCTTCTTGGGAGACAGCATTATCAGAAGCTCAAGGAAACCTTGAGCTGTGTTGGAGGCCAAGCTGTGCTGCTTCTCTCCTCATTGCCCCTCTGATAAACAGCAACTTGTAGTTCTGCTGACTCCCTTCTTCCCCTTGAGAAAACTGCAGTGCTCAGGTTTCCCCAAGGCTGTGATGTTGCAGGGTGGCAGATGCTCCCAGCCCAGCTGTGCGAGAGGCAGCTGGCTGGTTTGCCTCCTCCAGGGAAAAGGCACTGAGCCAGATTCAGCTTGTTAACTTTCAGCTGGATCTTACTAGCTAGTCTTTCTCAACATCATGCAGAAATGGCAGCTGACATTTAGGAAGTAAGCATAGAACTGCAGGTGGTTAGAGAACATATTCTGACAAAATTTGAAGCATTGAGAGAACTTTCATATTATGAAGAATTCATCCAATAATCCATTGTCAGCTGTGCATCTGAACTGGGATAGGTCAGTCCTGAAGTCAGCCAGCACTGTGAAACAGACTGTTAACAAACTCCTTGACTGGCTTTACCGTAGCATTTCTTTTATCTTCCTTTTTGCATGAGAATTTTGGTCTACATCCACTCCTCTGCTCACCACTTTCTTCAAGAACCTTTCCTTGGAGCCTGGGGAAGTGGTTTAACATTGGATACAGACACAGGCACACAGACACACAAGCATAAAATCCCATTGATAGAAAAGGAGTGTGACTTCCTGTACACAGCAGGATTGATGGGGGTGGGAATGGCACAGCTTCTGAAATGCAAACAGCGGAAAGGCAATCCCTAAAGTATATAAAATTCCTATGATTTAAATGACTAAATCAGCTGAATGCTGGTAAATGTTCTATTGGTTCAGTGCAGAGTTTAAATGCATAACCCGCAGCCTCTCCATCAACCAGAGTTGGAAGTATAAAGACCATGGGGTGGATTATAGAAGAAGGTAGCAGGAATGATTTCAAGTAGCTTACTACACAAACTTAATTGCCATTTTATTGTCAAGTAGATAGGGAACCTATCTGCAACATACAAAACTTCATTATTCTTTGTTGAACTTTAACCTGGGCTTCTGTGTTACGGAATTTCTGCTTTCTTGTTAATATGCATCTCATACAGTAAAGAACTGAAGAAAATATGCAAGTCAAATGCATCCTGGCCTGGAGTAAGGTTGCTTTTGATATATCCAAGGTGGAATATCAGGAAAACGTGTGAATGTGATGAAGTAATTTTAATTTTTGATTTTTTTTTTATCTATACTTCCCTATACATGTTCTCCTCCTGTAAAAATGTTACACACCCATCTCCCTACAAACTGGTTGAAACTCCTTCTGAATGCCATTGATGCTCCCATGTGCCCTCAGCCCAGCCAAGTTTATGGCCCTGTGGGGTAAAAAGTTGATGTGACCTGCTTCTCTGCTACAGAACCCATTTACTCTTGGACATGTGAGTGTCTTGCTTCCTAACTGAGACATTCCTAATTCTCTGTGCTCCTAATTAGAAAATGCAGGTTGTTCCCCAGAGATCCATGCATTGCTAGGTGGTTGTACAGGGGCTGCAGGAGTGCCTGGCAAGACATAATTTGTCTGTACTTTCCTTTATGAGAAAGGAAAAATGCATGCTGATACAGCAGAGAGGTTTCTGATGAGCCAGTTGAAGGCTTTACAAGTGTTTGTCTCTGCAGCAGACTCTAGTAGTACCTGTGCCATCAGTAGGAACAAAGCTATGAGAAAAGTCATACTCCTTTTTACATAGAAATGAAAAGCAATCAGCTGAATAAACGCAGAAAAACTCTCCAACTTTCTCATTACCAGCCAAGGCATTTCTTGCTTCCCAACCAGCTATTTATGGGGAAGAAATCCATTCTTGAAAAGTGGCATTGAAAAGATAATTTCTTTATCTGAAACTCCTTCTAAGCTTCGTGGTGGTACAGATTTCTAAGAAAAGAGCTTGGACTGAGTTAGGACAAGCTTTTCTTTCTCTCCTAATCACCAGATTCTTCAAAAAGACTGTCCCAGTATCACTTATTGTTCTTTATTCCTTTTCTCTTGTGTTTTTGAGTATGATAAACTAAGTTTCACCCTTAGATAACCTTGTGTCCCTACAAAATTTTATTTAGAGGTCTGCATTCCTAAAAATAATGCATGAATGAAGCATTCCAAGCAGCAAACCGCAGCTTCCTGAGGTATCAGTGGCTGTAATGCAGTTTCTAGTTTAAGGATTTTGTTTTATAAGTGATACAACACTGCAGAGTCTACATCCAGTATTGCTTTGCTGTGAACTGTTTGTGTTTTTTTTTAACCATTTTTGGGTGCAAAGCATATGTCATTTAATTGACTAACATAAACAGAAGATTACTAAGGTGTGTTTTCTGTGATATGCGTGCCCATTCCTTAATAAGGTTTCTTATCTATATAATGCTTATAGCCTGCAATCAAAACACTGCCCACAAGTTCTAGTCATATATTTTATCACTTGCATAATGAAAGTGCATTTACTTTTGTAGAGGATTTTGGTATATTACTCTGATTCTGGGTATAAATTGTTTTTGTGGTGTCAAAAACCATGTTTGCTCAAGAAAACTCTTGTGAAAACAAATCTGACTGGGATTCAAAAGCCAAAAGTTTTTTGAAAAGGCATCATAAATGGTAAATTATGATTTAAAGTTCATTTGTCTGGGACAAAGCCAAGCACAATAGGTGTTAAGTTCCAAAATTAGTTCAGTGACATAGAGTGGGGAGAGGTGAAGGAGAGAGTGAAGTGATAATTTGGCAATACCAAAGTACTTAATTTTCTTAGCAAAATTCTTAAATTTTAACGCAATTCCATTTTTTGGACAACAACCATACACTTTTTAATTACTGGCAGTAAAACTAAGGATTTAAGAGCTAAGAGTGTTACAGTTGGAGGAAGCTGTAATTAAGGCCCTGTTTTCTTAAGGAAAGCAGAGAGTTCAGGCAATTTTGTACCAACAGAGATGGTACTTATATGTGAACTTCTATGTAGACTATGTATTGATAAATTCATGTTCTCCACTCTTACTCCAGTGAGTTCAGCAGTAAAGTGTATCCTAAGTAACTTCTTAATCTGTGTCTCCCAATGTGCTGTTTCAGCTCTAAGGTGATTTATCTAGTAGTAGTTATAATTTAATCTGATTGTAAGTCAGAATTCCTTAATTTTATATCTTTTATTGTTGACTGAAAAAAAGAGGTGTAGAACAAAGTAAAATTTAATGGATATGGTTAAGAAATAGGCTGGTTCTAAAATATGCACTGTGTATGTATTTGCACTCTATTGTAGCCTGTCTGCTTCCAGAGAGTCACGGAGACACTGCTACTACTGAACACAATAACTGGAAGATTGTTAGTCGACAAATAAATGTGGGTGTACTTAAGTATTGTCAGTCAGCAGGTCATTACATACAACTCAGTCTAGACCATCTTGGAATCACTGCAGAAACCACTGGCATATAAATCCCTCTTAGTCTGATGGGCTTCCCTGGGGCAATATTTTTTAGTCGGGAAAGATGCTGTGGAGCTGGAGCTTGGAGTGGTAATTGCGGCAGCTCCTGTGTGCTGAAGCTCTCACTTTACCACAACGTTCCAGGGCTGTCAGGGTTTTGGCTGCTTTCTCCACTGGCTTCCCAGGCACTGTGGAGAGAGCAGACTGTTGTGTCCTGGTGCTGAGATGTTATACTGGAAGGGTGTGAGTGCCTGGGAAGCCCAGTTCCCAAGTGCCTGTGGTCCTGCTCTTGGTGCAATGAGATACTCGTGTCAGATGGGCAGCACCAGAATTTGGCTTATCTTTGAATTAATTGTTCCTGTGTTATTCTGCACTGGAATGAAGACTGATTTTGACACAGGGAGGTCTGTAAAGTGTGATAACATTTTCTCAACATTCCTGCAAATGAGAATGACTTTTTGTACCACAGGATTTTGAACTATTAGGTAGATTCAGCTAAAGAGTTATGTAGTTAGGGAACAGAATACCTTACAAAACTTTGTTTAGAAAGTCATCACACTAGTGGTATAGAAGGATAGTGTGACATATAAAATGTTCTTCTACTTTTTCTGTATTTAACAATCGTTGTTGGATTGGTAGATTAATTGTTGCTTGCAGAGTCGAGCATTTGTGGTGATTTTATTTGAATTTTAATGGGGTAGAGTTTGTGTCTCTAGCATTAAAGTTTATTTTGTGAGCGAGTTAGAGTAACCAGAACATCTTGTGTGAGTTTGTGTAAACAGAGAATTTTGCATGTGAGATAGTTTGGCTTTGAGTTGCCTTCTTCAGAATCTAGTTAGAGCTGTCTGTAGATAAACTGCTGCAGTGCTGTGAAGAGGATGTGTGGTCCACAACTTAATGTCCTGGTGGACAGTGGTGGCAAGTGGTGTCCCTCAAGGGCCCACACTGGGCCCAGTAGCATTCAGTATCTTCAGTATTGACACAGTGGGATTGAGTGCACTTCCAGCAAGTTTGCAGAGGACACCAAGCTGAGCAGTGTGGATGATGTGTCTGAGGGAAGGGGTGCCATCCAGATGGACCTGGATAAGCTTGAGACATGGACCCATGGGAACTGCATGAGGTTCAGCAAGGTCAAGTGCTGGTGCTGCATCTGGATTGTGGCAACCCCCAGTATCAATCCAGGCTGGGGGATGAAGAGATCGAGAGCAGCTCTGATGAGAAGGCCTTGGGGTGCTGGTGAATGAGAGGCTGGGCATGACCCAGCCATGGGCATTTACAGCCCAGAAAGCCAAATGTGTCCTGGGCTGCATCAAAAGCAGCGTGGCCAGCAAGGAAGGGGTTTCTTCCCCTCTACTCCACTCTGCTGAGATCCCACCTAGAGTGCTGCATGTGGCTCTGGGGCCCCCAACATAAGAATGATGTTTGTGATAGGACAAGGGATAATGGTTTTAAACTAAAAGAGGGTAGATTCAGACTAGTTATAAGAAAGAAGTTTTTTACAATGAGGGTGGTGAAATACTGTAACAGGTTTCCCAGAGAGGTTGTGGATGTCCCATCCCTGGAAACATTCAGATTGAACAGGGCTCTGAAGAACCTGCTCTAGATGAAGATGTCCTCGCTTACTGCAGGGGGTTGGAATTACATGACCTTTGAAAGTCCCTTCCAACCCAAATGGGTTTGTGGTTCTGTGAAATTGTTTTTCTGTCTGGTTTTTTTTATATATGAATAATTTTTAAAAGCTAATGTAAAATGAGCACATTTTACAGTGCTTGAGGCAAAGCAGAGCTAAGCATAGCACCATGTTTTTGTACAGGTATGTGCCACAATTATGTTTTTCTCTCCAGCTCTGGAGATGAAGGAGGCAGCTGTTCAATGATGACCATAGTGGAGAGTGAGGGAAAACTGTTCTTTTGGCACCTGGGTTTCTTTTCCAGTTTTCGCGTTTAACCAACCCTGGAAAAGCACACAAAATGTTGAAACACAAAGTGTTAAGAATGACTTTCCAGGTCACAGGTTATGTTTTAAAGCAGACTCATGTTGTTATGGTTCCTGATAATATTTTTGGAATTAGAAACCTGTCAGTGTTTCCATTTGGAGATAGGGAGCTATAACTGGCTATAAAAATATGTTCCCAGCCAAGGCATGCCATATGAGGTTGTTGCTGAAAAGCAATTAAAGTCTGGCAGCTTTGAAATAAGAGGCACATCAACAAGATTGGGAAATCTGCAGTTTTCTGTTGGTGCTGAATTTCCAGGAGTCAGGAAATGTATGACGATAGGTGTGTGGTGGCTGTTCAGTGTCTGCTTTTATGGGTCACTGTGCAGCATCTGGTCTGGGTGGATGATTTTGGTTTGTCTTTAGTGTTAGGTTTTCCTTGTGCTCTGGATGTCATTTCACAAATTAAGTTCTTGATAGATATTTTAACACCTTCTATCCATTTCCTAAATCTTTTGTGCAATTGGTCCTTTTCCTTTGGTTCACCACAGCTTTAAGTAGCTGCAGCACATTCCTCCAATTTACAACGCTTCCCTGACTCGCCAGCTGGGCTCCACACATAGCCTTGGTGCTCCAGGAAGGAAGACTTGGCATCAAGTGAGTCTGGGGTTAATGAAAGCCTGGAGTGGGAAGTTATAAAAATCAGATGGTTACAGTAATTTTAAGGGGCTGTGCACTGAGTTTAATTGCTCTGTGGGGAATAGTGATATGTATATATGAGGAGTGGAGAAGGAGAGAATGGGCATAGTAAGGTGCCATTATTTCTATATATTATATATAATATTATATATATATATAATTATATATATATATTATATATATATAATTATATATATGTCCCTTTATATATATGTCCCTCTTCCCTCTCCCCTCTCATTCCCTCTTTTCAGGAGATTTGATATATTTTGGCCAGAATCCTAGTCTGACCTGACTGCACTGCATCATCAAATGATCCCTACAGAAAGCTTGCAGAGAGGGGAAGCTGCTTTCAAGATCCAGTTTTCTCCTCTGGCTGCAATGAGATATTTAACTCTGATAATCACACATGATTATCTTTCCTGCATTTGCCATGGAAACTCTAAATCATCTTTTATCTTGATCAGATACTTACCTATTTCATTTTTTTTTTTCAGACAAATGTAAGATAAGTTTTTTTAAAAGGAAAACAGTCCCAAAGTTAACTTGGATTTTGGTTTGCCCCAAACCCAGGGTCAGAATCACACAGGCCAATGCTCCTGTTCAGGTGGAAAGAGGTAGTGGATGGAGGCAGGTAAAGGGCTGACTGTAATCACAAACTTCTCATGAAATTGCTGCCTGCAATGCCCAGTGTGGAGGCAGTGGTGCAGACTCGGGAGCTCACAGCTCCCTGTGGAGCCACTGGTAGTTGCTGTTTGTACAGGGCTTGATGCTTCCATCCTTGTCCCTTTGTGGAGCAGATGCTTGATCTCAGTGAGCTGGACCATCAAGTCTTGTCCTGTTACACTGACTATAAGGAGATAGTGAAGTTACTTATAAGAGAACATGAAAATGAGGAGTGGCTTCATGTTTAGGGTTATGCTGTATCTTAATGATTGTAATCTGTGGAAGATGAGTGTTTAGGTAACAATGAATAGTACTATTTGAGACATGATGATTTCAAAATTAAAAAATATAGATAATATAACCTTGTAAATATAAAAAAATCTTTTATAAGATCTTCTGTGGGACTGTCTTGAATTCATTCTCTGTCATTCTAACTCCACGGTTTTTAAAGGTGGTTGCTTGTCTTGTTGGCTTTGCAAAGTCAGCATTGTGACAAAAAATTCTTGTATATTTCAAGAAAAATGAAATAAAATTGCAACCTATATTCTGCTTTTGCTTACATCTTTTAATTATGAAGGTCATGTTTTTAAAGTAGTTTAAAAGAAAGCATAGGGAGTACAAAACCTTTGAGGGAAATACAAGCCCTTTTTATGACATTGTTTAATTAGTTATTTTGTAGGGCTGGTTTTGGCAAGCAGTATAAATGCAGATGTACATGTGTGCATGTACATAGATGCACACACATGCTCATAACTTGAGCAAACTATTCTGGCAAGTCCTTGAGATTCAGCTGTGGAACACCACTCCATTGGTTTAGCAGTCATGTTTTGGAGAGGAACTGTACTGTGGAGGGTATTCTAACTTCATCATTTGTTCCATTTTAAAAAAATATACTTGATGTTAGGATAGCTTGTGTTCTGTATGCTTCATGATGTCAGAAAAATAATAAAAGCAAACAAACAAAAACCCAATACTATAGAGATTATGTATCTTGAGGTTTCATTTTAAGTAAAGCGTTCAAATATACATTTGAATATAAATGTATTTAATGATGTTTTCGCAGAGGCAAAAAATGTGTACTGACTTCCTAAAAATATGCTTCTGGTGGTAGAGATGAAAATGTCCTTATGATTCTCAGCTGCAGCTTTATGTGTTATAAATACCTCTAAAAATCTTAGAAACTAAAAACTAAATCTGAGCTACAAAGCAAGAAATTAATTTAAATATATTGCTTTCTTCCCATGAAATAACTATGAAGAAAACAGGTTTATTAGGGGTCATTTGAGTGTACTCTCCTTCCCAGGACACGAGCTTTCATTTCACATGCAATGAAATAAATTTTTTCTCAGTCATTTTGACATCTTGTTTTAGAGCCTGGACGTACCCACATGAAGGCTTTTTTTATTACACACAGTTTTGTGAATGGAGAACCTTTTTTTTTTTTTTTAGGTCTTAATATGGGACTTCAGACAAGCAAATAGGAGGCATGTTTAGTACTATTAATTTTTAGGCTTCTCTTGTTAAATAACAGTGTGGCTAGGATTTTCTTTTCTTAGGTGTTGTTATTTGGGCTCTCCACAGGCTTTCTTGAGAAAGAGTTTTTGCCTATCTTAACAGAAAACGCATATTGTCTGCTTTCACTGGGAATTTATTTTTCTTCCAGTTAGTTACTTTGAGTCAAAATGTCTCATAATGGGAGTTGTAATCATGAGCAGGTTGGGTTAAAGACCATAGTTGCACCAAGGCTGTACTACACCACCCTTTCTTTCTGGAAAACTACCAACAAACATTTATCATTCAGCAAACTGTACCAGGAGACTTACAACTGGAGCATTCCTGACTGCTACTGTTTTAGTTGAAATGACTGGAGTCTGTTCATGTACAGCAATCTTGAAAACAAACTTGTTTGAATATTTAGCTGCCAGATTTTCAGTGTCTCATTGGATATTTTTTCTGCATTTTTCAATTGGTGTTTTTTTCAGTGTCTTATGTAATTTTTGTGTCTGGTGGTCTCTGGAATGAAATGTTTTGAGAAATGATAGGAGAACTGTGGAGGAATAATTTCTCTTTTATGAAATGCTCCAGAAATTAAATTGTTCTGTTTTTAATAGATTTAACTATTTTCTCTCTTTTTAAAATAAAATATAAGTGCATGTAACTTCTTTAAGCTGCTGACCCTCCTTCCATTTAGAGATAGTGAAGTTCTATAATCTCACTTTTTAGAAAGAGGAAAGAGTAAGAAAGGCTAAACTTATTTATCCAAGTCATAAAAACAGCTATGCCCAAAATATTGCTTGAACTTAGGTGTGTTTTATCCTAAACTGAGGGCTCAGTGAGCTAGTTCATTCCTCCTCTCAGAGGTACAGCCTTTGTAATAAAAGGTGATAAAAAATAGTGATTTATTGAGCATATTGTTATTTGTTTTGTTTCGACCAGGAAGGACTGTTACTTAAATACATTGACGAGTATTATTACCTTTTACTCAGATGTATGCAGACTGAAGATTCAAACCTGGCACAAAGCACTCCAAAGGTTACTAAACTATGTGTCACAGACTACAGCAGTGACCAAGCAGCCACAAACAACTTCTGGTCCTTGGAAAAGTGAGAATTATCTAAATGAAGATTGCCCAGATAGTCCCAGCTAGTAAACCATGCCACATGCTGCAAGTCTGAGCTGATTTGATGAAGAAAGTTCCTTTCTGTATGTAATCTGATAACTAGCTTGACTCTGAGTATGTTGGAGACATATATGAATTAGACATGAGTTTTGATTTAGCATATTTTTTCCCCCTCATTTTGGTCCGTCTCTGATCATTCAGAGGAAGAAAAAGAATTTTCCTTCATTCTTGGGAAGATGTATTTGCTGGCTGCATATTAATGTTGATAACCTTTCAGGGTTATTGGCTGGGCCCTGAAGTATGGGACTATGTGTAATTTATAAACTAATGTGTCTCTGCTCTTTTCAAGAGCTATTTCTGTGGGGAATTGTTAGCAGGTTATTGGCTAGTAGTGGATATTGTCTTGTTACTTCCCAAATTTCATGTAATTTGAGCTGAGCTGTATTGCTGCCTATAGATCTTTTCCTCTGGTAAGCAATTTTTGTCTCTTAAGATGACTCCCTTTGTGTGGGAAAGGGTATTTCCAGCTGTGAAGATACCCTTTTTGTTACCTTATTTGCAGTTACAAAACATTTCTAAAATGTTTTATTTCTATTTCATTCATTGATGCTTGTTGTCTCCCTCCATGGGAACTCCTGTGTAAAGAAATACACTTAGACATTCAGAAAACTTTGCATATCCTCATGTGCTGTTATATATTCCTCCTCCATCAAAGTGTGTTTCACATCTTGTAGCTCAAGCTGCCTCCTTCTTCAGGCAAGAAGTGAAATCTGGTACTTCACATGCAGGTTGTAGGACCACAGGGTGAGTCCTGTGGAAGTGACCTCTCTGGCAAGATTTTGGACTTCCCTTAGCAGGACTTCCCTGCTTGAAGCAGGGTCAGGTATGATGCCAGACCAGGTTAATTTGGTGTTATCTATTTGGGGCTTGAAACGGCTGTGCCTTTGTTCAACTGTTAGGAGTGTTATGACACCACTTGGAATCTTGGAACTTAATGAAACTGAGTAACTCTTGGAGTAATCACAGCATCCATGCGGCTTTGAATTTCCTTCTTGGGCAAGGATAAGATAGTATTTCCTCTCTGCCTAGTGTTTCAGGAAAATTTTGACAAAAATTTTACTTGAGTTGTAATGGATTCAGCCCAAGAAGACAACATGGAACCTTAAGAGCTCTCAGTTTTCTAGTGCAGATATAATCATTATTTACTCTCTGCCAACTGCCATACTCAGGAAATGCAGTGCTGTATCTACACAGTACCCAACTCAGCTTCTCTTCAGACAAATCCTGTCTACCAGGAAACTACTGGCTTAGTTCTTCACAATACTCTGAGGAGCAGTTTCTTTCTGTGTGGTCAAAGCATCATTCTCAACCTATGATGTCTAGCCTGAAACTCCGGTTCCCTCCATCAGGCTTGGACCTCTGGAAAATCTACCTGTACAGGTGCTCACTGAAGCTTAGGTCAGAGCTAGGTTTGCTCAGTGTAAGGAGCTGTGCAACATTCCTTATGCAAAACTTCTGATACTGTGAATATAACTTTACATGCATTTTAAATTTCCCTACTTAGATATCTATATCTAAGGACATTGAATCTTCCAGACTATTCACAGCTATCTAAACATTGAATTTCTTCATTCCTAGAGGCTACCACTTTCTGTACCTTTCCATTTAATAGTGTTTTTTAAAATGAACAAAAGCAAAACCTCCATTTACATGCTGTTCACTAGCTCAGATGTTTGGTATTTATGAAACACTAAGCAGTGTGTTCACTGCTGTCTAATCTGGAGAACTGAGGCATGTTCTTCACTGTTACAGATTTACAATTGCTGTCAAGCATTTATTTGTTTCCTTTGTCATTTCCCTTATGTGCCAGTTCTGTTGAACAATAAAATATGACAATATCAATAGCTAAGATGTGTTCATTAGTTTACTGGTATCTAATATAACAATGCAAATAACTACCTAGTCTTTGCTTCTGTTTATTTCTGCTGGAGTTTCTGTATGAGTCCAGATTTGGTATCTATGAATTTTAACATATGTTTCATTTCATCTTCCAGGAAAGGAAAGGAAAAGAAAGACTTCACTTAATCTCCTTCTCTAGCTACATTTTTTTTTTCCTGTTCCTCAGTCTTTTCTACTATTACTTTTTCAGTAAAAGTATGAAAAGGTGAAGTGAAATATCAGCCATCATGCATAAAGTCTTCTTGTATATCATTGTACTTTGTGTCTTAAGCAGAGTGTTTTGGATCTTCACGTCTATAGCTTCAGTGCTGCCAACAATGTTTTGTCTTCTGTGGTTTGGGTGGATCTGGATTTGGAACTGTGTTTTTGTTGGAATGCCTCTACATTGGATCCCTGCAGTTTTCAGTGCTTGGAAAAGTTATAACTTACAATGGAAGACAAAGTAAACCCACCATCAAAGGGGAAAAATTAAATCTCTGTTTATTCACCTGCATACTAAGATGAATCTTATTCTAAGCAGCTAGCTGAAATATTCTAGATATTAAAAGACTTGGAAAAAAGTGAATTTTTTAAAATGCCTGGGACTTTGTTCCAATAGGATTTGTGTCCCAGATGTTGATTTGCACCAGCAATATTCTGGATGAAATTTGTGTTGAATATGTTATCAGATAGTGGCACAGAATATGTACATGGGAAAAATGCATTTCTGTGCAATTTTTTAATTAAGGAATAGGCTGTGACAGCCTCTGCATTTCTGAATGACTATAGCATGGGAATCTGAAATGGAAAACTCTGAGAATGGTGTCCAAGTGGCTTTTAACCATGTGAGAGGTGAGAAGACACTGCCTTGTGGACTGCACTGGCCAGGCCTCCCCACTGGCATGGTAAGAGTAAAGGAGTGTTTGCTGTTTTAAATTTTGTTTCCCTTTGCATCTTTCACACCAGAACTATACAAAAAGAGTTGGTCCAAGGTATAGTAAGTCTAGCTTCTAGACTTCTTCGAGCTTCCAGAAGAAGCATGACTTTTTTCTGTATTAGAAATGTAACTACCAGCCTCAGTTTGAGCATCTGCTCATGCTTCCCAATGAAAATTATTTTCAATGGAAGGCAAATAAAACACACACTTGAAATAAGTTGGGGAATATGGTGGTTTTCATGTACTGTCTGCCCTGCATATCTCTTCCCATATACAAAGCCCAGAAGGAGCTCCTGTGCCTCATATATGGGTAGTTGTAAGTGAAAAAGAGATAAAGCTGCTTGAGGAATGTGATTTTTCAAAAACCTGTTTGGGAGGACGCAGCAGTTGGTTTTGAAAACCCACAATTTCTCCTGTAGATGGCTTAAGGTCAGCTCCATGCAGGCTCCCTGTCTGAGCAGCCAGGCTCTTCAGTAGATACGCTCCTGGTGAGATGCACACTGTCTGCAGCAGAGCTGAGACTGGTGAGTTACTGTGTGGTGGCCTGATGGAAGGGAGCTGTACCTACCTGTCCCTTCATTGAAACCAGCCTGCTGGGCCACTGTCCTGTGAAAAGAGGAGATTTCTTCAACCCTTAGTATTTCTTTTGTCTGTCAGAGTCCCAGGAAAGCTGAGACCCTCGTGCCCAACCAGTCTGCCAGTGTCCCATTACTGGGACCCTTCACTGAGCAGTCCTGGATCAGAGGGTGTGACTGACTAAGGCAGGGACACATCAACAGCATAAAGGAGACCCCTCAGTGGCTCTTCCCACTCTGAGTGTGTTACCTGCTGCCAGTGACTGCTTGTGCCCGTGAAGAATTCAACACCAACACTTTACAGATTAACACTCTTGATTAATATAAAATTGTGACAGATTAAGGTTTGAGCATTGCCAGTGATCTGACTTCAAAAATCTATTCCAAGCAATATTGCTAGTCCCCAATAAAAGTATTTAGCATGCATAGAGTGTGGTTCTTACCCTCCAGGTGTCCCTGTGGGGGGAAAACAGATTCAGTCCATTGACTGATCACAGCAGTTATGATGAAGTCTGCACTAATGTTTCCCCATTCTCAACTTATTTACTATTCCTTTATATTTAGGTGGAGCTTGAGTGGCTCTAGTCATACATACCTTTGTTACTGAGTGGTGTAAAATTATCTTGCTTTGCTCTTGCAGTAAAAAAAATATAGATCACAGTGTGAGGGGTGGTCATATCTTGGAGTCAGGTAACTTTGGATGGAGATTAATATTATAGTTAGGTTACAATGAACAGAGTTCATCAGAGGAACTCTGATGTTCATCACACTTGCTGACTCAGCAGCTGGACATCTCCTGTCTCCCCTGGCTGACAGGTGCTGTGTAGTTTATCAGCTGCAAAGTACCATCAAGTTCCCCTCCCTGCAAGGATTTCACAGAGCCTGGCTGTGGTGTCTTCATTCTGCTCCACCCTCTTTGCCATCCCTCTTGGTTGCAGATCATGTGTACGGGGAGTCATTGTGGAGCATTCCAGCCAGGGAGCAGCAGCTGTATTTTACCCTGTAATTTCCATAGGGTTACAACTTATGTTAGGATGTGAATATAACTTCTCAGTTTCTGCTTATTTTACCCCCAGCCCTCTTTCCAGTGAGACAGAAGAGCCCTGTGGATGTGGTTTTCTGAACCTGAGAGAGTTTCAGCCTGTCAGTGGCTGATCTGCTTCTCAAGCGAAAGTCTTTTGGGAAACTTTTCTCTCTCAAGGACTGTTGTGTAAATAAGATTTTAATTCTCAAAACAAGGACACAGATGTTCTGAGAGGTTTTTTTTCCCTCTTGTCCCACCAATGGGATGAGAGAGGTGTTGTTCCTTGTACCAATCAGGTTAACCTCTATTGGAACACCTTATAAAAAGGGTTGAAAACTCCGAAATAAAGGTTTTTACGTTCTGAGAAAATAAAACCTCAGCTGCTGTGATATGAACCTTCGCTTCCTACTTTGTGTCCTTACACAGAGCCCCATCATTGCATGAAGGGCATTTCAGAGAGGGCTGAACATTGGGGTAGATCTGAGGGGTAGAACAGACTGGATGTCTGGCCTCTGTCCCATCACTTGATTTGGCAGTCTTCATCAGATATAAATGATCTGTGCTGTGGCCAAAAGTCTGATTGTGGTGCTCTTCCTCCCTGTCTGAATTGCTGGGGTTTGAGGAAGAACAGCATCTTCTTTTTAATGTGTGGTTTTGGGGGATTTTACATTTTACTCTATAGACGTGTAAAAGGGAGAAAATGTAATTGGTGTAAAATCTAAATAACAGCATTTATGAGACAAGTTATCCTTCAAAATGTTAAGAGTCCTCTTGAGTTTTATGATTGTAATTTCTTGAGGTTACTATACATGAAGCTACTGACATTTCATCACATTATCTGGGACTTATAAAGTAAAACCCAGTGGGAGTTTATGCAAAGCTTATATCATGAATACGTTTACAGGGACTGAAGATGCCAGAAAAGAAAAAAGACTTGAGATTTGGAGTAGACAAAACTGTCCAGAGCTGTGCAAATAGTACACAACTGGCAGGTATTGTCCATGTTTAAGTACTTTTAGACCTATAGGGTTTCTAAAAAAACATCCATATATGGATGAAACAGAGATCATCTTGGAAGAACTCTTCTCCGTGTGATGAAATCTGAAGCGGACACTTTACAAATCAGCAACTTCAGTTGATTAAAAAAAGCAGCTGGTTAATTTGTTGTATTAATGCAGTTTCTTATTGTATCTGAAATGGATTGTCCTATAAATTAAAATTCAGAAATGGGATTGGCAACATGCACATGAATGTGTATCATGTAAGACTTTCAAATACCAAAATGAGTACTTGGTGGGGAATGGGTAGGGAACTAGGCTTCGAAAGAAATGACCTGTGAGTGGTATTTGTGAACCATTTGGTTGGTAAGGCTTGGTGGTTGTTTTTTATTTCTTTCTGGACAGGCTATTTAGCTGTCCTGTTTGCATGAACACAATGGAGCAGGGCTTTTCCAATTTAATTTTATTTTTTTTTTTTTTTTTTAATCTCTGAGTATACTCTATGGTAGTGATACTTGGATCTTTTATCACCAGTGTTTCAAGTGTATATGCTGAATTTCTCTCAGTTACAACAGGAAGACCTAGAATAAAACTGGTGACTCTGTGGACAGAAAATATCAATAAAAGCTAACATTTCCTAGGACATTGCAACAGGGAGTGTGACACTTTCTCTATTTCTGTAGTTGTGTTTTGTAGGAAGGCAGGTCATGGGGTGGTGTTTGTGACCTGCAACAGATGCTCTATTTTTTTTTTCCACCCATGGACTTCCCATGGATAAAATGTAAATTGATGACAGCTCTGGATTTCCTTACTGGAAAGTACTATTAGTGGGGAACACCAGGGAAATGCAGGAAGTCTGAGCAACCAGGCTGCTCCATTTTCAGGGGAAGAGGAAATGTCTAGGAGCTAAACAGAGAGAAATTGTTGAAGAAATTTCTCATCCCAAGTAGAAGAAGGAAGGAGCATTCAGTAGCATTAAGGCAAATGAGGATTGGTAGACTGTGAGCAGTGGGCAGAAGAGGACAAGAACAGTTAAATGTTTCCAGATGACTGTAGGTATCCAGAAAGTGAGCAATGAGAGATACCTTTAAAAGCTGCTGACAGTCAAAGGAAGAAAGATGGCTGAGATACCTCTGTCAGTAGGAGTTCATCCCAGCTGGAAAGAGTATCAGTAATGTTCTTAAAACATCTAGGTAACCAAGCATCCTGAGACCAACATGTCATTTTATTGGTAGACTTCTGAACTTGGTAGTCAGCATGCAATGGTGCTACTGTCTAGAGTCACTAAATATTGCAAAATATCTCAACATGTAGGTGATTTCTTGAGACTTGCCAGCGTGCTGAAGGAGTATAATATCAAACTGATCCTCATAGTGATTCTCCATGTCATGGTGGTGCGGAACACCATACAGAAAATTCTGAAAGTATTCAGCTGGATAGCTGTGTAGCAGCAGTAAAATGTTTTGATTTGGAAGTGGAATAAAATGCCACTGTCTTTTGAGTGTAGATGGAATGAAGACAAGTCTCTTGGAAGCCTACACTAGAATAACCAGAAGGACATTATATCAATAACAAGATAATGAAATGAGCTGATAAGTGAGACTAGTTTAAGCTTGAAATTGTGATATTGAAAATGTAATGAAGACCTCCAAAGGAAGTGAAAGAATAATAACCAGGCAAAATTGCTCACTTACAAGCAAAATTTGATGAGATTTATACCAAACTAATTTAAGTGAAATGCCACCCTACAGTTAATCTGTCTTCAGAGGAAGAGTGTGGAACAAGCATTTTCTCAGTTGTGGAAAACTTTAGAGAAAACGATCCTGAGTGGTGAAGGCCTGGTGCCCTGAGAAAGAACACTGGGTGATCTCCTGTATAACAAAAAAAATGACTGTGTCCTGTGATTTGGGAAATCGTATCTTCGTGGTCCAAAAAAATTACATAACACATGAATGTTTCAGGAGAATAAAATCTAGGAAAAGTAGAGAAGTTATATCACTTCTTTATTTGGTATCAGTACATTTGCTTTTCCAATGCTGAGTTTCTTTTGAGTATCCGTAAGCCTGTTGATAAAATTGTAAGGGATTGATCAAAGTGCTGGTTACTTTGCCTTGTGGTGAGACATTCTGGAATCTTGCTTTGTTTATCTTACCCATGTGAAAGCTATGACTTGACCTGATCAGAGGGTCTGCATTGGGAAAAAAAACTTTGAAAGACTATTAACAAACTGGCAGGCAAAGATATAAAAAGGTCCAGTGGTTGGTCCTTGAAGTTCAAAATTCCATTGCACATTTTTAACAGTGTGAGTGATTAGCCCCTATGATATCTTAACAAAGGTTGTGGTGGTTTCCTTACCACTGACAATTTAAAAATTAAGATTGAATGGTTTCTTAAATAATATGTTTCAGTAAAGCAGAAGTTCTGTGGCTTCTTTGGACAGGGCACTGGCCTAATTGTTCATAAAAATCCCCTTTGACCTTGAATTTTAAAATTTTCTTAAAGATAATTACTAGAAACAAACTAGTCTTTTTCTTTTTTTTTTTTTAATAAAATTTTTCTGCCTAAAACTTACTTTTGCTTTTACAAAGTTCTAATGAAAAATAGGTATTTGTCTTGGCCAGATCAGTTAGTCAGATGTTTTTCAGCTGTAGTGAACTTCCAGGGTTACAGTCTTAGTTCCTTGGTACACTATGTAGTATTGGTTTATCTATAAGGCTGTATTTATTATTCAATTCCTTGGTGCCCCTGAAGACATAAGCTAAGCACAGGTGTATTTTATTGATATATGTATGGGATATCTTCAAAACAATAATTGAATTCAGGATTATGAAATCTACTACTTTGCAGTAAGCACAGCTTGTAGTTCTCATCTCCTCTTGAGTCCCATCTGCACATCTCATGTTTACAGTGGTAAGTGTCTTGGAGACATTTCTGCTAGATCTGTACTAAAATCCAGTTACCAGCATTCCTGTGGCTGCAATCCCAGTTAGGGTGAGAGTGTCATTAAGCTGGCCATTGTATCACCAAGCTCAGTTTCTGACTTCAGAGACTTTAAAGACTGCCAAGAGATACACAGCAACCAGATAGCAAGTGATACTAGGAACATAGTGAGCATGTTAGCCTGGCTATCTAAAGAAATGTTTAGGGATTTAGACTTTACTGCTTGTTTCTCTGCCAGGATCTCCTCTTTCTCCAACTGGTTTTGGATTCATTTGTCTATTTTAGCCTGGTTTTTACAGAAGCATAAAAATATCAGGTTCTTGTGGTGAGCTGGAGCACCAGGTTCAAAAGAGCTTTGTGACACCCAACAACAAGAAAGACACAAATTAGAAGCAGTTGTAGTATGGGCTGCAGGACAGTAAGATCACAGAACATCAAATGCTGTAAGTTCTCTTGCTTACAGAACAACTTGTATTCTTGTGGGGAACAGGCTAGACTCATTTTGATTCTCTTGTGATTTTAAATAGTCATAACAAGTCAAAACTGCTTCAGCAATGTGGCTTAAATACATTTGATCTAGACAAGAGTTAAAGTAATTAGCTGACATTTGATTTTACTTGATATGGATCCAAACCATGAAACTTTGAACACCCTTAGGGTTCAGAAGTGTTTCATTCAGTGTTTGGGTACTAGTCTGTGTTCTAAAGTAACCTTTTGAAACTTGGCAAATTTAATACCAGATTTAAAATAAGGGCGCTACTTGGGGAATTAAGTCTGCAAATGCTTTAACTGTAGAGGTGCTCTGGACAATAGCTGTAGAAACAGAAGGAATAGAAAATGTGTTACCTGCATTAAGGTGTGTGCTTGTGTTTATATGCAGTGTTCACACCTGTGTACATACTTATATGGCTGTACAAAACATTATTCCTGCTGCAGGACCTTACAGTCTTAATAGAGAGCAATCATGTGCTTTGAGAGCCAGAGGATGGTGCTAACTTACAGCATGTGTGCATTTTCAGTTTTATCATGTGATGACAGCAGCACTCTGACACTGGTTAACATTTGTGGGCCTTGTGGAAGGAGCAAGTCTCCATGCGGGATTTGGCTGGAGGAGACCTGCCTGCCTGGCGCGCAGAGATGAGAAGGGTGTTCCAGGCAGGGTTGAAATAAGGATGATGTTTTTACATTGCATGAGATGCAGTCAGTAATCTGGAATGTGATAGACCATATTTTATTAGCTTGTTATTTTTTCTTGCGAACAAATATAGAGGGGAAAACAAAATAAGTTATGAAGAAATTAAAAAGTAAGTGTATAGATGCTTCTGTTGAAGGTGGAGGCATTTGCTTCCTCTTCAAAGAGCAATTATATGCAAAATGTAAAAGCTGTATGTGATAGCAATACATCCAGTTTGCTGTGTTAAGAAATCGAGATGGGAAGGGAAGAACTTAAGGCAGGGAGGATTTTTAAGATTTAATTATGGCCTATGTATATAGGGCCAAAAGAGGCACAGTTAAGTGGGTATCTTCAAGACAGCATTCTTACATGACCCCAAAACCAGTGCTATGGTATTTGATTTGTTAATGTATGTGTTCATTGTCCAAGAAATTAGTTAGTAGATCATATCACAGTTTTCCCTGACTCTGGGAGAAATTGAAATAACGGAAAGGTTGCAGAATTCAGAGCTTCCCATGAAGCTCTGAAAAGAAAACAAGCAACAACAATGTGAAAGAAGATCAATTCAATGGTACACAATTTACAGTAACTTAATTACATGCAAATTACCCAGAAATTATTCAGTTTAATGCCTATGGAGCACAGTGGGAAGTTTTCAGATTCTTTCACAAAGTTTGCTCCTTCTAATGCAACATACAAATCATATTATCTTCCCTTACCATTATAATTCTTCAGCAATTTTTAATTTCTTAATGTGCTAAAGAGAGAAAAAAAGCTAGGAGACCAACAGTGAAATTCATCAATATGTGACCATTAATTAAGTGATGATTTTGAACACTGTCCAAATTCAATGTGTGAGTTAAATAATTGTTCATTTAAGTAACAATAAATACAATATATCTGAGGATTTCAGAGTAGTTTACAAGTTTTGAGGTTCACAGCATAAGAAGGTAAAAAAATACAGCTATAGAAGTAAAAAAATTAATTTTTTAAGAAGGAGGAGGGTCCAGATGTCATGATTTGAAACCTCTATTAATATATTACTGAACTCTTTAATATATCTTGGGTTGACCTTAAGCTGTGAAAGGTGTGCCATCCATTTCATGGACAAATAATAGCATAGGAGAATGGAAGATCATTTTATGGTGTTAATTCCTTTTCTATGGAGCTGAAGCCCAGATGAGTCAGCATAATTAAATTTTCCTGCAGAAAGAAAGGGTTATCAATAAAGACATCTAACCAGAAATAGACAGAAAAAGTGCTTGGGAAGAGTAACATGTGGCAGTAATAAAGGAAAATTGGACAGTAGAGTCAAACTCAGACACATTTTGTGGCCAAGAAATCAGGATTTTCATGGAGATCCATGAGAGAAGGTGGCAAAGAAACCTACATGGAGGCCTGATATATATCTGCTCCAGAGCCTAATTCTTGCTCCACAAGATCATGGAATCGTTTAAGTTGGAAAAGACCTTTAAGATCATTGAACACAGTAATTAACCCACCACTGCCAAGTCCACCACTAAACCATGTCCACCACATCTATGTATTTTTTTAATAACTCCAGGGATGGTGATTCAGCAGCTTCCCTGGGGAGCCCTTTCCAAGGCTTGACAACCTTTTCCATGGAAAAATTTTACTAATATCCAATCTAAACCTCCCTGACACAACTTGAGGCCATTTTCTCTCATCCTATTGCTTGTTACTTGGGAGAAAAGACTGTACTCCAACTTGCTAGAACTTTCTTTCAGGTATTGTAGAGCATGATGTGCTGTCAGACCCTCCTTTTCTCCAGGCTAGACAACCTCAGCTCCCTCAGCAGCTGTTCATAGGACTTGTTCTCCAGACCCTTCACCAGCAACATAGCCCTTCTCTGTACATGCTCCAGCACCTCAGTTTCTTGTTATTGCCGGCTGGACTTGATAACATGCTTGTCCTGTGTGTGCTGCATGAAGGTACTTGAGATGATTTGCTCCATGACTTTCCCCAGCGCTGAGGGGCTTGTAGTTCCTTTATACTCCTTCTGATTCATCTTGTAGATGGGTGTCACATTGGCCATCTTCCAGTCAGCTGGGATCTCCCTGGCTGGCCAGTAAATGGTCCTCCACCAGCTCCTCCAGTATCCTTGTGTGGACGTCATCCACATAAAACTGGATGGGTCTAAGTGGTGTTGCTGACCATTTCCCTGTGGATTAGGAAAGCTTCATTCTGGTCTCTGTGCCTGCCTTTCAGCTCAGGAGGCTGGGTACCAGAAAAAAACTGGTCTTATTACTGTTAGAGAGTGAAGAAAAGAAGATATTATGTATCTCAGCCTTTTCCTTATCCCTTGTCACTGTGTTTCCCCCCACATTCAATAAGGAATAGAGATTCTCCTTAGCTCTACTGCTGTTGCTGATATATTTATAGAAATATTGTTACTGTTTATGGAAGTAGCAGATGAAGTTCTTATTGGGCATTTGCCCTTGTAATTTTTTCTGTGCATAACACCATGATATCCTTGGAGTCCTCCTGAATTGTTTCCCCCTTCCTCCAAAGGTTATAAACTCTGCTTTATTCCACGCTGTCCCTCCAACCCACCCCCCCCCCCGAGTTCCTGCCAAAACTCTCTATTAAGCTAGTCTTCTTTCCCCCTGGATCATCTTTTGGCATGTGGCACCAGCCTGCTGCTGTGTCTTTAGGATTTCCCTCTTGAAGACTTTCTAGCCTTCTTGGACTCTGTTGCCAAGGTAGAGGTTTTGGTGACCCCCTTCATTACTTCACCAAGAACCAAAAACTTGCCATTTGGTGATCACTATGCCCAAGATGGGCATAGTGACCTCCAACCATCACATCCCCCACAAGTCTTTCTCCATTCCCAAACAGCAGGTCCAGCAGTTACCTTCCCTATTTTGCTCCCTCACCAGTCCTGTCAGGAAGTTATGTGCCCCATGTTCCAGGAATCTCCTAGGCTCTTTCCTCTTTGCTGTGTTGTGATTTGAGCAGACATCTGGTAAATAGAAGCTCCCCATGAAAACAAGGGTGAGTGATTGTTAAAGTTCTCCCAGCTACTTCGAGAATATTTTATCTGCGTCTTTCTCCTGGCTGGGGGGGTGGGTCTGTCGCAGACTCCTGCCGTGATACCTGCCTTCTTGGCCATCCCCCAATTCTTACTCACAAACACTCAACCCTATCCTTACCATCACTAACCTTTAGAGAACCAAAACAACCCTACCTCGAATGAGAGAGCAGACTGATAGACCTTGCTAGTACCTTGTTCCTCTGGCATTGGCATACTACTCTCAGACTTCAAGACAAGTGAGCCTTGTTTTATCCTTTTCTCCCTTCAAGTCTCTTTAAAGCTCCTTCAGTGTGCTTTCCTAAGTGCTGTGGAAAGATCTTTTTCTCCCTTTGAGACAGTTTTACCTTGTCTGTTCCCAGCAGGCCTGCTGTTTTGTTCCCTTTAGGTGTATTCATAGGTATAGCAGTTATCTGCATGCATATGTATATATCCATGTACGCACACAGACACAGACACACACACATAGAGTAGCCTTTAGCTATATTCATGCTGTTCAGCAATTGGCCTGGCCCTAAGTCAAAATTATATACATGATTTCAGCTGTTTTGAACTCCAGAAAACACTGAGTAGTGAATAAGTTCAGGCATCTTGCATCCTTGCTTTTGCTTTCTTTTAACTCTTTTGTTATAATACTGGCTTCTCTGAGGAGCCTTGAATAAGCTGGAAGTAAAAGTTTACTGAGAATGACATCCAAGGAGACTAAAAGAGAAGTCAGAAGTCTACAGGATTGCCCACCATGTGTTAAGCAACAATTGCTTTGGCATACGTGGACACATTTGATGTGGTTCCAGTAAGACAATCCCTGCCGACAGTGAGAGGAGGGATACATCCATGCCTAGTTCATCATTTGTTTGTTTGTCTTGTATATCTTTGAAGAAGTGGGTTGGGAATGAAAACAGTTACAAGATGAAGTGTAGGAAAAGTTTTATCTCAAGTCTTTTGGGCAACAGGAAATGGGAACTCTTTTAGGAGTGTAAGGCTGTGATCTGTTAGGGCGTCTCATTACAAAAGGGTTAACAGAGTGCTAACAGTGTATGAAGAATCATACATATATCAATCATAAAGGGTAAGGATTCTTTTCCCATCAAGAGGATCTCACCTAGTGAGACTTGTACTGGAGGTCTCCAACACTCAGAAAATGTCCCACTGACTGAGCTGTTTCATACCAGATTGCTTCACTTCTTGTCCTGCCTGCTACCCACTAGGATTATTTATACAAGATCGGAGTTGAATGCTGTCATGCTGAACTTAGTGAGTCCCATGTGGGGGATGGGAGCAGGGAGGGAATTGGAATGTGGTGTGCAGATGTGTGAAGGTGAGAGTAAAGCTTATCAGCTACTGGTTCCAGAGGGTGGTGGGCTTTTCCTTGTTTTTTTTCCTGACTCTGCTGGTGAAGTCATCAGTTGAACAACCTCAATTATCCAGCCATACAAGGTAAAAATATCAGATCATTACATATGGGTGTAAATAATTTTAAATATTTAAAAATATAAGAATTAAACATAGGCCCTTTTGGTGAACTGCTCCCTGGGTGGCTGCTATTATAAACCTCTTAAGACCCCAAAGACGCTTTCCTTTGTTGCATAGTAATTTTCTTTTGTTTTCAGTAAACCAGGTTTGAACGGGCAAATTTCTGTCCTGTAGCCAATTTAATATTTAAAACAGACCTGCGAAGTTATGCTGGCTTCAGGAATGTCTTGAGTCATCCTCCCTGTGCTAACCTACTGTGCTGACCCAGCACCTGAGAAGGACTCGACAGCCCATGGGGACAACAGAGTATTCTGCAACTCTGCAGAAAGGCAGGATAATAAAAGCTCATAAGAACAAAGAATGATGTGGCTGAAGTTTGTGTTGCAGTTATCAGCCAAGTAATTTAAAAGAAAAAAAGAAAATAATCCAACAAAATCAGAGCATAGACTTGATGAGCATAGCAGATGGTGACCTAAAATGGTAACCTGCACTAAATGTGCTCCTTTGGTAATGTTTGTGCATATGGTCTTCAGCCCATTTTGAGTAAAAATTTGTAGAAGGCTCTTTAAACTTAAGACTGCTTCTTTAAAAAAAAATAAAAAATTTGTCTTTATACTCCAATTAAGAAGAGTCTTCAAGAAGACAGCTCTTAGGACCCTTAGGAGAGTGAGGAGACAGCCCCCATTTCTAGTGCTGTACCTGTTCTGCAGAGACTTCTCTACTCTGAATATTGCTCACTTCACAAATCAGAAATTTCATTAGTGGTGTTGCTCAATTTCCATGGGCATATCATTCCACGTGCATATATCAGGCTACTGAACTTCTTGTTTTTTGTTGCTGTTGTGTGTTTATATCCCCAGCTTCAAACTATAATCCAGCATTGTAACTTTATTTAACTTTATAATTCGAGCTTTATGTAGCTTGGTCTCTGCTTGCCTGTGCCTGTATTTTAAATGTTTGTAAAATCATTAAACTGCCCTACATACAAATAAAAATGTAGAGATTGTGTTTCTTTTTATTCAGTGCCAGTGCAGATGTCTGAAAGCGAGTGCACTTTCAGAACCCTCCTTTCAAAACTTTTTTGTAGACATGCAAAAGATGAGTAGCCTTTAAAGGACAGAAGACCTGCAGACAAAATACTTTTCAAATTATTTTAAAGTGTAATTTATCTTCTTATTTTGCAGCTAACTATGGACCAAATCCAATTTGCAAAGGTTGCTTATCTTGTTCAAAGGATAATGGGTGTATCAGATGCCAACACAAGTTATTCTTCTTCCTGCGAAGAGAAGGGATGAGACAGTACGGTGAATGCTTGCACTCCTGCCCGTCGGGGTACTACGGACTTCGAACGCCAGATATGAACAGATGTTCAAGTGAGTTAGTTCTTGAACCCTTACACTTGCTTTTGTAGGAGGGCCATAATTCATGCTCAGTTTTTAAGATGGTATGTTGTGAAACAGAGTTGTATTTTCACAGATGTCTCAAGATCATCTTAAAACTTTGCTAAAGAAGGCCTCAGCTCATTCTGAGATGTAGAACATTCAGCAGGTTAACTAGTTGATTATTTGACCTTGTATTTTTTTGTTATTATTATTATTAGTTTAATAAGATGAGTTATTTAGGGAAAAAATACATGATTCATGCAGATACTCCTAGTTTTAAGAAACAAATTCCCTCTGTATGAAAATAAAAAGGAATTTAACATGTAGGTACTTGTCAGTATAAACACTAATATATGGGTGGGCTTCTTGTGATATTTTTTGTTCCCACACAAATTTCAGGTGACCAGACACCTCACACCAGACATGTTTTAATATGTAAGTGTTGCTAATTTAATAAAACAGATGTACTATTAAAAACAAACAAACAACCTTTCACTTTTAGTGAAACATTTTATTTGGAAATTTACAACCTGCTAATGTGCAACAAGATTCCCTGTTTGCATGTTTGTGCCTAGAAGCACAACTGTTAAAATCCACGGGTGCTCTGGTATCTCGCATTATTTCACCTCTGTCTGGCAGTTGTGCCGATTCATATTGATTTTTCCATATGCTCATATGTGGAGTATTACCCATATGGATTATTAATCATTGCACTTACCTCTAATTCCTGTTTAGGGGGAGAATGTTTTTGTTATAGTCTAACCAGAATCAGGTCACCTGCCATAAGAACCTGAAGTGAGAAATAGCTTTTCTTTGTTTCCTGCAATAATCAAGTGTCTGTTAAATGTGTGGCACCTTTCCCCTAACGCTGTGCCATGTCATTGGGAACACTGAGTTGTAAGAAAGCCTGTGCTGGTTTTCACATCACACATAATCTCAAGACTCACATGAGGTCACTCAGTGGCAGTCTGGGCTGGATGACGAGCACTTATGGCCATGCTTGGACCTCTCCCAAGCTATCCCAGCTCTTTCTCCCCATTCCCTGCATGGGCTCCATGGATATAGTATATCCAAACTGCTGTGTAATATTGCAGAGTGCTGCCTAATCTGTACCAGGTGGTCAAGTTTTGATAAAAAATTAAATGAGACAGTATATGGTTTATGCATCCATTCTGTAAAGTAATTTAGGATCTTGGGCTTAATTTTTGTAACACATTTGTGAAAGCCAACAACTTCTGTACTTGAAACCTTTCAAAACTGGGCTGTAAATACCTCCCCATGTAAAAATATTTTTGAGTATATTTGTAGTTTAGGAAATAGATTAATTTATTAGTATTAGCCTGTACTGTGCTTGTGTGAAAGGCAAAGTAGTCTGTATTGGCAGTATTCTTTACTTTCTTGAAAAGAAGAAAACAGAAAAGTTAATTGCAGAAGGTGGAGGGTGAATTCAATGTAATATTTTTTTCTGGTTTTACCACTTATGGAAAGAGGCCCTTTCCACTGAATTACAGGATTGATTTTGAAAAGCATAAATTCATGTTGTGTCTAGTGTGTTGAGCACTTGATGTTTATCTCAGACTCATGCCTTTGACACTCTCCCCCTGTGAAAATAATGATGCAGTTGCATTTATGGATCAGTCATGGTTCACCAATGATGATTTTTGTACTGTGTATTTTTATGTTAGTGTAACTGCTAACTGGTGTATTTATACATCACTTCTCTTTTTTTTTTGTCTTGCTTCGGTAATCTTGGTTTGCACATATGAAACATTGTGGACACACAGACATTTTGTTGATTGAAGCTGAGTTGAAATAGCCATCCTTAAAAATTGAATAGGTTTGTTCCTACTAGCTCTTCTTAGGTATGCTTACAGATTCCATTGCTCAGATAGTATTATCTCAGCTAAAAATAATAAAAAATTTTGGCTGTTAAAATCCTTATGGGAGTTATAGAGCTTGAATTGCATAAACTGAATATAATTTCTGCCATAATAATGTCTTCATAGGCACAAAATATTTTAAATATTTTTTTACTGGAACACTTCACTGTTTTTGTTAGAGAAGCTAGAGAACATATTTTTATGGAAAATGTTGTCTTGATTTTAAAAGCCAAACATGATCAGTGCCAAATGTAACACAATAAATACCACAACCAATGCAGCAGCTCTAAAATGATGGAAATCTTGGATTAAGACAAATTTTCTTTTCTACATGTAAACAATATGCGTGCCTAGAATCTTCTAAGTGGTTCTAGACTGTTTTTCTAGTAACAGTGCATTGTGAAATTCGAGACTGCTTGTCTCTAGAAGTCAGTGTGGAGTATGCTATTGGATATGATTTCCAGCTTGAACACTGCAGCATGAGAATGCAGTCCTTTTGGACATGAACTTGGAAAGTATTGAATATTCTCTGTAGAAGAATGCCCAAGAGATGAGCTATGAGTTGTTAATTTTCCAATAATTTTTTAATAATTAATGACTTTGAACTGAACTGCTCCAACAACAGATAATCTCATGAGAAAAAAAAAAAAAATAGAATTTAAAGAGTAAGATGAAACCTGTCAGTTTGATGGTTGGACTGATTAATGGATCAAGCCTATCTTGAACCTTTCAATTTAGTCCATGGTCATAGTAACCTTTATAATTTTAGGAGGAGAAACCACTCAGAGATTAAAAATTACAGGTCCCTTCAGATTTGGTTGACTACTTGTTTGTCTTTCTCCTAGGTGGGCCCAACATTGTAATTTCCCCTTCTATTCACCTTCAGTAAAAACAAGATAAAGAGAAACTTTTAAACAAATTGAGCATTTATTAAACATGTGTAGTTAATTCAGTGCATTAAGAAAGATAATGATTTTTTTTAACAGTTACAAAATAGCAAGGCTTCATTTGTTAATGTTGTTGCTTGAACTATACTTATGTAGGATAGTAGAGCAGTCTTTGAGCCTGTTGTAATTGCAATTGTAGCAGTCAGGGGATTCAATTACCAAAAAATTCTGGAGAGATTTAGCACAGAAGGTGTTGCTGGTCAATGACAAATCCCTGCAGAGTGCCAGTGGGCACTTTGGGATGGCAGTGTGAAGTCAGATCTGTAGCACCGATGCTGTCCTAGTGAGCAGCAGAGGGATGGGAGCAGGAGTTGGAAGGAGTGTCATGGTCATGGGGACAGTCTGGGGATTGGTGAAATTTTAAAAGAGTCAGGTTGTTGTCACTCCTAGTTTATCTTCAGCTACACTTAAATTATCATTATGATTAGCACTCAGTAACCCTAAGCATTATGATGAATATTGCTCTGATGAATTAATATTTTAATTTCAGAATTCTTAGGTATTCCTGATACTCTTTCACTATTTTCCCCTAAATTGCAACTGATACAGATTAAATTATAGGTCTTTCATGTTTGGAGTAGTTTACTTTCATATGAAAAAAATGAAAATAAACTGTCTGGGTGGAAATCTCCACCCAAACCTTCAACCAACCTTCACACCACCCAACCTTCACTTACTAAAGCTTTTAAGAGATAGTTATCTCAAGGACTGTACTGTGACACAAAAGGAAACTGGGATTGCAAATAAAGCAGAAAATACAAACAAGATGGGAGTTTTGAAGTATGATCAAAACTTAGAGGATTTATTAATTCATTTAATGTTGAAATATGGGTTATTCACATAGGTACTTATGTTAAATAGTGATAGTTTTATGGAGGGAATCCCCAGTGTAAAGTGAGACTGGCTTCCACACGCCAAGTGTGTCTGTATCATATCAAGCAGTAACTTCTGTTGAAAGATTTTCCTTTAGCCCCTCTTCCACACACAGAGAAAAGCTTTTAGCATGTTAGTCCCAACATGTTTTTTGAAAGCAATAGTTAAAATGTTGTTTAAAGAATGTTGTGTCACTGAGATGCAAGGGAGGGTTGCAAGATGCTGATTTTTCTTTTAATGCTCTGTTCTGCATCTTACCATTGGGACTACAGGATTTGTAAAAACCTTGATGTCTTTTCAAGTGTCTAAGGTGGGTGGGCAAGAGGCAAATGTTTTTTCTGAAAATTTAAATACACAGGATGTTTGACTCAAGTGCTGCATTTAATAAAATTCTTGCAGTACACCTTGAGTGTAACAAACCAGATTAGCAATTAAGTATTGTGGTACATCTCCAGAGCAGCTCACCTAGTTGGTTTTGACTAACAATTCATTACTCTAGGAAAGTGATTTTGCAGGGTCACTGTGTAGACATTGACCAGGATCCTGTTCTTTAGGGACTGGTTCAACTCTTGAGAAAAAGAAATTATTATTCTAAGGAATTTCCTATAAACTGAAGTGTAGACAAGAAGCCCAACTTGTGCTGCTTATATGAACTCGAGTTTTAAAAGATCCTTTGAAAAATGCTGGACACAGGAGTTGGTAGCATTCCAGTTATGTGTGGTTCTGGCTAAATAGAGCCAGCAGAGGTTATCTTTGTCAGGGCAAGGCTTCAAACTGATGCTCACATTCCTTTTAATCAAGCAAAGGTCACCACTGCTTGAAATATACATTTTTCTTTGCATTAAATCTGACTAATTTGTTTTCCAATGCCACAAGAAATCTGATCTAAAAAGTCTCATATTTCCCTAATTGCTAACAAAGAATTTCACACATTCACACACACACACTGTTTAAGTATTGTGGGATGCCCTGTTTTGGCCTGCTGAAGTTCAGGAATAAATATTAAAATCTGTTTCATAAAGATTGGCTAAATTTGAAGTGTTGATTTGAGATATTTACTAATTGCTATTTCAGAATAGTGGCCTTATAGGATTTTTTTTTATTTTTTTTTTCATTATGAAAGAATGAAGAATGAGTAACAGAATTACCAAAATTATTATTATATTGTTGCATGACATGAACAAAAAATACTTCTTGCTGTGGCTTCAGATATTTGAAGAGATGATACAGTTAATATAGTTTATTTAATTTTATTAGCTGAAGGATTCAATTTTTTAAAAATTAATTATAAAATTATCGTTACAGTTCCAAATATAATGACATCCTTTCTAATCTTTGGTATATTTTTCCCTGATATTTTTTGTAGGTATGTATTGTATACATATGACCATTGATAACTAGTTCATTTCCAAGTTGACATGTTTTAATATGTAATAGGATATTTCTGAAAAGCCTACACCTGAGTCTGTCATCTATTGCAGGTCATATTCCTCTTAAATTTTCAGAGAAATCCAGTATTTCATAAAGGCAATAGTTGTCTTGTTTGGTTTGTTTGGGATTTTGTTTTCTATTTTTTTTTAATCTATTGGTATATATATCCTTATTTAAGAATGGGGTTTTTTCGTGGATTAAGTGTCTCAATAACAGAGAAGTTAAATCCAGAAGAACTGAGGCTTTTTGCACATTCATATGTGTAGACATGGACATCAGATATACTACACGAAAGCATCCATTCAGCTATTTATACGGTCAACTCACAGAAAAAAAAAGTATCCTGCTTTCAGTGATAAATTATGAACTCAAGACGGTACATATAATATATGCATATTTTCCAAAATAATTTGTTGCATCTCAGTTTCATCAAAATTACTTACACATGAAAATAGTTTATACTGAAGATTTTTCCTCCAAAAAGATGTCATTAACTCAAATATAATTAAACTAGGAGTTTTATATACAGTTTGATTTAAAAAAATAGGATTAGAAGGACATAGATAAAAATGTGGTAAACACAGTTACCTCTCATTTTGTCTATATACCAGATGGATTTTAGGATGACAGTATTATAGCATTTCTGGGTTTCCTGTTTTATTGATTTATAAGTCCCTTCATTTTTAGTCTTACCCTAACTTTGCTGTCTCATTGTTTCTTCTGATCCTTTTGATTTAGGATGCAGAATAGAAAACTGCGACTCCTGCTTTAGCAGAGACTTCTGTACCAAATGCAAAACTGGTTTTTACTCGCACAGAGGTCGCTGTTTTCGAGGATGTCCTGCTGGATTTGCAGCCTTGGAAGAGCTTATGGAATGTGTGGGTGAGTCTTCTAGCACAGCAGCTCTAGCACAGCTAGTGCCCACATTCAAATATGGCACTACGTTATGATGATGCTTAGTATTTCTTACCAGGAAATACTCAGTAATTAATTATTTT
Organism: Pseudopodoces humilis; assembly: GCF_049639895.1. Taxonomy (NCBI): domain Eukaryota; kingdom Metazoa; phylum Chordata; class Aves; order Passeriformes; family Paridae; genus Pseudopodoces; species Pseudopodoces humilis. The sequence continues at coordinate 17,589,250 of NC_142200.1, forward strand.
TTATTTCTTTACTGATAATACTACTAAATTTTTCCAACCCTTAAAATACTGCTTCATTGGGAATGCCACTCTGTTGTGCATCAGAAAGTTCTGTCCTCTTAACTTCAAAATCACTTTGTATGAAGATTTGCAACTCAGAATTGTTTGAAAATTTACAATTCAGAATTTGTAAGATTTCAGGAACTGTGTTAGAACAAACTCTTTCAAGAGTATGGCTTGAATTTCATGAGGGAGAGGACTTGGAAATGTGATCTTCTGAAGTTTTCAAACCCAGGTGACAACCAAATAAGATTTATATATTAGATAGAGAACAAAAGTCAATCTCATTGTTTCAGGAAAATTTTTGGGTATCTGGGACTGTCATAGTATATCAAACATAGAGTTTGATATTCTAATTTTTCTCTGGCTGGGTTAATGGTAGTTAAAATATTCAGGTTCTGTAAGAGATTTTAATTTTGTTTCTAGCTTTTACCTTCTAATAGTAAAACTGTCAAGTGTTGTTTTCTAACATTATACAGTGTATTATAATAAAAAAAAGAAAAAAACAAAACAAAACAAAAAAAAAACCCAGAAGAATTGCTCATTTGTGTTTTCTTTTGCTTTATCAGAAGGCTGTGAAGTGGGTCAATGGAGTGAGTGGGGAACTTGCAGCAGAAATAACAAAACATGTGGATTTAAGTGGGGCCTGGAAACAAGAACAAGACAAATTGTGAAGAAGCCAGCAAAAGACACAATACCATGTCCAACCATTGCAGAATCCAGACGGTGTAAAATGGCCATGAGGCATTGTCCAGGAGGTAAGTGTAGCCCATGCCAGAAAAATCTTCATGAGCTGAAGGCCAAATTCTGTCTCTGTTCTGTCAGCCAAGGCTGAAAAGCAGCAATACTGCATCATTTCTAGTCTGTATAACGAGACTCCAGGGAAATGCTCAGCATGGGAGCAATCAGTCCTTCAGCAGACTGTGAAACGATGTTTTTCCTGGTGTGATGCTGAGGGTTTTTCAAAGAGGTGCCTCAGAGAAGAACCATAACTGGTTGCATTTTGAGCTTCTGCATGAAAATGATGCTGATGGTGGAAGAACAACTTGTTCTGCACATGGCAAGGAAGATTATGATTCTAAACCTCTCTGCAGATTGCACACACAGTGTTGGTGTGATGGGTATTTAAATTAATTACACATGGCATTATTAGCTGGAACTATTGGCTGGAACATGTTGTTTTGAATATTGTAGAGAGAGGCCAAACTGTCCTAGATGTGATACAAGTAGAATAGTGATAGATACTAAGATTTTCTGCATGAAATTCCTATGGCAATTGTCCCAAGTAAATAAAATCAAATTTCTTTATCATGGTGTTGCAAGACTTAAATGGCAATGCTGATATGAAAAAGGAAATCGGGTTTAAATTTGGGCTTGGTTTTTTAGATCCCAAACTGAAGATAACATCACTGGTAGAAGCTGAAAAGTTTAACTTCTCAGTTATGTATCCTGACCACTTAAACAGGTCTCAAAATTTGTAGGAGAGGTGGGTGATCAGCAGGTGATGAAGATGCCATTCCTTTTGGAATCACAGGGTTAAATAAAGAATGGATTTCAAGAGATCTTTAGTCCAACCTCCTACTGCTAGCTGAGTCAACTGTGAAATCAGACAACTAAAAAAAAGAAATTAGGGGTTGAAGAATCCTGAGGAAAGCCATTACATGATGAATAAACCTGAAACAGTCAGTACCTGAAAAGGTACTTAAATAAGTTGCTTTATGTTCTGGGATTGTTGAAGTTGTCTGTCTTGGTTTGAACATTCTGCCTACCAGTATATACACAGTATGTTACACATAGAGCTTTATCTTATGGATATGGGTTAAATCTCTGTGAGCCTCATTTTTGTCTCTAGGACTGCAAGACAGTCTGGAAGAATATATAAAGTTGATTCTCTGGTATCCAGGTTGGCAGTCTATGATGTACTTTGCTTCCCTGTCCCACTCCCTGTATTCATATGCATACGGATGCACACGTAGGGCACAGTGGTACAGGGGTATATCGTACAGCACAGTGCATCTGCAACCTAAATAAACTTCTCAAAGGCACTGAAGAATGGAACCTACAAAACGAACATCTCTATAGGAAAGAGGAAAAAAAGGTAAAAATGAAAGCTGATTTGGGCTGCCATGGTGTGTGTCATGGTATCTTTGAATGTTAGTCTGCTGCCTCTTCATCAAGGTAGCTACACTTACGAGTGCTTGCAGCCTGCTGAGTGATCCAGTTACTTCTAACAGACTCTGAAGCCCAAATGTGGTTAATAATCTGATCAACTGAGAAAATGTTTTACTGCTGAAATAAAAGGAAATAAAAAGGGCCCAAGTTCTACTAAATCTCCAATCAGTGTTTTCTTTTTTTCTTTCTTTTCATTTGCCCTCAAATGCAGGCAGTTTAGCTTGTAGTGGAAAATTTGAGAAAATTGTAGATTTTTTTCAGTTTGACTTCATGTGGTACAGATTTAGTCGATTATGTACTCAGTGTGTATAAAGGGAAGTATATTATGGGTGCAGTGTCCAGCTTCTATAAAATTCCTAGCAGGTAGAAATGGGGGTTTAGTCTTGATAATTTAGTTAGGATACTAATATTCAAGTTGTTGTAAATAGGTTGAGAAGTGTGCTTAAGTGAACATTCAAATAATATTCAAAAATGCTGTAGCATGCTCATGTTAATTTGGAGCTATCAAACATTCATACCTTTTTATGTCATATTCTCTTAGATTGTTTCAAATTTTCTTGTCTAGAAATTCAGGTCACTGCTTAAAGATTTACATCTCAAATTTATCTTTTCAAAGGTACAGTGGCTTTCCTAAGAGTGAGGATATTTATTGCCCAGTGTCCATATTATCTCTATATTAACATCTCTGATAAAATCTTTGCTTTTTTTTTTTTTTCACCACATATCAGGAAGATTGTTGCTGCAAATACAAATCTAGAGTAATACTTGTAGTACTCTTTCATGGGTACCAGAAAATCCTAAAGATTACAATACTCCCATGGTGTGGAATTCCCTGCATCTGAGATAAAAATAAATGTATACAAAACTACAGGTTTAAACTCTCCACACTGAATACAGTGTTTGATATTGCTTCTGTGCATCATAGAAAACACCTCCCAGAGTATAAACTCCTTTCTCTCTCCAAAGAAACTCCTGGGAGAGTGTTAGTGGTGTTTTAAGTGCCTAGGGTGAGTCTTCCCCAGACCTGGTTATCTCTGCAGGTGAGGAAGCCACAGAGGCTACCTTGTATACAACTTTGTAGTATGTTTTAATTTATACTATATACAGGGCTGGTCTAAGACCCTGCTCCTTTATAATATTTTAGTTAGCAGGTTTTCCCATTAGACACTCAAAATGTTTTATTGCCTATTTGATCACTGTGACATAGTGGGAGGCACAAACATGGGTTACAGGTTCTGGCTGCTAAGGAGGAGATTCTGTGTCTTTAAAAATACAATGTTTTCCTAATGTTAGGAATTTTGTAACTGAACTTTTAAACTGAGGAAATAAGAGAAAAAATTGTAAGGTTAGCACTTCTGGGAGACTGAAGAACCATAATCCCCTGTAAATGTCAGTTGAGAGGCTGTTAATAAATCCTTTCATCCTAATGTTCTACATAAACTCACACAAATGTGGAAAATAAGTATTGGATTATAAAGCTAAGATGATTGAAGATTATGACGGATTAAGCCGAGCACAGGAAGTAAGGATATTTTCGGTAGAATAGGTCAAATAAAGTGCTTTTGTCATGTGCTTTCTATTTCTGTATAAAGTTTCTATTTATGGTCCACACTACAGGGAAACTTCCAAAACATATTTTTATGCATTTGCAGGAGAAGGAGAGTTAATTCTGTTTTCCTACTAACTATTTCAGTTTCATATATTTAAGGTGCTACCCAGCTGTCCATATGGCTGTGGTACAACTCCAGTTCTTGATGAATTATTTATCTCTTTCACAGTATCTGCAGAGTTGTAGAGATACAAGTGAAAGATGATTTAACTTCTTTCCTACTGAAGCCAGCAACATAAGAATAGCATTGATTTTGTATTTGTTACTTAGAGATATTTTCTTAGTGTTAGCAATAATTGATTTAACTGTTATTACCGTATGGAAATGACATTAATACACATTTGTGTATCTGTTAATGTTATGTAAGTTATCTGCAATGTGAATTCTACTTATCTGCAATGTGAATTCACACTGCAATGTGAATTCTACTTTGAGAGGTTAGATTTAGACAAAAGAGACTTGGATTGTTCAGGCCACCTTCTTCTTCATGCTGGTCTCTTCCTGATAAGGAGTTTTCTTCTCCTTACTTCCAAAAGAGATTCTTTTGTTTTGTTTTGTTTTTTAAAAAAAGTGGGGAAATCAGACAGGAATGTACAACAGACTGATAAATCTTGCTCTTTTCATGTTTTCCCATCTATTTACTATAAATATTTTATTTGTATCTCTTATTTGTATGTTCCTCATGTTTACTTTATTAACTGCTCCTCTTTTGTTGGTACACTCCTGGAACCTGCAGGTTGATTTTTCATATTAAGTGTTACATAAGCAAGCAAAGCAGCTCACTGCTATTTTAGTGTTTGTCAAACTGCAGTCATTCAAGCTGTCTGAAACTTGAATATTACTCTATGCCAAACTAATACTTCTGCAAATGCACATTGCTGGCCTGTGTCCAGCCTCTCATTCTCCAGCACCCCCAAGTCCTTCTAGCTCACCAAAGCTTTTTTGTTTTCCAGGCTCAACAAATCCAGTTCTTTTAATCTCTCTTCCCAGGGTAAACACTTCAGCTCCCCAACCATGCTTTTTTGTTTGTTTGTTTTTGTTTTAGAGTTTTGTGCCAAACTATCAATATTTTTCTCTCCTTGAACTGGAGGACCCAAAGCTGGATATGGTATTCTAGATGTGGTCTGATGAATAATAAAGGGACATGATCACTTCCCTTAATCTGCTGTCACACTATATTAACAGGTCAGCAGATTGAAGGAAGTGGTTGCTGCTGCTATGGCACAAAGTTGGCTTACATTTAGTTCAAGTTTCATCAGGACCTTCCCAGGAGAGCTGTTTCCCAGACAGTCCATATCCAGCCCATATTCTTCAGAGAGTACTTCCTTCCCAGATGCAGGACATTGCTGGTTGAATTTAATGAGGTTTCTTTCAGCTACAATGAATCTTTTCCTCAAAAGTGTGAAATAAAAAACCAGTCAAAATAAATATAACAGCAGAACTCAGTGAATGATCTTTGTGATCAGGCAGTTGATCACATTCTTTTGAGCTTTGTGATACATCTACATTGTAGTACACAATGTTGAAAAGTTTGTAGGCTGGGACTCTTTTGAGACCTTTATTTATACATTGCACCTGTAGTCTGTCTCAGTGCCAAATACCTACAAACACCATCTACCCTTTGAGTCAAGGCTAGAGCATTCTCTAGGTGGGTCTCAGGAAAAATAACCACCATATTTTCTGTCTCTATTGGTCATGCTATATTGCCGCATAAACAGATAGCTTAAGTGGCAAATGCTGGCCCAGGAACAGCAAGAACTGTTGTCTCCCCCGTGAGGACTGTCAAGCATTTGGCTGGATTGGTCCAGTAGACTGTGTAGGCACCATTCTTGGAAGTTTCTAAGACCTGACTTGACAAACTCTTGAACAATCTAATCTGAATGGTCTCTACTGTCCTACTGAGGATGTTGGGCTGGTGTGCTGGTTTTGCATTAATTGATATTAGGTGAGGAGGGAAGAAGCCACCCATGGAAATGATTTTTCTGAGAAGCTGTTAAGAGCTTCCTCTGTGCCTGGCAGAAACCAATAGCTGTCTAGCTCTGAGAATTGACAACCTAATTGAAAACACGGTAGGTTTCCTAATTTACACGGTAGGTCCACCTCTGTGAGATTACATTTTCCTGGCAAGCCCAGGAAATCTCTCTCTTGCTTTGAAGAGGTAACTGGGGGCCGATCAGACCAGCCCTGCTCTGACGCAGCCTGCATGGCCTGGCGGGGCTGGGCCAGACCCCAGCAGTGTCTGGGCAGGGGACAGGAGGCTGAGGGGCCCTGGCCAAGGCTGGGCAGGGCCGCAGCTGTGAACATCTTGCTGACACTAAGCCCTGTCCTGCCACTGGCCTGGGCTGAACTGGGGTCCGCCGGGCCCTGGGAGCAGCTTTGTGCCAGGCCAGGCTCCCTCCACCATGGCCTGTGCAGCCCCAGCCACTGCTGGGCAGAGGGAAGGGAAGCCATCGACCCGCAGCTGAAATTGAAGGAAGCAAAGGCCAGAGACCAGCCCTGTAGCCACAGCGGCCGCCACCATTCTGGCTGGACCCCCTGAGATCTTGGCACAGCCCCCAGCATGGCCCCAAAGAATTTCCATCATAAGCAGCTTTGGCTGCAGTCTGGCGGAGATCACACGACTGCCTGCAGGCCTGAGTGAGATATTGACTCTCACTGCACAGATGGAACTTGAAAAATACTGATCCTCTCTCACGTGAGAGAAGAGGACAGAGTGAAGACAAGTAGAGGACAACATGAGGACACCAAGGTCAGTATAAAAAGAGTCAAGTCCCAGATGGAAGGAGAATGAGGAGATGCCTTAGTATTGGGCTGGAATTCTTCTGGTAAGGCTGTGGAGAGGGACTGTGATACATTAGAATATCCCCTTTAATTCATGAGAAAGTATGGGGGGGTGGAGTTTTCAAACTGCAGACATGAGCAGAGGCATCTGCTCATGAAGCAAATGAATAATGAAGCAAAGCAGATGTTGAAGTATCTGTGATCCCATGAGAAGCTTGAACAGAGAGAGAGATGCAAGTGATGAAGACCCTTTGTTCCCAGGGAAAGAAGAAGACCTCCATTCCCAGAGGAATGCTGCTTTTCAGCAGCTCATCCTTAAAACAGTACCTCCATAAGCTGACATGGCCCATTAACTCAGCTGTGGGAAGGCTGTGAAAAAATGGGAGGAGCTTCACGATTGCAGATTTTCCAGGCAGTAGCTATTTGTGGAAATTAGAAAGCCACAAGAGAACTGTTTCTTGTGGAGATGTCTCCATGGCTTGGTGAGAGAAACTCCTCTCTCTCCGAGAACTGATGAAAGACTATTGTAGAGGTGGTAGCTGATTGAAAATCCCAGGTTTTGTCTCTACATTGTCAGCGGGAAAGAACTGAGGTTGTGGGGAGGGGAGGAGAAGTTCCGAAGGCTTTATTCTGATTCTTATTTTTATTTTAGTTCTGTTAATAAAAGTTTTTATACCTTTTAGATTTTGAGCCTGCTTTGTCCTCCTCCTAGTCCATATCTCACAGCAGGAAATTAGTAAAGAATTCTAGTAGGTGCACTGGCAATTTTAGCCAGCTCTAAACCCACTACAGGCAGGGGATCTCAATCCTACTGATATTTGGACTGGGGAACCAGTCTGAATGATTTTGCCTGAATGGCAGAACCTGCTGTGGGTATATGCTGGAAGACCACTGTTTGGGTTTTTCAAAATTTCTGATAACTTTTGTTCTGAATTAGAGAAAAGCTGGAATGACTGGATGTAGGGAATAGGTCTTTACTGTGGTTGCTATAGTGCTGAAATATCTTAATTTGGCCTATTTTATCCTAGTTGAAATTATATGCAAAGTATGTGTCATGTTTTGAATACAGTCCTAACTGTTGTTTCATGCATTTCCAAGTTTAGCCTTAACCAGGATAAAAGCTTAGTTCAAAGTGCTGATTTGTTGATTTATTTCTTATTATTTGACCTGTTCACTTAGTTGTTTTTGGCTGAATGCTGCGCACTTCTAAATCAAAATTATGCATAAAAGATCCATAGTACAATGTACCTCTATTTTAAGTTAATGCACTATGGCACTGAAAACATTGAAAGACCAGCAGAACTATAGAAATGCAGCTATAAGGCCGTATATTGGAGTTGCTGTGACTTTTAACATCTTAAAGAAATATTTGATTTTTTTGACATTTTTAGTAAAATGAGGATTTCATTCCATTGCCATGACATAAATGTATGTGTCAAGTTAGGCATAAAAGAAAATTCTCCCATTTATAAAAAATTATCTTATAGGTTGAGGCATGATCTCATCAGAGATGGTAGCAACCAGAAACCTTTGAGTTTTAGGGAAAGATGACAAGATTTACAAACAGATTGTACTACTTTGTTAGTATAGCATGGTTCTTTAAGACATTGGAATATTAATTATCACTGTAAGACTAAAACTAGGATTTACAAGACTTATTGGTATTTTAAACAAGACTGTAGACATAGAATATACAATTATACTCTCATTGCCTACTGCAGCTCTCTGTTAATTTTGCAGTTGCATTGGACCAAACCTGCCCTTGTTTGCAGTCACCAGACAGGTAGAAGCTGCATTAAGTGTAGTTCCACTGAGTACTGGCTCTGCTAGAATCCTGGTGTTACCAAGCGGGTTTTCCTCCTTGATGTGTGTTTTGCATGCCACTCTGGCCAAGAAGACTTGTCCTTAGCTTGTGAAAATATAACCCATCATTTTAGTTTACAAATCATGGCTCAAAGCTTTTGAAGGAGCAAAAGAAAACCTGCTTCAGCATCAGTTTACAAGAAGTAAACTGCACCAAAACCACTCAATTGCACAGTGCAGGGTGGGAAAGCAATGGTAATGGAGGAAATATTTTTGTGAGTATTTTAGTTGAAGGCCATTCTACACATTTTGTGAAGGACCTCATAAGTAGGAGCAATAAAGGACAAAATAGTAGTCTGATGTACTTTGGAGGCTTTCCAGGAAACAAGAACTGTTTTACAGTGTGGCTTAACCCTCAGAGCCTGGCATGCTTGTTAGTACATTTGTTCAGGAAACAGGCTTTTGTCAGCTGCAGATTCTGCTTGTCTGGATTGTCAGCATCTACTTTGTTCACAGAATGTTGTGCTGCAAGTATTAAAATGTGTGTCTTTTTCTACCCTTTTGCTGATCACATTCAAAAGGGACTGCAGCTAGTGAAAACTAATTATAAATGAAATCTAGACCCTGAAGAAAATGAAACACATAATACTGCTCATTTCAGTGGGAGTGCCTGCAACTATACTATGTATTTTAATTAAGGCACATAGGCAGGAACTATAGTTATATCATCAATAGACAATTAAGTTTGTACCATCTTCTAAGAAGAGCATACATGTTTTCATCTCTGTTTGGTAACAAAAAAAAAAGTGAAAATCAAATCATAAGTAGTTTCATGTTGGAAAGGAACACAGAAGGTCATCTAGTCCAGCCTCCTGCTGAAATCAGGTCAATTGTGAGAAAACCAGGATTAGCCACTACTCTCACAATCCTCAGACATTAGACAGTGTCCCTTTTTTGGTCTTAGTTCCATTCCTCTTCATATGCTTATTTCAGAGATGCTGATTTACAAATTGTTGGTTTTTTTTCTTTCAAAGTGGAAAATATAGAAATGCACAGCAAATTTGTAGTTATATTTTCATGACATTTGCATTCATTGACAGTTAGATGTACATGCATGCGTGTGCCTGTACTGGAGCACTTCTGTACCTGATGCTTCTTAGATTTGCAGGTAAAAGTTAGGCAGTGTACCTCTCAGGTGGTAGCATACTATCAAGTAACTCAAATGAAGCAAGAAACTCTCAAGATTTCTTTTCTGCATTAAAGTATCATGTTTTCTATAATCTTTCTTCTTAGAAACAAAAAATTTCATGGATATTTTTTGTGAATTTTTTTTTGGGCTAAGAGAGCAAATAACTCTTTTATACATGCATTTGGTTCATGTTCATTAAAATGAGTTCAAGTGAAAACTTACTGTGACATTTAAACAATTGCTGTTTTTCTTTTATATTGTTGGGAACAATCCATTCCTGAGTTATTTTCCAAAGAGAAAGTGCAATCCAATTTGACTCATATTTGGAAAGTAGTTAGAAATTGTTTTTATAAGCCACATGAACTTGAAAGTCAGTTTGAGTAGCAGTCATGTTCAGTTCCAAAACCAAGCACAGTCCATCAAGGATCGACAGGAAGATTTTGCAGGAATCCCTCCTCTTTGCTGCTACTAGATGACATCACATTGCTTGAAGGTTGAGGTGGCTCTGAAAGTTCTGTGAACAAGATATAGCTGTTGACTGATCCTCCTCCTTTTTCTATGTGTTTGGAATTGGGTGAGTTAGAGCAAGCAGTTAAACATTGAAGTGCTCTGAAAAAATACCAACACTTAATGAAAATAACCCTTCTCAGATTTAGGTCATTTAGGTAATTGTTCAGTGTTTGGATTTGTATTTTCCTTGAAAATGGGATGGTGATTCTTGCATGGGAGCTGAGGCAGCTTGTTATTATGTCACTGTGCTCCTACAAAACTTTTTTGCTGTTTTTGTCTGGATAAATATTACTATATGTTACAATTACAGTTATTAAAATTTGTGGGTTTATGTGAATGTGGTGCAATAATGCATTACTTACACTGAAAACTAACTTAGCTTAGATAGACATAACTACCCTGAACTTTCTTGGAGTGCTGTTGTAGTGAAGTGTGGTTTTGGTTTGCTTTTTTAACTGATGGATTAAGTTTTAAAGCTTTTAAGGGACTTCAGTCTCTTTGAACGAAGCAGAATTTAAAAATGCATAAACTAGAAATTAAATCTGTTTAAACTGACCTGTAGAGGGTACCTTTCATGACATTAACAAAACACTTTTGTAGAAAAGCATTGTTGTAATTTGATTTCTGTTTTAGTTTTCCTCTTTAGTATCACTTCAAAGAGAAAATCTTATAATGGACTATATATACTGAGTGCTAGGTTTTAACTCTAAGTATTTTATCAGGATGATTCAGCCTATGTAAATTTATGTATTGTTTTGTCATATTAGCAGGATACATTTTCAAGTTATTTTTAAAGGCTTTCGAGGGAATTATGGACTGTGCACAAAAGCCAACTCAAGTCCATTTTCCCCTTCCTTCTGAATATAAATTATCCTTCAATCCTTTTTAATTTAAGTAATAGGAACTATTTTCTTTGGAAGACATTAACATAGTTTTCCCAATCATTAAAAGGTAATATGTGCAATTTATTTATTTATTGCCATTATTATATCTTAGACCAGATAAGTACTTTTAACATGTGTGTTTCTTTAAGTATACCGTATTTCAGAAGTAGCATGAGTATTGAGTGATGCAGTGTCTCCTATGGGAGTTATCTGTTTTTAATGAATATCTGAGTGTACCACGGTGTAAATCCTTGTGAATGACCAGAGTATGAGTTAGAATGGTCCCATGGCAATTAGACAATTCAGGGTTGTTTAAAAATACTGAAGGAGAGCCAGCTGCTAATCCACGTGGAAATACAAATACTGAAAAGAGCTGTGGCTGATCCAAGTGCACAGATTGAATTTGTCCATAAAAGGTACTTGATGGATTTTATTGTGCATACCCTTGTGAAGTAACTCCTGTTGGGTTTTTGTCTCTTGCTCATTCTGAAACCACAATCCTCTTGTAGGAGGAAAAGCCATATACATACTAATTCCTAATTCTTGACCAAAGGGCTATTTTTGTACATTACTGTGTCAGCCATTTCAGTCACAGCAGAGAAACCAGCAAACACTCACCTGCCTGAGATTATATCTTCCTCCCTCAGGATCAATCAGATGCAGCTCTATGCATATCCTCTGCCAAACCACAAGCCTGGGTATGGCAGGTCTGGAGAGCCATCTGCCTCAGGTGTGGCATGACTAGAGAGAAATCAGCCTTTCTCAGGTTTTAAAGGTTCAATAAGGCTTTCTTTGAACAGAAGTCTCTTCTTAAGTAATGAACCTATTAGGCTATGCAGATAGTATTTGTATTCACAGCATTGGTACAAGGACCACATCCTGACTGTTCCATGGTATCCTCAGGCACAAAGGTAAAGGTGCCAGCTCTGCATTTCACAGGGTTCTGCCTCCTGCACTTTTTAAAAGTGCGTATAGTATTTCTATTTTTTCAGTCATCTGGTATTTCATTTGATTGCTATGATTTTTCAAATATCATGGAGAGGGACTTGGTGACTACATCAGCCAATTCCCTCAGGATTTTGGGCTGCATCTCATCAGGCTTATGTACATTCAGGTTCTTTGGGCAGTCATGAGCCTGATCTCTTGCAGTAGGATGGGTTTTGCTCCTCCCGTCTTCCAGTCCATTCACTCAAGGGGTGTGGGAAGGGAGATTGCTGGTGAAGATTGAGGCAAAAAAGTTGCTGAGTACCTCAGTGTTCTCCTCATCTGTTGTTACCCGTTTTTTCAGTTTTTCTCATCAGGGGGGTATACTTTCTTTGACCTTCCTTTTCTGGCTGATGCACCTCTAGAAGCCCTTCCTGTTATTCTCTGCGTCCCTTGCCAAGTTTAAGTCCAGCTGTACCTTGCTCATCCTGACTCCATCTCCACACAACCAGGCAGAGTGCCTATATTCTTCCCAGAATACCTGGCCCTGCTTCCATTGCCTCTGCATTTCCTTCTTGCTCTTTAGTTTGATCAGTAGGTCTCAACTGAGCCATGCTGCTCTCTTGCCTTTCTTTCCTGATTTCTTACATGTGGGAATCGTGAGCTCTACGTGCCCTATGGAAATCATCCTTAAAGTTCTACCAGTTCTGTTCTACTGCCTTGTCCCTGGGGGCAGTTTCCTCACCAATTTACCAGTTTACTGTCCAATTCCTTGACCAGCTGGAAGTTTGCTTTCCTATAATTTAGAGTCCCAACTTTTCTCTTTGCCTGACCCATATCTCTCAGGACTACAAACTCCACCAGTGCATGATCGCAGCAGCACAGGTTTCCTCCATCAGCCTCAGTGATGTCAATGATCATCTGTGTTAGTGACCATTAGGTGCAGTACTCCTTGTCCAGTACCAATGCAAATTATGTAAGTATAGATCACCCTCCCACTTGCAGTAGGCCAGCAGTGTACACAAGCTAATTGCTGCTTGACTGTTACGATAAAAGCTCATTACACTGCTGTAATTGTGATTGTGATGTTTTGTCTCAGACCCTTCATAATAGCTTTGTTATTCTGGAGAATCATTTTGAATGCTCTGTGGCCTGCTTGCTTGACAGCTTGTGGCAACCCAGAGGTAGCCTAACACAGGAGCCTCACAGCTTCAGGCAAAATTCAGCAGAAGTTATTCTTATCCTACAGCCAGAGAATGCAAATGTGGAGGGCAAAGAATCCAGGAAAGAGAAGGAGAGAGGAAAGAATCTGAGAAATAGAGTGAATGCTTCTTCCTCTTCTTTGGTTCTTTAGGCAGAAAAAAATCATGAAGATACAGACATGGTTTCTGATTAATGGCTTTGTTAGCCAATGGGAGAAGGTAAAGCATATTCACACATGCTGATTCACTGAATGGTTTCCAATGCCTTTTAAAATCAGACAAAGAGGGTGCAATTCTACAGTGATGTGTAGTTCAGAGACTCCTAAGCCAATGCTGCATGAAGTAGCTCAAGAAAGGAAGAGTTTAAAAGTGTCAGCATAATGCTGTGCAGGAGTTAATGGTCCCTGCTGAGACATACGATTTATTAGATCTGGCATGGTGCTGTGCAGATATAATGTTTTCAGGTCATGAGGTGCTATGTTTGGGATGAAGAACTGTGATTTGCTCTGTGGGTGCATAGATCAAGAATGCTAACTTGTGGGACTCATTCTCTTGTGGGATTTATTCCTGGCTAATGATTACAGAGAAGCTCACAATAACTCTGGAAGGGCACACTGCTCAATGCATAAATGCAGCAGCTTCCAGTACTCTGCTGCAGGCCAGATTTAATTTAATTAACTTGCAGCAGACGGCTAGAGGAATGAAAGGGGAGTGCCAAGAGGAAATATGTGAAGGAACAATCTCCTCAGCTGCTCTCACTTGCATGACCACCAGTGCTAGAACTAGGCTGGAGTCAACTGCACTGACTTTTTAGGCTGTGCAGTGAAAGCCTTTCACAGAAAGCTTCTATATATGTCTGCATCTTTACCTCTCATGTGCAGCAGAAGAAGGGCAATAGAAGAAGGGGAGTGGATGAAATACTATTATTTTCTTTTTTAATTGTTGCTTGGTTTTGCCTTTTTTACTTTTTTCTTTTTTAGAGCTTTCTGAGATGGTTTGAGATAATTTTATTTCATATTGGAAAGTTTGGCCACCACTGATTCCCGTAGTACTTTTTGCTTTACACCTCAGAGGTGAATGCAAAGAACTTCCTCTTAAACACTTTGAATTCCTAATTCATTTTGAAGAGCAACAAAAATACTGCAGATATGCAGATATTTGGTGAAGGAGTGGGAACCTGAGCATAGGAAAAGAGTGAAAGCAAGAATTGCTCATGATGAACAAGGCATCCCCACTCTGCACTGATGTTACATGGTACTGTACCCATTAAAAATGAATAGGTTTTAATAATTTTCTGAACACAATCTTAAAAATAAATTAGCCTAAAATGAGTAGTAATATATAAGGAACAATGCAATACCATAGAGATATCTCAGTACTTTCCCTGTGTCAGTATAGCATTCTGCACCAAATGATCAAACACAGAAGCAGTATTACTTATGATAGACACAGTGCAGGGCCTCTTTGTGCAATAAATCCTCTATCTTAAACATATTTATTTTGTGTGTCTAGACTAATGCTGTTTAGATTTCAAAGGGGCCCCAAAAATCTGTTTTAAAGTGTCCTCCTCTGAGTTTGTATCTCACATCATCTTTGCCATTTAATGTGAGAGTTTCTCAGTTTGTGTTTCTTTATAAAGTGTGAATCAGGTAGAAGGCTATTGGGGTTCAAATGAGGCTGAGTTTACACAACCTTACACAGCACCTTCAAGTTTGACTCTTCAGTCGTATGTTGTGCACATCTATTTACTGCGTAGAAATACTTCAGACACAATAGCAAACTTTTAGATCATGTTTTAAGACTATTCTTCTTAAACAACTGCATTAGCTTGGCTGTTCATATATTTGTCTATTTTAAGCCTTTTATTGGTTTCCTGTGAGCATTCCTTGGCATTCTCATCATACACATAAGTGTAATGACTTTTGCAACCCTGGTACCAAGTCAGAGGTATATGGTTGCAAAGAGCAGCAGCAGTAGGACACCAAAGCAGGTGCTTTACATCATGTCAGATTTATTAAAAACTTTAAGAAGTTCAAACAAGGGGCATGACTTGCAACTCCAACATAGCTGCTTGAGCTATCACGGAACATGAAGATCACAAGGATTTCCAATGACATCAATATCCCATGTTAACACCATGGCACTTGTTAGAGTAGCTCCTGGTGAAAATGGAAGCCAGCTCTTAAATTTTTCTGCTTCTCTGTCAGATACAAATGTGAACATTTTGAGTTGCCAACTGAACTTGTACAAAAAAAGTTCAGCACAGTAGAAAGAGTACTATAAAAACTCTCAAACTCTAAAAGCTCTCAAACTCTTTTAATTCATTGCTTTTAATGTTGCACAAAGAAACCTTAGCTGTTGACTAGGGGCAAGTGCCTAGCAGCTTCGATCACATCTAGCATAGCTGCCTTAAAGTTAGATTGCATCTATAATACTGTAGTATCTTCAATAATGACAAAGTTGCTACATTTATCTACTACTTGACATGACAAATGTTTAAAGGGTTTCTAAAATAAAGCTAGTTATAAAGTAACAAAAAGATGGTTAAATTCCAGCTTTTTATTTTTGCTCTGAATTTATGGACTAGATCATTTTGTTACCTACTCATTTACAATCTGTTCCTTATAACATCTAAACAACAAGAAAAAACATCTATTAGGGTTTGCAAAGTAAAAACACAATTTGGTCAAATATAGAGGATAATGTTAAGTATTGCAAAACATTGTGCAGGGGATATGTACTAAAAATCAGTTTGCAACTCTGCCATATAGCACTGAGAGTGATATATGAGTAGGACTCTTTGAGTGTTATTTACAACAGGAAAAAGGATTTTGTATTTGATAACTGATGGCTGAAGAAATTTCTGGGCCATAAAAACAGATGAAAAATATCCACTGAGCAAGTCCTGTGTCAGGTTTCAGGTCATTGCTCTGGCTAGGAAAGTGGAATAACTGGTGGGAGGTTTCTAGCTAAGAGAAAGTACTGTGGCAAAATAAAGGGAGGTGAGTCTGAAGAAAAAGGAAGTTGTTTCAAGATCATTACAGATTGTGTCAGTGTGATAATCCAAATTACAGACATTCTGATGTAAGGTCAGAATGAGTTTTTCACAGTCACTGAAGGTGATTCTATATATGTTTTCTGTGGGATGAATAGAAGATATCAGCTGTAATTCCCAGCACCAGCATGTGAATATTCTGCCACCAGACTTTGTTAATTGTATCTGCAATCCAGTGCCAGCTTGAACATAGGCTGCAATAATTCCTCTTTTGAGAACAGGGGAAACCAGTGGATCATGAGCCCTAGACATATAAATGGAAAAATCCTGAGAGATACAGTTCATTTTTTTCTTGCAGCTCTGGCAAGGTAAAAGAGAAGAAGGTTTATTAGTTCTGCAGAGCTCAGAAAGAGAGATGACCCAAAGAAAAGCATACTGTTTTGAGAGAAGTTTTATAACATGCTGAACAGTTCTTTCAACTGGAGTTTTTTAATTAAATAAGTAATTTTTCTTCAAATTTCAAACTCTAAAAAAAAAACTTAATTCATACATCTTTTCCAGAATAATGTCTTTTTGGTGGAGTATGTTGTAAGATAATATTATTTTACTTTCATCTTAGTTTTCTTCCAAACATCTGAATTATTTTTTCAGAGGTATATTCAATTTCTTCTTTCAACTTTCTCCTCTTTTTATTACAGTATCATAAGTTTACAGTATCTCAGACTGGGACTCAAGCTTATAAAGCGTTCACCTCCTAGTTCTTTGCGTGAAATGCTTATCTGGAATACATTGGTGGTGTTTTATAGATGAGTTGCTGTTATTCTCTCATAGCACTCATATTCTCTCATTATTCTCTCATATTATTCTCTCATTGATGAGCGTGAACTTCTTGATGGTTATTGCCAAAAATCAGAAGTCCCATCAAAGCTAGCAAAGTTTAATTGCTTGGTTGATTTAAATGAGAAGCAAATCTATCTATTTTGTAATTATTACCTGTTCCATGAATTAATGGGATCTCAGAACCTAAAAGTGAATGTAAAATAGGAGCTAAAATATAGCTAAAGTCCTTCTCGCTTATTGAGCAATTTTAGAACCTCTCTCTAATTCAGCAAAGGTTGTCCTTGAACAAGTAATTTAAAAAAACCTCAAAAGTGATACACTTTCCTCAGCTGAGTATAAATAGCATTGCTGGATTTGGAGTTATAACTGCGTCAGTGCGTGCACTTCAAAGCTGGGAGAAACATATTTCAATACAACCACTTAAAAATTACTATTCTTTAGCCAGTTGTTCAAGTCAGCATCTCTGTATTATCTTTCAGGGCTATAAAAGATGGGTGTGGATCTATTGATAGGAGTTTTATATTTCTATGTGAACCAAAATTTCATCTAGTTGGACAATTAGCTGTTTAAATTCTCTAGAATTGGTAGAGGCTTCATGTCAGCTCAATTGTAGTTGAATTGGTGCTTTTGTACCACTTTCAGTAATTTTTCTAATTGTCTTGTTCTAAGACAATAACAGACAAAAGAGTAGTGGAGGCCTTCTGAGAACAGTGTCACGTGCAAACTTTTTTCTTCTCCCTCAAACAAAATTGACTGATTTTGGAAAGACACTTCTTTTAGGGAGTGGAACACCAATGC
Source organism: Pseudopodoces humilis (assembly GCF_049639895.1). Taxonomy (NCBI): domain Eukaryota; kingdom Metazoa; phylum Chordata; class Aves; order Passeriformes; family Paridae; genus Pseudopodoces; species Pseudopodoces humilis. Next base: position 17,606,996 of record NC_142200.1, read on the forward strand.
TGTCAGTGTGGCAATGCTTCAGCTGCCAAATGCCCTGAACTCTCACAGTATTTGTTCCTTGTGGATGCTTTGAGGAAGCTTAGGTTCTTCCTTCAGCGGAACTCTTTGAACTGTGAAAGTTACCACATATCACTTGCAGGAATTGTTATAAAAAGGTTTTACCTTATTACTTCCTAAAACAATTTAGAGAATAAAGTAATAATGAGGACATTAATTAATACATACTTGTATTACTTTCTTGTGTAATTTTTGTCACCAGTTTCCTGATTTCTTAAAGCTCAGCTGCTGGAACAACTACATAATAACATTTTCAATGTTTTAGCTGTTTTTCCAGTCTTTATAGCTGCAGGCAAAAGCTGGAGAAAATGGGCACTTTGAATGTTTCAACACCAGAAATTAAATGAAAAGCACCGGAAATTAATTATTCCAATAAAATCCAGTGGTTTTAAGTTTTACTTGCAACTGGCTTATGATTTTTGACTCAATGTGGTTGTCAAACTTTTACCTGACATGGAACCCCAAAGGGAACATATTTAGAGGTGCTGGTTTAGAGTTTTCAGTGTTTGCTAAAACACTGTGTCTCACTTATATACTCATGAAAACTCAGATGTATTTCTGTGTGAAAACATTTGGTTTTCATGTTATTTATGTAAAACCTAGTCAGCAGCAAAAAATCAAGTGTTATTAGTGAAGGAACATTTCAGTGCACTATCTGGTATGCTAATTTGAGAAGATTAGAAATTCATATTCTCTGTTAAGCTCTAAAAAATGAGCTAATGCAATGCATTGTGACTGAGCAAAAGAATAGCTGGTAATTTACTTCCTTGGTTCCTGCCAGCAGTTTCATTTGTCTTGAATAGGTATAATTGTGTGTCCAAAATGAGACTGCACTAAACCCGGTTGTGATATCATCAGACTTTCCATATCCTGTATTAAGCACAGCAATTTCCTGCTTCAGATAAAAATACTTTGGTCTTCAGTTATATTTGCATTCTTCGAGTAAAACATAGCTTCCTTTTAAAATGTGCTACTTGTGGTCTTCAAAGCTGAGTTGATTGAGGTTGTCCTATTACAGCAGTGTTCACATGAATATGGCATTCAGCTGAGAATAAGTTAAAATCAAAATGGCCCATTTTAAAGGACTGTTGAAGGGTGGTGGTGTCACCACGCTACCTCAGGTATGATATTTGGAAAGGAAGCACTTGCTGATTGTTTAACAGTCATGAGTTGTCACAAGGGTCAAGTGTGGGAGGTCTCAAACCCAGGCCATTTTACAGAAAATGAAGTGATAATAGTTACTACCATTAGCCGTATGAATCAGTAGTAACTCAGAGAAACATTGTTTATGCTTGGCAGAAGTTAATACTTAACAAGCTCCATAATCTCATCTTTGCTAGCAAACATATTTTTCCATTAAAAGGAGCTAAAATGTACTTATGGTGATCTTACCATTCTGAAGATAAATGCAAAAGGTACTTTGCCTAGTTTGGAAGTTTTGGAGTGTTTTTCTGCCAAATATATAAAAATAATGATAACAAAAATCAGATCTAGGTCTTCCTTGCTTTAGGCTTCATGCAGCATTTATTACAGTTTAGCTTTATTTTGATGGAAAAATACCAGGAAATTCAGTATCTAATTGTGTATATAATGTTAAAATGTAGAAACATTTTTGTCTGAGTGACTGTACCTCAAGGGCCAACATTTATTATTCTGCTTTTGTTTTTCTGCTACTCAACGCATTTAGCTAAGATATGGGAACTTAGATTTTGTGTGTGCTTAGATTTTTTCTGATTAAGTTTGGTGTATATAGTGTTTTACATTTATACCTAAAGCTTACTGTGTTATCCCAAAAAGCTGAAACCCCAACATTAGAGAGATTGGGACAATAGTCAAGATTCCAGGCTTGCTGGTGTTTCCTAACTCCAGAAGATGCTTGCAGCTAGAATAATTTTAGTCTTTCACTATTGGTGTTTCTTTTAATACACAGCTGCTGTTGTTCAGGCTTTCAAAATTTTGTTCCGTAACAGTTTTGTTATTATCATGCCCTACAGAGTGCTGAGCACTTTTCAACATTTGCTACTGAAGAATATTCTTTAAGAGGGATGAGTGAGTTCAAAGTTTCCTTCAGCTTTTATAAAAAATGCTTTTCTAACTTCTAGATGGACTTGCTGTTCTAAATCCCTCAGGGGCTTGTGAAAATGTTCATTGTAAAGTTAGTCTTTTCTGCCCAGAGTAATGGTATTTGCAGAGTATGCTGGGAGATTTTTGTAGTCTTATACTTCTCCACACTAAATTTCAAGATTATAAAATGGTAGATTACAAACAGTCCCATAAAATCATATTCTCTTGTTTTCCTCAGAAGCAGTATCCTAATTTATGAAATGCTTCTGACTAAGTTACAGTTACACATATCAGCCCAAACGAGACAAATAACTTAGTGGTCAGATGTGCTGAACACGCCACAAGGAGCCCTCCCTGACTGGTTTAGAAATGGGAGTTTGAAACAGTTTGGCAGTAAAAATGTTGTTGCACTATTCTTGGAATTGCTTGATATCAGTGAAAATATTTACAATTTATTCTCAAGTGTTAAATACCCTATATTTGCAAGGCTTCTATCAAGGGATGGAATAGAAGGAGAGAGAGTTTTGTGTTGTAGCTACCTGTGAATTACATATTAGTTTGGAATAATGGTACCACAGTAAATCTTTGGATACGGTCTGGGTATTAACCCACAGCCCTAGAATCCTAACCATAACCTCAAGAATATTTAGCTTTCTATATCATTGCAAAAAGTCTTGATCATTATTTAGTTTGTCTTACCATTAAAAAGGAATATAAAATCTCTCAAAATCCTGCCATAAGAACAAACTTTTTTTTGGAGCTTCCAGTACTGGTTAAAAGTAGGAATTGCAAAAGTATATGAAAATATTCAAATTGTGGTTAATGGATTGTGTTTTGTTTTGTATGATTTTATTGATATTGTACTGTGTATAATTGTGATACTTGATATACAGATATTTTTCTAAATGTCAAGATGTGTCTACTAAATAACCCTAGAACTCCAATTCTTGGTTACTAAAATAAGTGATTTTCAGTGGAATAATGCAGTTTGGAGAGGAGACATGGCTGTTTCTCACACTGTGCATATTGGGACATTTCTACTTCTGGGTATTTATTTTTTTTAATTTAGCTCTCTAACATAACCACAAAAAATTTGATATGTTTTCTTAAGTTGCTTGAAGAAAAAGAAAATTCATAGCATTTCATAATATTCCATTCAAATCATGTGTATTTTTTCAGTCCTGCACTGAGACAAGATTTGATATTCCTGTTTGATTGAGAGACTCTCTACTTGGGATGCTTGTACAAAGATAGATCCAGTCTTACACAGTTGCTGGCACAGTGCATATTGAAAATCACAATTTCAAGTATTCATGAAATTGTGGTAGCTTCACCATAACCTCCATTTTTTAAGTTTCTGAGCTTAGCAGACATGCATGATGATGTGAGTTTTCTACCCACCATAAATATTTAATTTTAAAAACATTATATTAGATTATTAATTACTTTATTTGGTGGATGATTACAAAAAGCATCACTTAACATAAATTCACCAAAATGTCAACATGTCAGCATTTCTTCTGTCATGGCATTGGTTGTGTCTAGTGACTACCAGGCTTCTAGCACTTTGAAAAGTTATTTCTGGACACCTGTGTGCTTTCTTCTTCCTTCAGTTTTTGACACATTTCTCCCTGTTTAAATATATTCCTCCCCACTTCCTTAGTTTAATTTTGCTTCCTATGCTTGTACTTTGTTTTTCTTCAATGAGCAGAGTTTTCTACTCTGTATGCCTTTTTTTCTTTACTCTTTAATGCTATAATTCACTCTTTCAATTTTGCAAGCTCTTTCGATCTGTGTAAAATAAATTAATTGATGTAATTAATCTAGAGTGATAATTTTTATCAGTCTGCCCAATAATTTTGATGGTTGGTGATAATACCACTTTGTATTTAATAGGTTATCTAAGTGAATGGGATATGTTTATCTAACCTTTAAACAAGGAATCTCAATATACTTCTGTATTTGAGCCAGCAATGTCCATTACAGCCTTTACAGCCTAGAAGGTTAATGGTGTCCTTTGCTAGGAGAGGTGTTGCAGTGGGATGAGTGAGATCCTTTTCCTCTACTCAGCAGTGCTGAGGCCACAGATGGAGTAGTGTGTCCACCTCTGGGCTCCCCAGCATGAGAGCGACATGGACATGGAGAGTTCAGTGAAAGGTTAAGAGATTGAAGAGGCTGGAGTCTCTCTGCTGTGAGGAAGAGCTGAGAGAGAGAGGCAAAGGTGTTCAGCCTAGAGAGAAGGCTCAGGGGGATCTTACTAATGTGTTTAAATACCTGAATAGAGAATGGAAACAAGGCAATGGGCATGAACTGAAACACGGGAGGTTCCTTCTGAATGTCAGGAAACACTTTTTCACTGTCAGGCAACCAAGTGCTGGCACAGGTTGCTCAAAGAAGTTGTGGAGTGGTGGAAGCCATCCAAAGCCATTTGAACACAGCCTGGGGAAAATGGCTCTGCAAGGTCCTGCTCAAGCAGGAGATGTTGGACTAGATGACTTCTCTTTTTAAGCTCAAAGTCCTTTCCAACTTCAACCATTCTCTGCTATGCATAGTTGAATTTCAAATTTGAAGTGGTGGTAAATTAATCAAAATTGTTATACTAGCTATCTTAAAAAGCAAGCATATTGCCAGAGGTAAAAAGTTAATGGTTTTTTATTAATTACATGGTTCTCCATTATTAGTAAAAAAAATAAATGTGACATGTGCTGTCATGCTATGTAATTTAGAGAACCTGACATTTTGTTCCACCTGACATTTTTAGTCTGTTGCTTTACCAGGGAAGGACAATTTATATGACTAAATGACTGATGTGAAGCTAATGGGAAGCTCACTGGAACACTGAGGGTGATTGTAGAGAAAATTTCTGAAACTTGCAGAGCACTATGGAAAAAAAAATGGTGGGAACTTACATGAGATATATAATGCCAGCAAAATATATGCAGTTTACTTGATGTAGCTGAAAGTAGAATGTAGTTCTTTATTATACTGTGGATGCTCTTTTCTTGCAACTGAGACATTAGCACCATTTTTGTCTCTTTCTTACTATCCTAAAATAATTCCCCTAATTTTGTAGTCACTCTATCTCTCTCTGCTACAATAATAATTAAAATAAATATAGTAAGTGACTAGAACCTAAGAAGATTCTGTCTGCCTTGAAATGTCAGTACAGAAGCCTGAAATCCCTTAGCCACTTGGACTTTGATTTCTTAGTTGACTTAAATCTTAATCTCTTCAAAATAACATTTACAAATGAACATTTGCAGTGTTGGTGGTTGAGGCAAGGGGCACTGTGCTTAAAATTCTCTTTTATAATGATTATTAAACACACCAACATCTTCTGTGTATAGTTTCCTACTTCAAAAAGCCCAGAGGATTTGGTTGCATTATATTCCACTGCACATCTGCAATAAACTGTTACCATTTGCATTAACACAATAGTTGGCTGAATAAGCTTGCCTCACAACAGAATATTAACAGATGCCTTTCTCTTTTCTGATCCCATTTAATCACAGTGAAAATAATTTTCTCTTTTCTTTCCCAAAGGTGATAGAAGTCTTACTTCAGTGTGTTGTCTGATGTAATCAGCTTATAACAGAAGTCTTAACCTTTCTTTTTATCAGAAGTTAATGTCTCTACTTGCTTTCATATTTTGTAACTACCATCCTGGGCCAGTCTTTCCACACTGTGGTACTTGAAAGCCATATGCAAAAAATGCAATTATTTTTTATAGTAGTAAACTTCAGATAATGAAATGCAGGCACTATGTGCCTGATTTGGGAGGTGTTTAAATTAGAGATGGAGTCATGCACACTTTTCTGTATGAGACACTATGGAGCTACAAGTTTTAAGTGGCAGAAGTAGATTCACAACCTAGCATGTCAGGAATGGACCTGGCTTTCAGGGCATAAGATAATGAATATCCTGATTTTTGTGTGAAAACACTGTCCTGGTGAGCTGTATCTCCACTCTTTCTTTTACTCTCTATTAGTGTAATCTCGTACAGCAGTTCACATTTTCTCTTACTGTTTCTGATCTCTCATGTCTCTGGCAGTACATGGGAGACTTGCAGGTTCAATCCATGTCTTGAGGTTTTTTTAAAAAGTCTTGATTTCATAGATTTTTGGTTTCATGTGAAGTCAGCTGTCCTTTTTGTGCAAAAAAGTTTGTCCTGATCTATTATCAGTTGAAAAATCAGAAGTCAGAATGTCGTAGTTACATGGTCCTAACCAGCTTTGCTGGATTAGCATCATGAAGTGGCGAAGAAGTTCCTGAGTGGCAGAAGGTCAGGCTGAGGCTTTCACTTACAAGAGTTCCACCAGGACAAATGTTCTCCAGCAGAAACCTGTTTCCAAGCCCTTCTGCAGAAAGTGCCTCCATATGACCATGGACATGCCAGGCCTTACGTGCGTTAGAGAAGCTTCTTGTGAAAGGGAGTTCATGTCCTTGTCCTACTTTTATGCTATTACTGACATGTTAGTTTTGGGCTACTGCTGCAATAGTGGTTTTGGTGGATCCTTGGTTGACCCAGAACAGCCACTTTCATGTTTTTGTATTTGGATGCCACAAGCTGACTCTTGCAGCCCATAACATTATGCACATAGGCTTTAAGGATTTGTGAAATTTGAGTTTCAGTGATCGTTCAAGACTTATGGCCAGCATGGAATGAGCAAAATTCTGCTAGCAATAGTAACTTATATCTGGTCTGTTGTTTGAAAGCTCAGTTATGTTTCCAAGTAGTAATTCTTATGCATAAGAAGAGAATAAATCAATTCTTCAAAGATGACCAAAATTTCATTGCCAGAGGAAATTTCAGAAAAGAATAATTTATCAAAACAATGTTTTGAGAAATGATGGGATCAGGCTAGTTAAGTTGTTTATTATGTAAATTATGGGTGAAATCAATCCCATATACTATAATTTAAAAAAAGAAAACCCTATCTTCCCACTTAGTAACATATTGTATTGTTCAGCTTTAGTTTTAGCTTCTGTACTTGGCCTATTCATAGCTCTACAGCCCATTACAGTGGCGCCTGTTAGGGCAAATACTATGAAAGTTTTGCCAACTTTTCTATGATAAACCATGTTTTCCAGGAATTCATACTTAATCATAAAAAATCCCTCACAGTTGAGACTTGGCTTGGAAAGTCTTGATTCACAAAAATTTCACTTGTATGTTTATCCAAATACTCAAAACTAAATCAGTCATCTAATTTATAAAATCAGAGGTGTTTCAAAATAATGTATTGTTTAAAGATCAGAGAATTGTATTTGTTGGAAACAGATAATATTATGATCACTTAATCTAAATAGACACATTTCCTGACAATGAGTAATTGATTTGTTGCTCTTACCTTACTAATCACTCTTAAATGTGCCTGTGTGTTTTGTTGGGCAGATCCATAGTTTAAAATGGTCAATTTTTTTCAGTATTCTAGAAATATTTAAATATATGAGATATTTTCCTTTGAAAAGCTGACTGTGTATCAGTGAAAATCTAAATATATAAATAACTCTGTAACTTGTGGTATGATGTTGATATTACATCCTAATGTGTATTTTAAAACTTTCTTCTAGATGTCATGCTCATATTGCTGGTGGCAGGATTTTTTGGTTTAGTTAATTACATATGAATAATAATTAATGCATGTTGTGAATGTTCAGCATGAGAGTCAATCTGCATTGTTGCTCTTACCTAGGATGTTTCCATAGTTGTGATAGAAACAAGCTTTAACACTGGCAGTTTCTAACTAATAATCCAAATAATTGTACAGATTTAAAGTGCCTGTAATTGACAGACAAACCACTGAGAAATGCTTATTCTGTACTACAAACATTTCTTTTCAACTGTGTGTTAGTGCTTTACATTTCCTGTTGAAATCAGGTTTGAGGAAAGAGCTATTACCTAAAGTTTATTTACACAGAAATGAGCAACAACAGAAATCACGTGGTCAAAACTTGTCTATGTGGAAAGAAGTTTAAAGAAGAATAACTAGTTGGTGTTGGGCAGTAAGTAGTTATTTAGCTACACAGAAGGAAACTGGAAGATATTACCCACAACTGGAAGGAGAACAAATTCAGACAGAATTTTGAAAGGATTTTTGTGAAGTCAGTAAATGAGAAGAAAATGCTTCCAGTCTGAGCTGGAGAGAAGGAAACTGGCTGTAATAGTGGTTTAATTGTCTCAGTAGAGAAAATAAACAATTGAAAGGATGCTTGAAACTAATTTGATAAGTATGTCGCACCCTAAATGATCCAGTTGTCATCCACTATCAATCTTACAAGACAGTTTAAATCAACATATGGAATAGATTGCGATGAATGTGCTGGCCAAGAAATGAGTATTTGCTAACATGATGAAATAATTAGCATTTGGTAGAGATCAGTCATACCTCAATGTGAGAAGCTGATAATCATTCAGCTGAACTTGGTCCAAATTAATAGTTCCTTCCAGGACTTAAAATGGTATCAACCAGTTCAAGTATGTAGCCAAAGTCATACATGTGTGTTCATTTTCTTCGTAGTAGCTGGTAGAGAGCTCAGATTTCGGATGATAATGTTGATAGCACACTTAAGTGTTGGTTGTTGCTGAACAGTGCTTACATTAAGGCGAGGACTTCTCAGCTTCTCATGCAGCCCTGACAGCAAGGAGTTGGAGGTAGCACAAAAAGCTGTGAGGGAGCATAGTCAGGACAGCTGACGCAACCTGAACAAAGGGATATTCCAGACCATATGGCATCATGCCAAAGGAAAAAACAGGGAGGAATTGGCTGGGGGCTAGCAGCTACTTCTCAGAGACTGGGTGGGCAATTGCACTGTACATCACTTTTTTTCTATATTCTATCATCATCATAGGTGTTATTGTTATTGTTATTTTCCCTTCCTTTTCTGTCCTATGAAATTGTCTTTATCACAACCCATGAGTGTTACCTCTTTTCTAATTCTCCTCCCCCATCCCATTGAAGAGGAGTGAGCTGTGCAGTGTTTAGCCTAGGTTAAACCACAACTTGCATGTCTGGTTTTTAGGACCATGTATTCCAGTCCAGGCATTTATCACCCATGCATCTAATCTGTAAAAAATTGTTCAGCTTGAAAAATAGCTGTAAATTTGAAGTTAGTGAAGTCTCAAGGGCTTAAGTGAATGTTTTATCATCTCTTAACCTTGCAAAGAGCAAACAAACAGGAAGGTAGCATTCTTGGAAGACAGTTGGCACATGCCAGGAACCTGTTAGTGTTTCAGGACTGTTCAAACCTGTGCTCTGGCTCTGTTTATTTTCATATAAACTTAGAATGGTTTGGATTGGGAGGGACCTTAATGACCCTCTAGTTCTAACCCTCTGCCATGACCAGGGATGCCACCCACCACACCAGGTTACTGATTTTATTCATAAGATGTAGCGCTTGCAGCTGGCCACCAGTTTAGCAAGGATTCTTGTTTGTGCTGCTGTACTGTATTCCAGTCTCTGACTGCTAGCCTCAGTATCTACTTGTGGAAGTACCTCTGGTAGACAAGGAATTATTAGCATCAAGCATTTCTAAGCAAAAAAAAAACAAAACCAAAAACAAACAAACAAACAAAAAAAAACCCAGAAAAAATATCTTGAACAGTTTCAATCTTTAATAATACTGTCACAAAATAATAAAGACAAGATCTCGCATACATTAGCAGCTTCCCCAAAGTAGCCATAAGAATCTGATGATGTGGAGCTGGAATAGCACATACATTTATATTTTTCATATGGTTAATTAAACCCATAGAATCATTCTGTACATACTAGGGTTTTATTGGTATTAGAATAAAGAATTTCTTTTCTAAAAAAACTGAAACTGATAATTGCTTCTTTCTGTGCTTCTAATCAACAGTCTTTGATGTACATCTGTTTTTTAGGCACATCTGTACTGTAACTTCCAGTCAGGAAAAGCCTTTTATGGCAAGTAGCTTTTAAGCTACATGCTGTGTTTATTTCATGTATTCTTTTTCCTTTTCTTCTTAAGAAAGTATCCACAAATTTTCCTTCAACTTTCAGTTGAATTTTCAGTGAATATATACTTTAAAACTTTTCATGCAAGAATAACTTCAGTTTTTCAATTTAGTTTTGACATGTTGTTTAAACTGATGGTTGAGATTATAGCACTGTCTTTCTTGCAGATACGTCTCCGAATAAGAAGAGAATCTGTTTCTCCACTCCACATGTATTATTGGCCACCATGCTATATTGCCTCTTATGTCATGTGATGCCAAGTGTGTCTCCAGCTGCTGTGTATATGAGGGGGATCTGAGGGGAAAGACAGTCTGCTGCGGTGCTGAGAGCATCTTCAGTGCTAGGCTGCTGTAACAGAGATGCTGCAGACCATTCATTCATTGATTCTCCTGGCAAATCAGTCTCTTACCTCTGGAAGGGGAAAAAAGGCATTTTTTTAGTTGTGTTCTTCAGGTCAGTGCTGAATGTAAAAAATACATGCTTTTAAGTACAACATGTTTCAACACTGATGCACTTAGGGTTGAAATACATACTCGTTATTTAGCATATTTAAGCATGTGAATAGCTCCTGTGGATAAATTTATTGCCATGGGCTTATTTCAGTTTAGTGAAAAAATGTTCAGGTAAGCCTTTGTTCAGTTCTGGGTGCTTGTTGTACGTGAGGCCAGTGCTGCCCTGCTGTAGGTGTTCCTGCAGCTGTGGAGGAAGGGACACAGGACTGCACAGCTGTCTGGAGAAGGAACACAGGATTGCACAGCTGTCTGGAGAAGGGACACAGAATTGCACAGCTGTCTGGAGAAGGGGCACAGGATTGCACTGCTGTCCAGAGGAAGGGACATGGGACTGCACAGCTGTCTGGAGAAGGAACACAGGATTGCAAAGCTGTCTGGAGAAGGAACACAGGAGTGCACAGCTGTATGGAGAAGGGAAACAGGAGTGCACAGCTATCTGGAGAAGGAACATGGGATTGCACAGCTGTGCCAGATGTGCTATAATTCTATATCCCCTGCCTCTCTATAGCCACCATCCACCCTGCAGTAGCCAAAGAAGCAGGGGAGATATTATAGCCTAGAACAGAGAAACTAGAATCAAGGCCCTTTCCCTTGCTGAGATGGAAGTGCAGCTTTATTGTTCTTGGGATCCTGTGGAGAAGGAGAGCAGGGGGGAAAGAAAAGAACATTGATAAGGGCCTCTTTTTGAAGGCAGGGGGAAGAGGGTAAATTACATTCACACAGCCAATAAGGGGAACTGGGGAGAAAGAGATGAGGGAAAGAAACTTATATTCTGCATGTTGGGGGTACATTCTCTTGGGTTATACCATTTTTTCTAAATGCAATACAACAAGATGAAGGGACACGGGAGTGCACAGCTGTCCAGAGAAGGGACTCACACATGTACAGTTGTCCATCCATCCTCCAGCAGCACTGGTGGAGCTGATCCTTCATGCAGGCATGACACTTTGGTTCTGTGGGCTGACAATTTTAATATGGCCTCTCCTGCCTGCAAAGCTGTGAGTTGGGTTGGTGGGCACTGAGGAAGAGCTTGGACAAAAATGTCCCCAGCAGCTGCAGCTGGATTCAGAAAAGGGGCGTTCCCTCTAATTGTAGTTATACTGGTTTCATTCTGAAAAAAAGCTCAAGTCTCATGGCTTTTCCTAGACTTACATTTCAATAGTAAAGATAAATAAAGACTTGGACTCTGTGGCACCACCTTGAGAGATCATATCTTGCTTGTTGCAGCTTCTGATATGAAAGGCTTATGGTTAAGTTCAACCCAAGTTGTTTTGGGTTTTTTTGTTCGGTTTTTTCATGCCATCACAAGAGTTTAACCAAACATAATTGCTTTAAAAGCAGAATTTCTTTTTGTGAGACTAAGCCTATACATTCACATATGGAAAGCTTCTGCAAAGTTTGTTCCTTTTGGAATAACATTTGCAGCCATAGAAATGAAGCTAACAGGAGCATCTCAGGAGTCATGTCCAAGTCTACCTGCCATACTTGAATGTGTTTAGACTTGTGACATTTATAGACCTATTGAATTTTCTTTATCTTTACCACAAAATAAAATTAAAGCACTTGCTGGCTGGATGTCTAGGAAGAAGTGGTGATGGCCTCTAAATGTATCTGTAAGCATTACTTACTGTTTTAGTCAGTTATATAAACATTTTTTAGAAAAAGAAATAATCTGAGGATAATGGTAAACTATACTATAGAGTAGACCAAAAGAAAAATTTAGGTTACTTGGTAAAGCAATCACAATTACTTTTCATGTAGTTAAATGTAAAGTTTTTCTGGAGAATCAGAGTTTTAGAACTAGGAAAACATACCTGCAGGATGAGCAATGGCATCCAAAAAATCAGCATTTCTCAAAATAAATAATTTGAGTCCATTACAATATATAGAGAAAAATTTTAAATGCAGTTCCTTTCTGTATCACTTTGGTAATAAGGAAGAAGCAAAATAAATCAATTTCAGAATTCTGACATCCAGACTAAGACTTGTATTTTAGAAGGTATTGGAAAACTAAGTGGATAGTTTAGTTGGAAACTGCAGGTACAAATAAAAAAGAATTATACGAGGTCTACAAAATAAACTTTAAAGAAAGGTGAACAAAATCTGCCATATGTTTAACTTCTCAGATGAGTAGCAAATATTTATCTACAGTCTGATCTAGGACAGCAAGGAATAATGGGAAATAATACTTGCATAATAAAATTCAAGTTGGGAATTGGGCAGAAATGCTGGTGGTGGAACAATTAACAGCTGGAACAATTACCAAAGTATTGGGCCCTCCATCTCCTCTTGTCTTTGTATTTAGATTGGAAAAAATTCTTCAAGAAGTTAGTAGCCTCAACAGAATATGAAACTAGTGTTTCATTTCTCATGTTTATGTAAGAGATCTTACTAAAGGTTCTCTTCACCCAATTCTCATTTTTAATCACTGCATCACCTTAAGTTTTAAGCAATAAAACGTTTTTTCACCTATTTTAATGTAAAGTGTAGGCATTTGAAAAGAGACATTTATTACCTAATTTGCTTACGTATTTATTATTTAATCTACAGACTTTGAAAAGCTATGCAGGTATGGAATTATTAGGGCCTCATAGTCTTGGGAAAGTGTTTCTCATTAAGCCAGCAAGAAAGCTACTGTGACACATTGAGGGATAAAGCCACACAACTCAGAAAATGGCCACAGTTGGTAGATAGTCACTATCTCTACAGTAGTTCTTTAAAGTTGCTGGGGTGTTGCCTGGCTCTGCACTGAGGGGCACAGCTTGTCCACATCCGTATTTTTCGGCTCAGAGCTCCCAAGCCAGGGAGATGCCTGCAAGAGCAGCCCTGGCCTGTGCTGCCTCTCTGGGAAGGACAGCACTGCCCCAGACCAAAGCATGACAGACAACTGAGGTAGGGTCTGGAGAGGTTCTCTAACACTGCTGAATTTAGTAATGCAGGCCTGGCACTATGACAGAGAACTCTGTGGCCATAATGTGTGGGATGCACAGGGGAAGGAAAGTCCACAAAGCTAAATTTGGATCACTGGTGTGATCAAATGTCTGTGGAGAAGGGAAAGGTGTGCACTGTATTCAGTGCTGGAGCCACGGATAAACGGAGACTACCTTACCAAATTCAGGCAGGCACTGTGAATATCCTGAGCACCCTGACAATGTAAATCCAGCAAGTGTCAGTGAGCAGTGCAGGTGCAGCAGTTCACCTGCTACACTCTTCACTGCACGAGAAGAATGAGGCAATAATTTTACATCATATTAGAAATATCACACTCATACTCACTTTCAGTAATTATTCAGGAGTCTTCCTGCTGGTCTGTACTTTAATTTGTTGCCAGGTGTTTAATTTAGCCTCTTTTCTTCCTGAACATCTATAGGATTTACTGTGCAATACTTAAAGAGAGGCATGAGGGATAATAAAAATAATTTTTTGAGCTGTTTCAGTTATAAAAAAGGAATAAAATAAAAGGAAAAGATCCCGGAACAAATTTATTCCTCAGTTCTTGACCTAAATCCTTGAAGGGAATTAAAAAAGGAATAAGTCTTCATGACTAAATAGCATTCCACAGAAGAAAATATCTTTTAAAACAAATTAGCTTCTCAGTATAATCTTCCTCTCTGTAAGAAACCCTTCACTGAATCAAATTTCCAGTATGAAATTAAACCTTGGGGGTGCCACAAATAAATGTTTCAATAGAATTCATTTTTATTCCCAATATGATGAGAGAAAAATAAAATTAATTAAATTCACTTGGAAACAGGAAGAAAAATAAAGAATCCATTCTGAAATACTGAACAGAAGGAATTTAAAGTCAGATTACTATCCAGTCAAACCAAGAGAAGTTCAAGCCAATTAGTTTTTAGCTGTAACTGTTGCCTGTAGAGTTAGAATATATTGACATGTGTATGTATACTCTAAACAACATGTAAGTATTTTATTATTTTTAAATTTGCTTTATATTTCTCTGTAAAAAGGAAGGAAAATAAACCCAAACCTTTCATTGTAAATATTTTGCTTGGCTCTGCTTGCAGAGTATCTGATCTGACATGGTGTTAAGAATAATGAGTACCCTGCATGCAACTGATATTCATATTGTTTGAATTCTGAGCTAAATTTACATTAGACAAATATTTTGGCTGCAGTGGAGACTCACCTGTTTTCATGCAACTGTGATTGAGAGGACAGTGGTACCTAACGTTTGAGCATCTGTATATTCAGTTAATATGGGTCTCCTATGAGAGTTTTATAGAGTTTCCATGTCCCTTTGAGTTTACTAGTTTTCCCTAAGAGTGCTTACTCTTGCTTTCTGCTCTGAGTATGTTTGTGAACTTCTAGTCTTCCACTTTCCATGTTCTTTCATGAATATGTACTTCTACAAACGAAAAATAATATTCCTGGAAATGTTGGAAGTACAAGCCAGTTTTCAGTTCATATCTCACTGCCATCTACTGTATATGCTGGAAAACTGCACTGTGGGAAATGCGTTGCATGTCAGCTGTGTATGATGACTCTTTTCCCAGTTAATTTGCTCTAAAATTGAGGGAAAAAAACTACTGAACATTCATGTAAATTCCATTCTTCGTGTAGGAATCAGTATTTCTTAAACAGATGGCAGTGTCTGATGATACTATATTGTCCAGAAGGAAAGAACATCAGATTATAGTATTGCTTAGTTTGTGTTCAAGCCAGATGAAAAATAGATGGGTAGTTTGGGAGAAAAAAAGAATACCTCACTTTGCTTATTCTTGTCCTAACTACTAATACCTTTAATTTCTTAATGGATATATCTAAACAAAAACCTAGCAGGATTTAAATGCAGGGACTTGAGATATTTTGATATTTCTTTTAGCTGAGGAATTAGTTTTTGAATCTTGTAAATTAGCTTTCATCTCAGTAGCTGATGTCTGGTGCATGCGAACATCAAGTATATGCAACACTAAGTGGTGTTTGGGGTAGATATAATAATTTACCTAAAGTTATGACATTATTAAGTTGAAAATAAATGATCAGGATTCTGGATGTGAGGAACCGAGTAAGATACCACTCAGATCAGCTTTGCACTGAGTGCTTTTGTAATGGTTTGTGTAGAAATTGCAAGGTTTACTCAAGACAGAAATATTTCTGTTTTCATCAGGAAAGCTGACATCAAATAGACAAGAATGCACACAGAACATCAAACTCTGTGTTTGCATAAGTGAATTCCACTTTGTAGTCTATTATTAATTTAGTTAGGCTGGGAATATATATTTAAATCATTAGCTACTGGTATTACACCAAAAAGAATAAAAGAAGACCAGTAAGCTTGCAAACTCAGGCATTTCAAAGCTGAAGAAGTGCCTTCATTTGCTTCTTATTTTTATCTGTTGTGATGATGGCTGTAATTATGGCATGGGTATTTTGTATTCTTATTCAATAATTGTTCTAGGACCTCATTTGCTGAATATTATTTAACCCTTGCAAATGAAGAAAGAATGATTTAAGAATTCCTTACTTTTTGTGATATCCATTGTTACCATGTTTCAGTGCTTTGCTAAATGTTTATTAACCCACCTCTACACATTCTGGTCTTTGGGGGCTTGAAATGGTATTGTGGGCAGCTGATGTACTCTGTGTGATCATTCTATTCCTTCTGATGTCTTCAGAGGCAAATATGTGTTCACAAGACTTTGTCAAATGACATCAGAAATTCACCCAGGAAAATGAGGTTTCTCATTTTCAACAAGGAAGTGGCTTCTGACATTTGACCCTTTCTGTTGCATCTCCTCATCCTTATTTTTTTCCCAGTGTCACCATCCAAGACCAAATGTTTTTCACTCCTTGTCCAAAAGGGTATTTTACTTTGGCTGATTTCTTCCAAAAGCACTTATTGAGCACAGCCAATTTCAGCCTAAATGTTATGGCATTTAAAAAATCCACAACTGAAAACTAGTTTAGGAAAATTGTCATGAATTCAGTAGCAGGTGAAATTGGTAGAGAAGCTCATGTGGTTTTCAAAGTTATTAAATCTCTGTGTGTCCCCTTTTTGTGGGCCACTTGTCAGTGTCGATTTGTAAATCATGCTTTAGGAAGAGGATGACTCTGTTACAGTGAGGAATTATTTTTTTTTTTTTCCATTGAGTGTGTGTTTATAAGATTTCTTAACAATTTGTGCATTTCTCTGGCAGTTTTGGTATCCAGAATTTTTAACTGAAAGCCCTGGGAAATAAATTATTTCTGGGGAATAATTTCTGTACTGAATTCTTTATTTTCTTGGTTTTGGGATTTTTGCAGTTGGTGTTTCTGTGTAGCTTGATGTGTGGTGTAAATGCAAAGTAAGTGATGAGGCATTTGTGGGTCTGTGCATGACCAGTGTCCTGCCAGAGGGGGCTCCTCCAGAAGCTGACGTGAGGAATGGCTGAGGCAGCTGGGGGTGTTTCCCTGGAGAAGGGGAGGATCAGGGGAGACCTTACTGCTCTCTGCAACTACCTGAAAGGAGATTGTAGCCAGGTAGGGGTCAGGCTCTTCTCCCAGGCAACAAGTGACAGGATTAGAAGACATTGCCTCAAGCTGTGCCAGGGCTGTGTTCAGGCTGGACATCAGAAAGAATTTATTCACAAAAAAAGTTGTTAAACTGTCTTGGTTTGAAATGACAGGTGTCTGCTAAGGAAGGCAGAAACCTCCCTTGAAATGGAAAAAATGTAAACCCACCCTATAATTATTATTATAATCTTGAAATCAAGGGGCTGTCAGGCAAAGATATGGAAATAGGAATAACAGTTATTTACTAGGAAAATTAAAATAAAAATGCAGTAGTAAAAAAAAAACCCAACCCATTGACAGAGTCAGAATACAACCTGACACCCTGTTGGTCAGGGTGTTGGTAGCAGTCTGATTAAATGGCTGCAGTTCTTCTGGAGTGACAGATGTGGTTCTGTTGAAGCAATGATCCTGTAGAAAGGTGTTGTTTTCCTCTGGAGGTCTGGTGGTGGTGTAGATGGGTCCTGTTTTCCTCTGGGAATCCAGTGGATAAGGCTGCCTGTGGTGCTCCCAGTCTCAGATTATATTCAGGTAGGAATGCTTGGCTCCTCCCCCTGGGTGGAGCATCTCCCAATGGGATGATGTAATTTTATCAGTCATGCAGCGAGACTCGATGGCCCATTAACATAGGATATCCCTCTGGAGGGAGGATGGCTGTGGAAAAGATAAAGAACACTGCCACACCAGGTTTAACAGATGGTAATAGAATACATACTTCTGGTTCCATCTTGCATTGTGGTGGTAGAGTCACCGCTCCTGGAAGTGCTCAAGAAAAGACTGGACATTGCACTTAGTGCCGTGGTCTAGTTGACAAACTGGTGAATGACTGGATTCAATCTTAGAGGTCTTTTCCAGCCTAAATGGTTTTGTGATTCTATGATTGTGACATGGTTTAGTGGCAAACGTGCTGGTGGTCCTTTATCGGTTGTTGGACTTGATGATCTTAGGTGACTTTTTCAAGCTTAACAATTCTGTTCTATGATTCTATGACCTGCCATCTTTCTTGTCAGTTGATCTCGTTGACTGGTGAACCACTGAGTATCCATCATCTTTCCACTGCTGTCATTAGTTCCCTGATGTTGCCATCCTTCAGTGATATCACTTAATAACTTTTCTGGCTTCCCACATGGATGAAATGCTGCCACATGAGGTCTGTGGTAGAACCGTGGCTGTAGGATCATGATGTACAAATGTGCAGCTCCTAAGAGGACAAGTGAAAGGTAAGAAAAGACAAAAAGGTGTATTTAGCAGGGTCTGCTGTTATCTTAGGACGCCCCTGTGCCTTTGCTGCCAGCAGTGAAAATTCTGTGTATGAAAATCCAGAGAAGGGAAACAGGCACACACATGTAAATCACATGATTGAGTAATTATCAATAGAGGAGAAAAATGTTTTAAATAAGGAAGTGAGTATTAAGCATTCTGATAGATCTAATATGATGATTTGTATGTAAGACTGCTTAAATTACACTGTGAAATAAAACTGCAGATGGCTGTTTTGTTTTGTTTTTCCCTTGTATTAAATGTTTTAAAGTTGCTGCCCTCCTGTGGCTGTATACTGTCCTTTCTCTGCTGAAACTCCCAATGGACAGCATTTGTTAGCAGCAGTACGTGCAGCAGCGTCTGTACACCAGATGAGGGACAATTCAGACCCTGAACTGGTGCTGTCTGGCGGAGTCAAAAATCTCAAGAAATGTGGCTGGGAGTCCCTGTGAATACATTTGCTGCCCTTTAACTCTGGAGGGCCAGGACTGCCCTAGGTGTTAGGAAACTGCTGCCCAAATTCTGTCTGGAGAAAGCTGCCTTTGCAGCTGTAAGAAGGTGATAAATGCTCCTTCTGAACCAGGTGACATGTATCCCCAATTGACCAGGTAGGTCCATCCAGAAGAAATATGCAGTACTTCCAAGCATTTTTCAGCTTGGGGTATGAGACAAACCAGAAAACTGAGCACAAGTGCATGAATTGTACAAGGAACACTGATAAAATGGTACAAAAGCTACATAAAATGAAGAAAAATAGCCCAGCAAGATCCACCTTAAGGTTCTTTTTGGGTTTTTTTTGTAGCTGTTATTCTTTGGTGTATAAACAATTGCTGGGTCTATTAGTATAAGAAATGTTTTTTTTAGGAATTCATGTTATAATTGCATGATAACCTATATGCATGTCCTTATTGGAGAATTACCTATATTTTTCCATTAAAATAGGTGGTACATGGTTAGCTAATTATAATATTTTATTGCATAGCATATTAGTTTCCCAGCTACCTAGCAGAACTAAGTGGTTCTAACAAAAGTTTAATGAATAACACTGTAAAGACACCACCCATTGGGATAAGTTAATAAGAAAATAAAGACTTACTCATAGGAAATTTATAAAGCAAATTGCAAAACTGAATTTTAAAAATTGGAATAAAGAATAAATTAATAGCTTTACCAATATTGCTTCTGCAAAAATAACCTGTGCAGAAATGTGAGATACAAAATGTTAGACTGGGCTTTCAAGGCTTTTTTTGGTATGTAGTTGAACAGTGAATTCAGCTACATTTCTCATCTTTCTTGGGCCCTATATATTTCAGTGTACACATATGACTTTACAGAGAATTAAGCAAATTATGTAAATCATCTTCATAGTTGACTTTGATAACAGAAATTGAGGAGCCTGTTTTTAGACAGTCAGAGACAAAAAATGCTTTCCAAGGAACTGCTAGTTAGCTAGTTACTATGCAAGGGAAAACACAGTCAAAATAAATATAAGAATGCTGGAACCTGAACAGTGCTCAGATATCCTGCTCTTTGCATTAATTACTTGTATTTGCTCCCCTTGCTGCTAGCATCAAAGTCTTAAAAAATTGAAGACAGCAGTCATAAAACAAAGATTGAACATGAGGCCTGATCTGGAGACCCATAACCTAGAAAGCAGAAACAAGGTGCAGGCATTGTATTTGCCAGATGACAGATGAGCATCCTTCCACTAGGAAGGATGTAATGTCACTTAAAAGATCAGTGTTGACTGTGGATACTAGGCAGTGGCAATGGATTGTTTGCTTCCTTGGATACTGCTTCCTATCAGGAGGGGTTTATAAGGCAGTTGGATCAGACTTAATATTTCAGATAGTCGTATAAACATAGAATGGTTTGGGTTGGAAGGGACGTTAAAGATTATCTACTTCCAAACCCCTTGCCATAGGCAGGGACACCTTCCATTAGACTGGGTTGCTCAAAGCCTCATCCATCCTTGGCCTTGAACACTTCCAGGGGTGGAGCAGGCACAACTTCTCTGGGCAATCTGTTCCAGTGCCTCAGCACCCTCACAGTATAGAATTTCTTCTTGTATCTAATCTTAACCAATCCTCCTTCAGTTTAAAGCTATTTCTTCCTGCCCTATCACAACATGCCCTTCCTTGTGAGAAATCCCTCTCCAGTTCTCTTGTATCATCACTTTCCGTCCTGTACAATAATGTTATACCCTATTTTTGATGGTGATAAAACCCCTCTAAAGAGACAGAGTCCTTTCACTCACCCTCCTCATCTGCTTCAGTCAGGAATTACCTTTTTTGTTCTACAGCAGGTTCTGGACTGTAATACAGTGCTGCTAAAAAAATCCACTCCTTTTCAACTGCACAGCAGAGCCAAGCACAGCAGAGCCCTGCTGCTTCCTATGGAGAGATAACTTGGGGTCAGGGCTCTTGCTCTAAGGAGCAGGAAGTGAGCGTGGCAAGGTGTGGGGAAGTTTGTGCACACAACCTGCACGTGGAGTTGTCCACACCTGACCCATGACATGGAGCAGAGGTAACTGCTGCCATCCTTGTTCCAGGGGACAGTCTCCTCCTGTCCTCATCCCACTGCCCTCCAGTCAGGGAAATGGCTCACAGATCTTCTCAGAGGACCTACTTTGCGTATCATAATGTTCTTCAAAAGTTGTCTGTAACAAGATATTCAGAAGATACTTCTGTTCACTGTGCTTCTGCTGATAAACACTGTAATTGAAGTCCGCATTTAATAAAAGTTCTCATGAATGGGGACTTCAGCAACATACATTGTTTGAACTCTAGTATTTATAATCAGTTTTTTCTTGCTAATTTCTAATCTCTGTTGTGTTCTACTAACAATATGGGAACTGATGGTTACCTTTTATATTCAGTTTTCTGGTTAAAATGGCATGTGGAATTTGGGACTCTTAGCATCACCAAATCATCTGGATTTTCTGTGTGATTTAGTATTGTCCTGAAAATAATGAAACACAATCTGTACAATAGGGCAATTTGAGTTATAGCAAGCAGCCAAAAAGCTCCTAACAGAAGTTATTGGTGGCTTAGGGATGCTGTCTCTGCATGGGTAGCTAGTCCACAGCACATGCAGAAGAAGGTAATTCACCCTTTGGTGTCTCTTGAAATAAGAAGGCAGGTACAGAGACAATTGCTGCATCATAATGTGCTTGTTGCATGGTGATGTCAAATCATTGAACTCCATTAATTTCTATTTTAAGCGTATCATCTGGGGAGTGTGCTGGCAATTTGATTTGATGTTTGTGTCACAGGAGTTAGTTTCTAAGGCTTAGACAGAGATACCAACTGTGTTGTGTGTCATTTTATCATCACAACTCGTGTTTTTTAGAGGAAAAATAATAGGATCTTTCATAACCTTAATTTTTTAATAAGCAATTAATCTAGTTGTCTGGAGGAGGTCTTAGAGAGACTAGATGAGACACTGTCTGAAGTTTATATTTCTTTTACTGGTTGGTCTGTTTAGTGAAAAACCCCAGAAGGTTAGATCACTGAGCAAACTGGGTAGCAAATTTCCACTAAAGCTCCTATTGATTCTGCTGGTCTTGTGAGCATCAATTGACCAGCATAATTGGTCACTTTTCTCATATTATTTCCTCTCATCTACTCCTCCTTAATAAGCATTTCAAATATTTGGGTAAAAAAAATTTAGAATATTGAAAGTACAAGTTAGAATAAATACAGTGTTGAATAATACATTCCTGCAAGTTCTCATGCCTTAATTTATACCAACTAGTAGAATTCCATAAATATATATTGAAGTTTCTATAATTCAAACCACCTTATTCTAATGTCACTTTGTGTCAAGTGTTCCTTCCCTCTGACCTCATTAGGTGTGCCTTGTCATTAGATACACTGTTACTAAGGAGTTTTAACTTAAAAGCTGCTTTGATTAATGCTTGGTTGGACTGAGGATTTATTGTGTAGGATTACCTAGATTTAAAAATGGCAAAATGCCATAGTAACTTTAATGCCAGACTTTAATGAGAAGCAGAAGTAAACTCCAAGGACCCTTATGATTTTTAATATGGACTAAACTCATATGCTGGTTACCTTAATGTCCTGCCCTGTTTTATATACAAGTACTTCAATAATTCCTAGAGAACAGTGGCCCAGAAAGTGTACTACAAATATGTAAGTATGTATATATTTTTAATTAATCATAATTTTTGATAATTTTAGAATCAGATTTATTCAGTGTTATTATCAAATAGAGAAAAACCTCTTTGCACTGGTTTGGGACTTTTTAATTAAGAAACAAAGAGAAAAAACAGACTGGCAAACATTTTTCCCAATTAATAATGCACTGACAATGTAGGTGGAAAATGCATTTTCACAGTTTTATGTAATCTGCTAACTGAATTTCTTTTTACTGTTTTCTTAAGTTCATTAAGTGCTCCCGAAAATTTACAAAATTGGTGCTTCTAGAGTTTAATAACCTTATTTTTTTACCATTGATCACATATTTTAGTATATGATACTGCCAAGAAAATCCAGACCATTCTCACATCCGACAACATTTGGTCGTCTCCTTAAATCCTACTAGACTTGATAGGATTTAAACATATACTTAAAAGGTAATGCACTGCTCAATGAGGGCCTTTGTATCTGACATTTTTTCTGTCCATGCTATCTTTGCTGAGATAACCAAAGGGCACTGATTTATTATTAGAGCTAAACAGGAAAAACTTTCTCATTCAAAAAGCTTGTAAACTTTTTTTTTCTGAATTGACCCTGATTTCCCAATTTTGTTTATTTTTCAGTGAACTTCCAATAGTAGAAGCATGTAATTAAATTTTTGTTTCTGCACAGTTATGTACTGTGAGAATTAGGCACAATGTACTAATAAGCAATAACAACACATCTTTGCAGAGGTGGCACTGTCTCTGCCAAAGCATGTAGGGTGGCATCCAACCAAGTTCTTGGGCTGTGATGCCTCATTTCTCATTTAAATCACACATGTATTGGACATGACTTAAATAGGATTACTCACTCAAACAAATTTACACAGGGGTCTAAGGCATATATCCAGCTTCCAGTGAGTAAGGAGTCTGCATACTCATTTGGCTCTGGGCCTTGGGCACTTGCATAATGTTGCTTGTGTAACTCACCCTGCCAGAAATGAAACCTGCATCAACATGGTTACTCATACTAGAAAAATTGTGCCTGTGGACTAGTGATGACAGTCGGAGATCCTGCTTCCTTTTATAACACATTGAAAAATTCTGTTTTCACTGATCATTGAAGCTCTTTAGCCAGTATTACCATTGCAGTCCCTATTGATAATTTTGGTACCACTGAGTTGTTTTTGTTGGGGTTTTTATCACATCTGGATTCTTTACTTAACTAATTGCTATTATTTGTTCTTCTTTTTTTTTTATTTTTTTTTATTTTTTTATTTTTTTTATTTTTTATTTTAGGGAGAAGGCCAGCAAAAACGAAGGACAAAAAAAAGAAGAAAAACAATTTGATGGAAAGGGCTCAGAAGCAGCACAGCATCTTTTTAGCAACAGATAAAACAAGCCAGTAAAGACTTGATTTTCTTTAATGTATTTTTTTGCAAAGTGCACAAAAGCTGCTATATGCTCCTGCCCATGGATGCACTACAATTCAGCTGCTTTGACAGTATTGGTGGCAAATAACTTGTGAAAATAAAGCCCACAAGCTTGTTTGTTTTATTTATATATTTTTTATTTTATTTTTTCCTCTCATTTTTGACCTGAAGACTTCAAGGTCGGGAGGGTGCTAAGCTGGATCAGTGGAAGTGGTCCTGAAGTGCATCAGAGATATTGTTCTGGTCAACATGCTGACAAGGAAAGAAACCTACGCAGCACCAGTAGGTGGACTTGTGCATATTTAAATAAATAAGAAAAAAAGGAAGTCTTGGAGGTGTAGGTACAATTGCATTTATGGCCTTTGTTTCCTATATTTGTACATTTCAAGAGTAAATGGATATGACTTACCTGCTTAGTGTTAATGTACATTGTTCTCCCACCTGCTACGTTGACACAGTTGTATAATAAAACTGCTTTAAGACAACGTGCTGCAGGATTCACTGCTTAGACTCACCGAAGCACAACAGACTCTGTGTGTACATACTACTCTGTCTACATATAAATGAACATATTTACTGTACATCTATGCATTTTTATGTATAATACTTTATACATGTTTAAAGGTATGTCCTGTTGGTTCTAGTAATATACTTTTGAATAATCCAGTAAATGTTTACTTTTTGCTATGTTTTAAGTATCTTCTCATGTTCCTCAATAGCTACAAACTGGATTTTTTTTCTGGATTTGCAAAGCACACTCATTTGCAAAACTACCTTGCACTCACAATGGAGTGTCAGCTCTGAAGTATATTTGCCAGAGCAGTAATCCACAAATTCTTTCTGCTATTCAGTACTTCTGTCTCAGCCCCATATATTTTGTCTCAGAAAAAGAAGTTTAATTTTTTTTAAGATGAGGCACGATGATGATAGAAGTTTTGAGTGTCAGAAGAGAAATTAATTGTAAAGTTCTTGGTATCTAAGACTGTATGTGTAGGTTTTTTTTGTTGTTTTGGGTTTTTTTTCAGTGTAATGCACAGTGTTTTATTTCATTTAGTCCTGATGCAGTCAGATAAGAAAAAAAATACCTGAATAAGGACGAATCAAAATAAAAGTCATGTGAAGTCAACCATTCAAAAGTATAGAAAACACCAATGTCCCACTATTGCCAATTATTTGTAGAAGCTTAACAAATTTATTCTGCAGCTGTTGTTTGCTTTGAGACATTTTTTCAGGGGAAGAGGTGGAGGCAGTTTTCTGTGTAGGACATTAAAATCACTCAGGATATGTAATTTGGTAATCTAGAATTATTTGGCTAGCATTCAAGGTGATTTTTGGATACCTGACAGGGAAAGCATACACTAAAATTCATGTTGTGTAAGCTGCCACTTAAGAAAAGAAAAATTATTTCACTTTTAGAGCTGAAAATTGCATACGACCTACACAAAAAAATGAAACAGCAAAACAGACCCCAGACATCCACATACCTCTTTTTGACATATACTTTAGAAAAATCCCACAAATACCAGTTTTATGGGTTACATGCTTTTCAAATAAACTAGGAAAATAAAGCATCTATAAGCACAAATATATCTGTGTTTAGCTATGACAAGTGTTACTACCAAAATGTGCAGTAGTTAGACACATATGAATGTTCCATCAAACTGCCTGTGGACTTCCACTCAACTGTGAGGTTTTCACTGTATGTTCATATTCACCTAGAACATAATAATGTTACAGACAGCAAGATTGTTCTAATGCTGGGATGCTATTTTGGACATAAGATGCTCACTTCAAAAAAAACAACAGAAAAAAGACAAGAAGAACTGTAGCTGTCTGTTTGCTTATTGGTTATCAAATTTGGCTGTAAGTGCAGACAATGCCCTCATACAAACCTTTCAGTAGTGGTTACAAATATTGTATTAGGCATGTCATGGAAAGAATGCTACAAAATACAATAAAATGATGTCACAAGCTCCTGAGTAAAATATTTTTGGTCCTTTTTAATTCAAATAGCATGTTCTTTTGGAATTTCATGCATGTAGAAAAATTGCAGAGGGTGGGGAGATGCAGATTTTCTTCCACTGGTGTAAAAAATGTGAGGGTTTCCCATAGAACTGTTTCATTTGAAAAGACACATTATATGAGACACTTCTCACATTCAAAAGACATTAGATGTACATTGATTTCTCCTCTCCCAGTCACCTTCGTATTTAGAGTTTGGAGTGTAGAATTAAAAATATTATCCCAAAGTAGCCCTCAGTATTTCCTCCTTTGTCCTAGACATCCTGCCTTTGCATGGTGGACCCTGTCAGTGTGTTCACACTACTGGGGTTTTGTAGGACCATACTTTGGAGGTTGGAATCAACAGTTCCTTGGACATTAGGAAAAGGCTTTGCACTGAGAGAGCCTCTTTGGTCACAGGCTTTTCAGGGAAGGTGGTGATGGCACCAAATTTGTCAGAGTTCAAGGAGTGTCTGGACAATGCTCTCAGTAATGTGGTTTAGTTTTAGGTACTCCTCTGAGGAGCAGGGACTGGACTCAGTGATCCTTATGGGTCTTTTCCAACTTGAGATATTTTATGATTTGATGAATCTATGACCTTGAGAGATCAGCTGTCCAAATATTTGCTTGAAACAGGCCTACCTTGAAGCTGTCTTCAGATACTGTTTCTTGATAAAATGTGCCCACTGTGTCTCTTATTTCCTTTAAATTTAATCAGAAGAGGACTTATAAAGATCTTAGTTCTTTTCTGGTAAGAATTGACTAGGTACAAATACTACATTTTCCCCCTTTTCATAACTATTACTGCTTTTTGAATCCGTTTCTCTCAAACAGCTGAAGGTTTCAGAGCAGTGGAACTTTTGTGTTCACAAGGCTTTTATGCCCTAGCTATATTGGAAATTTATTTTAAACAACAAAAGATTCAGATTAGGAGGACAAAACACTTTATATGCTCTAGTCATTGCTGTATTGTAAACTTCAGCTATTGTGTTGCTATGATGAGTAGAATGTGCTTTTTCAAAAGCATACACTATTTTATATCTTATTCACATGTCCCAGGAAAGACAACTGCAT
Source organism: Pseudopodoces humilis (assembly GCF_049639895.1). Classification (NCBI taxonomy): domain Eukaryota; kingdom Metazoa; phylum Chordata; class Aves; order Passeriformes; family Paridae; genus Pseudopodoces; species Pseudopodoces humilis. Next base: position 17,634,027 of record NC_142200.1, read on the forward strand.
ACTGCACTGTGTATTTAGGATCTCTCTATTCCCAGTTTGCCATAGTTTATCCTGGTCTGTTAATATCTGTCTCTAAATTAGAACAAAAGAAAATCAAACCAAACAGAAAAAGCAGAAAAAAAGAAAAAAGGAAAACAGCCCCAGGTGCATCTTTAAAGCAATTATTTTGTGGCTGATTGGTCTTTATTGCATCTCAGCTGCTCTTGTTAGTGAGAAATTATTGTTATATGTCTCCTTTTTTATTCCTGGGGAAAAAAATCCCTATGTTGCATTCCACATTATGGTAATGCAAAGCTTCTATATTACAAATATCAATATAAGGAAATTGTTCTCTTACTGCTGTATGCTCGATATAAAGATGTCAGCAAAAGAACTGTGAATAGTTATAGAGCTTACATGACATGTCTCCATTTATCAGTATGAGTTACAGAAAACTGCAGAGCAGAAAAAAAGTAGATTTTATCCATGTTAGCTAAAAACAAACCAAAAATCAATGAAGTGCCATGTTAACTTTTTTAAACAAAAATATTGCTAAAATCCTGATACCTTATAAAATGAGAAGACAGATCTTTACCAGACAGATTAAAATCAAATTCAGTGCTTCAGCTTTGTTATGCTGATGAAATAGAATATAGACTAAAAATAACCAGGTATTTCTAGCACAAGTGCCATGTTTTTTAAGTGAGTGATGTTACTGAAGGCTGATGCTACCACTTACCAGAGGGTATGAGAGTTTTTTGAATTCAAACTCTCTCTCTTCACCAACAAAATGTATTTGTCTTTTGACACCAGTTCACTTTCACATCCAATGGTGTAAGCCAGCATGAATTCCAGTAAGCTCTAGACTGAAGTTATTTTGGACTGAAACCAAGAAGAACAAAATGTACCCTTCTGAAAGTGTAACCCAGAAACCACTGTCAGCTTTTTGTTTAGTTCTTTACCGAAAGCTCTGTGCTGAACCTGGCATAGTTTCTTTTATGAAAAGCCTCTGTCCAGGACTGAGGAAAGGACATTAACTTCAGGAAGTATTAGAGCAGCCTGATCTGCAGGACATCTGGGAGAAGAGCAGCCCAGTATTTGAAGTTCAGCTCCTCTCAGAAGTGAAAAAAATTTAAGAAAAGTGTGACTAGTGTCCAAAGTGAGCCCAGCCTTTAGTCCACTGCCAAGCTCTTCCAGACTTCAACTGATTTTTTTAATGCAAACTAATTCTGTTTATGTCTAATAAACTCAAGTCTTCAACCCCAGTGAAGCTGTAAACTTACTTAAAGGGCCAGTAATATATCTGTGGTGGTGGCAGCTGCAAAAATGCTCCCAGCCTCCTTGTTTTCAAATTGTGTCTCCAGTGACACTCATGTAACGCTTGATTTTAACTGGGCAATACTGATGAAGCTAACTGACAGTTCATAGACCACAAATGAATTAACACTGAAAATGAGGCTGCTTTGTTCTACCCCTGTGACTTTTCAAAATAGAAGTTCAGGTCAAGAAAGCCAACAGTAGCAGTTAGAAGATATGTCTTGGCTTGCAATTGTTTCTTCCCTTCAGTCTTTCAGGGCCTTTATGAGAAAGATAAGAGCTTTGGGAGTTTAGTTTAGGTTATTTTGGTGAGAAACTGCAGTGAGATTTTATGTTTGCTTTCTGTTTGCCATCTATGGAAGCTAAGGGCCACAACTGCAAGGGAGCTCTTGATATTTGCTCAGGAATTGTTTCAGTCTTTTATTTAATTGTCTTGTGGTAGGTGTATGAAGTCTCAGGGACATGGAACGCAGCCACAGGATTTCTCTGTCACTGTTTGGTGCTCTCCTGGCCCCATGTTACTTGTTATGCTGGCTTCAGCAGGAGCAGTGAACAGTTTTTCTACCATAAATGTCTTCTAGTTTGCATATTCTCTTGGCTAGAGCATGATTTTTAACTCTAAGGCCGATCCTAGTAACTTATTTTGTGGTCAGATATTTTCTCTCTAGAGAGAGTTAAGGTCTAAACTAAAGGTCTATAAACAGATGATGAGAGGAATAGGCAAGTATGTAACCTGTCACACCTATAAACTAATCCAGGAACAGGTAAGTGTACAGGTAAATATAATCACCATGCCTGATCCAGTGATTGCAGATGCTGAGGGAGTATGAGATGAAAGAACAGTAGATAATGGCTCAGGTATTACACAGTATTGCCCATTGCCACTGCTGGAGACAGAATATTAAACTGTTGGTTTGACTTGTTAGAGCTTCTCTTTTAGGCTTTTGTGGAAAAGTATGTTATGTTTGTTGCTCTGCTAGAATAGTATAGATAATGGGTTTTCTGCCTTTTTTTTTTTTTTGGTTCATAATGAATTTATAAATTCAAATCAGTTTAATCCCAGTTTAATGGGATTATTTAAAATCAAAGTCTTCAACCAGTTCTTTTGGGATTGTTGACAAAGGCAGTCAGTGATCTTAGCAGAGATCACCCCTAAATGTATATTTGACTTTGAACCAAAACCATGACAGCTAATGACAGGGTGTTAGCTTGTAGAAACTTGGCAACAGGAAGAAAGATGTGGAAAAGGTATTTTTCAGTGTTAATTTTATATGCAGTGATGATAAATACGTGTGAATGCTGAATGAAAGTATTTTAAAGATCCATAACGAGATGAACAAAATTATGTTTCTTCTGTATGTGACTGCAGTTCTGCAATACTGATTAACTGAATGAGGCAATATATCTTAATTTTTATTTTAATTTTGGTTTTATTTTAATTTTATTTCATGCTAACAGTACAGCACAGGGATTTGGGGGTTTTGCCTATACTTTCTTCCCCTCCCCTCCTGCTCCCTGGTGCTCTGTCTGCCATAATTCAAGGGATTCCCACAAGCCTTAAGATGCAGATTCTTTGCAATATGCAGTTGACTTGGATATGTTTTGGCATGTATTTCCAAGTTACACAGCCAGGCACTCTGAAGAAAATCTAGATGTTATTCTGAGAGAGAAAGTAGGTAGCACATGCATTCTAGATAAGTATATTAATTCTTATTTCCCCAGTCAGCTTCATTCCTTTAGGTGTGATGCAAGAAGAAAGGACAGGTATATTTTCTGGGAAGCCTCCAAATCCACTTAGAAAAGTAGAGATGTTTTACCATATTAGAACTGAAAAATATTGGTGTGGTTTTAAGCTTAATGCTACTATTGTTGTGCTGAATAGACAGAGGAGATAACTCAGTTCTGCAACAGAACTTCATGCCACAAATAACCTTATAATAAAATTACCTTTCCTCTATTGAAATGGCAAATAACATAAAAATATAAATGAAGGCTTTTTGAGCAAATAAAGTTCAATTAAGGCTCATGGACTCTTAGCTAACAATGAAGAACATGTGTGCATTTCAGCCTGGACTACTGTACCACCAAGGCAGTATTCAAGACCAGTCTTGAATCCTAGGATTGATTTTTTAAGGTCTGGAATAAAACTTGAAACGTAGAGCAGGCCAATTTTAATTTATTTAGTACAGTATCATGGAATCATAAAATGGTTTGAGTAGGAAGGAACCTCAAAGATCATCTAGATCTTTAGAAATAAACTCTCCAACCAGTTTGATAGGTTAGAAAGTCAGCATTATTTTATTCAGCATTGTGGGTGCATGGGGATAGCTCCACCTAACATATACACACACACACACTTTCCAAACTTTTCATTATTTATACATTTTAGCTGACAAATTGTTTTTTATTTGCTATAAATTTTGTAATTTTCTTCATTAATTAATATTCTGTCTTCTATTGGTTATTGAGTTCTCACTTCTCATGCTAATTAGTCCACCCAGATTGGACTTCAGGACAATTGCTGAATTGTCCTAGTTAGTTTCTTTTTTATCTCAGGGCTCTGAAAATTGTCCTTGTGGTCCAGAAATTCTTCATTTCTTGTGCCCAATTTCAGCAATATATCTCTCTCCCAAGGCTTTGTTAACCTCCTTCTAGGTCTGAGAGCACTGAAGCACATTAAGGTTGATTACAACTGCTTTAGTAAAACTTAAGAGCTTCATTAATTTTCCCAAACTGTGGTTCCACAATAGCAGCTTATCACAAACCTTGCTAAATGGTGGCGACAGTGGGATGTGACAGAGTGGATAATTGCACTGTTTATGATTATTTAAAGCAATTAATAGAAAATTAAAAACAATTAATTATAAAAGTTATTAGGAAAGTTATATAATTTACTGTGCACTGTATGGTACAAAACATGGCAAGGGATGAAACACCATTGTGTTAAGGTTAAAGGAATTTTCCAGTGTCTTCCCCCACTGCTTCATTTTTAAAGAAATACAGCTTGTTCTGTAACATCCTGAGGGACTAGGTGTGCATATGGCCAGAAAGAAGGGCAGTTCACAGCTGGTAATTTTTAATTCTTGAATAAATGTGTCTTTACAGTTGAGAAAGTGTGGCTGAGGACTGAGACACAAGCCTTCTTTGATTTAACTGTGGTAGCCAGATACTTTGGAGTTCCCACTCATCTACTCCACAGATTCCAGGGATCATCACTATTAAGGAAACTTCCCTCTCAGACCATCCAGGACCCACTTTGGCAGTCACTGGCACACCACACCACCTGAGCTGGCCCCTTCATGGCTACACACCCCACACTCACACAGTCAGAGCAGGTTTCCTCACCAGCTGGACCCTGGCTTCCCCAGAGATGTCACCTAAGACCTCACCTGAGACGTGAGAATCCCTCAAACAATTTCATAATGGTGGAACAATTAACAAAGTAACAGCTTGAGCTGGTGCCTTCCAGAAGGGACCTCCAAAAAAGGAGCCCCTGGGCTTTTATACCCTCACAGTCCAAGTTCACAAAAGCCTGGGGGCCCTTGGCTCCTGCTGAGTCTCTGAGTGTCCCCTGGCCAGGCCACAGTCCCCATGACATTTGCTGTGTACAGGGTCATCATTTGATGGCCTCTTGCCTGGGGCTGTCACCACACAGAGCTCAGCCTGCAGCTGGCACTGACTGCACACCGAGAGGTCCTGTGTGCGCTCCCCAACAATTGTCACCAGCCCTTGTCCCCAGCTATGCTCACTGGGATCCATGTGCAGCCACTGAAGCTGAAATGGATGGAAACGCATCTGTGTTCAGCAGTTCATAAATGACAGCACCTCAGAAACAAATGCATACCATGTAGTGTACTGCTATTAATCTTCAGAGTGGAAATGAGACTGACGTCTAAGTCAGTCTGCAGTGTCTGCAGGGGCTTCATTGGACCTTGCAGCTGAATTTGTAGATCTTGCTGAGGTGAAGCTATCAGACACCACTGTGTTCATCTTGTTGGTGAGCTCCCAGAAGGCACATAGAAACTTGAGTGAGTTACCCTGAGTTTGAGCAGGCACAAATCTGTAAAAATACAGATTCATCTGGTGTTCTAAAATATTATCCCATTTTTTTGAGAAAAACCATACTGGTATTCAGTCAGATGTGAGCAAAGATAAAACCAGACACATTCCAAAATTTTCATACCAAGCTGAAGAACAGTATGATCTTAAGGCAGCAAGAATCCTACCCTTAACCCTCTTGGAAGTTAACAGATGTAATCAGCAGCACAGGCTCACAAGCACTGTTAGTCAGTGAAGTCTCTCCATGGGTAGATTCTATTTAACTTTAGACCCTCAGACCAAAGCACATCTAAAATGTGTCTTTTACTCATATCTTTAACAACCGTTTAACAGCAGCAGTAAGACATGCTATGGTGCATGCATTGAACTAAAAATGGAAGTTGCACAGGACACAGATCTTAAGAGGAAAGGAGGAGATCTCACAGGCCATGCCCAGCTGTATCTGTAGAGTAGTTTGAAGTTATGTGCCATACAGGGAAGCATAAAGCACATTTAGATAATTAGTTGAAGATTAGACACCTGGATAAATCTGGGCAGTATTTTCCTTTTAAATAAGAACACAAAGATAGTATTTTATTTTTAAAAGCTGGCCTTATAGATGAGCTCACCTTTACTTCTTCCCATTTGGTGTGTGTAGGCAAACCTGTTGCCTTCTTGTGGAGTAAGTCCTTTTTCCTGACTTCATGAAAAAGAATAATCGTAGGGGCAGTTTTTCATTAGTGGGTGACAACAACTCAAAAACTAGTATAAGCTTAATAAACCCTTGACTTTCTGGAAATCCCCACATTTTTTTCCAAGAGAATTATTTTAACCAATCCTGGATCTCAGGTTCATGGGAGAGATAGAAACCATGTGTGCAAACATGAACTTCTCAACAGCACTGGAAGCCATCGGCTTGGACTCAATGCCTTATATTTTCAAAAACATTTCAATGCCAATTATGCAAATTGCTGCTTAGAAGGCTGAGAGCTTCATAATTGTTACTTAGCTTTTTAATGAAAATGCCAGGTTTTCAATTTTTGTACTTTCTTGTTTGGAAAAAAAAAAAAAAAATGAAAATACTATTTCTACCCTGAGTTCTTTATTTCAGTTAATAATTCAAAGAGACATGATTGCAAATTGCTAACCAGAATTGAGGTAAAATTGATATCTGTTAATTGGCAAAAGTACTTTTTAAATAAACCCTCCAAACATAAATGTCTAAATTACATATAAATAAAAAGTTAAAAGGATTCTTTTGATGAGAAATATTTGGCAGTGCGAAGCATAAGCGTATGACATAAACTGGTAACAGTTCAGGGCTATTTTCACAATATTTTGTCAAAAGTTACCATTTTATTTTTCAGCACTACCACATAATAATTTAATCTGAATTTATTGTTTGCATGTTAGTGGACATAAGTTGCAGGTTTTAGGTCTCAGAGGGATGTAGTGACCTGTGTGAGGAGATCATGAACTAGACTGTGATGTTCACATCTTCTTCCAGCTGACTGAAAGAAGTGTTGTCAACAGTGGTAAAACCCACCCATGATCAAAACTTCAGTTTAACCCCGAAGCCCTCAGGTGCTGCCATTCAAAAATATTTTAGAAGGACAACTGCAGCTCCTGGGGACCAGAGATGCACTCTTGGAGCAGGAGATACTCTGTGCTGTGGATCCTGTGAGCAGCTCAGACTGGTGCAGGTACCTGTGAGGGACTGGCTCATCATCTCACTGGATGGATCTTGATGGATTTGATATAATCCAGAGCAGAAGGAAGGAAAATACAGACTGGGAACAGAGTGGGGTAGGGGTTTTTATGAAGGATTTTGTTTGTGTGTGTCTTCTTTTTCTCAACACCAGACTTGGTTAGCAGGGATTTGTGTTCATTGGCACTCCAGAAAAAGTCCCCAAATCTGTACTATGCCCACAACCATGCAGGTTGAGATAGATTGATAGAGTTGATAGGCCTGAGGTCCTAATTTTGCAAGCAAAATTATTTTGCTGTTTTGCAATATTCCTGAAAACTATTTTTCAAATTTGTTGAGCTCTTGTGGGAAATGCTGAAGGCAGCCTACAAAGAAAAATTAGCACCCATCAGATGAAAAGTGATTCATAAACCTCTGACTTGTGGAGTTGTGCCAGCCTGGGAGAGTTTTCAGAATTGGTCCTGATGTGCATGGTCTCTTACTTAGCATCAAAGAAACAGAAATATATATCAAAAAGTTTGTAGCAGTAGAAAAAAGGCATGTTGAGCTAACATATGATGCTATAGAGAGTAGTGGCAGACTGTTTTAGTCATATATCAAATGAGCACAGCTGCAGCTTTAATTTTACAATCTCCATATCCTCAGATGCTTGACAAGACAAATAGTGCCAAGCTGCTGACAGCACTCAGATTAGAGAAGTAATAAAATGGTCCTGAACAGATTATGACTTTGGAGAAGACAAATTTTTTTTTTCCCCAATCTGAAGAAAAACATAAAGATACCTTTACAAGGAGGCAGAAAGGAAATTAACTGGTTTTGTTGGCAGCTTAACATTTATTTTGGTTGCTTCCTTGAAATTTTATCTGAAGTTGCATGCAAATATTTCCAGGTCATTTATTGTATAAAAGGATGCATTTGTCAAGAATGTTGCAGAAACCAATGAGTTCCAATCTTTGATTAGAAATGCAAAAACAGCATTCAAAAAGAAAATAATGAAACTAATTTTAATAAGGGACTTATTTAGTGTTTCCTTTTCTCTGTCTCAAAATTTGTATCGACTGGTAGCTAGTAAATATTTGTAAAGAGTTTAATGGCAACCTAGAACAGAAACAGATGCTTCATTTCACAAAAACCGGAGTTTTTAAATACTCCCATGTTACAGGATCTCTGATGATACCCTTCTGTCTCTTTGGTAAGATTCCATTCAAATCCATTTAGCTGTAAGCCTGTCTTTAAGGGTGCCTTGGCTGAACATGCTGTCCTTGAGCCCTAACAGAGCCAGTGCAAACCACGGCTCCCGCAGTCTGCACAACAGTGCTTGAAGACATGAGCTGATGCTGCAGGTTTGCTGGCTCAACAAGCAGGAATTACTGAAACTTGTCACAGCTGTGTGGTACTGCAGTGTTAATCCTCTTCTCAAGAATTCAGGTGAGTGTTGAGTCCACAGTGTTCCTCAAGGAAATGTGTTAGCACAGGGCTGGAGCTCTGCCCACCAGACTGTGCTGGAAACAGTCAGAGAGAGGTGTGTTGGTAGAGGGAAATGTATGAGGGAAAGTGGTTTTCCCTTCAAGGAGATTTTCATCTTCAGCTTTCTTCCTCAGATCTGTGGGACAGATTTTGAAAAAAAAAAAAACCAAAAAACCCTAAAGATTCATGCATCTGTGTCCCAAGCACTGTTCTCTAGTACTCCTCTTGTTCATTACACATCTGTGTATAAACCACTTTGACTAGATGACATTATTCTAATAAAAAATAGTGATGAGAGAGGATTTTCTCCTGATGTTAAGAAATAGTAAGATCACACAACTAGTGGTGCAGCCATTCTGCTGCTTTCTTGCTACTTCTTTTGGAGCCCTCTGGAGATCCTGAGCCTTTGAGGGAGAGACATATGTTCAGCTCCAGCTGGAGAACTGACAGAGAATGCCATATCTACATAACACTTTCTTGTCACGAACTTAGAAAGAGAAAGGAATTTGTCCCCAAGACAAAAACAAATTAAAGGGTCAATGGTAGAACTACCTTCATGAGAAAAAGCCAAAAGCTCTGGTCATGCTGCCATCTGCCCAGACAACAATAAAGGGGAGTTCTTCCATCCATGTCTGTGAAGAGGATGTGGGTGGTCATTGAAGTGTCACAGACAGTATATATTTCACAACTGAACCTCTAACTCTCTCATCCATGAGATCTGGGAAGGTCAGGACCTATCAGAGCAACCAGGCCCGTTTAAGCAGTCTGCAGTTTGAGCATCACTGTTGTGCACACTCTGAAGGAGGAGTCTGGCCACCCTGAAAGTGCTTTGTTCACTTCTGCACAAAATTGTGCTCTTCTGGATGTCATCTGTCTGCTGCAACACTTAGAAAAACTGTGACCTTACTTAAGATCAATGCCACAAGTTCAAGCAGCTGTCAAATTTGAAGAATTTAACATTTTCAAAATCTTCAGTTTCTGCATGAAATCCTCAGTCATGGCTCATGGTGCTTGTTCTCCTGTGTTTTCCTTGCCATATGGAATAAATTCTCCTACCCCTGTCCTTTAATTCAGTCTCTCTGCACAAAATAAGTGGAAATATCCAGACATTGCACAACAAAAATGTTTATAATAGTGAAAGATACCAAGACTTTAACTAAAACAATAGGAAAGATGTATTAGCTCAAAGATGCATTAATATATGTAGTATTAAATAAAGCTGAACCTTCCAGGGGTAAATATTTAAATCAAGCCAGAGATGGCTCAAATTGTATAAAAGCTTTGAGGAAGTATGGAGTGTTTTCTTGAACAGAGTTCTCCAATGTGAATGGTAAAATTTGCATTAAACTTTATGCAGATTTCTCTGTATCATAAAACTGAATAGAAATGAAAAAAAAGATGTTTTGCTTTGTTATGTAAACTGGAAGACAACACAGCACTCAGAGGGCTTGACTGACTCTTGTTTGCCCTCCATGCCTGTAACAAGTGTTGCCAAGAGAATAGCAGCACTTCATTTCTTTCTAGTCTGTTCAGACCCTTCTGGATAAGACGCTTGTGAAAAAAAAAGCCACCCCAGAGGAGAAGGAGGGCAACAACATTCCAAAACTCTGAGCAGAAATATTTTCATCATTGTTAACTTGAAAACTATGCCCAGCATGTTCTTCAGCTTATTATCATCATTTCTCTGAGAAACTAGAGAACTACAGCCCATATGAAGAAGAGAGCTCTTACCCAGAGAAGACTTGGCAAGTCCTCAAAGAAAACTGAGAAGGGAACACAGGCTTCATCTCCATCCCTGCAGACGGCCATGGACTGTTTAGGGAGTTCTGTGGAGCATGTTATTGGAGAGGGGCATGATGCAGATAGAGCAGCAGTAAAGAGCTGTGTTGGAGCCCCTTCTGTTACAGATGTCAAATATTGCCTTGATGAAGTGTGGGAATTATTCTTCTTTAGTAACAATCTTTTCCACAACTCATTCTCTCTTACTGCCTTCAAGAGACAGAGATAGGGACTATTTTGAGCACATCACCTCCTAGGATTTCCTGCATATCCCTTTGTCTGACCATGCCTCTGTTCTCCTGATTTTAATTTTTAGCATTTGTTTAATTGTTACTCTTTTGTTTCAACAGTAACATGCCAGGTTTTAATGCAATAGAATTCTGTTTCTCAAAGAGTTGTGTGAAAAGATCAATATTTTACTATTGTTTTTTAGTTTGAACATTTGAGATTCCCATCCTGTATGTTCTTTACTTTCAGCCATTTTTGTCCAGGTAGGAATGAAAATCATAAGAGTTTTGGTTGCCTGGGATTTCTTCTTCCTTAGTCTCAAGTCTTATGAAAAATTACTGCTGCATTCATCTATCATACAAGGATCTTAATTAGAAATGTATTGAATTTTAATAATGTTATCATCTACACACTAATGAAGACACAGTGATTAACTCTCTTCTGCACACTGTGATTCATGCACTTGTGGGAGCTTGCTGAGGGACACATCTTACCAACTCTCTTGTCCTGGAATACATCAAGGTTGCCTCAAGCTTCTGGTCTGTGGTTTGTGAAGCCTTTGGGCTCTAATGTCAGCTCTGAGTTGCTCTTGAGATGCCCCACTATTAGATACAGTCCTGTCCAGTTAATTTTCAGTTACCAGATCTGCTTTTCTAAATACATCATCATCATCCACTTTCCTGGATCAGCTGCCTTCCAGCTTCACTACACTAATTTGCTGTTATTTTCCACAGGAAGACATCAGGACTCTCAGCACTCTGGAGGAAGATTACTGCTAGTCTTTCATGCTTAGTCAAAAGGAGTCTTCGTCTTCATCCCATCTGTAATCTCTAAACAGCCTGTCACTGTTCAGTGGGGTATAATAGAACATTATTATCTTACAGGTACTATGTTCAGGTATGACTTCTTGCTAACAGCTTAACAGTTTTGTATTAGAAGTTTAACAGATTAATTTTCACTGAGAACCCAAATTGCACAAATCTTCAAAAGAACTCCTCAAGGGAACAAGATCAAAATAAACACTTTTTGAAAATAAGGCAGCTGATCAAAATTGACCACTACTTCCTTTGAGAGTAATCAAAAGAAAAATTGTGGGTAAAAGGCATCCTCTGGAGGCAGGAAGATTGATTTCATTTTAAATGAAAATATATCAATAAAGAATTTGAAGTACTTCACTCTGCCTAAATTCATGTTTTTAAAAAAGCCATTTCTGTGCAAGTAATAATGAGGAAAGAACATTTTTTTCCTTGTTCATCACATTATAAAAATATGTTAAAGACAGCAGTTGCACATGCCAAAGGTGGTTTGGACTTCAGAATTTTCCTAAATTCAGATTCAGTTTATGCACAAAATAAAGCACAATTTCTACTTCCCTCATATGAAACATTACCTGGCAAATCAATTATTATTTGATTAAAGGAAAATTGTCTGCATCTTAAATAGACATGAGTGATTTTGCTGTCATAACGTTTAGCAAAAAAACAGTATCTTGTTTACAAAACCACCCTGACACAGAAGAAAGAGTCAGATCTGTTAAATCCAGGAAAATTCTCAAAGAAATCTTACCAGATTTGGGGGTTTTGCATGAATAGAATACATACATACATACATACACACACATACATAAATACAAACATGCATACATATACAAATATAAAATGTTTAAAAAAAATGTGGGAAACCTTACCTAAGGAATTTTTTCCAAGTAACTAAAATGCACAATAATGTGCTAATTCCCACCTCCCCCCCACCCCCATCCCCACCCATATGGATTAGAGTAAGAGCATTTTTAATAAAAAGGAGACTGACCCTTCTAATTTATCTCTGAAAAAAATCATAACAGTAATATGTGTGTGTGCATGCATGTTTATTTTAATATTCTTACGCAGAATTAGAAATTCTGCGTTACTATGGGAAGCTGTTCTCTTGTCACTTCCATCTCGGCCAGAAACAAGCGTAAGAGCTACTGCATAGATATTGCGCAGTTCTTTTGTTTTCCGTTCATTTTCCGGGGATATTTCTAAGAAACATGCAGATTTGAAAACGAGATTAGTTTCTGATGGGAAATGGCCCTGCAGGGTGAGAATAGCGGAGAAACAAATCTCGGGAGCGCCGGCGGCGGAGCGCGAGTGCCGCCCCGAGGCCACGGGAGAGCCCTGTGCCTGCTGCTGCTCCTAAAACTGCTCCTGATGCTCCTAAAACTGCTCCTGATGCTCCTAAAACTGCTCCTGATGCTCCTAAAACTGCTCCTGCTCCTGGTTCTGCTCCTGCTGCTCGTTCTGCTGCTGTCCCTTGTTCTGCTCCTGGTTCTGCTGCTGCTGCTGCTTCTGCTGCCAGCCCTCCCACCCCACGGCAGGAGCATTCCTGCAGTACGCTGGGCTATCCTGTTGGGTCTATCTCCCAAGAGTGGCACAGATTTATGGAGGCCTATCTGCCCCTTGGGACCCCTGCGTTTGCTTTATGTCGGTGATGCAAAATGATTGTGGCTTTTAAACTTTTTACATCTCTCCATCTCATCAGGCACAGAGGAAAAGTTTGTGCTTCTGCAGGCTGGGGAAAAACAGCAGTTTAAGGCAACATATGCAAGTACATAATTTTTTATGAAATCTGAAATACTACACATCAGAAGAAAAATAATAATCTTCCAGAAACTTAGTCTCCCTGATATTCAAACTCTTGATTTCCAAACTTAGCAATTCAACAGAAACATGAAAAGTGACAAAACATTTGCTGCAGGTTCCTCACAGCACACATGTACAAGTGTATCTCTGCACCTCACCTAAGTTAATCAAAATTTAATATGTTAGCTGTTGAACCTTGTTTCCAAATTACTTTTCCTTTCTTAGTTGAATAATGTAAAATGTGTGTGCAAATATTTCCACAAAACTGATGACAAATAGCTGACAATACACAGCTATAAAAAAATATAAATCATAAAACTATTGAAGCTGGAACATACCTTTAAGATCAGAGTCCAACCATATACCTAACACTGCCAAGTCCACCATTAAACCATGTCCCTAAGTGCCACATCTACACTCTAAGCCAGGTCCCTAAAAGTTGCATCTACACATTGCTCTTTACAACAGAAGAATGTAATCCTGAAAGGATGTTATATTTCACATGAGGAAATTTTTCATACAATGTGTGATTAATATTTTTTATACCCCTCCAGAAAAAACTAAGACATCTTCATTGAGCAGTATTTCTCTATTGAAGCATTTTTTGTTTTCTGGGTCTGAATGGGGGCATATATCCTCCTACATTATAATACCTATTTTGTGGAAAATGTGTATCCTTTAATTGAAAAAATTGTCAGATCAGAACATAATTTTAATTATTTTTCAAAAAATACAGACATTTAGGCTTGAAGATTATCATAGGTCTCTTCCAGCTGAAATATTCTATTCTATTCTATTCTATTCTATTCTATTCTATTCTATTCTATTCTATTCTATTCCTATTCTATTCTATTCCTATTCTATTCTATCTCAACTGAGCTGAATATTCTTTGCAAGACAATCTAGTTTAATGTTATGGATATGATACTTAATATGCTATTTTTAAATTTCAGTTAAGATTAGATTTAAGGAGATCCTGAATAAATTCTAACTTGGATTTTTTTTTTTCACCAATTAATATTTTATTGCTTGATCTACATTGCGGGAAAGAAAGCCCTACTGCTAAAACAAATATGTTTGCAAAAATCAAATATAAATTGAATATAGCACAGTTTCCTTTATTTAACTGTTTTTAGTTAAGCTATGAGAGTTCAACATAAGTTGCCATCATGTGTTCCTAAAGAAATATTACTTATACTGCTTCCAGGGTATCCAGGATCTCATATTTCCCAGATATGTATTTAAAGAAGAGAAGCATAATATCCCAGTTAGAAGTGCTGGTGAGAGCATCTACTTTACAGTTATACCTTTGTTTCTCAGTAGTTACTCTCAGCTGGCCATGGATTTTTAGTTTTGTGAGAGTATTAGAAATCTTTTACATTTCCAAGATTCAAATGGATTGTAAGATTTGAAATTTTCATTTGCAAAAACAGGGAGATAGACTTATGAACAGAATCACAGAACCAAGGAATAGTTGAGGTTGGAAGGGATCTCTGGACATCCTCTAATACAACCACCATCACAGAATATCCTGAGCTGGAGGAGACACAAAAGGATAGCAAGTCCAATCCCTGCCCTGCACAGTACAACCCCCAAAATCACGTATTTATATTCCTATAAATGTCCTTTCACTGGACTCACACCTCTGTGCTCATTTACTCCTTTGCAGGCTAGGCCAGTTCTCAGGATGTGCCTCATGAGTGCTGGATAGAGTGGCACAATCACCTCTGGCAATCTGTTGTTGGTTCTTTTCCTGAGGTAGAACATGATGCTGGTGACATCCTTTGATGCAAAGGCACGTTCCTGACTCATGTTCAACAAGCTTACCACCCTAAATGGAGTCACAACATCCATTGCTATTCTCTTGCCCATAGAACCACTCATTGTGGAAAGGTTTCAGGTTGGACAAGCATGATTTTCACTTCATAAACCCATGTTAACTTCTTCCTTTTATGTCCTTAAAATGTTTTGCAGCAGTTATAGGGTTTATTTGCTCCATCACCTTCTCAGTAAACGATGTAAGTCTGGATAAGCTGCAAGTCCCCAGATACACCTTCTCAAGAGAGGAGTGACATTTACTTTCTTCCAGGGGTGACATGTATTTTCTTTTGGTCCTCAGGAAACTTCTCAGTTTTTCATCTATTGGTGCTTCCCATCACATCCCATGAACTGGTGTATGCCATTTGATCAAATGTTGCTTAACCTGGTCCTCCATGGGTAAGTTTTCCTTGCTCCAGACATTCCCATATGCATCAGGGGCCTGGATTCATGAAAGCTGGGCTTACCAGTGCAAATAAGGTATTAGGCACCTTGATCCCATGCCCTTTGTCACCAGGACCCCTATTGCATTCAGAAGTGGGTCTATGTTTCTCCTAATTGTATCTTCATTTTGCTACTGATAAATTGGTGGAAGCCTTTCTCCCTGCTCTTTACATGGCTCACCAGATTTAACTCTTATAAGTGTTTGTCTTGCCCATGTCTGCATGCTCAGACTCTTTTTATATTCCTCCTATTTTACCTGTTCTTGCTTCCACCTCCTCTATGATTTCCTTTTATACTTACGTTTTGTCAAGATGCTCTCCTGGACTGCTCTACTCTCCAGGACAGTATCACATGATACTTCTCCAAGCAGATCCCTGAAGAGGCCAAAGTCTGCTCTCCTGAAGTCAAGGGTTGTGATCATACTATATTACATCACGTAATCCTGCTCTCTCTTGACCTTGATCTTTCTCCTGTGGAAACAAAAATACTTGGAACAGAGTGTAGATGTATCTTGTGCTGCTTACTGCATACATACATGGTATCAAAATTATAGTATTTCCTTTTTTTAATTTTTTGGTCAGATTTGTCTGTTTTAAGTCCTTTGATTCATCTACAATCCAACTACCTTAGTACTAGCTAATGAGACTTCTGTACTCCTATAATTAAGAAAAAAAATGATGGGTGAAGGAAAAGCCTTTTATATAACTTTACATCCCTCTTAAACCTCAATTCCATTTCCAAATTCAAAACCTAAATACAGATGTAAATCAAAAAAGATTGCTTTTCTCCTTAAAGTGATGAGTGTCTTTTTGGCAGCCTGGCACTGAGAGCTGTCTACAGAAGGCTGAAGCTGATGCTTTTCCTTCGCTTTCTGTCATCTTAGCTTTTTCCCAAACTTTGTTCATTCTGGTAACGCAGGGGAGTGCACAGGTAACACATATCATATGTGTCACAAAAACTTCTCTTCTGAGCTTAGACAAGACTAGGGACATTGGCTGCTCTAAGTTAACAATAATTGTGCATTAAGGATACACCAGTAGGTAACAGGAAAAATGGAATTTTCATGGAGAAATGTACTTGAGGAAATAGAAAACAGCCAGAGAAAAGTTAAATACCTTTGTTTCCTGTCCATTTTTCAATGTCATGGACATATGAAAGTCAACAGCAGGAAAAAAATCTAGCATCAAACAATAAAAAAATCTTTGTTTAAGGATGCTTCTTTTGTATTTTCCTTTTCAAAAATGCTAGGCAAAACTGAGGAGAGAATGTCATTCCTTCCATCCCATGCCAGAAATAATCAAAAGCCAGAGCCCAAGGAGATCAGCTTGCCGAGGAAGTTGTTAAGAGAGCCACAGAAAATCAAGGTTTCCAGAGCTGTAGAAATTTCCTACAGAGGTGTGAAAGGACAAAATAGATGGGAAGCAGCAGTCCAGCAGCAACGAGAGAAGGAACAGAAAACCTGGTTCTAAGCAAGAGAAAAGCCTTGGCAGGCATCAAGAGAAGGAAGACAAGTGTTATGACTCAAGCCAGAATAAATAAAATATTCAAAATACTCTGTCTACTTCAGGGACAAGCTTAGATATGACCTAGTGAGAAGATACTGTTCAAATTTGGAAATCCTCTCAGCTATACAGTTCGTGGATACTCATGTTTCCAGAAACAACTGGTGGATGGATAGCACCAAGATGTAAAATCATAGCACGTTTGTTAAGCGTTCTGAAAGACAGCAAGTCTCTTTTCTGCATATTTTGCTCCGCTCCCTTGCACAGACTCTTTGAAACTTCCCAGGACGCTCCTCCAGGGATCAGAACAGCCTGAGGTCTCCGGAGCGGGCACCACGCAGCCTGGGCAGGTGCTGCAGGGCAGGGAAGCCTTTTCCTGCTGCATTCCTTCGCCAGATCTCCCCCACGGCCCTGGGTGCGGTCCTGCTGCCGCTTGGACAAACACCTTCTGCTGGGACAGAAGAGCACGCTGCAGGCAGGTGCCAGGAGAAGGACAAGTGGTGGGTCAGAGTAGGATTGTTTAAGGTCTTTGCAGCAGAAACGTGAGAAAATTCCATTGCACAAATGGCTAGAGAGCCCTCACGAAGCCAGGGAAGGCAGGCACTGCTGCAGACATTGCTTTGTTGACACCTTGAAGATAAGTGATCTGTAAAAATCACCTCATTGCTAAAATACAGCTAGTGCTGGTGTGTAATCTATTACCAGATTATACTGGCAAATATTTTCCCAATGAGGCAGCTACATGCAGAGGTAACAGCATCCCAGCCAAAGGCAACTGAATCAATCTGCACTCGTTTTGTTTAATTTTGTCTTCAGTGATTTCAGCTTTGTGTGTTATTGTTTTCATGTTAGAAGTGCATCTGGTCTCACAAAACATTACCAAGCTGGGCCTTTCTTAAGAGAAAAATCAAGATAAGAAAGAAAATTTCAGAATAACTTGGAAGAATAGTAGATTTGTATTTTAAACACAAGGTATGGAAAACCGTGTTGTACCTAATCATAATAATGAAATATATTTAAAATGTTTGTGTTTGAGATTTATTACTGGCAATCATATCAGCTTTACAGACAAAGAGAAAATTAAGGACACGTGTAGGTTTGGGGGTGGATAATTAGTATCTGCCAGAATTAGCTGTATGAGAAATGAAACAATATATACTGCATCTCAACTGTGGTTGCATTAAATGAATTTGGTTTGTGCATTTGCAATAAATCTTCCACAAAGTCTTCAAGGAATAACTTGTTGCTTTCTTTCTTTAAAAAAAAACCCTGGCTTTATTTGTAACATAAAAGTGATATGCATCCTTTTAATTTCAACTAATCTGGCAGCTGGCTCTAATTTTTGTGTTTATAGGAGTAAATGAAAACCCACAAAATATGATCTTCAATAGCCTTTCATGATGTTTTGTGCTACTCACATCCTGAGATTAGCTCAGTTGTTTAGAGCATGGTGTTAGTAAAACCAAGGCGCTGTTCCCTGCATGAGTCATTCATTTAAGAGTTGGATTTGATGATTCTTGTGGGTCCTTTCCAACTCAGACTGTTCTGTGAATCTACATCAGAAGACATGTTAGAGAAACCAATTCTTACATAAACAATATTGTACTTAAAATATAACTGGAGAATTGGTGATGGTAGAGTGGACACCAAATGAACAAAAGCATAAAGTGACACTTATAATGTTCCAGTCTCGGTGCAAACGCTGTTGATTCAGTATAGCCCTTGCATGGGTGATGTAAGATCCATTTCCAACAGTGTACTCTGACTGCTCCACATGAGGATATTTGTGAGACCTTGTTGGTGTCATGATTTTCAGAACTCAAACCTCTTGCTTGTCTGCTGGGTTTGGCTTTTTCCATTTTTCTTCAGCTCTGGTAATTTTCATTTTTTAAATTTCTCTTTTCTTTTCTTTTCTTTTCTTTTCTTTTCTTTTCTTTTCTTTTCTTTTCTTTTCTTTTCTTTTCTTTTCTTTTTCTTTTCTTTTCTTTTCTTTTCTTTTCTTTCTTTTCTTTTCTTTTCTTTTCTTTTCTTTTCTTTTTTTCCCCCCCTTTTTTTCCCCCCCTTTTTTTCCCCCCTTTTTTTTTTTTTGCTCATTTGTAAAAGCTAGCAGAATTTTTCAAGGACATCTCATTTTAATGATATGTTACTCACAGGAAATCTTTTTTCTTAGGTATTTGTTCAACAGTGGAAAAAGCTGGAAATATTACATGTTAAATGGAAAGCATTTGACGTTCTACATATTGCTTAAAGGAACAATTACACAATATCCCCCCCTACTTCTTCTTGTTACTTGTAGGAGAAAATATAAAAATATGCTATTATTTTGCTACAAAGGGTTTCTTTGCTGAGTTCTGTGAATGACTTAATACCCAAATGGGAAAAGTCACATGGTTCAGGCTCCACAAACATTGGCAGTCATAGCATTTGAAACATGAATCTGATGTGAAAATGCAATGATCTTCCCCATTACTAGAGCAAAAACTTAGTATTTTAAAAGCAAAACCGTTGTTCTTCTTGAGCATAATATGGAACACTAGGAGTCCATAGTTCCAAACTTGTTTTCCTGCAATTCAAACTCATTGTCAGAATTTCGTGCCAGGCAACAGAGGAAATTAAATAAAGCTGTTGTCACTTCTCAACTTGCCATGGAGTTAGAACTTAACTAGATTTTTGATGTTTCTATTAGAGATTTCTGTTGGGGGAAAAAAAAATATCTGTCTATTCATCCATCCACTCATTCATCTATCCTTTCATCCATCCCAGGATGAGATTTAACGATAGAGGAAGTCTGCTGGTGAATGCTGCTGAAATTTCTGCTGTTTCCCTTTTGCTGCCAAACTGATACTGAGAGAAGAAATGCTGAAGGTTCTGTTATGCTCTGGTCTCTCCTCATGCAGGTCTCTCTATCTTACCCTTTCCTGTTGGGTCTTTGGAAATAGGGTGGTGAGGCTGATTTTCAGGGTTAGGATACAGCAAAAATTTTTCCAGATTGGACCATATTTTGAAGCTATAGTTGTTGGAATTGTTTGGGCTCCCTAAGCAATAGCTAATGCTTGTTGTTCCAGGCTTAAGTTTACTATGGAAGTGAACAGAAAATTTTACTTAGTAAATGAAACTTTTTCCTTTACTTACATTACAGTTTTAAATTTCATAGGGAAAATATAAAAACAAATTGTTATGCAAATGAAGAATTAAAGGAATTAGAATATCTGGTACCTTTTAAAACTTCTTGACAGCTGTATGTCTTACAAAATCCTTTAACCTGTATTGATCTTAGAAAAAATACAGAGTTGGGAAACAAGGGGAATATAACACTTGCATGCAACACTGACAGCTGTGAACAGCAAGAATTGTTAAACTTCAAGTAACCAGACCATGCAGTCAATTCCAGCACCCCTAGGCTCTTTTAATTCACAAAGAAAACATATGCATTCTTTTTAATACAGTGTTGTGTGAACAAGACTATCATTTCTCCATATGGTCTCATAAAAAAATGACTGATTAAAGAGATCCCAGATGCAAGGAATAAACTGGAACATGCAAATACTCATTTAAACACTTACAGAATTTTTAGAAAAGTTTATTTTAGAAGGTAATTAGTCCCCAAAAGAAAAAAAATACGACTTTGAATACATTTTACATTGACACAGGGGAAATCACTGTTAGTGGAGCTTTTCATCCAAGTATATCCTTTAAATATCTTTTATGTAATAATAATAAAAATAAATGTAGAATTAAAGAAGCAAAACACAGCAACAATTATATGATTATTCTTAAAATCACTGAAATTATGTCACTGTTTAAGCATCTCAGTTTCCAGGGTATAATCTGTCAGCAGTTGGCTTGGGATCCCCAGTGTAGGTACTTGAAAGAGTAAAGTCAACCCTTTTGGTCCTGTATCAGTGCACCCTTAAAACTTACACTGGATGCTGGACAATACAGCATCTAAGCACATTCTGGGTCTTCTTATGTTCCTCCATAATGTCAATGAACTTTCACAGAGAGGCAGAACACATGAGGGTAGCCACCCCTTTGGGTTTTAGACATGTTTTCCAAATTAGTGTATTCTGAATTCCTAGCAGTGCATGAGTGTGAAATGCACTTGGAGGCTTTTTTCCCTCTCACAACTTTCCAGCTTTTGAATTTGTCTTAGTTTAGGGCAAATTAGGAAGGAAAACTCCAAGTCACCCCAGGACAGAATAATTAACAGTTTCATAGGTGCCTGGCTAAATAAATTAGCTCTGTACATCTATATGAATATTTCTGCAAATAAAGATTTTCTGGCTTTTCTCTGTTCCTGGTCATTGAATTTGCCACTCACAGGTGTTAGCTATTTTGTTAATTTATATTGTGACCTCAACTGACTTACCAGTAGGTCATTAGAAACATTGTTCCCTTTCTTCTGTTTGCAGAACAGCAGACAAAGATTTTAATTTACCATAACTTTTCAGGACCCAGGATTTCTGCTGACAAAAAGAATGCAAATGCAGAATACTTGGCAATTTTCTAGCCTGCTGTTCCACTCTCACAGGAACCTGTTCAATAGAAGAGTCAGTACACTTCAGACACTTTAGGGAAAGTATTGTAAAGAGGACTCACAAAAGGATAAGAAAACTCTAGTAATTCTGTCAAGATATGGCTAAGCTGTTTCATGTTACTGATGAAAATAAATATATTCTCCTTTTCAAATTCAGGGAACTAGGGATAGAATAGTCACTAGATTTAGCACAGGTTTTAGTAATAATGATAATTAGTGTAATTGATACATATATTCATTGTATTTGTTTAACTCCTTGTTAGCTAGAGCTCTGAGAATAAATGTCATACTTATGTCATGTCTGGGGACAATATATGGCAATTTTGAGACACACTAAGTTCCAACTGTAAATTGACAGAAAAGTTTAATTTGAAGGCTCAGTACTTTGGAAAAAAATTGTGGGGTTTTTCAATAGTTAAAGCCATTTTGGATGGTAAAAAAAAAAGAAAACCAAGGCATTTATTAAAAAACTTAATGATAAATGACTTTTTTGACACACTTCCCCTTCAGTTCCTGTATAAGACAAATTGCTTTTCTTGGCATCAGGAAATCTATGAAATAAAAACTCATCAAGTTCTAGTGCTAGTGGCGATTCTATATCGATGTTCAGGGGAAACGATCAAAAGGAATCTGTTTCAGGAATTATAAACTTGTCCAGAGTGGATGGTGCAGCAAGATCGGTTGGTTGGTTCAGAAAACTTCTCCTACTGCCTCTGGACTCAGACATTCCAGGAGAACTGGCTGCCCAAACTCAATAAACCACTAAAAGTTGGTTAATTGCTCAGGAAATGCCCATGGCCAACACAGTACAATGTACTGTACATGTATCACGTTCAGTTGGACATGTCCAGCATAATCACATTGCAATATTTAAATAAGTTTTTTGTAAACTAGGTGTAAGACCCTTATTTCCAATTAAGTAATATAATTCCAGTCACGAGGCTTTGGAGCAGAAATAAGTGTGAAACCACCTACAGTTTTTCCTGATGTGCATCATGCCAATGTATTCTTTGTGATTTACAAGCCCAAAGAGAGTTTTCTTTATTTATGGATTTTTTTTCCAGTTTGTTCTGACATCAGAGAGGAGTTAAACTGTCACATTATAGGAACAGAAAAAAGCCCCACATGATTTACAAAACAATCCAAATAAAACAGTATGCCTATTAATCACAACTCTTAAAAAATGTTGCTCTGTACTTCAAAGACTGTTGAAAAAATAAATGAACTTAATAAAATATTTTAAATTTTTGTGACAAATTGTCGGGGAACATCTGCTTTAACATCTTCTAATAGTAATACTTTGCATGTTTTTCTAGTATTTCCTCCAAAGATTTAAACATGCTTAGCAAATAGCTGCTTAAGTAGCTAATGAGTGTATATTGTCTAGTTTTTCTTTCTGTCTTCGTAACTTTTTAAAGGTTCCATGATATTTTAAAAACCTCAGCTGCCTTTTACTCAGCATGGGATGATTTCAGAGCCCCAGCTTTCATTTGTTAACAAATGAGAAGGTTTGGGGTTTTTTGTTGTTAAGGTAGTAGAGCACGTGAGATTTAAGACTATAATTTTTACTGATTTCATTATTTGTGTCTCAATACCAATGCACTTACTGAATACTTTTGAAATGTCATTTTTCTAGGTCAATTTAAAGCATGTGTTTTTTTCTTAGTTTTATAACTTGTTCCTGATCATGAAATAAAACATTTCTGATGCTTGTTTTCCACATTTTTCTTATTATATTACTATAAAATTCCAAAATAATTTTATTGTCTCTCAACAGGATGAGTAATTCCATCCAGTTAGTAGCAAAGGGAGAGAGATTCCCTTCACATAACTTCTTTAATCTTGCCGATTTCCCTAAGTACCAGATTTTCCTCCTACTATTTACAGGAATACACTTCCCTGAAGTGCAATGCTGTTATGGCTCTTTCAGATAAATAGGCTTTATTTTATTATGAAGGGAAAAGATAATAAAGTCATAAATAAAACTCTAAACTTAGGCTTGGATTCACATCCTTTGTACAAAAGGCCTTTAATGCATAGGCTCCTGTGAATAGTATTCAACATATACTGAGTTTGTGACTGTCCCTCTTTGGGTTTAAATTTAGTGATTAGAGATGAAATCTAGGCAAGCTCTCAGATGGTTCATAAGATAGGTAGATAAATAAATTTCATTGGAATATTGTCTTTTTTTTTTCTGTGTACCTATCTGAAGTCTTTCTTATATTCCTCCATAGTATGTGAATGAGATGAAAAAAAATGGAAGAAAAAGTAATGTTAAAGAACTTACATAGTATAAGATTTCATACAATTGGTGATCAGAATTTTGGAAGTCTTTTGCCCTTTATCCATCCCCAGTCTCATCAGTGAAGGCCTAGAATATTCTTCTATGACAAGAAGATAACAAGATACCTTTTTTTTTGTAGTTCAGTATTTAAATATGCCAGAAGAAAGATACTGGTTGAATATTTCTTTTTATATTGCCTTTTTGCCCTGTGTATCTGTAGTTTTGATTTAAAAAGCTTTAGTGAATGTTTGTAAGTAGATGTTGCTGGGAGACAGAACTGAGTGGAAATTGTAAAATAAGTCATTCTTTGTGGAAATACTGGATAGAAACAGAACTAGTGTAAGTTTAAAAATTTCTTAAGAGTTTGTAGCACTAAAGCTTACTTCAATGAGAAATGAGTTTAATTTAGAGTTTAAAAACAATCTGAATTTAAAACAAAAGGAATTATTGTCACAATAAAAATGATAGCGCTAAAGCTGTCTTTCAACATCCCATTTCAGTAAACCAGTACAATTTGCTTGTAAGAACTAGGTCTTCATTAAGTCCATGTACTCCCTGGTAGTTTTAGTTTAAAGGGTTCTTTAATAATTATAATTCCTTATAACGCCTTAAGTACTTTTAAATACTTAGAACTTTTACAGATGCAGTTACATTTTTATCTGCAAGATGAAAGCCAAAGTTGTTGTTGACAAGTAGAGCTCTTTCCTATTCCCAGCAAAACATTGATTTTTCTGGTCTCTGTGTCCAAATGTCCCATAGCAGCCCCTGGTTTGGAGGGCCAGATGGAATGCTGAGGCCATCCACCAGTTTATAAATGAACTTTTAGTGTATAATAGTGCTCACTTTTATCTTGAATTCCTGGAATTTCCTATGCCTCCAATTCAAACTCTCCAGTCCCCTACTGAACTTAATGAATACAGTTTGTAAATACAGAAAGATTGTCACCAGCTATATACAGTGAGGAAGATGATGTTGAGTGTTAAGTCATGTTGAAAATAAACTTGTGCAATGGGAACTACTTGTATCTATTTGTAGCATTCCCCTCTTTTGAGAGGGAAGGAACTGATAAAATACAGAGCAATAATGTGCTTGGGGATTCTCAGCCATTTCTCAGTATAGACAATTTTATTATCAGCTCTTAAACAGAAAAAGCCTTTAATTTAAAAATAAAAAATCCTCCTAAAAGAAGCAGCTTTTGTATGCCTCTGACTGGTTGAACATCATTTCATTACAGCAGTGATTTTTCTATCTGTAATAACTTTGTTCTCTGAATGATTCTCTCCTGTAAGAGCAGCATCCACACTGCTCAGATGAAATGCACAGCTTGTATCAGTTCATCTTTCGACACTCATCTTATTGTGGTGTAGATGCCTTGAACTTGTCATCATGAGTGAAATAAATACACATTCTTTGGCTCTGCACTAAAGTTTTGTTGAGGAATTTCAACTCCTGTGCTTTTGACAACTTCCCTAACTAGCTGCACAGTTTCAGTATTATCACTCTTTTCTGTATTCCTGCATTTTATTTCTTGACTTCCATTTATATGTTTAGTTTGTTTGTACCTGTCTCTTTTTAAAAAATTAATTCAGAATGTCTGACAATGTCAGTATGAACCTTTCTGTTGGCAGCAGTGGGCACTGCACTGGAACCTTTCTAACATTCATATGGTGTAACTGGTCTGCCATGGCATTTTCTGTTGTTGTAGAATCCTCAGGGTGTTTGGTCAGATTCTTTTAAGTCCTAAGGACAAGCATGGATAAAATATAAGTAGAGCTTAAAAGGTACTCTTTCAAGTTTTCCTCCTTTTTGTATGGGTAAATAATTTGTATGATGACAAACTATATCCACAAAAGGAACTAAGAGTGTAAGAGTCAATTCAAAAAGGACATTAGGGGACATGTCACGCAACAGTTTATATATCCAAATAGCTAAATGTGCCTTTTCCTATGCCCTTTGCTATTCTCAAATCATTGTCAGATGTTGTCTAAGAGAGTTTTTTTGCATGAAAAAAACTGCCAGGAGAGTTTCTAGTAAATAAGCAGTATGAAGAGTTGTATATTTGGTGCATAATAACAGCTCTCAAGCAAAGAAGGTAAATTCATTCATGGAGTGTCCTGAGTTGGAATGGACACAAAAGGGCCATCAAGTCCAAATCCAGGCTCTGCTCAGGACAATCCCAAGAATGGTAAATGAAATCCAGAACCAACCTATATCTTCATGTAAGGCACTGGAGAATTTAAAAGATGTAAAGGACAGTCAAGAAATCTTGAGATTTGGGTAACCATAGATTTTTAGAACTTGCACAGACTTTTATAAGGCTGTGGACAAGTATTTTGCCCATTTAGTTGCCATAAAGCAAAGAAGTCTCCTGGGACTGTACATCAGAAGAAACTAATCAGTGGAGGCTGTTTCCTGATGTAATACTAAAGCAGTTGGAGCTCCTGCTGGAATGTGGGATTGTTAAAATCAACATACTTTTCCAACCTGCTAGGATTCAAATGCACAGAAATATACCCAGGTTCTCAGACTATAACAACAGTGGGTGAAGAACATCACCCATTGAATCACAATTTATGTTGTTAGGGACCTCTGGAGGTCACCCTGTCTAATCCCTTGCTCAATGTAGAAATTAGTCCAGATTTCTTAGGGCTGTATTCAGAACAACTCCAAGATGGAGGTTCTACAATCTTTCTGATGACCTTTCCCAATATTCAATAGAAAAACAAGTTTTCTAACATCAAAGCAGATCTTTCTATGTTCCTAATTTGTATCTCTTTACTCACTTTCACTGTGCATTTGCAAGAGTTTGTCTTCATAGTAGTCCTATCTTCTCCTCAGGAACTGTAGACAGCAGTAAGGTCTTCACCTTCTTTTAAGGCTGGGCAATGCAGCTTCTCAGCCTCTGCTCCTGGCTCCTGTTGCCTGGCCTGTTGGCTCAGTGCCCTCATTGGCCTTGCTCCTGAGAGTCCTTTGTGTGCTGATGAGCCTCCCACCAGACACAGGACTCTAGACGTGGTCTCACAACTCTTGGAGTTGGTAAGGACATGAACTTTGTGTGTAGGTGTAAAGGTTCCATTTCAGAAGTCCCAATATTTTGAAATTTCATAAATCAATGGATTTTCTCTTCTATGAGGTGTAATTTTCCACAAACTTATCTGAGAGCTACCATTACTACAATATCTGGTTTATTCTCTGAGAGTCAGAAGTGTAACACTGTTAAATGGCTTAAATTTGTTTTTTAATATCTCTAAGGCATGCTTAGAAGCTTCCTGATTGCCTCTGTCCTCATCTTGGAAGATGGATAATTGTCTATCTTCTCATTTATAAAATGATTGAAAATACAGACCATCGGTTGAAATAATGACTAACAGTTCAAGGATGCTGGTGTGGCAGAGATAAATACACTTTAAAATATTCATGAAGGAGTCTCTGAACTTCCTTACAGTGTAAGACTATGACCATATCCACTTTGAACTGTTATAAAGAAGTACATAGAGTGGTTGTCAAGGGTCAGATCCTACATCTTATTTTAGTTTTGCTACTTATTTCTACTCTTTCAGTTCAGCAGAAATTGTCTAAAGTATTTGTTTTCTAATTTTCTTGATAGACTTAAGGAATATTTGCAGTGTTGCTCTGTTGTAGTTGATAGCCTGAAATGTATCTTTTCCCATTTTTTAGTTGTGATTCCCCCCCAGCTTCTCTTTCTCCTGTTTACCTGGCGTCAAGTTACCATGGTTACGTAAGTTTCTCTCCTCAGCCCCACGGCGAGAGGCCGGATAGAGTAAAGAGAGGACCCCGCTGGCATTTCCAGCTGCTTGAAGTTTCTTTAGCCCAGGAAAGCACGGGGTTGGGAGAAGAGAACTCTTCTTTCCTACACGGAAGTTTGTAACTTTTTCCTGTCCCAGAATGCCTCTGAGCTATGGAAGCTGAGAGGGCATGCTTACCTTGCCTTCCCTTTCTTTCCCCCCTGTGTTGCCAGGAAACCAGGCCCCCCCTCTCTCCCCCTCTGCCCCTCTGTATAGAATACTCCCACACCTTTGTGGGCATTTGAAGAAGTTGGTGTCTGTTATTTTTTATCTTGGCGTGTGTAACCTTGATTTGTACAAAGTTTGTAAGATGTACTAACTGAGAAAAATAATTGGTTCCCTCTCTGATGTTCCCTCCCTCCGAGAAACCCTGTTAAAAGAGACCCCCCCAGACCCCAAATCCTTGGTCTCTCGTTCTTTGGATTCCCCTTCACAGAAATAAACTGTGGAATGCAAACCAGAGAGAGAGTCCCCCCCTGATTTCTTTACTCGCTCTATAGACTTGGATTCTTGAAGAAAATCAGTGAACCCCACAAACATATGCTGGCTCGAAACTCGAGTGAAGAGAAACCTCATCACTGAGCTAGCCGGGCCACACTCGAGAAGATCGAGTCATTGCTCAAGCAGTCTGTGTCACCTAGGCTATGAATAATACTAAAGAAGTCAAGTACTTGCACTTTTTCCTTCAGGTTTTCCAATAGCCTGAATAAAACCTGGAGACATAGCCACTTCCAGTAATCAAGAACTTCGCTATATTCCAAGACAATGTTTTTGTAAGTGACAGGGACAATTCAGACAAGAATTAACCACACTGGAATTTTATTGTGTTAGACTACCAGTGTGTAAATGAAAAAAACATTCACTTTTGCATGGTGACTCGCTTCAATAATTGTTGTACATGGCTGTAGCTATTTACTCCTCTAGGTTTGCCATGGTACAGAACTGAGTTGTGTGTTGAAGAGTCCTGGATCCCAGTGTTACACATGTCAGACCTTTTGCCTTTGCTTTTTAAATAAATCACACAATAAAATAAGAAGAACTTCCATGTGCCCTTCCTGTTCAGTCTGTCAGCAAATAAGGATGGGTGAACTTCTCATTTCAGAAAGGCAGCCTTTTGAAGATATTTAGAAAAGGAAGGGGGAGGCTAAGATCAAAGGACCCCAGAACCTGTTCTGTGTAGTCAGCAAGTATTGTTCTTGCACATCTGGGTCAGTTCAGAATGTTTTTTTAGAGGCAATGAGAGCTTTTTACATACTACATTCTCTTGAATTTATGATGTGAATTCAATGTTATATTGAAGTTAATTGGTAATGACCTTAAACATACACAGTATTAGACAAAAACTATGCTAAGCTCAAGTTAAGGTCACAAGATGTAGCTATAATTTGAAGTAATAAAGATATCCAAAGGGCACACAGAGCAAATACAAGAAAAAGGAGCTGTGTAAGAAACCTAAATGAGTCTGATGAAGAAAATGCACAAGAGAGACATTCAAGCCTCCTCCTGCCCCCCTATTTTTTGTAGGGATGCCATGTGGCAATAATTTGATTTTTTCATAGCAGCCCAAATATAATTAAACTCTTTTAAAGAAACATATTTCCTTTAGTTATTTCATCCAGCAGACCTGAATCACCCAAAATCATCCAAAGTCTTTTCCCACTAGTGCTCCATTGCCAATGAACACTAAGCCTTTTCTTGTTACTTTCTTGCGGAATAAAAAACAAACTTTGACAGATTTATATTTTCACTGATGAAAGAAACAAACAACATAATCAGAAAATGAGCACTAGAAAAAAAACAGCATTGCATTCTCCTTATAGCATTACTGAATACAAAACATCTTTGGGACCTTCTGCCCAGAAGGAAGACACTGTAGCATGTTCTGAATGTCCACAGTCACTGTGCTGGGCCAGCAAATGGGTCTGTCCCACATCTGGCAGCCACTGCTAACCAATGGACCTTCCTTCTCTTCTGTTCCAGTTAAACAGAGCACATCCAGCCTCTCTTCTTCATTCTGGACCAAATAAATCCCCTTAGTTGCAGTGTTAAAGATCAGTTGATTCTTTGGGCAAATGTAAAACCTTGCAGAATAAATTTCTGAATCTTTCTAAGGCTCAAGAAGCACCTGGGTTTAGTTTAGTTCAATTATTTAGGTAGTGTAGCCCTTGGATTTTACAAATTGGTATATACTGTACCAAATTATAGTACACCTACAAAGTACATGTAAAAGAAGAGAAGTTAGTGGTTTTTGTCACATTCTCAGTTCAAATACTTCAAGCCAGGAATTTTATCTGAGTATTCAAGCTGCTAAGAATTAGATTTGTGACATTGACTTTGATGGGAAATTGTTTTACAACTGCAAGATTTGTTCCTATAGCTGATGATTGTAAACATTTTGCAATCATAGAAATAAAGTTATATTTCCTCACTTTCTGCATTTTCTCCTTCAAGAACCCTTCAGAGAGTGTCCATTCCTTCTCAAATTGGATGGACTTTATATAAAGATAAAAATAATCTGTACAAGTTTTTTTTCCTGTTGTAGTCCCAGATCTACCTCCCTCCACCGAATTGCTTTTTACAGCACTGTAAAACATGACTTGTCTTTATAATCTTAAACAGCAGAGGGCAACCTGAGAATAACTATTCCAACTGTTCCTACAGCTTAAGGTGCTGGAAATACAGTGGTTTAAAGGTTGTTACTACTAAATGGTGTGTTAAATACATGTCAAATAACTACAGTATTCAGAATTGATTGTAAATATGACAAATTTTTTATATTTTTCAAAGCAAACTGACACTTCATTCTACATCAACTGACTATATGGTCTCAATAACTCATGACCATGCTCAGCATAGTCTGTCAGTAGCTGAATAAAGTTTTCAGAAATTTATTGTTTAAAAGAATTTAAAATAATTGTGTAAAAGAGATGGGGAAATGCCACCGTGGAAAGCAAAAAATCTTACTGAAATAAGACTCTTAAGTTAAAAAAGAATAAACCAATAATAGTAATACTTTGTAATTTATAAAGCTATTATAGACTTTAGTAAAAATTTACTGACTTATAAATATGACTATGTTTAGTCCTACAGACCAGACTAAAAGTTCTGTATTTCTTTCTAATTAAAGCTTTTGAAATACCACAGTTTAAGGGACTTGTGCAACTTTTGTCTAAACTTGAAAGTGTTATTAGGCTAGATTAAACTAAGTGGAAGAAGTAATAATAATAATAATAATAATAAAAATATATATAATTTTATATATATATATATATATAAATAATAATTTAGAGACAGTGAAATACCAGAACACATAAAAAAGACCCCAAGATAAAATAACCTATGCAATATTAAGTATCATGAGTGCTTGACAGCAGTGGTTGCCTTGTTACTCATAAACTGATCCAAATGCTGCAGCAAATTTATTTAAGGGGCATCCTTTAGATCTTGGAAATCATCTTCTGACCACTATATTATAGCTTATTTCAGCTGTGCTTCATTGCATTTCCTTAAGGAAAGCTTTGAATTTTCAAACACGTTACAACAGTATGTGCAGAGACATTTGCTGCTCATTTCCCTTGGGACCCTGCATGCCTTTCTCCCAGGCTCCTCACACAACTCATCCTGTAATCCTACTTCTGTTTTTCCCTCCTGTGGATCTTTACAAAAAAACTCCAGCTAGGAGATGAGCCAATGACTCACAGGTTTAGTCCTTACTCAAAGTTAAATTCAAATTCTTTTCCAGTGTTCTCAGTGCTACTCAATACCAGACCAAGCTCAGAATGCATGAAACGATTCTTAATCATCCCCCTTTGGTTTTCTTTGTTACATTTGCATGATGTCATCACTGTTGTTCCTCGGCCTCATGCCTGCAAGATGGAGATTGTGTTAACCTCAACCTTCTTTCTAGAGCTTCAGGGTCCATTTCAGTGAAGAATATTCTGTTTTCATCCATGTGAAAATAAATTTGAGAGTTTTAACTCTCAAAGCTTTGAAACGTTTGATTTACATCCATTTAAGATGATGTTGATGTGCAGGACTTGTTCCCTAATACATTCCACAACTTCCTTTTTTCCCAGCAACAAAAGACAAACTGCCTGTCTTCCAAACTGCAAGGAACATTTTGCATCCTCACTATCTCTTTAGTAATGCTGAGCTTCTGAGCTCATGTCTTTTCTGCCAGTGTCTTTCCTCATCAACTAATTGCTACATATTTTTAAGCAAAGGATTTTTTATGCCATTTGCTCTAAATATTAAAAGTGAGCTCTCCACTTAGAATCATTGATGCTCATAAAAGTCTTGGAGGAGGTATTAAACCTTTAACTTCATGTTTTAACCTTGTTTTTTCCCATTTTTTTTCTAGGCATGATCAATTTTCATCATAATTGGCTTCTTCATAAAAATCAAGTCATTATACCCAGGTACCCTGTCCTGAGCAAGGAGCCAGTAGAATATGGGCAAGAGTTGGATGAAGCTCTTCCATTCCTTTGCCTTGGTTTTGAGGCTGAGCCTTCGCAGTTCCAAGGGATCTGTATCTTCCAAGCTCTGCCAATTCAGCTTGGCTTGTAGACCAAGCCCCTTTTTCCTTCATGGGGAAATTGAAATTCTGGTATTCACTCTGCATCAGAATTGTGCTACATTTTAGTTCTTTGCTGACTTCCATTGCCTCTCAGCATATTTCTGAGAACATTGTGACTGTTTATGCGTAACAGATTCTGTTTCTCTGGAAAAACATTTAAGACCATACCAGTTTTAAATTAGTACACAGTCATGCAACAAACAAGACAGTAAAGGGAAGGAAAAAGTGATCAACTCACTTGATAGGCTTACTGACCTGCTAGTCTCTTGCAGTACAGTGGCATCACCCTTTTCTTTCTTCCTTTTCTACTTTTCTGTATGTTCATGTCTCTTTAGTGCTGTCTTGTAGATTGCTAGGGCTTCATGATAAGGACATAATGAAAAGACTATGTGAGCATATTTGGGTGACTGAGAGCAAATAATGATATTTTGTATTCATTATTTCACAGGACAAAAAGTGAGCCTCTTTGTCACATGAAATCTGAATGTACTCCAGAGGTCTAGTTCTTGGTTTATTTTCTTTTTTTATCCAGTGGTATGAGATACTGGACAGACATAATTTTTCATAAAAATCTACTAAATGTTTACATTTCTTAGATGTCCTTCTTAATATAATATTGGCAAAACCTATCAACATTTTGTGAAAATATTGGCAAGGCTTCTACTGGCACAAGTGTTAAAACAATATTACTTAGAAAGAAAGCAAAACTTAGTGAGGGATTAACATGAGAGATTAAAATAACTTTTTGCTTTCATTTGTTGAAGGTGCAGTCATTATGACCACCAAGAATTTTTCCACCCACTTTAAAACTGCATTTAAAATGAGCTATTCCAGAGCTTTTTGGCATAGAGCGACAAAGCATCATGGATTTTGAATTGCTGTAAACCAGCAAAGCTGGTCTGACCACAGCTAATTTGTTGTTGTGCCACTTTGTTTGTTCTAGCTGAGGCTCTGGCACTCTTGTCTATATTGTGTATTACTGTCACCAGTTTTCTGATGGAAAATTGCTAGCTGCTGTGTCCAGCTGACTTTAGCACAACTTAAGTTCAGCCTGCCTTGCCTGCTGTCAGCTGTGGATACAGGTCTTGTTTCTACACATATAAACCTTCTTTTGCTCAAGCCATATATTTCACTGGTGTCTGCCTCGAATTGTGACGTAAAAAGGCACTGTGCAATGTAATAACTTTTTGCACAATCAGTTTCTTCTCCTTACTCCTAACCCAAGCCCCAGTGTTAACAGGGATCTGACAGGCTATCCTTTTCCCCATTTGCTCCATCTATCTTGCCTTGAGTGTCCATGGGACACTCTGGCTGTAGCCCTGAAAACTGTGACTGATGGTGACAGTGCTCAGCTAGTCTGAGGTCCAAGCTGGGCCTGGGGCTTCTCATGCTGCACAGTTCTGGTTGCACTGAAGTTGTGGCCTTACCTGTAAAAACTTCTGCTTCAGCCTTAGTCTTCGTAACCCTGCCGCTATTAAAAACCAATTTTGAAATTAATGTTTTATTATTCTTTAAGAGGTGTTCTGAAAGAAACAAAGTATTTTCAGTAGATTTTCAGTACAAGCATGTAAGAGTTTAAATTTTCAAAAAACAGTGACTGTAGCCTTATGTCAGAGAGACAAAGGGTACTGTTAAAGACAGACTTGGATGGATGATGCATTGTACTCTCATTCAGAATGATCACATTTTGTTCAGTTGAAGAAAAGCTTATTTATTTTTATAAGACTGGAAAAACCCAAAAGAATTTAATGAAAATCTGTGTGTAGTCTTAATTCACTGGCACCTTCTTGTAAATATTTAGTATTCTAGGAATATTACAATATAAAAATTTAATAAAATACAATAATAGGAACAGACTAATGCCAAAACCTGGGGTTGAATAACTACTTTCTGAAATTCTAGTAGTTTAGGACATATATTAATATATTCATATATTATAATAAAATATAAATAAACATATTATTTATTATATTTTATAATCTAATTATAAATATAGTTATTAAATTAATATATATAATACCATTTATATATATCTTAAAAATATATTAAAAGTACTGTTTTCTTCTATAATTATACATTCATATACTAAAATGCTCAAATAGTTTTTTTTCTTTCTATTTGTATATGTTCAAGGCCCAGATCCAATGTGGGTGGACATAATGTGATCACTAACTGATTGCCTGCTACTTGAAAATGTGCCTGGAGATTGGACTACTATCAATTCAATGCAGTTTTTATGCTTATTTTCCCTATATTTTTTATTAGCTACAACTGTTTATCACAGTATTGTGCATTCACTTTTTCAATAAAAGCTGAGCTAACAGCACTGATTTATGGCCTTGGGTCAAACCTGGCTGCAGACACAGGGGTGAGTGGTCAGTGTAGGGAAATCCATACCAACCAGCCAGGTGATTACAAGGCAACAAGAGTGGAAGTGAGTCGTAAAGTAATCCCGTGTACCATCAGCTTACAATGTCAGAAGAGAAGCTGGCATGCTGTAGCACACATTACAGTGATCAAAAGTATATTTGTTTGTGCTTATTATGCCTTGTGTTTTGTAGCTTTTCCAGAGTAAAAGATTTCACTTTGTGTATTGGCTCTGAACTATGGATTGATAAAGTTTTATTTTGTCAGATCTTTCTCAACACTTTCTTGTACAGTTAACAAGTGAAAAGCTCCTGCAGATGAGAGGCAATCATATATCACTGAACCTAAGCCTCAGGGTATTGGAATACTTTCAGTTACCAAGCTTGTTGTATCCAGGTGTGTGCTGTACTCCTTGTCTGCCTCGTACACCCTTGTTTCTGCAGCAGCAAACTCAGGTTGATTATTGGAAAAAAAGATGCATTTTTCTCTGTCCAGATCCTTGGTACAGATGTTTAGAAATTTACAACCCTTGTGTGCCTGTAGTCTAGTCTAGGTATACCTTTTGTAACTTTTAACTAGTCACAGTCCACATACAGACAACAGCCTACTTTTACTATCTACTGGAGCATCAATGGTGCTTCCCTCTCCAATGTATTCACCAGAAATTTCAGACAGTCTTTCATCAAGAACTCATTTTCATGGTATAGGAGTCCATCAGCAGAAAACAGTCCAATGCAGCATATCTATTCTGTATGCATGAGTGACTATGATATGATTACCCCAGAATCTTTGGTTATATTTAGTGGGATGTGCTTGGAACTGAAAAACTTTTTAGGTCAATGCATTGCTTAACTTTTCTTTTTTTCAGGTCATATGGCTTGTAGGGTTTCATTACTTTGAGGGGTTTGCTGTGAACAAATTCATTGTAGGATGATTCTCTAGTTAAGTCTACACATCTCGACTGAAAATTTTTCACGTGGTGTCCCAAATAAAATGAAAAAAAGTCTAAATACCCTCGGACTAGATAAAAATGTGTGTTCTGCACTCTTTTCTTACTGCTACATAACAAAGTAACACCAACATGTTGCTGTCAAAATTGTGTCAAGTTTGGGCAAGTCTGACTACAAGCATGTTTATTGTCATTCCTCCAACTTATGAATCCACCTGTCTAAACCATCTCTTCTCTGGAGAACAAAACATTGCAGGTCTAACTTGCCTACCTTGGTCACACTGGTCTTCACATTGGCATCAATGAACCCACTTGCAGGAAAATGTGGATGTTGAATAAGAAAAAACCGTAGCCACATCAGTGGAAAGATCTTCCGCTTGCCCACTTGTCTGGGACCATGAGGTGCCTTTCTGATAATTTCAAAGGGTGTGGAAACAGAACTGCAGTGGCTTATAGACTTCAATTTAGTAAAATAGGCTTAACTAGAAGTCAGCTCTGAGGTCTCTCTGTATGAAACTTAGTAAAACCACGTGACAAGTCTGAGTGTGATCAAATTCTATTAGAAAGACACTTATATTGATTTCATTGTCTGTAAATAGTCTTTATACTCAGTCATTTTCCTAGTCTATGTAACATGAAACCTTGGAAGAAAAAAAGAATTTATTTTAATTGGCATTGTTCTTACTGATCAAGTCCAGGTGATGGTGATAATGATTACTACTATTACTACTATTACTATTAGTTATTTTTAGCTATCTGAATTTCTTGCATTGCGCCTTGAGATAAAAGCTGTAAACTTCCCACTGTACATAATAAGCACATAATTTCAGGTTGAAGTGGCACAGTGGGCTCTGCACTGGTCTTTGATGTCTGGAGAGTGGAACTCACATTCTGCCTTTGATCTCAAGTGAAAATAAGTTTGGTGAGTCTCATTTTAGCCTCTTCTCTACAATATAAGTGCTCCCACAGTTCAGTACAATTGGCATTCTCTGTGTAAGAGAGGCCCTAGAAATGGGGTGTTGTGGGGTCAGTGCTGACATTTGCTGGCAAAGCTGAATGGAGGTGCTTGCATAACAGCTTGCGTAATGCCTGGTTTATATTTAGCACTGCAGTACAAAATACATTTGCATTATTAATTTAGAATAATATAGTTCCAAAGCAGCTTGCAGATAGACATCTTAGTTCATGCATATAAAATATTTTATTATATTATCTTATTTAAAAAACTTCTTTCTCTTCACTTGACATGCAGGTTTTTAAATTCTCTCCATCATAGGCTCACTCTAACAGCAGCCCCCTAGTAAACCCCTCAAAGCTTGCCAAGACCACACACACTCCATAGTTCTAAAGACAAATGCAGTGAAACATGATTAATTCTGAATATTCAGTCATTATTTTAGCTTTAATTTTGCCTCATATTTTTCAATCAATTCTTCATAAGTCCTACTCTGTCACAGTCCAGTCTCTGAACGTAATTATTTTTCATCCGGTCACGGAAGACCTGGTATGTATCCAAGCAATCCTCAGATTTAGGAATTGGAAATCTTGTTTTATTGCTCATCTGTATAAAGGCACCTGGTATAATTTGACCCTATTTTTAGGAGCTATGGTGGTACATAAAAAGAAAAAAAATTGCAAGTGTAGTATAGCACAGTTTAAATGTAGCCTTAAGACTCTCACTGTAGAACTTGGCAATGCAGAAATTTAAATACAGAGAGGAGTTTTGTGTGTGCATATTTCACAGGAATTAACAAAAAAATGAAAGTAAAGAAACAATTATGAAGACCTTATTTATTGTTCAACAGGCCAAAATCCAACTTAACTACAGTTTGTGTATAACTTCCCTCTCATGAAATAAAATCTGTGTGTCACTGTTGCCATTTTAATCCTTTGTATTGTTCAAAAAATACTTTACAATATGTTATGAAATGAAGTCATTAACCACAACTTCAAACTGTGCCTCCTCCAATATACTGCTGAGTTTCTTGTCATGCTATTTTATGTATTTTTTTAATGGATATAACTGATGAACTTCCAGAAAAAAACTTTGAAGGTCACCTTCCCCATTTTCTTATTTTTAATAGGTGCCTATTAATAGTTGCTTACATGGGTTAAGGTATAGGGGCTAGAGGATAAGGTGAATATGTTCAGGCAGCCAGCAGCTGGAGACTTCTTGAGGTCATGTTGGCCATGTTGGCCATGTTGGCCATATTGTCCATGTTGATGGCTAATAGACTCTTCTTGAGGTCTGCCTGAATTCCTGGCTCACAGCATCATGGTGTTGATTCAGCCACTCTGGAAGAGAAAATACTGAGTGCTTTTTATAACTTGTTATGGACACAGCAGGATTACAAGAACAGGGAAAAGGTGTTTTGCTTACCTCACAAGATCAGGATGCAGATCCCTGCAAGCTTTCTTAGGACCATGATGTCATTGCATTGATGTCTGATACCGTTTTTTCCTGTTCTCACTGGGGGCTTGCCTTACTTTTGTAGACATACAGTTCTTCACAAAAGAACATCCAATGATTCCTTCAAACTCACCCATCCTTCATATTCCTTGGGCTTTGTGCCATGAGGTTTTCTTCTAGTGGGGCACCTAATTTTTTCATCTCTCTAGTTCCAGGTGGCACCACAGCTGCTCCTCCCATGGTGGCCAGATGAAACGCAGATGTAAGTCAGCAATTTTATTCATGACAATCAATTTTAAGCCAAACCTGTAGTATTTGGAACAGTGTATTTGTCACTTGTGGTTAAAAAATTGTTTGCCCATAGTAGAGCAGCAACCTGCCAGAAGGCAGGAAAATAAACAGCCATGCCTCATCCCTTCATCTTTAACACACAAACAGCAGGTCAAACAAAGATAAAAATCAGAGGGCTTAACTCTGTCTATGACAGTTTCTGTAAAATTCTTTCCAGGCAGGAACTTTTCCATTCATTACAAACATCTGCTGAGGAAACCACATTCATTTCCTAAGGAAAAAGATGTGCAAGCATTCACCTTTTACACTTGCTAATGTATACATAACTTTGAACCAAAAGGGTATTTATATTAATAAAAGTGTTTTTTAATTAATCATAAAACCAAGTATCATGCTAATTTCATAACACATGTTTAGAGCAATGTAAATGTTTAAGTAATTTGATTAAATCTATTAAACTTTTCCAAATCATCTTGCTACCTATTAACAGTTAATTATAAACCACTCCATGCTTTTATAATGTCATTAAAACTAATTTCATGGAGTTATTCTTGTAGAATGGGGAAGGCATCTATCCAGGTTTAAAGGTTAATCAGCTGTTTGGCATATTTTAGAAATATAATCTGTGTCTCTGAATGTCTAGGACAGGAAATGTATGAACAAATGCTTACCAAACCAGTGCCTGGACTCCAAATAAGTGCTTCTGCTTCAAATAGGTTTAAACCTTTCTCACCTTTGCTGTGTAGACATGTCTGAAATCTGTACACTTTGTGGTTGACATGGAATCTCTGGATCTTTGTAATTATTTCTTCCTGAGAAACTAAAGCTTCGTTTGTTCACATAGAGGAGTCTGAGAGAGTTTAATGGATCCTTTGACTCTCTTTTGGGCTACTGGCTTTGTGAATCCCAATGTGAGCACCAGGAAGAATGGCTGACCCTTCTCTTCTCCTGAATTTTTGGTATCTGCTGGAACTGAACCCTCCTTCAGTACTGCAGGACATCAGGTGTCTGGACGGCCATAGAGGGAATACTAGCCCATGGACTGAGTAAGGTGTTACTGGTGGGTATGGGTAAATGCAGGAAAGTTTTATCTGTCATGCCAAATGATACACAAACAGGCTGTTTCAGGATGCGTGAAGCTATGCCAACGTCGCATCTTTATCTTGGAGGTAACAAACTCTCATATAAGATGGACTTATTTGTTTGTTGAACTATCAGACCTGTTCAGCTTCTAAACTAGAGCTGTCTAATCTGATGGACCATTTGTATCAAGCCTGAAACAGGGTGAGAGCTGAGGGCTGTGGTCAGTCCTCAGCTCCCTGCTCTTTCCTCAGAGCAGATAACAGGCTGGCAGTAGTACACGAGTGTGAGGTTTGGGAACAATCAGTGTATTTATCAGTTGCATCTCTGTAAAAACTGAACAAGCTTATTTTTTTTTTTATTTTTTTATTTTTTAAAACATTTTCTTTTTTTGTTTCCTTCTTCTTTTTTTTTTTTTTTTTTTTAATTTGTGAATTTTTCCCACTTTGAAATTTACCTGAATGGCTCTATGGCTCTTGTCTCAGGGTTTTTAGCTGTGGAGTTGACATCCCAACATGCTGATGAGTGTTGATTTTTACAGACTGTCTGAATTCAGCAAGGAGGATTATGGTGCCAGGGAAGAAAAGACTAGGAAACAAAGGAGAACCTGTCAGCCTGCTGGAAGGAGATTCTGCTAATCCTCTTTGGGGATATCCATGATGCTTTTCAAATAACTTGTTTGCAGTAAGAGTGATTTTGTTAAAGATAATATATAAGGCATTTTCTCATAAGCAGTGGGTCCACTGAGACATGGAGCCATAGGAACTAGCCAAATAAATATTAAGGAAGGAGCATTAGCTAGACAAAGCTGAAAGATAACATAGAGGACAGATGACCTGGTAGCTTTAGTGTTGATACAAATTTGAAAAAGTCATTTTCCCGCTCTGTCAAAAATTTCCTGTGTGACCACATGCAAACTGCCAAAGCCAGGTATTACAAGGAGATTATGGTTTACAGCTTAACCTTAGGCAAACACAGTCTGTCTGCAAATTTCACAAGAAATTAGGTACCTAATTAAGAGCAGTTGTCTAAATACCTTGGTGAACATTGCCTCCAGCATATTTATGCTCTACTGATGAATGCACTTCTATTCTTCTCTGAGGCAGTGGAGGAACAAAGACCTTAAAAAGTAGGCTGACAGAGAAACATGTTTTGGGCACACCTGTCTCAAAATGAAATGATGCACTAGATGTGCTTGTTTTTCTCCGTGGACTATAGTGACTGATTGTAGATGTCACACAACCACGTTTATTAAACACATGCCAATGTTATGGCACATAAATACTGCTTTTCAGGGTTGAAAAGCTCCTACAGGTTAGCATTATGACTTTACTTTCAGAAAAAGAGTAGTGAATAAAACCTAGTGGAACATACCCACTGAAGTAATCTCCGTGGATCCCAAAGATATGGCTCACAGAAGTCACAAAGAACTTTGTAGAACATCCACATTTTAATAGTATTTCATTGGCCCTTTTAGTTGCTTGAGCATTAACCCTAAGTGAATGTAAT
The DNA here is from genome assembly GCF_049639895.1 of Pseudopodoces humilis. NCBI lineage: Eukaryota > Metazoa > Chordata > Aves > Passeriformes > Paridae > Pseudopodoces > Pseudopodoces humilis. The sequence continues at coordinate 17,674,737 of NC_142200.1, forward strand.
TGCTTAAGGAGAATCCTACCTGCTTTTTTTCTGTCATTGTAAATTGGATTTTTTATTGCCTGTTGTTACAAACAGTGGATGGCAAAATGTGTAGGCTGAAGTTCAATCCAAGTGATGATGAGACTCCATTTTTTGTTAGCTTTTTGTATGGTATTGGTCTTGTTTTCTATATATATACTATCTTGCCATAAAATGCACACAGTTCACTTCACGATGAACATGACAAGTTAAATTAAGATGGGAGTATGTGGCTGTGCCAAGGCTGTTATTAGAACATTTACGTTGCCAGAGTGTAGTCTTATTCAAATTTAATACCCAGCAGATCTATCTCTGACAGACCCAATTTCACTGGTGTTTTAGATCGGTTTATAAAATTGTCCTCATCATCAGGCCAGGCTTTAGTTTCTTGACACAAATATACACTAAGCTTTGAGAAAAGAACACTCATTATCTATGAAATGAATGTGAAGAGCCAGAGCAATGTAATAAACAATATTTTAAAATATAACAATATTTAAAAATATATTTTCTGGGTTTACATGTTTTTAAGTGGGCATGCACTCATCCATTAGTCATGGATGGTCACACTCTGACAGGCACATATTTAGGCTGTTTGTGTATCTGTATGAAAGATGGCAGATTAAATTTGCACACTCACTGTTTCCCATTTCAGTGGCCACATACAACTTTCTTAGGGGAACAGTGAACCCCCAATTAGCTGATTGACAGGCTTGTAAATTCAGCCCTGGCTTTGATAATGAAAGTAAGCTCTGCCTACCCCACATCGTCATGTTCTGCATTTCAGATTGCCAACACTTCCTTAGAGCTGCATCAAATAGAGAAGATCCGTTAACAGGTTTGGCACTACGATTACCTACACCTCCAGGGCTATAGACCTATGTCTGCTAAGAATAAGCATATGGAAAGGCCTAATTCAGAAAGGGAAAGGATATGATAAACGACTAAATTAATCCAAATCACAATGGCACTTCTAAATGAACAGTTCATTTTGAAATTTGGGCTCACAATCCTAGAGCTTCAAGCTGTTTTGACAAACCCAAGAATGTTTTATCTTTCTATATTTTATTCTTTACATTATGTTCTCTACATTACTGTATAAAAAATATTTAGATTTGGAGACCAAAGCCATCACTAAGGTATATTTGTGGTAACTGTTGGGAGTGTATCAGGTTTGTCTCATTAATATAATTTAAAATGTGTCTTGGGGCAGTCAGCTGACCATTCTCTGCTTGTTCTAGGAAATGAGCAGGTACCAAAACATCTTGAACATTTTGCATTCTCACACATAGAACTGAGCATAGAGTCACTCACCTGCTAAAAGGTTTTGGAGAGTAGTAAAATTGAAGATGAAAAAGTCTGGGAAAGCAAGAATAAAGACTGAAATAGCTAAAGTAAAAGGTACAAAGAAATGTACATCAGAAAAGCAAAGTAAAAACCTAAGTTATCAGTTTTTCAGCATTTTATAACCAAAGTGCAGCATAAATTCCATATAAACATTAAGCAGCATTAAGGTACTCGACCAATCAACTTGGTCACTGCATAAGGGGAAAAGTAAAACATCTGAGTACTAATGATTCCTACTTATTTTTAATCAGGTTTCTGGGTTTTTTGTGAAGTAAGTCTTTTTTTCTAGACACACGAAGAAAGACATATACCTTCTACTAATAATCAGGACATACTGGCAAAAAATTCAGGTCTGTGAGACATAAGCAGTTATGAGAGAATTCATTATACTTTCTTTTCCCTTGTAAACCTTTGTGGTCAGAGAGGATCTTTGTAGAAACCAGAGGAATTTTACAAAAAACAGACACTTCTATTTCCCTGGCGTCTCACTCTTCAACATGCCAAGAGGTTTTAAAAACATGTATATATTCTTTGCTTAAAATAACAGTGTTTATTTCACCCTGACAAATATGTGCCAACAGTTTTATCCTCTAAAAAGATTAGTGAAATCTTTAAGTTAGAATCAGTAGAGGTGTGTAGAAACTTGCTTGGATTAAATACTGCGCAGTTCTTTTACTTTCTTCTCCCCTCCCTACTTTCTCTCTTTCAGAAAGGTAGTCCTGCACACAAGCTTTACTAAGAAGCATCTCTGTATTAGCAGAAGTGAGAGGCAGTTACTGTGCTGTGCTCTCTACTGATTGTGCTAGTGATATATTTGCTGTCGGTGTATTTTGGCTAGTGACCTGCCGTAGCTGGAAACAATCAGATCCTGAACGCTTGACACATTGCAGTAACAAAATGTACACATGTGTACAACATACGTGTGCACTCACACATATGCATATGCATGCATATATTCTCATATATATGCACACTGCAATGAGGACCAGGGCTCCTAAATTCTGTAAGATCTTTGTACAGATCATAAATCAACTTATTATGAGCTTTTCTGCTTCATTGTTATGAAATGGAGCCAAAAGCTTTTAACACAATATGATGTGACTTAAGCCAAACATGAAAAAGCATAAAAAGAATGTTCAGCTGGGAGAGAATTCATGAGGAACAAACAAGAAGTGCTTTCATAAATCTGATTGCATGTGTTAAGATGAAGACAACAAATTAAAGGTCTGTTCAAGTGTAAGAAAACAATATTTTGCACATGTAAACATGGCATAGCTTCATCATTAAATTATGATATTAAGGGGAAGAAGTAAAAAGTGCAAATAATTAACATCCCAGGCATGGTGAGTGCAATCACAGTGGGCTAGAAACAAGCATGAAGTAATGCACAGTCTGCTGGACTCTGTCATGAGGTGTGTAGTGCTTGCTTCTGTCGGCTGGAGGAAGCTGGAAAAGGAAGGGTTTGTAAAGGCTCTGCAGTGAGCAGAGGCAGATGAAGAGCAGCAGCATGGAGATGCCAAGTGTGAGCATAACAAGCCACCCTTTCCTGCATTACCAAAAACATTCACCTCAAAGCAGGGGCCATGATAAATAAGTACTTTAAACCTTCAATGAACAAAAAATAAAATAGAAGTTTAAAGAACTGATTTCCTCAAGTCTGACAATAAATCAAGTGGAAGAACCTGGAGGTCTTTACTGCTCAACTTACATTTACACTCCTCAAAGATAATACAGAAAACATCTGGATGCTTACATTCAAAATGAATGTAAAACTCAGGTTATTCAATGTCAAATTACTTGCATACTATGTCTGAATTTGGACATGCAAAGATAGCTCATAGTTAAGCTCATAACTTATTCTTTCCTTCTTTGCATTTGTTCAGCTTTAAACAGATAATTTCATCAACTTTGACAGAAAAGTTTCTAATAAGTGGAAAGCAGATTAAAATACATTTTCACTGAATCAGTAGACATAAAAGACAGAAAAATACCGTGTGGAATGAAAATTTCATGACAAATAATCTGAAAAAGGTAGGAGCAAATAGTTCTAGAACATCTTCCAGAAATTATTTCTTATGGTGTGAAATGCAAAACATTACTGAAATCTATTTATTAAACTATTTATTTTATTGAAGAGTTTATGACTTGGAGGGAAATGTTAACAGTAGTAAAAACCAGTAAGTTTGTTCGGAGACAAGAGTGAGTGGAAGATTATGGTATTTAAGGAGGAAAGACTGTCTTTAGATCAGTGCCTTCTCTTGCCTTTTGAATATCAAGATCCACTCTTGAGCTCTCCGCAGGATGCAGAGGGATTTTTCTCCATCTGTTTTACCCCTTGTATTAAGTGCAGCCAGCTCATGGGCCTGCTGTCACAGTGCAGAAGGAAAAGACAGACACCCCAGCTGTGTGCTGAAATATGGTAGAGCCACCAGTGCTTAAGGCTATCCTAGATAGCAGGCTGCTACTTCAGGATATAATGGAGAATTTTGGAAAAGCTCAAAGGGGAAGATACTTTACTGACAAAATAATGATAATGAAGAATAGTAACTGGGAAAAGTGGCACTGACTTTAAACTGAAAGAGGGTAGATTAAGTTTGGATATTAGGAGAAATTCTTTACTGTGAGGGTGGTGAGACACAGGAACAGCTTGCTCAGAGGAATTGTGGATGCCCCCTCCCTGGAAATGATCAAGGACAAATTGGATGGAGCTTGGTGTAACCTGGTCTAATGCAAGATGTCACTGCCTATGGCAGGGGATTTGGACCAAAATGATCTGAAAGGTGCTTTCCAACCCAAACCATTCTGTGATTCTTAAGAACAGAGAAAGCAACTTACATGAAAGCTTTTAGGAGTGCATTGAAAGATTAGGTTCAAATATGGGTTCTTGTAACAACTAGAAGTTTGAAAATGTTTGACTGATTTGAATTGTGTAGATTATATTTTTTCTATTAGACTTCCAATGTTCACTTGAGGCTGTAAAAAGTTAAATGGATTGTCATTGTTTAGCGGTTTAGAGTCTACTGATTGCAATAAATTAAATCCACTGGTTTTAGGAAAAATGTACATAGCATGCGTCATTTATGGGTGGAAGACTAAGACACAACATTTTAAAATGGCTTAACTCACACTTAAGGAGTAGGTGCAGAATTATTTCTTATTTCTGGTTAAGAAGGCAGACAGTCTTTTTTTGTGTGCTTATGTCAAGGTCTTCTCAGCTTATTTTATCAGTTCTCAAGGTATATCTTCTACAGAGAAATTGAAAAGATAGCTCTATAAAAAGGCAAAATATAATTCATGAACTTTTTTGTTTCAAAGTGCCTGTAATGGATGATGACAGCTTTTTTTGTGGTTCTGTGCAATAGGAATAGGATTCACTTAAAAAATAATACCTTGTGGTGGCTTCAGTCAGCATTTCTTCGTGTTGTAGTCTTTTGGGTGTTCTAGGTTTAGATGTGATAACACAGATTTTTAAAAAATCGTATTTTCTACAGCAAACTAGAGGAGAGTACAAATAACCTGTACAGTGCCCCTCCCACCTTTAGAATTTAGAAATGAGTAAAAATACACTCCCTGTCTCCTCTGCTTCCGTGTTCAACAGTCCTATCTACATTCTCACACGTGTTATCAATCACTCCACATCCATCTTAATAGAGTCAAACTTCACTCTCTTGCCTTTCAGCACCATGCATACTCTACATATTCCTGTAGGTCACCAACTTTCCTAACTATCTTGCAACTTAAACCTTCAGCTGAAATCCACTTAATTGAACAATGGCCCTAACAACCAAAACCAGGCACAATCTGTTAATGTGTTTATCTTTTCAGTAGAAAACAATAAATGATGTTAGGGTTGAACATATTTTTTGAAATTACCAGTAGAGATTATACTTTCTGAGGTCCAGAGGAACTTTTTAACAGTAGTTTTCTTGCCCATTTCTTCAATATGTCTGAACAGATTTAAATATAACACAGTGCCTGAAATATTTCAGAAACCTAAGGCCTCTTGTGTAAAATGCTATTTTTATTTCATTTTTCAAATCACGTTACAAGCAACAGTGGCACATACCATGCTTGAAAGGAAAACCTTTTTAAAAAAAAGAGATTTGAGAGAGACCAAACAACTGAAAATGTCTTTTTTGTTGTTTAATTGTGAGTTACCATCAGAATATCCCTATGATTCTATCAAAGCTCTGTTGTTTATGCTACAAGAGGAAGTCCATATTCTAGTGCACCCTTTTTGATACTACTCCTTGGATGAGCTATTCCAGACAGAATTGGTTTCAGATGACTGAATTCCCCTTTAAACAAATAGTATCAGATATGTGATGTGCAGGCACACACAAAAGCTTGATCCCAAGATCTGATTTGCTGCAATCCCAAGACTTGCCTCAAAAATTAAAACCTAAGATTCAGAGCAAACTCTTTGCTTTATAAATGCAGCAGCTGTCTGTTCACACCTTTCATGGGCTGCTTGGGCCACCCAGATGAAACAGTCACAAATCAAAATGGAACTCCCATCATGCTGTTAAGCACTCCCCAAAGATAAGAGCAACAGACCTGTAACATTGATTATCTCACCCGCAAGAGACAGCAGTGGGGTTTCAGAGTATCTTGTTCTTCTGACAGTTCCTGTTAAAATAAAACAGATTGAGGGACAAAGAAGTTCATATGTAAAAAAAATAGTCAAATTTGTGTGGTTGTTGTACATAAAACCAGAGCTGTACATGTGGCCATAGCAAACACAAACAGGAACTGTTTTTATGACTGGTTAATGACATGGCAAATGCATTAACTTTGGTGATGAGCTTCTACTTGAATAGTAAGGAAAACCACTGAATTGTTTTGGGGGAGATTTGGGCTACACATGAGTTTGTTTTATATTCCCATGACTAGTTTTGGAAAAAGGAAAATACCTCTACTCTTTTGCTGTGGGTTAGAAGTACTTCTTTCAGTCCTTTGTAATTTTGCAAGTTAAATCAATCATTTTAATTTACTTAAGATCCAAGCAGGAATGTCAAAAAACAACTTAGAGGTTGGGAAAGCTAATACAACTTGTCCATCCTTTCATTAGGTCAAGGATGTGATTCTACCTATGTCTCTTGCTATGGATCACAATCAGTATTCCAGAGCTCCAAAGGAGTCTCAGCTGGGGATTTAAATTACAGTCACATTGTGTTTCCCAGGACAGTGGGCTGACATTGGCAATAGTTTCTTAGGGCTGCTGTGAACAACATACACTACCCTTCAGGTTTACTTAAAAGCATTTCATGACAGAAAGTACTAAGGGAGGGAATACTGTATGGGTCTGCCTTTTCTGGCTTTTTTCCATCACTTTTACTGTGTACATCAGTTTAGGTGCTGAGAATTGACATATTCACTGTGCTGGTAATAATAGACCACATTGTCATTGTGGGACACAATGAGCAAATTTCAGATCATTTGGCAGTAATCTTAAACTCACTGCTTTGTGTATGCATTTATACATACAGTGGGGACAATGATATTTTTTATTTACTGTGCAAATTGCTACTTTTTTACGATGTTTTGTAGTCTTTATTACAGTAGAAACATTATCCAGTAGTAACAGAAGTAACCAACAGTAAAGTGTAGTGTAAAGTAGGAGTAGTAATAGCTAATACTGGGTATGAAAGTAGTAATAAATTCACCAGTGCGGAAAGGAAAATCCTTTCTGATTTTTCCAGGTGAGCATAGACCCATGATGATGAAGGGTTGGAAATTCAGTATTTTTTAGCTTTTCTTTAACAAAATCAAATTCCAAAACAATGAAGCAAATGTAATTCCTAGTTTCTATCATTAGTATTTTTGTTATGCCTAAGGTTCAGAGAACAGAAAGCAAATAACCTAGACATTTTAATTAGAGGAAAGATTTCCAATTTGAAATTTTTTGAATTCTCAACATTTCCAGTGCTTTTCCAAAATAGTAATTAACACCAAAACACTACTTTTAACTGCAATTTGAAGAATTTATTGTACATGACCTAATGACTTAATTGCAAGGTTCTGTGATACCTGGAATAGTTTATTTCTTCTGTCTTCACTTTAGTAGGGCAACTTAATCTATTAATAAGAGTATAATAATTATATCAAAACAAATGTCACATTTCTTAAAAAACTGTTCATTCTTCACTTTTTTCCTCATTAACATTTGAAGGATTTTAATTTCAAACAATTATAATTTTTTGTAGCTGGTTCTGACTGTGGCTGTATGTGACAACACTGGCTGGTCTTTGCTTTCATTCAGCCTTTTCTAACCGGTGTGCTTTCCCTTTCCCCTCTTGTGTAGCAGTAGTAACGTTTCTTTTAAAAGGAGACAACTTAACACTGCAGATCTGGCTAGAGGCCTGCTGCACAGACCCTCTCTGCATTTGTTCTCACTTGTCAGGGTGATTTTTACCATCCACATTCAAAGCTTCTGCAATCTACATGGCCTCCCATGTCACAGGTCGGTGTTCCCAGGCATGGTTATAAGAATCATACATAAAGAACAACCTTCCCTAGTTTTTATTAAATAATATGATAGCAGCACAATCCTGCTTCTTTTTTTTTTTCCTCAGGGGAGGATTTAATAAACTTCCTATCAGTGTTTCTAAGTCTGTATAACACTAGACAGCCGTGTGGCTCTCCACTTTCAATGTGATTTTGAAGGCAGGCTCTGGAAAGTTGATAACATGTTTCACGACCTTCGTGTCTGGAAGCAGTTTCCCTTGATTGAAGTCATATAAGTTCAGCTAAGTTGGAGTGTGTTGTAAATATTTATCTGGCAGTCTGACATATAAAGTTGTTCTGAAATTACAAAGTACATTCCTGTCTTTCATGTATTATTGCCACTTTTTTCAATACACTTGTGAGTGATATTATTTAGAGAACTTTCTATAAGTGACTTATCATTGCTTGTTAAAGTTCTAACACTCTGTTGTACAGTCATTTTTTAGGATGGTAACTCTTGAGTTGTATTACTTTGCTATCTTCTAAAACATAAATGTGTGATTGTTCCAGAAGTGCAACAAGAATTTATGCAATGAGGTAAACATGGTTTGCACATTTGAGTTTTAAATCTGGTTTTGTGGTACTTATTTCCATGTAGGGATACAGATGTTTCCTATCTCTGGCAAATGGATGGCGATGACAACTTTCTAATCATTAAGTCATTTGCCATTACCTATCAAATTATTATATGTAAAGTAATGCTTCTGGGTAGACATTCTTTCCCAGAAACAGAATTAATTCAGCTCCAGCTTGTTCTGTGTTTTCTTGGTTTTTTTTCACTTCTGTTCAAAAATTTAATTTGTGCTCTAAAATGTGCCATATCTGAAAAGTTCAATTTTTCTTTACAGAAGTATAAGACAGGTTCAGTAATATTAAGATAAATAGCATTAGGATGAACAGTGCACTGCTGCTGAGCTCTTGTTTGGAGTCATTTCAAGTCTAAACATAGCTTTGTTGTGAAGCCTATTTTGCAAGGTTTCTTTGAGGTCTTAAATATGAACTGTTTCTCTGAATTTGTGAATAGATTTTACGGAAAAAAGAAAGAAGGGAATCGAGGTGACAAATCACATACATTTGTAATTAGTACCTGTTTCAGTTGAAATAAACTGCGATAGGTTGAAATAGTTGCAGAACAGCTTCCCTAACACCTTGTTTTCCCAGGCCAGAAACCATTCCTGCCCCTCAAACTCATCATTCCCAAAGCCTTGTCACTGAGAGCTCTTAGGATGGATTTGCTGACTGTGATGTGCAGTTCCCCTGAATGTTAGAACTGGGAATAGTTTATCCTTGTAACAATTAATGTCAGGACCAAACACTCTGCTTACATACATAGGAAAAGTTTTGACTTATAATAATGGGTTAAGGTTTGTTCTAGTTTTGATGTCGTGGGGCTTTTTAAACTTCTTTTAATTAAAAAAATAATTATGACAAAAAAGCCAGTAATTATGCTTAGGAGCTTACCTCAGGCTGCATTGAAAACATTGCTGCTTCTTCTTCTTCAATCCTGACTGGCAGCAAAATAAAAATAATCTGGAAATGTTAGGAGACAATATTAACAACTAAACACCCCTCACTTCAAAACATTAGATTTAGTCACTAAGGCAGATGCACACCCCAGAAATCTAATGCAAAAGGAAAAGTTTTGCTATTAATTTGCAAAAATTAATCCCAACCCGACAATAATTTTGTGCAAAGAGAGTAAAAATTCTCACATTACATGTTAAAAACCAGTTAAAATATGGTCAGATAAGTCTAACAATTTAAAACCTATGTTCCTCATGAAAACAAACTAGTTGTGGTATGGCAATCGTGTGCAGAAACATTATTTTCTCTTGGTCCTTTAGTATTTGGCTAAGAGGCAGCTGAATTGTTGCAGAAATAAACTAGTTTGATAATAATCATTTGGACCAGCCAAAGAAAAAATTGCTTTCTGCTGCTTGTGATAGCTGATCAGACTAATGACTGATCCCCTAACCTAAAGAAATTGTGAAAACAGTAGTAGAGGTAAAAAAGAAGTTAAATTCTTTTCTTGTTCTATTTACCAGCAGCAAAATAGGCACTTCTGAGACAGAATGTTATTAAATATTCTAGACTGATATGTAATAGTGTCATTTGATGTTTTACACTCTGTATCACAGGGTGTGTGTGTTTCTGTTTTTTGTAGAATGCAGAAAAACCCTTAAAGAAACAATCTTCTGATACATATGTAAACAGATAGGTTTTGACCATTTACAAGAGATTGCTGTTGAGAGAATACAAAGTTCCATAAAGACTATGCTGTCTCCTTAGCTGACGGCAGTCTTTGTAAAAGTACAAAAAAATAATGTTTTGATTAAAAAATACCTGCATTTAATTAAAAAAGTTTAAATGAAAATTACTGTTTTTTCAACATTTGGACAAATTTTTATTTTGGGTCTGAGTGCAGTAAAGCACTTGAGTCTTTATGGAAACATTATTTCAGGAATGTCACTGCTAAAGTCTTTAAACTCTTCAGAAAAAAAATGAATGCGTAATTATCTGCTGCTATAGCTTTATAAAAACTTATGCACTGTCAGGCTGATAACTTGCTGATGTCTGATTCTGCAAAGGGAATCCCTAATGTGACTTTCCTGGTTTCTTCACCAGAGAATTTTCTGAATTCTGTGGAGCAAAACACACTTGATAACTTATTTGCATTGGAAGAAACCGTGTGTGTATATGTGTGTGTGCGTGTGTGTGTGTGTGTGTGTGTGTGTAACAGACTGCCATTTGATCCAAACCACCAGTATGACCCAGCTAAACATGTGGTCTCATATGAGTAAGAGTTGAAAACTTATCCTCCAAGATATATCTGACAGCAATTCAACAAGATGTTGATTCAGTATGTTATGGTAGTTTCACTTTCCATGAAGGTATCACTCAATGACCTGAATATAATCACATTAGCAAGACCACAAACTGCTTAAAGCAGAATGAATCATATTGACTTTATACCCAACAGAGTTGTGATATAGCTACAGGTAGGTGAGGGAGGACTTCTCAGAAAGTAGTTAAATGTTAAAACTGAAAATTTAAAACTGGCAGCTTGGTGTTATTTTCTTGGCACTGTGAGAGTGCTGATATGGAGTGTTTGGCCAGATACTAAACCTCCCTATGTTTTTCCTGCACCTTTCATTAGCAATTTAGACTGAGGTTTCATTTTTTCTTATTGTGTTTATGAAGTACTTTGTGACTCTTAAGGGGGGGAAAATGAGCATTACAAATATAAAGTCAAAAGATCATTATTGTATTTAAGTAATAATACCAATTTATTTACATCAATAGCAGTCTCAGAGAGTAGCAATGCATTTTTTTTTAGCTGGGCTAGTAAGTAGATACAGTGTGACAGGCAGAGCTTGAATTTTACTGTGGTTCCCATCTAATTCACTGAAATTATTGGATCCTGCTTTTTTGTCAAAAGCAGGTTATGGAAAAGATATGGCTGATTTCTGTATCCCAAAACCTAAGATTTTCACACAGTGGTGGCAAAGGCCAATGGAATTGTTGGCTCTGTTGGCAGCTGTTTGGCCACACTACTGGCCAAACTACTACTACTACTACTACTACATTATCCATGGTATTTTGGCCTAAACACTTCGCAGAACTGTAACACAGAAGGTACATCCAGTAAGTCTACACTTTGTATTGACACTACTATGAAATTATTTTGCTTACTTCAAGTAGTAATTGAAGTGCAAATATTTTTCTAGAGAGAGTAAGATTTTTGTATGGCTCATTACACAATGAGCGTTTAACAGTAAAGCATCTTTGCTTCCCTCACTTAGGTCTCTGCACTTTGCCTGGTGCTAAGATTTCAAGCCTTTGGGATCCTCTTTGATACAAGTGAAATACTTCCCAAAGTAGTCTCCTTAAAAAATTAGATATTTCACTGGTTTATACAGATATTATACTGGTTAAAAGAAACTTTTATAATTTTTGTCTTTTTTGCTCCTGCTAATAGTTTAGTTGAGTAATTATACTGCTGCAGCTAAGGTTATGGAAATCACTTGAACAAAGGCATTGGGTTGAGTGCTGAAAAAAGTCTATGTTTTGCCTACATTTCACATGTGATAAATACTTGGATACCTATCTCTATGTTCCAAGAGAGTTCTTGTAATATTACAGACATCCAGAAATGCATATTTTCTTACTGTGTTTTTTTTCTATTTTTCTGTTTTCCACTCCTGCTTTTACTCTTGTAAGTATTGCATTAGCATGCTGTGGTTTAACACTCTTGTCACATCAGGGCTGGTGATACACCCCATTCCTGTTGTATGCAGCACAGAACTGACATATTCCTAAAGGGGAAAAGAAGAAAAAAAGAAGAAAAATAAAAGAGACTCGATAATTTATTAAGGTAAAATGTAAAACAAAATCTTAACATTAGTAAAAGAAGAGGTTAAAACATACCTCAGAGATTATACTGCTGTTTTTAAATGTGTGATCTAGTGATTCTTTATGGCAGTAGTACTCTTGTCAACTACAAGCTCCACTTGCTCAGAGAAAACTTCTTTTATCTTGCAATCAAATTTAGCAAGCAATATATTAAATAAACAGAAATATATTTCTCAAATAAAAACATACTGATATAAAATATCTTTCAGAGAGATTTAGTAAAACTAAATTTACACCTTCAATATTTTATGTAAGTTCTGTAATATTTTGTTTGTAGCTCTGGTTCTCAGCACTAGAGGTGTACTAAGTTAAGAAGAGGGACTGTATGGTGCTCTTCACTTCTCTTAAACCTTTCAAAATATATTCCACCCTAAAATCAAGTCTTATTATAGTTTGAAATGCCAGAGATCTGAGGTTTGTGGCATTGTAAGTGAGAGACTCAATTTCAGTAGAAGAAAACATAATCTATCTTCCCTCTGTACTTTTGAGAACCTGTCCCAGCTGGATCTTGGCAGTGTTAAAGATATCCATCACTACTAACTGTGCTTGTCTGGAAGCAGCACACACATCGCCTGTTTTAGAAGCCCTGGTTTAAACATTTCCAGTTCATCACCACACATGAGTCTCCATACATGAAGTCACAAATGTTCTCCCAGAGAAGCAGTTCATAATCTCTCTAGTGCTGAAGCTGGTGGAGGTGGACATGGCTGCGTGCCTCTCCCTGAGCATCTCTGGAGGGCTGGCCTGAGCAGGTTTTGTCAGACACCAGGAATGTTGCTGTGCACTTCACAATTATTAGTCAAAAAAATTACAGACTCTGTCTGTCACCCAAAATACAGCAATTTACTTCTGATGACTAATGTTTTGGTAGCAAACTGCACATAATCTATTTTGATTTACTGTGATTATGGTCTGTCCCCTCCAATGACTTTTTACTTTTTTCTCATTTTCAATGAGCTTAGAGGTATGCTTCCCCCTAGACACTAGAGGTACAGATATGAGCTGGAGAGATGTATGCATGTGATTAATCAGTGAATGATGAGAAATCAGAGCCCTGCATTCATTATTTTATGGTGATCAAAATTTCCTAGTTATTAAAGATGCAAAGAATGGCTTTGAGGTGTGTAGAAAACTCAATATCTGGATAACAATGGGCATAGCTGAGTGGGGATGAAGCTTTCTAGGGGAATTTTTTGTTAAAGTCTTTCTTGCACAGAAAATGAAAACTGGGGCTATCATTTACAACAACAGAGGGCTGTGGGATCAGTCTTCGTCACAATGGCTGATTCTGTCAGCTCAGCCAAAAATAACTTGGAGGAGTAAAAGAATTAAAATGTTAGCTTACCCAGAGAAAGAAAAATAATCTGCTGTTTCTACAAACAGCCTTTCACTGTCTCTCTGCAGCTGCCTCAGCAGTACTCAGTAGGATAAGAAATAAGTTTTGGTTGCTATTAAAGACCATATGAAAATATATGGGAAGTATCCTCTGAAATGTGAGGCTGATTGATTGTTTTTTGCTTTACAAACATAGACGAATTATACATTATTGCACAGCTTTTGAAGGATTCAATGGTGCTCTTTACAGATTTTTAGTTATCTGACAAACACATGACATGCATAAAGAATTTTTTTCTTTAGAAATGTTTAGAGCTGAAGATTTAAGTGCTAAATGCTGAGGTGCTTCTTACCTAATAAAATGTAATGATCTATGTGTTTTAATGTTACTGTGTTTGTAATATTTGAACAAGAACAAAAATATGGATTCATTTTCTTTTTGTGAGATACATATTACTTGCAGCTTGTGTTTGTGTGTATACACTTGGAGGTATGAACAAATGGGACTTGAAACCTGGCATGAAGTGAATAAAATATATGGCAAAAGTTAACCTGCAATTAGCAGTGTTTATTTTTTCCATCTACTGCTTCTCTCCTGTAACAAAGATAGGTAATGGTTGGGTGAAATGCATGGACATGATTAACCTGTTTTCAGATGGAGAGTAATAATATTAGTGGAATTTAGCAAATGTTATTTCAAATGGTTGTTGCATTTAATTTCCAAAAGTTAACTGTCTTACTGAAATAAATATATGATAGATCATGACACTCCATCTCTGAATCTGTCTGTGTCCAGAGTGTTTCCCAGGACCTCTTTAAAAGAAAACTTTTTTTATGTCAAGGGTTTGTTTCTTGTCTTTTGGAAATATATTCATCAAATGGCTATATGTCATGGCATCCCATCATTATTATCTAAGAGATGGTATAGTGAAAATCTGGCTCATTTCTCTCCATCAAATCAAGTTATGAGCAACAGCTAATGAAAACTAAGTCTTGAGAGGTATGATTTTCTAATCAGATTGATGTTTAGATGAAATTAATACTGAGGTGGCCAAATATTTTGATGGGGATGAGCAGGGGCTACATAACTCATGCACCAAAGTTGGGAGCTTGCTTCTCTCTCTTCCTCTTTTACTGGAGCAGTAGAACCTCTTTAACCCACACTGGTGACAGAAAGATTTTTATGACCATGTTCTTGTGATTTAGAAGTTATGGCAGACCAAAAACCTTCCAAGAAGACTGCTTCATAGAAACAAATTGCTGAGCTGCAATGAAGGCAAGAGGCCTGCAGGGCAGCAAGTACAGGAGGACAAAAGGGGAGCTTTGATGACAACTGTGAACAACAAGGGATGCTTTTTGCCTTGTGAGTAAATAAGGTGCAGGCATAAAAGATGACAGAGTACATGATGGCAGCTCCAAACTGCCCAGTTCTGTCATGGCAGTGAACCCTCTGTGTTGCTGTAAATAATAAGTGAGTCCTGGCATGAAAAGCTTCTACAAGCACACTAAAAGAAGCCACAAGGATATTTTAATAATTCTGCACTCCCTGATTTTTGAGGTGGGGTACACTGATCTCTCTCCCTGCGGATCAGGGTTTGCTGCAGTCCGATAGCTGTAGTTTTACTGGGTTTTTCAATGTATTCCTCAAATCTGCATTTTCATCCATCAAGACCTCAAATATCTTTTCAATTGTTGCACATACAAATCAACAGGATATGGTATCAGCCTCTATACCATGGTGAATCAGGAGATTGAGGCATGGAAACATTTCTTCACTGCTCTTAAGCACTATTTTTAGATATTTTTAGTCTTTTAAACTCTGCGTTTGGACCCACATCATACTTGAGATATTCCTATTCTTTAAAAAATCCTGCAGCCTGGACAATTTTGAAAGGTTTTAACCTGTTGGATGTGGCTGGCTTCCAGGAAATTATGGCAAGGCATGCTTTAGAGCATGAAATCTCTTCTTCTGAGAGGAAAATAAAGGCTTCAGGGGAAAGAGAGTGTCCCTAGCCTGTAAAGGAGTCATCATTCTTTCCCAGACTTTGTAAGGGACTCTGGAAAACAGGATATTGTATTGAAACTGCTGCACTCAGGAATGGCACAATTTGCAGCAGGGTTTATGGCACCAGGGAGGCATGGAAGACTTCATTCAAACCAGGACACCAGGTTTAAATGATTCTTCTAGGAACTTTGATGTGGTAAATAAATGACAAATGTGCATCTTTATGAGCACAAGAAATAAAAGAGGGACCTAACAGCACTCCAGCTTTATTGGCCTAAAGGCAAAATAGGTGTTGGGAGGTGGTGCAGCTCAACAGTCTGACTTTCAAAGTCATGATCATTACTCTAGTGACCACAGGTTTAAAACTAGCAGAGTTCAGTGTTTCTGCTACAGCTGAGCATGCAGTAGTCTCTGAAAATACCTTTCCCAAAAATTCTCACACCCTAAGGAAAATTATACATCCCAGCATTTAATTTGTAGTTAAAAAAAATAAAAAAATAGAGCAGGCAACTCAGAATCTTTACTGTATTTTAACTTTGGCTCAAGAGGTCTGCAGGTGAAAAATGGATACAGTATTTTTCCAAGTAGGTGTAAAAATCAAATCTCGTTAAAGTGTTTCAAATGAAAGACTATTTTACTTTTTTTTTAGAAGTCACTTCCATAATTATTTCCATTGAAGGTTTCACATTATTATTATGTATTTTATAAAAATATTGGAATAGTTATCAAAATGCTAACAACCCCAAAATTTATATAAGTGTGATTTCCCAATAATACAAGGATTTTATTTTAAAAATGTACAGTTTAAAATGAAATATAGATGTTTTTTATTTTTAAAATAAAACACGCACTAATCAGAATTTTCTCTCTATTTTATTTTCATTTTTTTAACAAACAAATTGAGTAACCCAGGATAACCAGGTGGGCAAAAACACCATTATGTGCTTAAAATTCATAACTGCATCTCCAGCTATCTGAGTTTTAAAGATATAAAATTAAATTTTCACATATGCTGAAGAATGGGACTTGTGCTTTCCCTATGAGGGTAGGTAGGGAACATTGCTGAGGACAGATGGGGTGTCAGACCTTTGCAGTTTACACTTTCTGGCTACAGTTGTACCTATACATCTGTACAGAAATTTCATGACAGATGCTTAATGCTTATATGGAAAAAAATCTTCTTAATTAAATACATGGTAAGTTTTTAATTAACATGCATAATGTTCCTGCAAAGAACTTCAGTTTATAAAATGTTACTTTTATTTTACATTTAGTTGTTGATGATTCACTGATCTATCTAGTTTTTCTGAGCTAGTTCATTCTACTCTTATTCAATCTGCTTCCTATGTGCTTATTTCTAAAAGTACTTTGCAAATAGTAACACTAAATCTCGAAGGAATGAGACATACTGGACAGGCATCCTGGTGGCAGACATATGCTGGAAATACACTATAGACTGAAATAGAAGCCATCTTAATTGATATCTGCAAGGACTATCTCCTTGGTCTTGAGACTGCCAAAAAAAATACATTCTCACAGTGCAGTTAAAGAAAGTCTTTTGGTGCTTGCAAACAGAAATGGGCTAAGGCAGAAAAATCCATTGCTAGGGGATTTGACATTTTCCTCTATTTGAATTTGAAAGGAAATCAAAAAATTACAAAAGTCTCTGTGGCAAAATGATTTCATTATGAATTAAATTTCAGACTAGCTAAAATATTTATTTCAAAAAATTGTAAATTGTATTTGGAATCCCTGTAAAAATGCAAATTTTTATATTTAAGAAATAATTTAATACCTATAAGCTGGTTTTATTCTTATTTTATTAACCTTATATATTCAATTTTTGATTTTATATTATACTTTATTTTAAATTAATTTACTTAATTACTCTCATTTTTTAAACGTTTTTGAATCCTATTGCAGAAAAATAGCTCTAACATAAAGTTTATGTTATCTCTCTTCAGAGTGCCTTTTCTTTAGAGGTTTCATAGAAAGCTTTAAAACTTTGAACTAGAAAATTAGAAGAGTCCTCATCACACTTTACAGGGACATCTGTTTTTATTATGGCAGCTTGGTTGCATTTTCTGCAGTAATGAAACAGCTGTTACTGTAACCTGGAGTGAATGACCACCTTACTTTCTTGCTCCAAGCATTTCTTCTCTTATTTGATATTAAAACAGAGCAGTTTTGCACATTGATTCAAGATGTCAAAATTTATTAAAATAGATGAGATACTTCAAAGTAGAAATTAAAATGGAGCATTTAAAATGTTGTCCAGAGCTTTGATTCAGACTTTTCAAGATACATTTTAAAATGTAAAAAATAAAACATATGAGGGCTACGATTTAGAAACTATTGAGACCCAGCAGAACTCGTTCCTGGAGCAGGGTGAAGTATATTAAGGGCTATGAACCGTGAAAGCCCAGCCGTGTTGGGGACCTGGGATTTCTGTGGCTCCCAGATTTCCAAGGAGGTGGCTTATGATTCCTGAATGTCAATCAACCCAGCTGCTCCAGGAGCTGGGGCAATTGCAGAGAAGGTCTATAAGCTGTCACAAAACAGGGTTTCTCTCCTTTCCAAGGGGAAGATAATGACATGGATGCATTCCTACAGCATATGTCATTCTTCTAACAATTCAGCATTTTTTCATGGGAAAACATTGTGTTCCTAACCAGGTATCTCAGGGACATAGCTGTCTAATCTCTCTGTAGCACACAGCAAACTTGTTTCTCTATTCACTGTAGTCTAGAGGTCACCTATAACTTCTACATGCTCATGCTATGATTTAATGTGCCTCTCTGTTTACAGCTCATTAGTGTGGACCATCACTAAGACTGAGATCCACACCACTGGCTATCCCACACGCAGCAGGACTGATTCTAAAATTTTTTTTAAAAAAGCATTCATTTTTAAAACAAGATTCCAATTTATTTTCCCCAGAGTAAAACCATACTGTCATTCTTCTGTAAAAAATTAGAATATTTGCTGTGGGGCCTAGTCTAAAGTTTTGGCTTGCAGAAATCATAATAGCTCTGTGGTGCTCACTAAGAAAAAATTTCTGATATAAAGGCAATACCTTGCTCTTAAACTCCAGTGAGTTCAACTGTTTCCTTCCAGATGCAGATCAGTTACAGCTCTGACTTTCAATGTTCAGTTCTTTAGGTCAGGAATACACTATTATAAATTTGGAGATCATGATTGGTTCTTGGTGTCAACTGAAAAAACAATCATCACATAAATATTAACAAAATCCTCAGCTTCATTCCAGTTACTCTTAAGACTTAATATTAACCATTCCTAAAGGTGACTATTGTGGCTTCTAGCTCTTATAAAAATCGGTATTTTTTAAAAAGACAGTATTACTATGTAGCCAAAAGTCTAGTCTTTGTAGGTGAAAGGCACTGCTGGCTTTATCACTACATTTGCAAATAACAAACTAACAATTATCAGCATGGCAAACAAAACTAATAAATAAATTGACCAAAAGCCTCATATTGCTGATTTCTTGGTGCCCTGATTCTTCAAAACAAGAAAGTTCTTTAAGATTAGACTAGGATGACAGTCTCCAAAAACATGACATTTTTAGGAGAAAATAAATGGCAGCCTCTGAAAATCTGGAGGAGGAGAGAGTGACTTAATTAGAGAGAATGACTGCCTATAAAAAGAAGTTTCACTCCTAAATTACATTTAATGAGAGGTTGAAAGAGCAATGAAATCATAAAAGAATATCTAGTCTTCATTATTGTGACACTTCAGGGAAATGTATAACATACTTTCTTCCCAGCAGTCAGCCAATTCTCCAGGCAGTTGTACATAATGCAACAGAAATCAGCTGTGACTAGAGGATAGTAATATGATTTCATTAAAACCTAGGGAATGAGTCAGGTTTAGGTCCCCATAAATAAAGATGCTCTTTAAAATATCATATGTAATATGTAGGAATAGACAAAACCTCTGCACATATTATTTATAATGTGTTACACTAGTACTGTGAAGCTGACCTCAGTTTGATCAGGGACTACCTTGTACTGGGCAGTGGATCAAAACATTGTGACATCCTGTGACCTATCTGAATAGTTGTCTAAACCTTCTGTGTTTGAAGATCTAACTCTTTTCAGTCAGAGAGGGGTAACAGGCACTCCTGGTTTATTTCAGAGGCAAAACTTATTGCTATCATTGACAATTTTCATGCCAATGTTGAACTACTACCCTATGCTCTACTTTTAGTACTCAACAGTGGGCTAAAAACTACTAACCAAACCTAAATTATTAATTGAGTTTTTTTTCTATATGTGAACTTTACTATTTGATCTTTTTAAATTTATCTTGCTTTCAAGGCTGACATTGAGGTAGCTGTCTTGTACTACAGATGGGGGATCTGGTCTAAAGTCAAAGACTCACAGAATGGTTGAGATTGAGGAAGAGAGCTCTGGAAGTCATCTGGTCCTACACACCTGCTCAGGCACATGACACAGTTGCCCAGGATAAAATCCAGACAGCTTTTAAATATCCCAAGGAGCGAGACTCCACAGGCCTCTGACTGACCTGTGCCAGTGCTTAGTCACTGTCACAGTAAAATAGTGTTTCCTATGTTCAATGGAAACCTTTTGTGCTTCAGTGTGTGTCCACTGCCTCTGGTCCTGCCACGGGCAGCAATGGAAAGAGCCTGGTTCCATCCTCTGTACCCTCCCTTCAGACAGATGGATGAGATCCCCCTTGAGTCTTTGCTGAACAGTCCTGGCTCTCTCAGCCTGCTCTCACAGAAGAGATACTTCTGTCTCTTAATCACCTTTGTGGCCCTTTTTGAACTTCATGAGATTCTCGTCAGCCTATGTCTCCCTCCAGCTGAGCTCATTCTGGACAGCAGCAGGACCCTCTGGCATACCAGCAACTCTTGCTAATTTTATGTCATCAGCAAACTTGCTGAGGATACCCTCTGCCCCAGAATGCTGATCATTAATGAAGGTGTTAAACAGGACTGGACCCAGTGTTCACCCCTGGGCTACACCAATTACTGGTGTAAACTGGACTTTGTGCTACTGATCCTCATCGTCTCAGCCTGGCTGGTTTTCAGTCCACCTCACCGTCTCCCCATCCTGTCCATTCTTCTTCATGAGCCTGTAATTTCCCAGATCCTCTTTCTTGCCCTGCTTGATGATGAGTGTTGCTTCTTTTCTGCCAGTCCTCAGCCACTTCTAATCATGATTGTTTGAAGATTATTGAGAGTGGCCTTGCAATGACATGTGCTTCATGACCTGTGAGTGTTCCATCAGAGTCCATTTGCTTAAGTATTCCCTATCCTGATGCTCTCCTACCGTGGGTACATATTCCTTGTTCCAGGCTTTCCCCTGTGTTTCTTGGACCTGGGATTCCTAAAGACTGGTCTTACTAGCAAAGACTGAAATGAAGCAAGCATTCAGTACCTTGGCTTTTTCTTCAGCAATACTCATATTTTTTCTAGTCTTCCTTTTGTCACCTACATACTTTTAGAAGCCCTTTTTGATCTCTTTGACAATCCTAGTCAAATCCAATTCCATTCGGGCTTTCGTTCATCTCATTCCTACATGCCCAGACAGAGTGTCTGCATTCCTCCCAAGTCCTAAATTCCTCAGAAAACCTGTATTTATGTTGCTAAATAGAAAACAGTGAGACAGAAAAATAAACAGTCAGCTATCTGTATTCCTTGTTGTCATGCTTCTACATACTGTCTAGTCACTAATGATGACTAATTTTCTCTGAGACATAGTCTTGGCATGACTTGTGGACAAAGCATGAGCCCAAGACCATCCCCAACAGGCAGCATTTTCATGTCTGCAGCAGATATTGAACTTTTATCCATATTTCCTTGTTTATTACAAAGCTTTTCGATCTCAAATGCACTCACATACCTTCCCAGCTTACCCCTTGCCATGTAGCACACACTTCCATTATTGTGCTGTGAAAAACCCCCCACTGTAGTAGGCTTCAACACTGCATTTTGAATAAAAAAACCCCAACACATAAAACATAACATCATTTGCTACTTGGAAACAGCACAGGATTAAGAACAGACATTGGGCAAATTGCTAGGAGATGTGAATGTGGGAGGTCAGTGCTACTTAGCCTCAAATCTGAAAACAAATTCATAGTGATGAACCAATCAAGAGATGTCTAATGGAGTTGACATCTTCCAAAGACTGGAAAGGAATTATTTTTTATATTTGGAGATATTTTGTCATATTTTCCTAAAAATAGAGAGGCTTCCAATACGAGACTCATACCAGGTACAATTTTCATTATATTGATTTGGTTATTTACCATGGCTACCTTCTTTGAAGGTTGGAGGTGTAAAAATATTGTTGTGAATGTCTCCTTTCTTTTTCTTTCTGTGTTTCATGTAAAAGATGTTTCTTCTTGACTAAAGGAAAGGTCCAACCCTGAACTGACAGCACTAGATCAGAGAGTGGATTTCAATTCTACCCATCACATCTTCTTGTTTTAACAGGTAATATGTTCAAATCTCCATGTCCCCCACTTGCAACATCTAAGCCATGGCTGCTGTTAGTGGGATGTGTCAAAAGCTTGTGAAGAAGACTGGGCACCAGCGGGCAATTTATATTAATGCACCTAACTGAAAAGTACATAATGACTGACATTGCTGGCTGCCTGTACTAGTAATCAGTAGAGGAAAGGAAATTACCAGGTTATGTCAGCTGATGGACTCTGGCTTCCTTGCTTTTGGACTGTCAGAATGCCAAAAGTCATTTCCCACCGGTGAGCTGAACCTAGGAAATAGTGAAATAATACTGACCAGAAAAGGAAAAATCCTTGAATATCTGGTCAAAAAAAATTGTTTCCACCTTTTACTAAAGAAATACAGCTACCATTCATAAAAATAATGCAAAGCCTCTGAGCTCTGACTCCTCATTGACACTGGATGAGCAGTTAACATCAGTTTCCAAAAATGTCCTTTTTTTGCCTCTCCAGCTGGCTGGAAAAATTAATTCCTTTCTCTCTAATGAGAATTTTACTGAGGTAGTCTGCAGTGCTTCCTGGTTCCCTTAAAGACTGCTTTAACTCTGTGGTTAGAAACTCAATGTGACTGTCATAAGCACGTTCCAGTGGACATGGAATCTGCTTTTCTACCTCCCTTCTGGTTTACTGAAGAAAAAGCTCTGGTCACTGAAGAAAAAAGAACTTTTTACAGAAGTCCATCATGGTAAGTGACTTCCTCTTTGAGTTTAAGGTCTTCTTTCTGAGTTCAAGGATCTTGAAGACAATTATTAAACAGAACAGGATTTGAGTTGGCAAATTCTATAACCACACAGAAAAATAACAAGTTAAGGCTGGGAACAAGAGTTTACCAAAGAAGACAATGCCAAAGTAAGGCTCTGAAGACTTGAAGTGGGTGTCAAGCTTGTCTGTTCTGGTCAACAGCTTTCTTTTTCTAGACACATTCACCAATATTTATAACCTCACAAAATATTTTTTTTCCTAAGCTTCTTACCATGGCTTTCTCTTTTCTACCAATTCCCAAAGGAAATCTTATTTCAAGAGGCCTTTTCCTTCTGAAAAAGGAAGTATTAAAGAAGTTCACTAATTTCTGTATTACTGTCATTGGTTTTATGAGGAAGGTGAAGTGACACCGAGATAAAGTAGAAAATATTTGGTAGAAAGAAATTAAACTGTAGATGAGAAGGATTTTGGTAAGTCAGGCGGAGGAGGGTAAAAAAAATTCAGACTGATAAAGTACTGGAGTAAATGAAGTCAGTGCTTCACTATGCTATTGCAGTTGGATTTCAATGCTGATAAATATATAACAATACTATAGGGAAAAACTGAAGCACTTTAGAAGAGTCTAAAGTGAACAGCACTAGGAATGTTTAGAGAATCTGATGTCACTGCAAATATGTGAGTGAGGACCTTTGTTCAAGACATTAGACAGGAATCAGATGAAGGATAACCTAAGTCATTAGAGATTGCAACAACTGGGAAACTTTATAAAAAAATGTTATTACCATTACACAATTCATTGCTATGTTTATTATTGCCATTAGATAATTAATTTCGTTTTTTCTGGGATAATTTATGTGAAATTTGCCATCTCATCTTAAAAAGAGAAAAGAATAATGCAGAATAAAAAGAGAACTAGAATTGCATGATGAAATTATCAAACATAAAGCTATAAAGCAGTTATATCAAGGGAAATTCAAAGACTTTTTTGCTTATCATAGAATACAGCCTGTTATGGCACTAGATTAAATAACATAAAGAATTAAATAGAAACTTAGTTTTCACTGCTTCTGTTCTCCTAGCTCTTAAAAATGTGAAATATGTAAAGAAACTGAAGTCTAAGGAATCTAAAATTCATTAAAGGTAATACTTTTCTACATAGTGCATTGCACAGCTTTTTTGACATAGGATGCTCTTACATCTTCACAGGGAAAGGAAACGAAAATAAAGGAAAATATGAGAAAAGAAAGCAGGATATTTGAATTGGAAATATTGATTGGATTTGAAAATCACCTTCAGAGTAAGCAATAAACACTGTGCTTCAGTGGCTAAGGTACTAAGGTTCTACTACTGGACTCACTTCTGTTGTTCATATGTTTCCTTTTAATATTAATGTGAAGTATTGGACATAGTCATTATTAGAAATAAATCTGTTATAATTTTGAAATGCCTATCTTGTATATCATTGATACCAGCACATAATTATTGGTACAGATGGCAAAAAAAGATTAGGCCTTGCTTTGACACTGATGATGGATCAAATCTTCCTGAATACAAATCCATCTGTTAGATGCATCTTAATGATTAGCATGCAGCTGATAGCAAAAAGAAAGTAGAAAAATTTGACACAATAGTTTAATTTGATTATTCTGTACAATATTTAGAATTTTACCACTTATTTTGTATTTTACACATCAACTGTATCTTGCCCTAAATGAGATGGCAGATACAATGGGATGTCTTCATACAACACCTAGAAAAATAATTGATCTTGATTGTCAAAATATAAACAAGCATAGTGAATTTCTTTAATTCTACTTAGAGGACAGAGCATATCTGAATAACAATATTGACTTTGTCTCATGTTATTGCATGTTAAAAGCAAACCTGAACTTTATGTATTATGAATACTATGATCAGATAAGGAATTTCCCTAGGTCCCTTAGCCATATCTGCAGATCCCATTGGGAGGGCAAGAAGAAAATACCTCTAAACTATTTCTCACTGTTAATAAAACTGTGATCCAAATCTCCTCATGTAGGTTTCCAGGGGATACAAGGCTGCCAAAACTTTTCACTTAAGTAAATGATCATGAAATGGTGGGTCTGTAAATAATCAAAGAGATGCTATATTCTTGTCAGTCACTCAGTGAAACAAATGG
Source organism: Pseudopodoces humilis (assembly GCF_049639895.1). Taxonomy (NCBI): domain Eukaryota; kingdom Metazoa; phylum Chordata; class Aves; order Passeriformes; family Paridae; genus Pseudopodoces; species Pseudopodoces humilis. The sequence continues at coordinate 17,699,735 of NC_142200.1, forward strand.
AGCATTTTAATTACTACACATAACATTTTTGTAACAGCAAATTCCCTCATCCCTGCCTACTCTAAGTTCTTTTCAGACCAGTTCAAATGAAAAATGAGATTTCCTAGAGTACTTTATTTTAAAGAAATAAGGGACATCAATCCAATAAACCATTTATGCTCCCTTCCAGATGTGTAGCCTTTAAGGCACAATAGGATTGTGTAATGCAATTATGGGAATTTGATCAAGAGGCCAGACAAACAAAACGTTCAGTGGTAATAACTTGATAATGCCCTCCTCCCTCCAAGCCCTGTGAGATTATCTCCCCTTAAAGAAGCCAGCTAAATGAGATGGGGATCCCAGGATAGCTGTCCTAGAAATGCAGTGTTGAGAAGCTCCTAACCTTTCTTGGTCAAGGAAAAAAATCTCTTCTAGAATTTTTTAGGGGAAGGCAGTGTTTGCTCTAGAATTAGAAAGAAAAAAAAAGAAAACTGAAAAAAGCCACCTATAGCCATGAAATATTATTTTGAAAAAACCTAAAAGGCATCCCTGAGTGTTCACATGTAAGAAGTTGTTTCAATATTCATCCTGTTACCACAGGAATAGAGCCTGTATCCTAGAATTCACCAGATAATGGTAGTATACACAACAGAGTTTCTTGAGATTCTGCTGTAATTTGATTGTAAGTGAACTGACAATATTTAATATTCACACAAAACCATATTTCTACCTAATGGTTATAAACATGACCAGTATTTAATTGGGGCCAAATTCCATTTTAATTGCTCTGGCCATTAACTTTTTTGAAGTAATTTGAACTAACAGTGTAGGTAAGGTAGCTGGGATTTGTTGTCTTTATTACCCCAACCATGTCTTCAGTTATTACTTTGAAGAACAAAGAGAACGTAGCTGTTTTAAACTCCCATGGGCAGAAATAAAAGGCATTATTTATTGTAGGAGACACTAATGGCTTTTCATTGGCCAATTAATCTTCTTTATGGAAGGATAACACTAAAGTCAAACTACTGACGAGACCTAAACATAATGTAATTCCTGAAGGCCATTCAAAATGGTTCTTAAGAGTTGAAGAGGCAGTTTGAAATCAACAAAGTAAAACACACTAAAACATGTGTTAAGTGTTTGTAAAGTAAAAGCACAATACATACAAGTTATTTCTTATGGCAGAAATTGGCCTATTGATGAAAAACTAAACAGAACATACGATTAGAAGGCTAAAAAGAGAACTGAATAAATCTCATTCCAGGATGAGGGCTGTGTCTTTACCCAGGAAATAATGAGTGAGTTGCTTTTTTTTTCAGGAAATGTAAGGGTTGGATGGCTGTGCCCAGCTGCCTGCCATACTGCTAGAAATATACAGATCAACATGAAGGAATTGAGAGGGAAAAAACAAGAATGAAAAGAGGTTTTGAAATAATTAACTGATAAAAAAGGTCAAAAGAGTTCAGTTTTTTTAATACAGGAAACTAAACATTTATGGAAGGGACATAAGCAACTTCCAGTAGACAAAAGGTTGCAAAAAGAACTGTGATCAATTTATTCTCCTTAATCACAGGAACTAGATAAACTGAAATTTGATTATAGCAAAGGAAGTTTCAAATGAAATACTGTGGAATATTGTATTGGAGGTTTGCAGAATCAGTTCATGCAAACACCTACTGAAAATGGCATTTGTGAGTTTTTCCAAGTAGCAGGGTGAACAGATACTTTTTAACACCTTCTCTTTTATTTTAATAATTTACAATGATACTATGTAATAAAAAGTCATTTTGACACTATGTTATATGTAAGAACATGCTGAAAATCATGAAATTCTATTTTTAAAATCTCAAGCACCTGTACATTTCTGCAGACACCACTCTCTTTAATGCTGGAAAGTGTTTGGGGTCTTGTTAATTTCTATTTTATTTAAAAGTTTAAGTAGAAAAATTTAACTGTTTGCCTACTGATTTGTGTTACTTCCATGAAAATAAATTTTTCTTTCAGCTGGTACTTAAAATAGGTATGGCCTTTTTGAGTTCATTTATTCATTTGTATTTTTTAATATTTGGTTTTCAACCTTACTTGGCGTAAGGAAAATTATATTATGTGATAAATTTATCCAAAACTCTTTAAAAGATTAATTTTCATGGTTCCACATTAAGGGCAAGCCTAGAACAGTTTCAGTTTTCTTGAGAAGATATGCAACTTTGTCTAACACAGAAATCATTTAGAAGTCGTATTAAAAGCCGTTTGAGTGTGTGATCATAGAATGGTTTGGGTTGGAAGAAATCTTAAAGATCCTCCAGTAATCTTCTGACCTCATGTTTGTTGAATTCACTTACTGTAAATATTTTATAAATATTTTTCATCATTCATAATTGTTTAAGCTGTTATGGCCCAAACATCCTAAAGGTAAGTCTAGTTGAGTGAAGCTGAGGAAATATTCTATGTTAATCTTGTCCTTTTAGAATCTTCTGATTCTAAAAGCATGATATAGTGAATCTTGTTAGTATTTATTTTTCTGGATGGAATTTTAAAGGAGATGTAATGTTCTGCTGAAAACAAGTGTTTACTGCTTATATAGAAAGACTTGAAATACTGAGAACTGCAAGCTGGTCTATTACCTTTGGCAGAAATTTCAGTGTCTTTGTATAAAATTTCTTATCTTGAATTCAGTGTTTCAATGTTGTATTTTAGTTAATAATTTTAAAAAAGAGATTTTTCATTTCACAGGAAGAATTTTTCTTTTTTTAAAAAAAATTCCTTTTCCTTGAGAATGCACATTTGTTTAGTGAGGTTAATTTTGATTTATGATAAAATTCTGAACATATAGGCATTTGTGCTTGGGGATGTTTGAAAGATACTAATAAAAGATAATTTTGATTTTGACCCACAGCTAAGTTTTCTATTCTGTGATAAAACTAATTCTTCATGCTTTGAAACAATCAGTCTGTTTACTATTGTGTAGCTGGTAGCTGACCTTAGTAAATTTTGCATTTGCTAAAAGCTAATGCATCTTTGCTGCAGGAGAAATTAATTGCTGTCAGAGGAATAATACTGCATTGTCAGAGGAAACTGAGCTTTGCAGCTGAAAGTTCCTCCTATGACTGGGAATGTGGAAGAAAACAAGGTCTCATAAATCACCACACTCAGGTGGGGAGTGTAGATGCAGTGCAGACATGAATATGCAAGAGATGGTGTCTCTTCCCTGCAGAATCTCTCACTGACTCCACACCCAACACTGCAATGAGTTTTTAGTGGCTTTACTTTTTCAAAGCTAAGACCCTTTTTAAAACAGGGTTTGAAAATTCACATGCAATTCACATGTGTAGTCTCCTTGTATAATTCAGCTGTAAAGTGTGAGAGACTGTATGAAAGCTACAGAATATTTGGGCAAGGGAGCAAGGCTGTGTAATGAGCTCCCAAAGGAAAACCACACTCACTCATGCAGCAAGGGCTCAGTTAAAGAATATTTGCATTAGGAAAATGTTTTCATACCTATCAGTGACCAGAAAGAGGGTCAAAAATACGAAGCTAAACCTCAGCTCTCAGAACTGATGCTCTTCCAGCAAGTACAACATCACATCTAATACTAATGAAGTTCTTTCTCCATAGCCTGAAAAAAACTCTTTCAGGTTGTACATTTCCTTGTAGTTCTACACCATAGAAAGCAGAGTAACAGTGAAGTTCTGTATACAGGACCAGAAAGAAGCATCTATTCTCATTTGTCAATGACAGTTTACATATTTTTGTTTTGTCTTTATTCGTTAATTTATTTTTACTTTGTCTTCACCTTCTAATTTTCAAGTTAACACAATTGTGCAGAGTCAATTTCAGTATTAAAATCAAGGTTTTTAAAGGGAAATTAACTGCTAAACTATGGGCTTTTTAATAGAAATGGAACAGTATTCATATGAGCACAGGCAATTTGTAATTAGCTAGCAGTGATCCCTAGACAGAACAACACTGGGAAAAGCAGTAATATATTCTTCAGTTAGTACTTCTGCTCTATTTCCAGTATGAATTTAAAATTCCATCATGCATTTGAGATAGGGGGGACTTTAAATTTTAGGGAAAATATTTTAGATAAAGTACCAAATTTTTACATCTTTGTTGGAAGCTTGCTTTGCATGCTTCATTTTGAGAAATCACAATGGTAATCTTGCAACTGCAGGTATTCTCCTGGGACTCTTGATTGAAACAGTGAGTCTTTGTTTCTCTGGCTCTTCAGTTTCTAATCCCAAAGAGAAAAGAAGGGAGGAGATAGATTGAAAAGCTACACAAGTCTTTTTCAGTTCAGCTGTGTGAGGATACTAGAGTCAGGTCTGTCCTTACTTTGTCTTCATTTGCTGCACATCTGTTTTGACCTTTCTGAGACAAAAAGGATTTCTTTTGTGGTAAGCTTATGGCCACTGAAGTGGGTAAAAGAAAACTCTTTAAAAGGCAATGGACTATGGGAAGGAAATGCTATTTCAGACAGGTCCCAATCAGGATCCCTTCCTCTCTTCCTTTTGACAGTGCTTGCATTGTCTGTCATATCAATAAAGGCTGGCTGAATCAATCTGAACTGTTGCCAAGGGAAGCTGTTACAAAACAATGTGAAGTCTCCATGAGGACAAACCTAAACAGGCTCTCTCCCAAAGTGGACTAAGCTGAGCTGCACAAAGGAGCTCTTGTGAGGAGCAAGGTTTTCTGTATTTTTTAATTCCCAGCTATTGCCCTGCAGTCTGCCTGGATGGCTTGCCTTTGCTGTTTTCACTACCTAAGGACTAAATCATCTCTATCTGGCTGCCCTGCAAAATCTTTGTGGATTTATGAAAATATTTGTTTTGATTCCAGCCAAATAACAAATATTAATGACTTCTGCCCACCATTATTAAGCTGCCCTGAGAGTTTTAAGGTAAATTGCTAAAGTAATTCCTTGAGATATCATTCAAATGTACGTTCAGCAATAGCTAATTAGGCATATTCTTCCAATGACTCTCATTTGTCCATTAGTTCCAAATTATTGTGGTGTAAAGCTGGAGTCTCATACACTTATTCCTTTTAGATTTTCTAAAAGGAAAGGCTATCTATTTTTTATGTGACAATGACAAACTTTTTACATTTCTGAATTTTTCAAGTGGGAGGGAAAAATAATTTTTAGCAACTGTATCTTTGAGGGACAGTTTGCTATAAATCACCTTGGCAAAAAAGAACTTGAGGGACCTGGTGGACAACACATTGAGCTTTACAGCAAAGGTTAAGGGCATCCTGAGCTGCGTAAGGAAAAATGTTTCTAACATGTTGAGCAAGGTTAACCTTTCCTTCAGGACCACTGAGGCCACATCTGGAGTCCCATGTCTAATTCTGCAATCCTTAGTAGAGGAGAGACATGGAGCCACTGGAAAGAGCCTAGTGAAGTGCCACAAAGATGATAAGGGCCTGAAACTTCTATGAAGAAAGGCAGAGAGAGCTGTGACTGTTATGTCTGGAGAAGAGAAAGCTCAGGAAAGATCCCATAAATGCGTGCAAACCTGAGGGGAAGGTGTAAAGAGGATGGGACCAGGCTCTTTTCAGAGGTACACAGTGACAGGACCTGAGGCACAAATTGAGGCAGAGGAGATTCCCTATGAAAATCAGAAAATGCTTTCCACTGTGAAGGTGATTGAGCACAGATAAAGATTGTCCAGGGACCAGTGGAGTCTCCCTCCTTGGAGATACTCAAAAGCTGTCTGCATGTGATCCCAAGCATCTATCTTATATCTAAGTGTACAGGCTTGGCACCAAGGGGCGTTGCACCAGATGACCTCCAGTTTCCTTCCCACCCCAGCTATTCTCTTGATCTGTTACATATATTAGAAATGTCACTTGCAAAGGAGTTATGAAGGTTTACATAGACCATGATGCAAAGCTCCATGTAGAGAAGGAGAAATTATTGTTTTGAGTACCTTGACTATTGCCAATTCAGTTTAGATAAATATATATATATATATATGTGAGACTATATATTTGTGACATTTTATTTGAACCAATAATATGATAAAAACCTTCTCTTCACTCACTTTTTTTCCAGTTCCTTTCTGAAAAATATGAGCTAGATAACTGAAAAGAGAAAAAAAATATTTTGATTGTAGTTCACTTAGGTTTTAGTGATTGACATGATTTGGGCTCAGCTTAGGTTTAGAAGGTTCAGTTTTGCTCTGAAACTCACTCTATGGCCTGTCTATGCTTCACAGCATATGAAAACGATAACTTACCATATGGTAGAACTTTATTTTATAGCTATTGTTGACCTTTCTTTCAACTCCCAGTGTTTGCTGCAGGACAATCCCACCACTCTTCACCAAGAGAGCAAGTACTGCAAGTTGGACCTGCTTAGTGCACTACGGATGTTTCACCTTAGCGTGTATAAACTATTTACAGTGTGTTTATACAGAGATTATGGAAGCTCTGTGATACAGACCATTCACACATTATGAGCAGATTCTGATGTGTTTCAACCCCAGCACTTCCTCGGTAGGAACACTCTCACTGAAATCAGTGGGGCTCCTCTGGTGTGATTGAGTGTGACTCGACATGAGGAAAGGCATTTGGGGCTGACCTTGTGGTTTTTTTACGCTGAAGCTAATTGTTATCTCTACAGAACCTTTTGAGAGTTTTTATTTTTTTGGTTTCTCTTTTGGAAATGATGGTGATCTCAGTACAACAACAACTGCAGTATATTGAATAAGTACTAAAAGTACCACAAGTACAGCAAAGGTAATTTTCTTCCTGATACAGCCTTACTACTACCCCCAGCACAGAGTGGCTTCTATTTATTTCAGTGGAAAACATTAGAACTCTTTTAACAGAAACAGAAAACTGTTTAAGTTAATAAGTAAAGTTAAGTTAAGTAAGTAAAGTAAGTTAAATAAATCTTAAGCATGTTCACAGACATATATGTTGAACTTTGATGAAAGTTTTTACAATTAAAAAAATCAATCACATAATTTCAATTCCTCTCTACATCAGCATCTTAGAAAATTATTTTCCTTCTTTTCAAATTAAATTCTTAACAAAACAGTAAATGCTTTAACTGTATCAGAAATATTTAATGTTATGTCTTTCCTTCTGAATATTTATTTAATTTATTTTTTTGCTGGAAAGTGATTACTACTGATACCTATCACTACAGAATGTCTATGATGTGCTCCCAGTCTTCAGGGGGATTTGAGGAGGCATATAACCTGGAGGGCTTCCCACTTTAAAGCATGCTCATTTATCATTCTGCTGTCTCGTACAGACAGAGATTTTGCAAGTTATCCAATTTAAACATCCCTTTAGAAGCAATCTAATTTTTATTCCTTGCTAACATCAGCACAGAGACTGTAATGAACTCCAGTAAGATGGCAGAAATTAAAAGAGGTATTCAACAGGAGAGAGACAGAAATATAATGAGATATCATTGCAGAAATAATTGTAGCAAATTTTGAACACAAATTTACTGCTTTTTGTTGCCATGACACAAAGTTTTATTGCAATGAGTTAAGGATGTCAATATCGCCTTTTAATGCAGTCTTGGGAATTAAAAAAGAAATAAAGGCTATGCACTAATTTGTCATTTTAATTTGCCAATAGGAATAAAATTTGACAAACAAATGTACTGTAAAATGAAAGGAAGTCATATTAGAACAAATTTCCACATTGCAATTCTAATCAATATTGTTTTGCCATAAAATTAGATAAAATGCTGTGCTTCAATGTCAAACTAACATTTTGTCACTTGGTGTAATTAAGCTTTGATGTCAAAGCAATATTCTGTTCTCACAGAGGAAAACTGAAATATTTTCATGGTCATACTTAGATTATTGTAGGAATAGAACTAGAATGACAAATATGTTGTATCTTTCAAATATATAACACTCTCTTGAAAGCATGTACTTTATTCTGAAATAACTTTATGGTAACTACTCTAGAGGCATTGAAAGTGGCTTTTGAATCAGTTTAGGACTTCATGTTTCAGGTTTTTAGGAGAATGGTGGGGTTTAGACTTTAGAGGCTAATTTCTTGCCATTTAATATGCTGAATAAATGACCAGGAAAGCTGTTTGAAAAAAGACAAAAGACACTTTTAGAAGTCATTTAGGAACCTTGGCATTCTGACCTCAACAGGTCTAGACAATACAGTTTTAGATTTAATTCAGTAAGTTGAATTCTCCATGTACCCAAAAGTCAGACTTCATAGAACTTCTTGTAATTATTTTTTTAATGCAAAGATATTTGTAAGAGCTTTTTCAAGTAATCCTGTTCTTTTTTTTTTGAATTCTACCATTTAAAATTGACACCCTCCCCATTCCTGCAGTTACTGGAAAAGCACTTCAGATTTATTTTATTTCCTCAGTTTAGTCTGTTTTCAGTTTCTGAAGTTCTCCCTAGAGAAACCCGAAACTTTCAGAAGGGTTTTGTTTCACTGAGACAAGCCTGCAATAACTTACATTCATGTTCAAACACACACACCGTGAGGCACTGAATTTATTAATCACATTGACTTTGAAGGCACTAATCCTAACACTCAAAGCCCAGAACAAGTGCAAGTCTCTGCAGGACTGTGGCCACAGCAGTCACAGAAAATAGTGATTTTCTAATCATCAGAGCTCAGTAATTTCCTTTTGACAAATACACCACTCTTGATAACAATTTTGGAGCTGAATAAGTTGAGCTTTCTAAGAGATATATCTAAAAGAAGCTTTTATTTGTTTATTGACATTTATACCAGTGTTGATTATTGAGAAAATGTAAACTGTTATATGCCATCCCATCTTCCACAACTATTTCTGGTCAAAGGCAAAGAAATAGAAGAGAGAAATAGATGTGTCCACACAACACAGAATAGTGCTATAAATGGGAATTCAAAATATTCATGGAGCAGCTCTGAATTCCTCTTGCTCTTTTCTGAAATATCTGTAGAAAAAACCTGCAGAGTGATCATCTCAGCTCTTAGTTGGAAAGGTAGATACAGTGTTTAAATATCAAACAATAGACTGTGTTGTGAAGGCTTTTTTTACTTGGTGATGAGTGTTGAACAGGATGATAGAATTTGGATACTGTAAATGAAGTCAAGCCCTTTATGAGGATTTTATGTTCCTAATTTCAGGCAGTCAGATGCAAAAATATCTTAAATAGGTGCCTTATTTACTCAGTCTGTGAGTGGTGTAGGCACAGATGGTTTTATAGGAAAAGTGATCAAAAAATTTGTTTCAAACATGAAAAGTACTGCTAAGCATGACATAATTGGTAAATCCATTTATTTGTCTCTCTCACATTAAAACAATAAAACACATAAAAATACACGTAAGTATGTACCGTTTTTAAATTTATGTTTTTAAATAACACATTAAGTTAACATAAATAGAATAACTTGGTAAATTCTGATATTTTACAGAACCTGTCGTTTATAAAGTTCAGGAGTTTTAACACACTGAAGTCTGGTTTTGTGGGGGGTTTTCTGGCTTGTTTTTTGTTTTCTTCTAATATGCAGTCATAAATGGGGGGAAAAATTGACACATATATACACAGAGCAAGACTACAGCAGCTTCACCTTAAGGGGATACTAGAGTTTCCACAGTTGTGTGAATTGTATATGTTAATGACATTTTTTTAGACAGGGTTATACATTAAGTAATAGTGGACTCTATCTTTTCAGAGTTAAGTGGAATTTAATCACGCAACCTTTGGATTCTGTGGGAGTTGAGCACTTAAAGTCTATGAAGCTCTGAAAATTTAGGGTTAAAAGGGTCTGGCAGACATAAAAATAAGGAAATTCATAATGATGTGTGACCCCCAAAAGACTTGGAATTTGGGTAAGCCATGGACAAGTGTCTGAAGGTTCAGATGTTTATCTGATCCTCTGGAGCCTACAGAGTTGGGCTGCAAAGGCTTGTAGGAGGATAATTACTTTTAAGATTTCTGTCACTTCTGCTTCTGGACATAGCTGAGAATAGACCCTAAATAGGTTTTTTTTCTTAGTACATTCATTTTATTTGCTTTGGGAAAAGTGATTTGAAGGGAAAGTATTTTACAGTAGTGGTCATCTTTTCTAATTAAATCAGCATTTCTTAGGTAAAACTGCAGAAAATAACCTTAAGATATAATCTAAAGTCATTAATAAATACAAAGAAAGTTAGAAATATTACAATATTAGTACCTTACATTGTCTTGCCAAAAAGCTGACTCCAGGATGTTGTGCTGAACAGGGACTTTGGTTGAGCTCTTAAGGACTAATTTGAGATTAATAATTTTAAATATTTCATTTATTGACCTGAACACAGTGGCTAGAAGTTTTGTAGTGAAAATCATTCATGTCACAAAACTGGCATTATTGGTATGATGAAGAATGACAGAAGAAAATTTCACTGTGATATGAAATAATAGATTGAGAAGGAAGATATATCCACAAATCTAATGTGCTATTTAACTAAAGGACAAAGCAGGAACAAGTGAAAATTAGCATGTGGATAAATATAGGAAGGAAGTGAGAAAAATATCCTTAAGCATCAGAACAAGATCGTGTAACAACTCTTTTACAGAAGAGTGCAGGCAAGAAACACAATTGCTTTCAAGAGGGAGCCAGAATAAATATTACAGGGAATTATCAGCTGTGATTACTTGTGATTGCATATGGGAGTCAATGGCCCCCAGAAAATGGAGTTACTTTCCATTTTTAAAAAACATTCCTGCTAATTCATAAAACACACATATATATTTTAGTATTGTTTAGTATATGTTTGTCTTCACTAAGAAAGAAAATGTTGTTGACATCAGCTATGATATGTCAAAGCACCAAAAATTAATTAATAATTAATATAGAAATCTGCCTCAGCTTACATGTCCTCTGCTTTTCTCATTTGACAATTGCTAAAATTCTTCAGATGTCTTGTGGGACTCGATTTGCCTCCTCAGAGCTCCAGCCCTAGAAAATGCAGAACACAGCAGACATAATCTAGAAAGGCATTTAAATCCAATTTTCAAAATATGAATTAATCCCCAGAAACCTCACTGAGTCTGGAAAGAACCCTGTTGTCCTGGGGTAAATTTATGGTCCTGGTCCCAAACCAGGACATGTGTGGATTAGGCCTATACATTAACTGGGACTATATATTTCTCTGGCATGGGGAAATTCAGGTTGTCATCATTTTTTGACTTTTTTTTTCCAGACAGATATATTTTCCAGCACAGGATTTGAGGATTGGCAGGAGAGACAGCTCAAAGCAATTTCAGTTTCAGGTAGGATAATTATCCTTTAAGTGAATATTTTTGTCTATTATTTGATGCTAAACTTTCTCTCTTTGCTATCTGAATGATCTATTTTGAAAAGCACAATAATCAAACATGATGCAATTTATAGTATTGTTACCTGCTTGAAGAAAAACATAAGGACCCAAGAGATACAAAAAGTACTAAAATTCTTCCTGTATTAGTGCTATCAACTAAAAAGAAAATATGCTAGAAAAAACAGAATTCAATTTTTCAATTTTTAGTGCTTTGAAACAGCAACAACACTCACACAGAAAACACTGATATGTGACAAAGGGTAGAAGAGTTTCTTTTTCTCTGCATATCTTGCTTTTCTTTTGGGATAAAAATGCACTGTCAGTTTCCCAGCACTCTGAATTTGATATACTAGGGCTCATTCAAAGGCAAAAATTATTCATATTGTCAATGGATGTTATAAGCTTATGATATCAAGTATTACTTCAATTCTTAAGACAGAAACAGATAAATATACTATCTTTATTTATGGTGTCATTTTAAAAAATTCATCACCCCTTAGGTTCCTAGAAGGGAAGCAGAATGTCTGTGGAAGGAGTAAATTATACCTGTACAGATACGGAGTTCTTGAAAATTACAGTTCTTTGAAAGTAGCATGGTTGGAGTATGATCTCTTTCTCATTTATTTTGGACTTTGTGCATTTCCTCTACAATGTATTAAGTGGTCTCAAAATGTCAAGGTCTTTTAGATTTTGACCTTAGGTGCCTGCATTACTAGAGAAATTTTGGTCAAGAGAACGGTAGTATCTTTTAGAGAAGATGAGTAAAAGCCTGATGTAAGAAAAATTGACCTACTAGAATAGTGTTTATTTATATTTATAATCTTGTGCTTCATGTAATTATCTTTCAGTGAGCTGGAATAGTGTGCAGAATGGAAAATAAGATGAAAAAAGTGCTACTGAGGCAGAAATTTTATATTTAAAAAGAAAAATTGGAATATTTTCCTGATTATTTGCAGAATATAGTTGGGGATTTTTTTCATAGTTTACATAGATCAGATACATCTGATCATTTATGTTAAAGCACAAATAAGTATTATGTCACAGTGACATTGCTGACACACATAACATTACCTAGATTTTGACTGCAACCCTCTCCACAATAAGTGTATGTTGTTAAAGTTCAAAGCTTTAAAAAGTTTTGTTTTTATGAGAATTATTTGGTGTATTAATTTTATAATCTTAATTGATTCATAACAGTAGTCATTCATGTACAGATGAACACTGTAAAGAGTAATAACATTCATTAGAGACAAAATAATATATAACTTCTAACCCACAATTTCTGATAGAAAGCAAATGTCACTTTATCATGAGTGAATGATAAATATAATTTTTTTTAAAGTAACGCAGCTTAGTTTAGAGCCACTAAGACCAAGAACTCGTATCTTAACTAAGAATTTCATTTATAGGCAAAATGCCAAGAAAAACATTCTGTTTAGAGAAATACTTTGATTCAATTATTTTTAAATGATCATTTATAATTGCTATTAGTGCAATTGTTGTTAGTCCCTTTATCGGTTTTTTACTCATATGGAAGAAATACCAAATAATAAGAATGATCTAGGAATGGGTGAACCATCAAGCAGTTTTGAATATTTGTTTAAAATGAGAGCTCTTTTTATTTTTCAGCAACAAATAGTACAACCTTAATAAAATGTACATGGGTCTCCTTTTACAGCTTTTCTATCTATGGCCTTGTCTATATGACTTACAATTGGTAAGGAGATCAAATATTGTGAGATTGTCTGAAAAGTCTAATACTTGTTAATACTGAGCAGGTATTAGAAAACTCAAAAGAAAAACAATCTTGCCTTCATCAGTGTTTTAAGGGTCACCTTAAGGGTCAGATGAGCCTTTCAAATGCAAACTCTTTACCTCTGGGACACTTTTTGCATTTCACTTGTGAATAACAATAGGGAATGTAGCCTTGGGTATTTGACAGAACCCAAGTGAATAGAGCTCATTTTTGAGGCTGACAAAAAAATGTCTTCTCCATATGGGCTTTACATTCTGGAAGATGAGAAAATAAAATCTCTTGGCAATCTTTTCTTGCATTTGTGCCAGATGTACAATATTTACATTAAATTGATGTTTATATGTTTTTGTACAGGAAGATTCCTTCCTTGGTATCAAATCACTCTCTTTCAATCAACAACCAGGAAATGTTCAAACACATGATTAAATTAATGCATTTTTGCATACTCACAATGAATTAATGGCGTAACTTGCTGGGTACAATATTGCATCTTAACCTGGAGTCTTTGCAACATTGTAGCCATAAGTATTTTATACAACATTAGTGGTTCTGTCAAAATATTTCAATTTTACAATAAAAAAAGTAACAAACCCAATATTGCACTTGGAAGTACAAAAAAGAAGAGTTTTTTTGTGTGCTAATGATTATTTTATGTATCAGAAAGTTGTATAAAATTAATCTCAAGATGATACAATATAGTGTTTTATTCAGGCTATTTCCTTACAAACTGATACAGAATTGGAAGACAAACATTTTCTGACCCCATGGATGTTGATATTTTTATTATATTTGATTTTTATTATATTTTTATTTTTTTCTGCATTAAACAAATTCAATGATTAGTGAAAAAAATATGAATTTACTCAGAATATGTGCTTTTCCATCAAATGTAAAAATTTTTGTTATCTCTTTAATTCTCTTTGAAAAAACCATGTACTCTGGACTTAAGACAGGATTCTATCAAATACTATCAAAAATGATGCAATTTAACAAAATATTTCAGTTTTGGCAAAACAACACATTTTAGGAAAACACATTTTTTCATGTTCACCCACCAACTTTACTGGTGAAAAACATCTGTTTAAAAATGATTTCTGGAAATATCATATCCTTTCAAAGAGCTCAGGTTTTTTTTTTTCAGTTTTATGCGCACTGCCCTTCCATTTTCAGCTAAAATGATGTAGAAATAAATAGGCTGTGTTACAAAGAAGCCCTTGTTACAGTATATCAGTCTTGGAGCAGAAAGTGCTGGAATTATTGTGAGACAATTCTCAAGATTTCCAGCTTAATTTGGAGGCCCAAGGGGAGCCACATTGTTTAGATACACCATTTAAGGTCTGTCCAAAGCCAGCCTTGGGTCACTTAAGAGTTCAGGAGAAAACTTCTCCTACATGAGCAATTATTGTTGTACTCCTGCAATCTTATCTTCTACAGAGGGACTTAGCTAGAGTGTTCAAAGATTAAAAATAAAAAATTCTAATGATAACATTTTTACCATGGCTGTACACAGTCTCTACCCTAAAGTACCTGTGAGCCTACAGGACAGAAAGGGGCTAAGACTTGCTATATGATAGATAAACAAGATCTGTCATTACAAATGCCTAGCTGTTAATTTGCTTTCAGAAGTATCTGTACAACGCCTGATATATCCTCCTATTTATGCAGATGCTTCTTTTTTTAATGTTGCATAGTTTAGGGCAGTGTGGCTGACCCTTTAAGGCAGAAAGTAGGTATCAGTGAAATACACTTTCTTTATCTTTTGGGAAATGTGGAGGGATGATTAGAAAATACCTCTGGAATGGCTTATATTTTGATCAGGTGCATTTGCAGACACATCTCTTATCCTTCCCCAAAATTACAGAAGGATTTACAAGTCTTACTGTGAAAGTGGTGTCAAAGACATCTCTAACTCAAGAAAGACATTCTTCAGAGCTTCAATCCATATGTTGAGAGCTTTCTTGGCAGGCAGCTCTCATCACAACAAGGTGTTCAAAGAGAGGGATTTGCTCTGAACTGGCAAGTTGTAATGATGCTTCACAGGCATCATATGAATTATATTTAAGTGTGTTGGGATTTAAAGGAAACTGCATTGCCTTTCTATGTAACTGGTAAATAGGAAATATGCTGTTTTTTAAAATCAACAATATAAATGTCCACAGAGGAGACTTTTGTATACTACATTGAATATAATAAATTTTTGAATGAACTCAAGCTTACAAAAGAAGAGCTTATTTTAACCCACCTGTTTGCTGTTTCATTTTATCATGATGTCATGGTGTTCATAGATAGAACATGTATATAATGCAATTTTTGCTGCTCCTACTGCTACTGGTATGTAATGCAGAAGTGTGAAAACTAGAACTGGATTATTCAGAGTATATTTTCAGCTCTGTGCTTTCTTGTTGTGTTGGGTATAGGAGGGGAAACATTTGTGAGATTTATAGTGGGAATTGTCACAGTGATCCACATCATCATGGAATGATCCAAAATGCAGGAATCCTGTTGCTGATCCTGATTTGATTTCAAAGAGGTAGAAATAAAACAGT
Source organism: Pseudopodoces humilis (assembly GCF_049639895.1). Lineage (NCBI taxonomy): Eukaryota > Metazoa > Chordata > Aves > Passeriformes > Paridae > Pseudopodoces > Pseudopodoces humilis. The sequence goes on from NC_142200.1 coordinate 17,715,306, forward strand.
TTTATCTGGGTAAAACAGTACATTGTAGTTTCAGCAGTTGATTTTACCCTAAACCCTCACGGTCCTCCATCCTACAAGAATATTAAGATGAAAAAATAAAAGATACTCAAAAGTCATGCTAGGCAAGAATCAGAATTAACGTATATCCTCAAGGAGTCAGAATTATCCAGGTTCAATATTACCCTTGGGTTATTGCAACCCACGACAAAATGAAGAGCACATGGCGCTGCCATTCTCAGCAAAGTGGCTGAGGGTATTTGCACTGTTGGCAAGGAAATGGGGTTGGCCTGCCAGCAGGAAACAGATCCAAATTTGGATGAGAGCTAAAAAAAGTGTTATTAATTGGTGCTGAACAGTAGTAACAGATGCCTTGAATTATTGCACTATTCCCCAGACATTTCAAGACAACTTTGCATAATTCAGGACCACTGTATTTCACCACCCACAGCTATTGCATATGTTCAAAAGATTCTACTTCAGCTTTTAAGATTAGTCCCTGAGACATCATTTTTTTTATGAACGGCATACATGGCAAATTTTACTGGCATATTTCATCCCACTGAATTTTTCACCAGTTTTCACTAGTCTAATATTTAGGAGGAATAATTTTGTCTTAATTTTGGTGATCTAGAGGTATAAGGAAAAAAATGATGTTGGGAGAATGCCAGCTAGAAACAGTTTAATTTGCAGATCCATTTTGGTTCCTTAAGCTAGACATATGCACCGAAATTCTGCAGACATGGGGTAGAATTCATAGAAATTTAAAAAATCTTAAAGATTATATAATTTGGAAGATTTTTAGAATTTTTCTGAATTCTGAGGGAATTATTTTCTCGTAGTTTCAGAAATACTTTTGATATTTTTAACACCTAAAGCTGTATAAAACAGCTTATTGATTAACTGTAGATTAAAAGAAATAGGTTTTTGATAGAAATGTTGAAAAGGTTTTATGTAATTATTTTTAATTTTGAGTACAAACCACTTTTTAATAGAACTTTTCAATTACACTTACATGTTACCATTGAATTTACTAAGGTTGTATTTTGACTAACATTTTCTAGGTGGAACAGACCAGAATTTATTCTTTACAGATGAAAATCATGGAGGTAGTCCAGTTATTCAAAGGTACATTTTCATATAATTTACACAGTAAGATTTCTTATCTTGCCCCTCTCAAAACAGCCCTTTCCCCTCTGTTGGCATGTCATGACAAAATGTTCATCAAAGCAAAAATGTTTTACACTAAAATACCGTGTCTGGTTCCAATGAACCCAAAACAAATTCCTTTGCAGAGGTGAGGCTGTGCCTCTACCTTAGCTTAATTGTTGATGGAAAAATCTTGGGAAGGATGAGTTTATCAGAACATATAAAAAGTTGGTTTTTTTATTTAAAAAAGCTCTGCTATTGAATCCAAAACACATTGAATAATGTATCAATTTAGAAGAGTTCCAGCATGGGTAGATCTTTAAGTCCAACTTTTTTTCTGGAAAAATGCTAATTTATATACTAAGGCACTGTTTGCAAATGTGTCTTACAGGCTTTGTTTTCATACAAGTGCAAAGCAAAACCATATTTCACAGCCTCGAAATTTATCATGAAAGGCTTAATTTTTGTCCAGTTTTGTCTGAAGTTTGTCCATCTGTGAAGGAAAACTTTATGGGTATTTGTGAAGAGGATAGTCTCCAAATTCCTTACCTCTTCTTGAAAATACTGGAATTACTTACCTTTTTAGTAAATATTTTATTAGCAAAGTAGAAACAAATAAAGACTTGTATTTCTCTGTAGAGAAAAATTGGTCAGATGGGTAAAAATTGACATGAAGAAAAAGAGTGTTGTTCAAAACCCACAGCTGCTCCATTGCTGAAGAGTATTGACACATTTTTCTCTACTTTTCCCCTAAATAGTGCACAGCCAACATATATAGATACAGTTCTACAATACATGCTGTAATTATGTGGTGCTAAGATATGCACTGTAATTATAGTCTTATTGTAAATCCCTCTCTTATGTATAACATGCAAGGAGGGTTTTCTATAGCTTTTTGAACTTCTATGCTGATTTACAAATTAGGATTTTTTTTTCTTTTGTAAACTGCAGTATATAATTTTTTTAAGACTACATGTGTTCTGCACTGATTGGTAAATTCCAGTTAACAGTTTTTCACATCACTGAGAAAATCTTAAAACTTACGCTACTTTGCTATTCTGCTACTTTGCCTTGATGCAAAATTCTTTAATGTGTTTCATTGTAGGTCATTGCTTTTTTTCCATAATTCCCTGCCTTCATTCAGCATTCTTTTTTAATAATTTTAATCTTAGTTTGGGGTTTTACATTTATTTTTATTCCAAGTAGTCAGTTTACTTAAAGTAAGGGGAGAAGTAGAATCCTGTTTTCAGCTTTAAAAATGAAAAGAAACCTACAGGTCCAGTGGAGGTCTAAAGTCACACAAACTGTGTTGCAAAGCACTTTCTCCCAGTTGGGGAATCTGTTTTCTGCATTCTTAGTTCTCACCATACCTGTAAGCTGACTTTTTGGTACTACTACCAGATACAATATCTGTCTATCAATCACTGTTTGCTTTGTTTAATTAAATGCAGATGGCAAGTGCTTAAAAAAAAAAGAAAAAGAAAAAAAAAAAGGTATGTGACTGTTGATGAAGTGGAAAGGAAAAAATTCCATCTTGAACAAGTTACATCAAATACACACCAATTTATAGACTAGAGCTTTTTGGAAAATAATCAGTTCTATTAAGTAAGAGTTAATGAAATTGCTGTGCCCACAGAACATTCAGCTTTGTATAAAAAAGGGAAAAAAATATGTTGCTTGTGGTTTGAAATGAAAAGACTTCATTAAGTCAACTGAATTTTTTTTTTTGCTTTGTGTTAACCCTGAATTATCTCTATAAGTCAAATCAGCCCAGGTTAAGACTTAACAGAGTCTACCTGTACCAGGTCAGGCCCCCTGGACAAATAAGACCTATTACATTCTCTGTTTGCTCTGCTGCCAGTAGAGCTTTTGGTGTATTTCGCTGATAATCTCTGTTCTTTCATCTATGAGGAAATTTTCTGCAACAATTTTCAGACTCTGTTGGACACAATCAGTATAAAATACTCAGATTGCAACCTTCTTCACTGGTATTCCAAACTGTGGATCAGGAGAGACAGTTCACTTAACTGCAGTGGCAGTGCTTCTACAAGCAAACATGCAGGTTCCTCACTGCATTGTGAAATGACACGTTCTCATATAAAAAGAACACTCTTCCAGCAGCCAGACTCGGAGTCAAATCCCTACTCAGATAAGGACTCTACATCAACATCCAAAGCTATGCAAAATGACTTTGCTCAAACTAGATTCTTAACTATACAGATCAAACATTATCTCAACTTCCAGATCACATTTGCTCGGCTTTGAGCTTGAAATGCCTTTGGAAGCAACTGGAAATTCTGGTTTTCATCTGGCATCAGAGCTGAGTCATCCACATTTTAAAGTCTAATCTCAAGAGAGTTTATTCAAGCTTTGAAATTAATAGTATTACAGGCAGTTTGTATGAAAGTTGATAATTACCTAAAACCTCTAGTTGCTTCTCCTACTCCAATGCAAGCTCTAAAAACATGGTAATTGCTCTTATGCAAATTTTACTGCATGGGCAACATCAGCTTAGTTTTTAAAATTTTTTTTCAAGAGGGGATTTTCAGATTTTTTTTGTATTATACTCTTTGTTATCCTGGTTTAAAAATATAAGTCTATAACAATAATCTATTCTGCAGGAAACCAGAAAACTTTTCTAGGAAAGTAATTGTCTTATACCTTTTTAAAGTGTAAGTATGTTACTATAAGCTGGAAAAGATAAGTTTGTGAAGATTAAATAACAGGATAGCATTTCAGGAATGAGAGGAAGGTAGGAAGAACAGTCTCTTTGCCTCATATTATTTCATATTACTCCTGAGTGAAATTTGAAAATGTGCTGGTGTCATTTAAAATGCCTTAAAGGGATGAGAAAAAGTCTTAAATGAGCATGGCCATACAGTAGATGAGCTTAGTGTTGGGGTCACACTGGTGACCTGGAACATGGTAACTTTTATCTTTTGCCTAATGCAGAAAATATACATGAAGATGTACTGAAAAAAATACAGAAAATGCTCTCCTTTGAGAATAATATCTCTTATCGGAAGAGTCAGCCACCTAGAAAAATTCAGGTATTTCATTTATATAAATTGTTGTCCTTAAGTAGTTCTTGCAGGGAAAAAAATAAAACAAGGGAAAATAAATCCATCCGTTCATCTTTATCTAGGCAGTTATTTTGAGCACATAGGAAATGCAAATGATCCTACTTGCTGCCCAACTTGCTAATTCCAGTTCAAAAGAGCCAAGTATCCATTTTGTTTCTCTTGTGCATATTCAGACAGGCATAACACAAATACACACATATGCACTTTATTTGCCTGTTAGTTGTACTTTTTAGAGAAATAAGTTGAAAAGTTTCTCTTCTTCTCTCAGTGTGGGAAAACTCAAAAAAACCCTTCCAAAACACTTTTGAAATGCTGGCAGCCATGGATATAAGCCAGAATAGTCAGCTGGGCTTTATTTTTCTTTGAAGGATGGAAAGATGTGCGCAAACTGCTGCACTGCCTCTTCTCATGCAGGCACTGAGTCCCACAGAGGGCTCAGCAGTGTCTGAATTGTCTTGCTGACCCTTACCCTCAGTAATGCTGTGACTACAGCACTTTATATTTGTTACTTTCCAAAGAGGGAGTGGGAGTACAGCGGGATTTTGAAGCAAACTATTTTTCCTGCAAGATCTTAATGTAGAGATACCAGTGAACTTTCTGGGCAGTACATTGGCTCTGACAGCAAGTGCTCAAGATGAGGTTGGAGCTTTCCCCTCATGTGGTGCATGTTAGCTCTGCACCAAACTATCACAGTTTGGACCCTGTGTATGAAGCCACCACCCATTCACAGGTAAATGACAAGAACATTGGGATCAGTGGCTTTTTGTCCCTGATGCTATTGAAAGTTCTTGGATTCTTCCCAGTGGAATGTGAAAAGCATTTATGAAACTTCAGTATTCTCTGGGATGAGAAAAGTATTTCCTCCTTTATTTCAGGCTGAAAGTCTTCATGTTACTTCCTAAAGTACTTCTTAAGGAACGGTGTGCTTTGAGGCTTGGGTTTGAAGCCATGCATGTATTGCTTCAGACAACTTCTGCCTCAGGTCTCCTTTCAGTTATTTGGTCATTGTGGAGTGTATGACAATGTAACAAAATGTTAAATGGTAGTTTGAGAAACATTTAGAAGAAGGTACTTGAAGACAAAACCATGTGATATAAGCTTCCTGTGTGAATATATGATATGAGACAAATGCTCTGTTAGATGTACAAAACTCAAAGCTTGTCTCTGAGTAAAAAAGAAAAAAAAAGTTCTTTAAGCTGTCCTCCATCTAGAAGGGAAAAAAAAAATTCTACTTCTCTTCCAAGATGAATCTCATGCTTCAGTGCATGCCCTACAGGAATGTACACTTAACATTTCATATCCATGTCTTTCAAATCCACAACTGTGCAGGAATTTAAAAGGTATCTATAATAAAAAAGCTGTTTGGATTTTGTTCATGTAAAAGGCAATTAGTCAAAAGCTACTGTTTTCCAGTTTCTCAAAATCCATGTGTTGAGGTGTTTGTGAATAACACTTTTTCTCCTTTAAATCCTGTAAACTTAAGTCACTCAGGGCCATCAGGGAAAAAAAAAATCTGCATATAATGTGATTTCACACCACATTAATCCATGTACAACAGATTTTTCCTTAGGAATTGCTTTTCTGTGTACCCTTGGTCAGTTTCAAGAGATGACCAGAAGACTGAAGTCTTCTGTAGAGGAACAAAAGGTAAAGAATTGTATTATTAATCTAAGGTTGCCATATGGCATCCTTGCAGGTCTACTGGAAATAAAATGTAAGGTTTAAAAACAAATTGGTATGGTCTCTTATCTCCAAGATAAAGATTAAATGCTTTAAGGCTGGGCTGTATAGACATGACCTGTTCTTGAAGACTCTGAGAGTTATCTCTTATAAGGAAGAAAAACTTCCTTTTCCTTAAGCAAGTATTTTTTTCACTTTTGTGGAAGCATGAAACAGTGGAGCTGTGTGAAAGCCATAGACACTGAGAAAGAGTATGTGAAAATATGCTTCTTATTATAGATTTATAATAAACTGGGCACTAATTCTATTATTTTATAGGTGACATTCAGTTGTTTTCTACTTTCAGGGAAAATTGATGTGGGTTTTACTGCTGATTTTTCTAGAATTTCCCTGTTCAAATATATTGTTTTCAGCAAACCAAGCTTATAAAAATGAGTATTTATTTCTGCAAGGCTAAGGTGTTGTTTTCTACTAGGTGTTCTTTTCACACTGCTAATTGGTCACTGATTTACTCCTCTTATTATTGTACTGGATCCAAAAATCCTCTTGCAAAGGAAAACACTGTCTCTTCAGTCATTTGCTGGAAAGACACATCCGTATAGAACTGCTTTCTTAAGGCCCATGACTCAAAGTAGCACATAACTGTAAGATTGACTGATGAAGATGAGCTCAGGTGCCAACTCCTAGTTTCGGGCTAAGGTTGAAAGTGGACGTTTTTAGGAATAAACTGTTCAGAGCAGAGTTGTTGGAGAACAGTCAGAGCCACGCTAGATTACCAAGAAGTGGCTCAGAGACCATGTATCTCCTGGGGCCTTGAATGGGTAAGCAAACCCCTCAGCCTCCCAGCCCGCAGTGCTGGGTGGACCTGGCTCAAATCCCTTTCAGGATTTCACTGCTCAGTGGGGGCTACTGTGGGAGACAGTGGCTGTGATCCTTGTCAGCAGCACAGAGGTACCTGCCAAATTCACAGCACTGTTCACTTCACTGGGCTGCAGGCAATCATATGCTTTTTATCGGGCTAACACACACACCCTGCTGGTGGTGACACTTAATGTCCTCAGCACTTTAGAAGGTTTGTGTAGTTTGCAATGCACATGGCTTTTTATGAGAGGAGATCTTTGTTTATTTTCCATTGCCCATGAACTGAGGCATACCCACACTTCTGTCTATAATTATGCCTCTAGTAAGAGTTGTTCACTCCTGGCAAGATTTACCTAGGTGGGAGTACATTTTTGCTGACTGTAGGTTGTGTAGGATTTAATAGCAAAGTTGAGTCCACGATATTCCATAGCTCACATTATTTTATCACTTGTCAAGTACTTCTAGATTTACTCCAAAGTAAACATTATTCTTGTTGTAAGGTATTTCCCATACCTATGGTATTTCAGAGTGATTTATCCATATTGGGGAGAATGGGAGGCTTGGATTTGCACATTGTCAATCTGTAGCATCTTTATTAGCATTGTAGGAAAAGCAAATTTCTGACAGTACCCATACACATTTTACCAAAATTTTGGGGAGCCATCTTCAAGGGGCTAATACTGCTGCTCAGGAGACAGTGGTGGTAAAATAACTGCCCTTCTTTTGATGTGAACTTCAAGCAGCAGATGAGCTTGTTTGTTTCAGAAAAAGGTTAGTAAAATATCAGTAAACACTTAAAGGACACAAATCATATTCATGGTGGATTAAATCTTGTCAGCGAGTAGTGAAGAGGACCTCCTGAAAGTACAACAGAAAAGCAGAGGCTGCTCTATCAGGACACGGAATACCTTTCTGTGCCTCTTCAAGCTCAGCAGGAAGGAGAATAAAATAAGCAGCAGATGAAATATGGCTGCAGTATAGTTATTTCTCTCACTTCTTCCCAAAATGTGGTCTTTGACAAAAAATGAAAGAATGCAATTATTCTTTCGTAGGTTTCAAATAACTTATTTTTCCCCTTTTAGATTCTTTGATGCATTTTCTTTGTCATTGGTGAGACAAAGCTCAATCTGTTTAAATTCCTCCACTAATTCACCAGTCATTTTAATTGCTTTTTGATCTCATCTTAATCCTGACTCTGACTCCACTGTGTGTGTATGCATGTGCATGCTTGAGCACAGGTGGGAACCAAGAAAGCCAGTTCTGACTTCCCCTTTACCTGGGGTTAGGACAAGGGTCTGAGAGCATGGGCCTGAAAACAAGACTGCTCTAGCCCAGCACAGGCTTTGTAGACTTTACAAGATGTGTACAGAAGAAAAACCTGAAGCATCACATTACTGCAGCTCTCAGCACTTAATTCCACTGCACTATTTTCACTCATCTGTTCCAGTCACCTTTGCCTGAAATTCAACTCTTTCTACTATATATATCTCAGGCACTTTATTTCTAACACTTGAAATACGTGTTGTTCAGGATATTAAAAATAAATATTATTTCAGAAAATGTAAAGATTTCTAATATCTCATTGCAAACCTCAGTCATTTTTGGCTATGCACAGTGTGGATGATTGATTATATTTGCCTACAATAAGTCAGAAATCAACAAATTTTATGTAAGGGATACCTGAAATGTATTTATTTAAAAATATATTTTTCATCCAAATTAATAACTTGAATGTTTAAAACAATTATTTGGCACTTTTACATAAGATGCTGAAAGGTCATCTTGGAAGCTTTTGTAAGCATGAACATTTTATGAAAAGATAGTGGCTGATGTTTGTTGCTTAAGGCAGAAATAATGTCATCACTGATTGATATAAAATGATATGGCAAATGGGATACCAGCATTAACTGATAGAGATAAAACCCACCAAACTTTGTTCAGCTTTTAAACACCTCTTCTAACTTTAATCCAATAAGGGACTCTGAAGAACCTTTGTTGAAATGATGGACTTGCTTATAATTCAGTTGACTTTATTATATGAAAAAACATGCAGATGAGTAAACTGATGGAAGATGCAACATTAAAAACAATTTAGGGAATGGGAGAATGATGGAGGCTGTGTTTGTGTGTGAGTCAAGGCAAACTTGTCTGCATGGAACAGCCACTAGGAGGGATTTTTCCCAGACACACATTCTGCTGTACAAGTTCAAGAGTTGAGACCAGAGGACAATAATAGTATTTTCTGGTGTAGAAATACTGATGTCCTTACCTTAAGGATAGAGGTGGAGGGAGAGGGAAGGAAGAAGCAGCTGTAGGTGGGAGACCACAGTGAGGTTTCCAGGGCTGGGCTGACACCCAGCCTTTAACAGACACAAAAATGTGTAAATGTGGTTTTTCAGCTAATTGTGCATGTAGAAGTGTGAGTTAAGGCATGAAGTCATAATCTTAGTGTTCTACCCAGTCATGTTTAAAGTCTACAATTTGGTAGGTTTTTACCTCCTTTACAGAATAACATGCCTCCCTGTGAGAAGCTGTTTAAATCATCCATTCTGTATTTCGTCTTCTGACTCCCTAATCAGTTCTTTTTTCTCTGTCCCTGCCTTTACTTGTCAATTGTACATGGACTGCTACAAGGCCTCATCCCCTTTTGATCTCTCTCCAAGATGAATAAATTTAGATCTAGTATTTTAACTTATATGCAAGTCATATTTATTTTTCTTTTTAGCAACCTTTAGTTGCCATAAAGTTCCAGATGATTTGCTGCACCCCAGCTGTCTACAGAAGGCCTGTCTCATCTTTGGTACCTCTTCACAGCTACCATACAAAAACTGCTTTTACTTTTAGTCATTCATTCAGCTTCAGAAATATCACATAGTATTTTGTAAGATCATGTCTTCGTTGCTGTCAAAAGATTAATATGCTGCAATAATTTTCCTAGATTTCTTTCTACTTCTATAAAGTATGAAATCAGTTAAGTTTTCCCCTGGGATTTACAGTTCTTCAAAGAAAAAAATTCCTGCTCCTATTCCTCCACTTTCCAGATAGTACTGATGCCTTTTCCAATTCAGTGCTGTCTCAGAATTTCATCCACACTCCCCATACTACAACTTCCAGATGGAGACATCCCATAAGGCAAATTGCCAATCTTACATGCTGTTTCTTCCAATGTGATAATACTTCTGTATTACAATCCTTTATTTGCTCCTTTAGCCAGTTCTAAACCTACATTTATATCTCTATTAATTTATATTGGTTTGGATAAATATGCCAAGCTAGATTTTTTGACATAGAATATCAAATATTTTATTAAAATTTAATTATAAAACACTACATATCATTCTGTGGGCTTTTAATATTTGATAATCAGTTTATGGGGGAAAGGGTCCTTTTTCTTCACAGCTGATTATTTCTTATCAATTCTCCTTTATATATTTTCTCTCTGAAGTGCACATTATTTTATTCCTTTTTAATTTATTAGCTGATAAGCACTGCTATTCTTTCCTGATGTAAACCAGTATACTTTCCTTTCTCACTATTTTTGCAACTTACATAAATTTCAGTAGTACTTGAAAATGAAGTTGATAGTTTGTTTGTTTATTATTTCTCTTTTAAAATAACATAGACAATAAATCAGTAATAAATGGTCTTACAAAATTATATGAGAGTTGTATATATATTCATACTTAGCAATACTTTGTTAAAAGAGGGCCCCTTCAGATGAGTGGGAGAAGGGAAGGATATAGTGGTGATGCCTGGTGATGCAATGGAGACAAGATCCGTAAGCCTGTAATTATCCCATGCACTCCATCCAGACCACTGAGATGCACATCAGAACACTACAGCCAAAGTTAATGATCTCTGAGATATGATGTAGTGACAGATTGAGGTATCTATATATTTTGTGTTAGAATAGACATCGGAGCTATGTTTCAGGGTCTTTGCAACTTGATTGATTAAATGGTATCAGCATGTCCAAAATTTGCTGCTTTCATTACAGTCCTTTGCAAAGATTTAGAAAGATTTAAAAAGGCCTGAAGACAAGAAAACGAGGAAAAAAGGAGCACATATAAAGTATAGTATTATTCAGGAGTGTATTTGTTCATTTAATTTAGTCAAAAATATAATCAATTTCTGGTATCTACTAGAAAAAAAACCTTAAAATAGGCCTTTAAGTTTTTAACAGATTGAGACACACTTGGCAGAACTGCCCATTTTGAAAACACAAGATCTCATATTCACTCATGAAAATGTTTAATATTTCAATAGGAAAAGATAAAAAACAACCCTGAAAGATAGGGAGAAAAGGAGAATGGAACATATTGGAAAATCTTCTGCTGTAAGTTTTTAAAATCAGACCTGGGCCAGGAATTGGTTATGACAGATAGCCAGTTTCTGCCACTTAGAGCTGCCACAGTAAAGTATATTACGCTGACTGTGGGAACAATGAATGAATCCCTGCAAGTGAACACTGCCATTGCAGCCATCTCAAATCAGCTCAGCATTTCAGAGACAGTCTGTGTGAAGAACACATGCCTTCAGGAGAGAAGATAATGATGGGAAACAATGGCCGTTTAAGGGCATGCAAATCTCTGTGTACCTTTAAACATGTCCTGCCTACCATATCTTTATAGGAGTTAGTTCAAAGTTGCAGTGGTGACTGTTTCACATCTCCAGTCTTCTAGATTGGAATCAAACTAGGATAATAAAATTAAAGCAATAGAAGCTTACATTGGATAAAAGAAGTGGGATATGCAAAACACCATCGTAAAAAAATAGTAGAGATATATTGCATGCAAAGATATCTGGAGGACAAACAATTTTTCAGCAAATGTCAAGGTTTAAAAGTTTGATTCTATTTTGGAAAAAAAACCCAAAGCCTCTGGAAAATTTTTTCAAAATAAAAATATTATGAGTTTTTGAGTCAAAACCAGAAATGGTTTTATATGAGAGGGTTCTTTTGACCTCACTGTGTATGTGCTTTTCTCTTTTGTGATCTGGGATAAATATTTTACCGTCTGAGTTGGACTAAGAATTTGAAGATCTTTCTTTGACATCCCAACATCTGGGCTAATGCAATGTGAGGATTTATCTTAATATTTCTCCTGTTTGCTGCCTGGAATAGTCAGAAAGACTTGGATTTTCAAAAGTGTTGTTGAAACAGATACATTTACGGAAGACATTTGCTTCAACAAGACATTTGCTTCAACAAAATTTCACTTTAAAAAATCTGTTTGGTTTTAAGCATTGTCTCTTTTTCCTCTTCTACTACTATGGCTATCTACCATTTACTAGGAGATTTAAGGACTTAATTGTTCAAATGTCATTTCAGTGCTGTGGGAGAGTTTTGAAAATGTCAGATATCCTTTCTTTATCAATTGAGTTTTTAGAGTGCCCTCTGACTGACAGTTTCCTGCTGTTTACCTACGTGTTTATCTTGAGTACATACATGTCACAATTGTATTATTATTGAATTATTGTGCTCATGAAGAATTAATTGATAGAGCCTAATTCCTGCAGGCAAAGATGTGCCCAGAGAAAGAAAGGCTTAACTGCAGATTGCCATGTAATTTCACTAACTCCTGATCATTACTGTTCTTTTTTCTGATGTATACTTACTGCTATAACCATCTGCTGCATGCAACAGATCAGAACAGAACTGAGCAAAGCAGAACTGAACAGCACAGCATAAAGTAGATTAGAATAGAGTAGAATATTTCAGTTGGAAGGGAACTATAATGATCATCTAGTCCAACTGCCAGACCATTGCAGGGTTGACCTAAAGTTAAAGAATATTAGTAAGGGTATTTTTCAAGTGCCTTTTAAACACTGACAGGCTTGGGGCATCACCCATCCCTCTAGAAAGCCTGTTCCAGTGTTTTTCCACCCTCTTGGTAAAGAAATGCTTCCTAATATCCTCTGATGCAGTTTTGAACCATTCTCATGCATCCTGTCACTGAATCCCATGGAGAAGAGATCAGCACCACCCTCTCCACCTCCCAGAGTGGTTTATGTTGCAAATGAAGCTTTGCATAAATAAATATTACATAACATAACATAACTATTACAGAAAGCTGTAGTTTCTGAAACAAGAGAGTTATTGACATCACAGAAGGAAAAGGAAAGTAGAATATAAAAGAATAATCCAATGAGCATGATTCTCCCAAGAGCAATACATCTATTTGGTGTTATTTACATTGACCCAGGTACCTTCTGAATCAAGGAAAGACACGAGGAAAGAAAGGTTACTTCTGCAATGTGGGAACATTTGCTCAAAGTCTCTAGAAAGTCTGCACTTTATTGGGACTGTCCATGGAAGAGTAAAGAATAACATTCGAAAACCAGTAGTTAAGACTTTAACTTGGCCAATTAAATAGGAGGAGCACAGGACAAGATTTATCTCAAGAGTGACAAGTCCAGACTGCCTTTGGTCTCTGGTCTGTCTAGTGGCTTTCTTAAGAATGACCTATATTCACCTCTTCTTGTTCAGAGAGAGGTTTTTTCTTGGTCCAGGAATTTCATGAAATGAAATTGAGAAGAAAACCTGTGCTTTTTGTGAGTTACTTGAAAATGTAAATATCTTAGGTCTTTGTAAGACTTCTTTATACGGTGGTTCACATGGCTTTCCTTACGTATATTTAGAGTCACATAATACAATACGATGTAATCTTTCAAGTTGTACCTGTGCTTCTGAAAGCTCCCCAATATGCTGTGCATGATGTACAGTGTGACCTCTGAACCCACAACCTTGTATAGAAATAGCTTAGAGAGAACTATGAGAAACATAATGAATCCTCATGAATGAGAGGTTGTGACCAGTATTTTTTTGAAGTCCTAGTGGGAGTTATTTTTCAGAAGGGAGTAGCTGTATGGTTTTGTCCTCACAGAGTGACAAAAAACCCCGCTTTTTCTTCCCTTTATTGATATTAGTGATAACACAAGAGTTGTCAACATTAAGGTTAAAATTTTGTTTCCATTATAAATCTTGTTTGTAGAGGTTTTCACATCTGGCTTATTTCAAGTTACATCAAGCTTCAAGAAATTTGGTGTCTAAACTGTCAGCATGAGTGTGATTTTTTTAAAAGCAAAAATGCTTAAATCCATTAAAATATTAGAGCTATGGAGTGGGAAAGTATAGCATGTGTTCCCATGGGATCAATGAGAGTTTTGCCTTTGACTTCAATGGAAACAGGAAGTGGGCTATAAGGCATAATCAGTCTGAGAATTCACCAGCCCCATTCCATGCTCCAAATTTTAGTTAATATTTAAAAGAGGATTCTGAGGTGTGTAGGTGATGTGTCTTTTCCCTTTGCCAACCTTTTAACAATATTTTTGTGGTGTTTTAACCTGAATTCACATCCGGTCACAGAGTCAATACACCTATACTGAAATAATGCAGTCAGAACAATGGCAAACAAGCCACACAGTAATCTCCAGTGCCTTCAATGTGAGAGACTGGTATTTTGTTTAGAGTCCCCTGAAATGTGAAGTCACAGAGTGAGAGTAACTAGAGATGAAAAGCTGAGTATTAGGTTGCATGTTACTCTCCCCTGCCAGTCTAAAACTGTTCCCTGCAGCTTGCAATCTAGTTTTAAATGACCTGAGTATTAAGGGGCATCTCCATCTTTTCTCAGGAGTATTTACCAGTTTAACAGGCCTTGATTTAGGAAACATATCCAGATAGCTACTAGATACTCCCTGAACTCAGTCTAAGGGCAACCTCTTTGACCACACATAAAATAATCATGTTGTCTTTGACACCCTCCTTTTTCACTTCTTGCAGACAATGAGGTCTATTACTTCTCACCTCCTTCTTTACTTTACCTAGCTATTCACATATCTTTTTATATGGCCTTATACTATTGTCTTTTTTATTTTTGAACATGTAAGTATTTTATTTTCAGCAACCACAGATAGTACAGGTATTTAAAAATGTGTGTGTGTGTCTGCACACTGCAGATTGTGGTATGGCAGAAATATCCACAGCCTATTTCTGAAACTGATTTCACAGCCCACAAGAAATTGTCTTCTGTTTTCTATTTGTTCTTGCACAAACACTGTCTGTAAAACTTGCTGTCCAAAAATATGCCTGGCAGCTGAAATAACACTCAGCTTTCCCCGTATTTGGGAATTCTGCATTTATATAATTTTAGGCTACATCATGCAGCATCTGATACATGTTACCTGAAATAATGCAGCTCAAACAACAAGAGATTTTTGTGCTTTCATCTTTAGTATTAGATAGCTCAACTGATTATAAGATTATAAGAGAAAATGATTTACCAGAAATATGGTTTTAAGTTAGCTTGTTGCTCATGATAGGGTACTGCTGCTCTTAATAATAAATCATATGCCCATGATGTGCATCCCAGCTCATCCCTTTCCAGACTGCAAAACATTCAGCTATGTATCTGAGAGTCAGTAAAGACTGGTAGCAAACAAAATGTGGAAAAGTCAACAATCCAATTGATGTAATCCATGGGGAACTTGCTGGATATTTCCTGTATTATAGAACAGACTATTTCACTTGGAAGTTACTTACTATGTTATCATCCAGTCCAACTGCCTGAACAATTCAGGGCTGACCAATGTTAAAGCATGTTATTAAGGACATTGTCCAAATAACTCTTAAATACTGAAAGGCTTCGGGAATCAACTACGTCTCTGTGAAACCTTCTCCAGGGTTTGAGCACCTTCATGGTAAAGAAATGTGTCCTAATATCCAGACTGAAATCCTCCTTTTGCAGTTTTGAACCATTTCCATGCTTCCTGTCACTATGTCACTAGGCTATGAGGGAGGAGAGACCAGCAAGAGATCAGAGTGAGCCTGGTGAAGATCGATGAAATTTCTGCCTTGATGTCAATGAAATTAAGTATTTATAATATTTCAGTATAAATATAAATATAAATAAAATTCCAGTATAAAATCTGTATTTAGCTGTTACTGTGACAGATAAAAATAGATCCAAAGTGTCTAAGCTTATTTACAATAAAGGCTACTGCAGAACGCAAAATGAGTATAAAGGAACAGTTCCCAACGATTCCCTCAAGAGCAGTACAGAAAACATGCAATAATTCAGACTCGTTTACAGTTATCCCCATTCATACTGGGCTGATTGGCAGCTCAGATATTACCCTGTGAACATCTTTATTTCCACAGCTCTGGTCCAAACTTATTTGTTCTTCCAGCCCTTAGCATTCCAGGCCTGTCACCAGTAAAGAGAGTAAAGGAATATTAAATTAAACTGGGAACTATGCATTTATCAGCTTTGCCTCTATCATAAAGAGGTCTGATCTGGCACCTCCGGAAGCCTCCTCTTTTTATGTTGTGAAAACTGAAGTGGCCCATATAACACACAGCCAAATTCTCAGTCTTTTAGTTACTTTCAAACTAAGTTTTAACAGGACTGTCAAGCACCACATGCAGTATGTCAGTTAACACTGTAGAGTAAAATTGACAAAGAGCACTTTGTGTACCTTCAGAGCAAGTATATCTTTACCAACACTTTTGAGCTATTTTAGGTTTGTAAGCTGCAAGTATCTCCTACTCTCAGATTTGATAACAGGAGAACCAAGACTAGAGATGAGTAGCACCTGGCAATTAATAATCTAGCTAGTCTGCAGTCTTTAATAAGCAGAATGATAAAAGTTTAAATTGTCCTGACTCTGGCAATCCCTTCTCCAAATACTAAGAAGTGTTTGTTTCACAGTTGAAGGCAGGCTTGCCCCTCTATTTCTATGTAAAGATCTCTTAGGAGCATGTGAAAAATCAGAGAGGGGTAAATACTGAAATAAAATACATAAAAGTAACAGAATTCTTTGTATCAATTGCCAAAAATGAAAATCCTCCCATAATTTTGTGGAAGTATATGACTTTCAAAATGCTTTAATTGTTCCTTTCAACATCACTTTCTTCT
This sequence comes from Pseudopodoces humilis, assembly GCF_049639895.1. Lineage (NCBI taxonomy): Eukaryota > Metazoa > Chordata > Aves > Passeriformes > Paridae > Pseudopodoces > Pseudopodoces humilis. The sequence goes on from NC_142200.1 coordinate 17,731,990, forward strand.
CATCATGTCCTAGAACAGCAAAGCCTCTGCATATACTGTGGTTAGCTTTTAAGAACCAATTACTGAAATGAAAGTGAAATGAGAAAAAGGGCATTCTAAGAATTTTCTATTTTGTCTTGTAGTGTTTCCATTTAATAACATCTGCTACTCATAAATCATGAAAGAAACCCCTAACAGCCTGTTAATGCCAATACATGTTTGATAGCAAGAGTCTTTCACCTCTTGCAGGTAGGCAAATACTTCAATCTTACAGTAATTTAAGATTAAAAAAAATAATTTTAAAAAAAAGGCAAAATATTTGTCTCTTCCTGCCCATTTGGTAATGCAGTCTGCCCTCAGTGCTCCTGTCACCAGGGTCTGTCAGGTGGCCCACCCTGACTGTGGCCACGCTGACCTGCAAGTCAGCACCATGTCCACGCTCAGCCTGCTGCACCTCACGTACCAAATGTTATCTGTGCTCGCCTTGCTCCACCAGCAGCCTGCAGACCAGCAGCTGCTGCCAGGACTGGGCCTATGGCACTGGCTGCTGGGCTGGGACTACTCAAGTGCTTTCCACAATACATTAACAAAAGTGCTCTTTTTTGAGCAGCACATGGGAAAGTTCTGCCCATCACCTTTTGTCTGTGGTTGAGTGACTTGCCTTGGCACACAGATCTGTTAGGTGAAAGATGATTTTGTTTCACTCACCATCACGGTAATTCCAGCAGATATTTCTTTTCTTTTCTTTTCTTTTCTTTTCTTTTCTTTTCTTTTCTTTTCTTTTCTTTTCTTTTCTTTTCTTTTCTTGTCTATTCTTTTCTTTTCTTCTCTTTTCTTTTCTTTTCTTTACTTGTCTTTTCTTTTCTTTTCTTTTCTTTTCCTTTCTTTCCCTTCCCTTCCCTTCCCTTCCCTTCCCTTCCCTTCCCTTCCCTTCCCTTCCCTTCCCTTCCCTTCCCTTCCCTTCCCTTCCCTTCCCTTCCCTTCCCTTCCCTTCCCTTCCCTTCCCTTCCCTTCCCTTCCCTTCCCTTCCCTTCCCTTCCCTTCCCTTCCCTTCCCTTCCCTTCCCTTCCCTTCCTTCCCTTCCCTTCCCTTCCCTTCCCTTCCCTTCCCTTCCCTTCCCTTCCCTTCCCTTCCCTTCCCTTCCCTTCCCTTCCCTTCCCCTTCCCTTCCCTTCCCTTCCCTTCCCTTCCCTTCCCTTCCCTTCCCTTCCCTTCCCTTCCCTTCCCTTCCCTTCCTTCCCTTCCCTTCCCTTCCCTTCCCTTCCCTTTCTTTCTTTCTTTCTTTCTTTCTTTCTTTCTTTCTTTCTTTCTTTCTTTCTTTCTTTCTTTCTTTCTTTCTTTCTTTCTTTCTTTCTTTCTTTCTTTCTTTCTTTCTTTCTTTCTTTCTTTCTTTCTTTCTTTCTTGTCTTTCTGTCTTTCTGTCTTTCTTTCTTTCTTTCTTTCTTTCTTTCTTTCTTGTCTTTCTGTCTTTCTGTCTTTCTTTCTGTCTTTCTTTCTGTCTTTCTTTCTGTCTTTCTGTCTTTCTGTCTTTCTTTCTGTCTTTCTTTCTTTCTGTCTTTCTATCTATCTATCTATCTATCTATCTATCTATCTATCTATCTATCTATCTATCTATCTATCGGGATAGCTAGCTAGCTAGCTAGATATAGACATGAAGAATATGAGAGTTTGAATTTTAGAGCTTCTAATAACCTTACAGAGACCTTAATAATTTATTATATAATAGATTCAGATGTAGATAGGCAAGACTGCATATCACTTCAGAAACAATCTTAGAATTTGGGGCATCATCACAAAAGAAGTGCATGAGAGGTTATAAAATATAAAAGGAAAGTCAGGTCCATGAAAATAAAACCATGACAAAAATGATGAATAAATACTGACAAAGTAGTAATAATGACTTCAATTTCCATCGTTGCCCCAGGAAATTTTTTCAGAATTTTTTTTTTAACCAAATCACTAAGTCTGTCATTAATTTGACTCAGTTTTGATACATAAATTTAGGAGGAGCATTATTAGAAGTTCTGTGACCAATATAGCAGTAGTAGAGGAACCAGTTCCAGTGTCCCATACAGGCAGGTTACATAACAGCAGCTCAGGCAGGGCTGGTTTCCAGCTGCCCCTCCATGACTTGCACTCCTGGGCTGTTGTGTGGGCTTACCCCACCTTGGGTGCAAAACAAGGGGCCGGGGGGCAGCAAGGGGGCTGGGACTGCAGGGACAGTCTGGCAGCCTGGAACTGTCCCACTCCCAGGCAGAAGCAGGGTAGCCCGGGGACACGGGGACAGCCTCAGCCCTGACAATCAGGCACCTCTCTGGGGACAGGGGCAGGTGAAATCTGGGACAGAACACAAGCCCACATTTACAGGTCAGTATGAAAACCTTGTATTTGTTTGTCTTCATGTATTTTCTGTCCTCAAGTTCTCAAGAGAGTCTGAATTTAAGATATATTGATTTGCATATCATTTTGTCCCCTTATTTCAATAAAATCCATAACACTGCAGAGGATGTACTTTGACTCCTCATCCCAAAGATGAAGATACTGAGCAGCATCAGCATAGGCCTTGACTTCCTGACCAGCCAGAACATGGATGTGTCAAATTGCTGTCTTCTGAGCACAATAGTTTTAGGCAGGTTTCAACATCTCCAGGTGTATCTATCCAGCCCTTAACTATCCAACTTCCATTTGAGAATGCTATGGGAGGTAGTGTCAAAGGCCATAATGAAGTAAAGTTATGATACAGCCATATACATACCACCAATAGATGCTTTCCGTCTGTTTTCACATATGGTCACCTCATCACAGAAGGTTATCAAGCTGATCAAACATGATTTATCCCTGATGGCTTGCCACTAACTGGTCCTAACCACTTTGTCATCCATGATGACAATCAATTCAGCATCTGGGTGAATCCTACTAATTTTAGGCTGACTGTATCCAAACCATATGGCATTCTTATTAAAACCTTTGAGTCTCAGAGACAGGTATCAGCCAGGCCAGAGCACTGAAGGTACCTATCCTCACCATTTGGAGACACATTTAGGCTTCATCGAGTTTTATTTAAAGGTCACTGAGCCCATTAGGCATTTTTTAATTCTTGAACTGAAATTCCGTTCTGACAGTAATTTAATTTCAGTACTTTCAATAAGATTTTCCTTGTTTACTATTTGTCTCTATATTTTCCTTCCTCTGAAATTTCATTTGTTGAAGTGAAGAAGTCTCTAGAACAGTCGAGATTTTTGTAATATAAGAGATGCCTTTTTTAAAACACCAGTAGCCTTGGAAGAATAAACAAGATTGGTTTTCAGAAGAGCGTGAAGTTCCCATTGCTAGGATCCACAAATGCTAATTTATTCTAAGACGTTAAAATTCATAAGCTGATGTTGATGATCAAATTCCTGTTTTTATTAGAAATTTGACTGATCAAAGTCCACTTAAAAAACTGTGACTTCCCATTAGAGGAATAGTTGTTTTATCAGTTAAGTAGAAAGGGTTTTATTGAAGAGAAACTGGTTGGTTTTATTGAAATTTTGGTTTTCGTGAAGTTCTAATCTTTCAAAAGTGTTCCTTAATATTATTCTCCTGGTTTTTGCAAAGACACAACTGCTGTTTCTTTCCTTTGATAGCTGCATGTGGCACAAAAGAATGTTTAAAAAGAGTTTATTCAGCAAGAGAAAACAAAAAGATAAAAGGTTATCCATGTTTATCATGCTGAAAATAAATTTAAATTATTAAATTATTAAATTAGCCCTTGCGTAATCCTTTAGCCAAATGTTCTGTTGATGGAAAAAAGAATTGATTTTATATGTCTTGTGCAACTTTTTTCTTTGAGGCTCTGAAATCCATGCCTACCTATGTTCCTATAGTACTATTTTCCTCATTAATCTGCAACTGTTAGCAAATCATATGCTGAGGTTCTTAATTCAGCAGGAATCCATACAATAATATGTGATATGTTGCCAAGGGACACTGTAACACTGAAAATATTGGATGCAGAGATGGGTCCTGAAAAGGTTTTGGAGAGTGGATAGACTTGGTATCATTGGCCATGGGGCCACAGGCTGCTGGATGGTTGTCAGTATACAACCTTGGAAGTTAGCAGCCAAGACTATAATAATATAGAATTCTAAAAGTTTTAAGGTTTCTCTTCGTAGAGGTATTCTTTCTGTGCTAGCTGCATGAAAAACTTCTCAATTAGTAAAACAAAGGCAGCCAGTGCCTGGACTTAGGCAGAGGCCTGGGGTTGTTCATGCTGTATAGTTGTTGGCAATTAGCAACTGTCTGGACTGGCCCTGGGCCTGGTAGCAATCTCTCAAAAAATCCTTGACTTTAACCTCTAAGATGGGTCAGAAACTCTTCTTGGGAAATTTTGGTGCAACCACCCTGTTTTTAGAGGTAAGAGAGTTTGGCTCTAAATACATAAAATGCCATGGTGGATGGCCTTGGGTTCTTAGCTGAGTCCTTTTACTAGCATATGATCTTTCATAATGATTTTATGCAAAGTAGATTCATTAGAGAAATCTCCACCATGAAGATTCTTTTTAGAGCTGTCATGATGTCCATATTGAAGGTCGCTGGCACAATACAGCACCCTCATAACATGCCAGTCCTTGACACTGGACACACTTGGGTACTCCACTTATATCCCAAACCAGAGAAATAATACCAGCAAGGTTTTTTCTGCATTCCTCCTAGAGGCTACTTGTCTGCAGCCCAACTCAACCAGCCATGCTCCTCTGCTGTCCAAACTGGACAGTTCATCAAGGAGTAGCAAAAGTTTGGCATTTTTCACATTCAAGAACAACAGATTGACTGAATCATTTTTAATTACTGCCAGCTTGATGGAAGTCTGCAAATAGTCCAACATGTCTTATCACATATCACAGGCATTGTAGGATCAAATTGCCATCCATATGAGGGCAACTAACTTCCAGATGTTAAAGAAGCAACTTAAACTTTCATGACTTATATTGGGATTTTTTTCCAAATTAAAAGTGACCTTTTTTTGAGTGGGCAGATAGCAGCAAATGATCAGTTGGGGTGAATGTGCGAAGCTCCCTTTAATTTGGTGAACCTGTGCCAAATTACACTAGCAAAGATTATGGCTTCAGGAGAGACAGAATAATTTTAAAGCAATCTCCACAGTTATAATTTGTTTGTTTTAAAAAGGAAAGCATTACTTCGTACTTGTTAGGGATCATTTGACATTATTACATTTTAACAGTAATGTTTTTCACTGTGACAAGCAGAGATAATTGGAAGTATCTTAAATACCCAGCTTGAAATGCCTTCTTGTTTTCCTTTTATGGGAAAAAAGAACCTTTTAGAAGAGAAATAGATAAACAGCTCTTCTTCTTTATAGGGGCATAGAATGAAATAACCCTGTAAGTAAACTAGTTAGATAATCTTTTAGAGCTTAATTAGAATATGGAATCAACTATTATTCTTACAAGCCAAGTAATGTAAAACATATGACTTCCCTAATTAAAAACATAGAGAAATAGAGCTATGACTGAAAAAATTAATGGTAGAAAACTTAGTAAGAGTTTTTTGTGGAACTTTAGATGAAAACTCTGTTTTCACCCACATAAAAATAGTGCTATATATCCTAATATGTAGTTTATATAATATAAATACTGTTATAAGATTATTATAAATGCTTTGAATTATTATTGATGAATGCTATATTATAAAATATAAAAGTGGGATTTTTATTTGATTTTATAAAATAAAAAATAGATAAATAGAGTTTGCAGTTTCTTAAGCACTGCTGTTTTATCCCATTTCCATCTTTATTTTTTTTGTACGTCAAATCATATCTTGTGCTTTCAAAACCAGGCATGCCACCAATGTGGTCTTTAAGCCTGCAGATGTCTTTATTTGAAAAATAGCACCAAAGATAATCTCTTATCTGCAGAATTGCATTTTCACTTTACTAGACTACAAAACTGCCTAAGAATACAAGAATAGCCACACTGGTTTTCATTAAAGCTCCATGTAGGCCAGGATTCTGCCCACAAGTGAACATCAAGGAAAAAGAAGATATATACAAGCCTATTATATAGTATTTCCCTCTCAAATTTTTTCAGCCTCTCCCTACTTCCACTTCAGGGAATGTTTTTGTTTGTCTGTTTTGTTTATCTCTACATGGATAATTTTACTTCACTGTGGAGCAGTCAGAGGTCCATGGAGCTAAACATATTTTAAAAAACATGTCTACTTGATCTTCTGAGTATGAAGTTTTGCATGCGTTTGTCAAGACATATCTGCTTGTCATGTCTGTTAAATTCCTTTCATGTTGCATCAGATACAGCAAACCTGTCAATATCCCTGACTGGTGTGGCCCATAAACAAGTCAGAACTGAAACTCATATTGCTCTTTGAGCACAGAAGTGGATGATATGAATTGTAACAGATAAAAGTGATATTATTTACAATTTTTTTTTTTTACTTATACGCATATGTCATTGTACAGTAACAAAAACACAGTATCAATTATACTATATCTTCCCTTAGTATTTGTGCATTACAAATTCATTGCGGTGAAAAAGGTAGGTCTTTCACAGTCATGATAAGAAACTTCATCTCTGAGGGAGAAAAAAAAATACAGAATCCCTTACTGTGGTTTTTGTGATTGATCTTTTCAGGCTATTTCACAGAATGAAACTGAATAAAAACATTGACAATCTCAGGGAGGGGGAGGAAATTATGTTGATATTAGAGCAATTGACACACTTCAGAACTAGAAGAAAGTTAGATGGCTTAATTTTTATCATCTTCAATTCTCTTTTAACCTGCTCCTCTAGCTCCTTTGCATTTCGTTTCCATGAGCTGAAGTATTGCTACACTCCAAGGCAGTGTGCAGGGGTGAAGGTGGGGTATGGATTATGTGGGTCTATAGAACTAACAACATGCCTTGGGGGATTTAAGATTTATAACATCTGCTTAGGGCACTCAGCCTGCAAAGAACAGCAAATCTTAAAGCTAGGCAACAGGAAATACTAAACAAAATGCTAAAATACTGAAAAGTTCCTAAACTCTGTTAAAACCTAATTTCACCTAGATCCAGAACCTAGAATCGTGAGCATAAATCCTTGATAGAAGAGGAAGAGAGGAGCTTTTAGGGGGAACCTGGGGAGGGTGGTGATCTGAAGCCAGGGTGGAGCTTGTCCTCACTCGCCTGACTCTCTGCTTGTGCAGATCCAAGCTGGCTGCCTGGGAACTGGCTTGTCAGGCTCCACACTGGCCGAGTCACTATTGCAGAACACCATGGTGGAGGAGTGGCCACTTGTTTAACCCCTGCAGGCTGGATTTTCCCTGTAAGCTGTAACTATAGGTTGGGGCTGTACCCTACAGGTATCAACACTAAATCCTTAGTGAAATTAAAAGTGACAAGGAGTAAGAAAACTATGGAATTCATAGACAAAAATGGCCAGTTATTTCAAATTGATTGGATAGCAGCTCAAAAGACAGATGCTTTTTTATTTATGTTGTTAAAGGTAGCTTAAACATTTACAAACTATTTTGCTCAGACACTGTGCTGTCATTTTCACATGAGCTTTGTAAGATGATAAATTAGAATTCAGTTCTACAATAGGGCCATTTTCTGAATCCTGGGATATAACAGACTTAAAAAGCAAATTTCAAAAACTGTTTCTCATCCAACTACATCCGTCATGAAGCAGACCTCATTTGGGTGTCAACTACAAGGAAATAGGAGAATTAATTAAATTACAGATTTATTTTCATCTGCACTAGCTTATTATTGTAAAGGGGAGCTATATGGATATAATTAGATAAGACTAAGAGCAAAGTTGGTCAAAAAAAAGAAGGGATATTTGATGAGAAAATCATAAGAGCAAAATTTTTCTCTGAATGCTGGGAAAACTGTAACTTGTGTGAGATTTTTATCCTTGATTAATAAATATTCTGGCCTAGCGCCTCTTAAGTTTCCTAGACTTTCCCTGTATTTCTATGCTTTTGCTGTTAAAACTATTCAGGAAGCTAAAAAGAAGAGGAGGCTAGCATTACCTTTTTTTTCATTCCGTTGCAGACAGAAGTATTACTAAGACATTAAAACTGTGTCTAACAATGAGGTGTAAAACTGGAGACTTTTTTTGTAGATAGCAATAATGAAGAATGGGAGAGGCATTCATAACATTGACTAGATATTTTCTCCTTTTTCTTCTTCCTCTCCCATCTTTCATGGAGAATGGTCCCGTTTTCCACTGAAATGTTGCTCCATCACATACTGCTCTAAAAAATAGAGTAAGTCTGCTATTACCTGGTTGTCTCAATAATATGTAGTAAAGACATTTTAAAATTATTTTAAGTTGACATTAAAAATTTAATCTGGATTCTTGGCACATTTCTGTGCAAAAATTATATTCAGTTCCTTCTTTGACTTCTGTAGAAATATTCCAGATTTACAGTCAGCAGATGCAAGAAGAGAATCTGGCCGAGTATGTCAACACATCAGGGAAAAGAAACATCTGGACTCTAAGCTGATCTATAAGATCTTTTTCACAATGCCCAAGAAAATGAGGAAACACTAGTAGCAGACACCCCCAGCCTGCCAAGATTCTGCAAAAAATGATGGAGTATTTGTTTCTTGGTGCAAAAGATTATGCAGTGGCTGTAGTGCAAAGTACATATTTTATTATCTAAATATGCATTTTCACATTAAAGAAAAAAAAAAGGAGCATGTGAAAACTGGCATGCTTTATCTTGCAGAGGAACAGATTGCTGTTTTGGCTCACTGCAAATTTAGCATTACAAATCACATTAAAGGCAAATTCATTATCAGTTGATTTGTGTCCATAAAAACAAGGGCATCCATACTTTGCTGCAGGCATTCTTTACAACTTTTAAACTAGAAGCAACCATGGATATAGCCACATACCTTCATTTTCTGTGTTCAAATTTAGAAATTGTAACCTTTCTTCCTCCTTTAAAACAAAACAAGAGACCTCCTGCAGCTCTCTTTCTGATAAAAGACAGAACAAACAGCAATTTGTCTGGATAAAACATTTAGTAATTTGTAAAATCAGAGTTGATTGAAAATTTTCACTCGATAATTGCCAAAAGAACATTGAGCTCTTGAAGATGTTCCTTGCACGTCAAGAGAATTGAATTAGCTGCAATTCGAAGGAGTCAGGCTAAAAAAGGAGCCATCTTTGCAGACAAAATGCTGGCAGCAGAATTTTTTTCTGAGTTCTGGTGAAATGCTTCATACTTTGTATGAGATTGACAACCTTGCTTGACTAGGAGTTTTGTCAAATACCTGCATCACATCCTATTTGGACTTCATGTAACCAAATCAGGGATGATCAAATATATTCTATCAAATTTGGGTTTAGAAGAAAATTGAATTTTATAAGAAACATTTACATACTGCAATTGTCTGTTTTCAGTGGTAAACCTGACCTTTTGCCAAAGCTCCCAAACCAAAACCTTTGTTGACAACCCCCAATTCTTCTTCTTTCTCAGCTGATAGCTGTCTGAGTCTTAAGTTCTTATACAAAGCTGACGTTTTCCAGAGATGTATTTTGCTTTTTATTATGAGACTGACTGTATTACAACTATTCCATTTCATGTTTTTATCATGTCTCCTCTTATCTACCTCTTTCCTAAAAAACTCCAAACTTTTCAGTCTCCCTCCACAGAAGTTTTCCATGGCCCCAGTCTTTCTCAGAATAGCGTACATGCTGATGCTAAGGGTAGGAGCAGTACAGCACACCTCATTGGCAAGGTAAATCAGCCAACTTCTGAAAGTTAGAATAACTTTTCTTTAGCATTCTCCAACGTTACCTCTTCAGGATTTTATCATCTCAGCTGTCTGTTAACTTCTTTTCCACCGAGAGATATCTCCTGAATACCTACATTCATCTCCTGAGTTGACATTAACTCAGTAACACGTGCTGCAAGTAATTTTCCTTCAGTTTGCATTATTGCACCTGTCAGCACTGAATTATTATACATGTCAACATGCTCATTCACAAAGCATGATTAAGACACAAGGAGAGTAAAGATTTGAGTTTGGGTTCAGTTTAATTAACTCCCCCTGAAACATTTTGAAATGTGGCTGTATGTATTCAGTGTAAAACTACTTTAGTTTAGATGTCTTCTCTATGCTTGGATTTCTTGCCTATCTTTCCAGACTGTAGTCCCTTTATGGGGACTATGCTTGTGTAACACTTTCACTGTAAAAGAAGTAATCATACTGAAAGCCTACTTTAAGAAATGTGCAAAGAAATACAGGAAGCAGCAACAGGAATATTGTAGAGAAAAAAAATTATTTTAACACTAGACAATTTTTGACAGATTGGACAGGGAATGTTTTTCAGGAGTGCTAAATAATGAATAGCCATTACTGGGTATGTAATACTTCACCCATTATTAATTTAATTGCTATTTATTTATTTATTATTTCTACAAGTGAAACTTATTTCAAGCTAGGAATTGTATAGAAAGAAATAGCAGATATAGTTTCTGGATTAAAGAATAAATTATAAGAAGAAGGTTTTGAGGTTGTTGTGGCAAGAAGAGAGTATAAAGCTGCTGGTAATTCCTCAAATGGACCCAAGAATGTCTGCAGTAGTGTTCCATTTCAACCAAATACTTAAAATTTCAGAGAATTTTTAGCATTTGAATTAATACGATGATAAAAAGAAATCTTGTCTTAGTTTCAGATATCAAAACGTAAGACATTTTGTGATATCTTTGTTATCTTATATATCTTGTTTCATCTACAAAAGAGTCTGTGTAATAAAATTTTAATTGACATCTATAAGAAAGATATTTATAAGTTCTCCAAACGTGTTATTAAACCCACCAAACTACTGATCTACTATGCCACATCTTATGGCATTCAGTTCTGTTGTCAGCATCCATTATTCTTTTTTTAATAATGAGATGCAAAGTTTTACATTTCAGCTGCAGATGTCTGTATAAAAAAAATTATGCTGAATTGTTGTGATATGAATTTGAAATAAAAATCTTTGTTTCTCTTCTTTTGGTTCCATGGATAATATTTTATCCAACACCCTTCTGATATTCATGGCACAGAAACTATGCCAAAGTCTGCTTTTTCCTTTTTGACTTCAGAAAGAGAGGGGTCTTTTGGTTCAATTTTTATTAAAGAGGTTTGACCATGACCATGACTGTGTACCAGCTGATGGCTGGTATCAGCTGAAACAAAAAAGTGATAAAGCAAAAGGAGATATCAAAAAGCTTGGATTCCAGAATGATCTGGATTATACAATTTTGAGTCAACAACAGTAAGATTACCTGATTAATTCTAGGATAATACATGTAAACTTAATATTTAAAGGTATAAAAAGTGACTTCATTATCAAAGATATTGCCAACATATATTTCAGTTCAATGGAAATTCTAGGCCTTTGGGCTAAATTCACAGAACACTCCTACCTTGTGATCAGGATACATCTGTACTGCACATTTGGCTGCCACAAGCAATCCAGCTGCTGAGGAGTTGGGCAAATTAGCCTGTGTGGGACACCCCACTAATGAAGCTATTTTGTGTCTGATAATCTGTAACACATCACAGCGTGAGGTGCAATGTTTATGTTCCCTGGCACTGCAGTGTACAGTTTTTAGGCTCCTGCCATCTCTTGGGATATCACAAGACATGAATTAGATATAGATTGTCAATGGAACATATGGGAAGAGAGAAGTGCCAGCACTCTACACAGATAATAAATAACCCAGGCCAGCCAACAGGAAACATTACACAAAACCCCCTGCTAAGATTTAGACATTTTGGCTTTGCAACAGTGAGAGATTTCACTTCATATATGATTCATGGACATTCCTGCTATTGAGACCCTTTGCTTAAGAAATGAGTGGAGGATCAAGGTCAGAGGAGAGGTGTGGTTGTAGCTGACTGTTTCCACATAGCACATATTACAATATTCACTTACCATCGGGAGACTTGGCTACAGGTTCATATTCTCCTTAAATTGATTTAAATCCACATCACCTGCTTCATGGGAGAGAGTCTTTATCCTACTGCTAGAAGGTACATGGGGTGGGTAGGGACTGTTCATGCCTTACCAGGACTTATAAACACCAGTGATGACACATGGCCCAAGTGGTTCAGTAGCTGATCGAAGCTAAAAGCAATTATCTAGATGTGAATTATAAAAGTTTTTCACCAAAAAGCTCCCAGTTTTCAATTTCTTACTGCTCATGACATTTGTGAGCAGACAAGATATCTACTGAAGCTATTCCTCTTTCTGGGAGTAATTGAGTCCTCATCAGGATGTGGCAGAAAAAAATGCACATATCTTCAGGGCTTTCTTAACCCACATTTCCTCTTTCTCAGCAAAGTCAGATTGCAGAGTGCATGAAAGACTAAGCTTCTTGTGTGACTGCTAGTGTGGAAGGAATAAGTCCATGCTCCCTGGGAGTAAATTAATTTGTTTGCTTATCTGTTGAGTAATGGTTTGTTTGATTGCAGTTTGTCAGATTTGTGGTTTGGCTGCAGTTTTGGGTTTGCAGAGTCTGTTTGGGGCTGTCTGTTGAGAGTAGGAAAAACATCTTGAAGCTTGAGGGGTGAAAAAGCCCTCCTGCTTTTAATCACTGCCAACAGTGTTAATATTTTTTCAGCTGTCAAAGCTCTGTGACAGGGTAAGGTTGACTAAGGTAGATGTTCCAGAAGACAGAACTACTAGAAATGAAGGGTGACTTGCACTGGAAAAGCATTGTCCTATCTATATTAAAGATGAGGGGAAAATCAAAGAAGGTAAGGTTGATAAACCAGCACAGAAACAAAAAGTGTGAATAGAGTTTATAGTGTTGTAGATAGATTTTGAAAATCAAAAGTGTGTAACTATTTTTTCCCTTGTTTAAAAAATTGTCATGGTATGTGTGGGGTCACATAACTGAATTTCACTCCAAGAGGCTATTGTATTTTCTGAAAGCATATTGAGAGGCCGTGAGGACCAGGCAGCGTCAGTTTGCATGTACCACAGTACATTCTGGAACACAGATGCTATCCAGTTGAAGGCACAGCAATGCACATATCATTTAGGGAGCTCACACGACAGTGATTTTGTACCAATAAGAGATCAGGGTTTTATGTCTGAGAATCACATGTGATGCATCCACTTGCCCATTTTATGAGCTGTGGGCTGTGAATCTCAGTAAAATGCAGTAAGTTCATGGGCAGTTCTCTGGGATAACTCAGCTTTTCTTTTCAAAAACAGCCACAGTTTTTGGGGGATGATTTTACTTGAGAGTCTTGCTGAACCAGGCTGCACTTATGTCTCTCCTTGCATGACCAAGGTAACATCTTAGTCACTATCCTAGGCAACTGGTAAAGCAGATGAAATTTTGGGTGCTGAACACATGCCTCAGTCCTGGTCTTGCAAACTTAGATCCTTTCAGTGCACTTTCCACTGGATGATCATCCATCCTATGTACATACCAATGCATTCTGGACTTTTTGACATGAACTAGCTAGACCCTCTGTGGTTTGGTTCTGAGGAAAAATCCCTTCAGAAACTTGTCACAATGATAGCATATCATGTTTGCTTCTTTACATACCCCTTCAGCCTTATCATTGCAAGAATTTTTTTCACGTATCTACATGCTCTTGTGTAGCAGCTCAGTTTCATGACATGGAAACAGCCCCACAGTTGTCTGCCAATAATGAGACACAATGATAAAACTTAATTTTCCTTTTATTTTTTACTTTTTGTTTTTCCCTATGGTCCCCTTTGTCCTGCAGATTCTATCAGTATAGTTCTCTCTACCATCTTTTTAATCCCAAATGAGTGGCCTTCTCCATCCCAGCCCTGAGAAGGCTCTGGGATGCTGACTATAGAAATAACAATACACTTTAGGGTTTGTCAAGGGAAACAGCAGAAAAATTTTAAAACAAAGGATTTTGGAAAAGAGATGCTCAAAACAACATGTAATAGGAACCATTCAAATTTAGCTCCCAGGATCACAGAACCAGACTTGATCCCAGTAGGCATTGCTTGCAACCTGCTTTTTTCCTACTGGGTTTTGGTCTCTGGAAGCTAATGGAAATTAAGTGGACTGTTTGCTTAGGAAAGTGTATTAGTCATGGACTGGGGGAACTGTGTTCATGAAGGAGGTGATTGAGTATTCAGAGTGTGTGATGTGTTTCAGCAAGAACCAGGTAGCAGTGAAGATCTCCCCCATAGTGTACTAGGTCTCATAGCCTACCTATGCTGTCTCGTGTCTTTTGTCCTGTTCAGAGCTAGTATGAAGCTGTAGTTGAGTACAGCTGCAGCTGTTACTTGGCTCTGGCCCAGGACAATTACAGGGCAGTATACCTCCTCTGAGCCAAACCATGTTTGCTTGAGTACTCTCTTCATGGCTCCCACACTTTTAATTTCATAGATTACCCATCCACTTAGCCAAAGATCAGGCTCATGTGCCCAGGCAGCTGACTTTGACTGCAGATGCCCAACCAGAAAATAGAGATGGTTATTGTAGATGACCCAACTAAATGAGCAACCTTTGCCCTAGCTGGATCCCAGCTGACATATTCTCTGTCTGCATCAGCCCTGGTAATGATAAGTTTTGTCAGCGTGATCCTGTGTCTGGCTGGTGTCCCAGTGAGAATAGATGAGGGAAGAGCTAGTAACTGCTGCATGCTGTCTCCAGACTATTCCACAACTGGGTCCAGTACATGGAGGACAAAGGCTCCACCAGACACATGGTGAATCGTGGGGACTGTCATATGCAGATGTTACCTCTGGCAGACAGTCTTCCCTACTACATTATGATAATCACCCATGTGACTGCAGGGGTATGCAAATATTTTTTCAACAGCATGCAACCTTTCTATAAAGCACAAAATGCTCCAAAATATGGAAAGCATTGTGAAGAAAAAAAATGTGGTCCATGGTGAAGCCTATTATCCCAGGAAACATCTGGCTATACTTACTGCCTATCTCAGGCCGAATTATAGCTCTAACTGCTGACACATTAGCTGCAAGGAGAATAGTAAGTGATGATGATGATGATGATGATGATGATGATGATGATGATGGGCAGAAGTGACATCAGTCCAGTCTCTTTTCCCTCCTCCAGGTACTCTTGATGGGCAGGAAAAATCATCATTCTTGTTTTTCATGTATGTATGTATGTATCTACAGTTTGAATGCAACGTCTTCCTATGCAACTCCAGTAAAATGAGCCACTGAGGGCTTTTTGTGGGAAGAAACAGGCATGGGGCTATGATTCACATTTTCCTAGGGTGAAACAAATATAGACAGTAGACAAAGCCTCCAAATGTACCAGATACTAGGTCCTGGAGTAGGAAAGCTTTTTCTGAGATTGGAAACGTTTAGGTAGCATAAGGCCAGTTCCCAGTCAGTGACAGAAGAGCAGGGACAGAATTGCCAGCAACACTGGACCGCTCTATTGGCAAAATGCCTAGGAGCTGGCTGTATGCTTAGAAAATGATAGGAAAAAAGAGAGGTCTCAAAGGCCTTCAAAAAGGTCCAGAGTTTGTCCTCAGATGCTCCCTTGTTTCCTCAAAGAGGGCAACACACAGGAGGCTTCAAATCTCAAACCTCTGCGGCTGAGTACATTGCAGTTGCCAAGATTTTCATAGCTGCAGAATGTCTTCCCATCATCCATGCAGTCATTATTATCCTCAGTCCATATTAGTCCTCCTTCAGAACCTTTGCCTTAATCAAACACAGCTCATTGTTTAGTCCTATACCAACAAACAAAACAAAATCAGGGTCTCTCTCACAGCCCAGATCACAGGAGGTTTGGATGGCTAAAATTTTCCCTTCTCTACAAGAAAAAAAGGATAGCCTCAAGTGTGGTTCTGGACCAGTCTCTGGCCAACAATATTTTCACCAGTGGAAGAAGTTCAGCTGCCTTAGGCCAAATCCATGTCAAGGAGAGTGTGAACTGTTGAACAGCAGGGCAGGACTCAGTGGAACGCTATGGTCCTGCAGAAGGCCACGTAAACAATGCACAACCATAGCAGAACACAAGGCCCCTTTGCATGTGCTGGCAAGAGCAGACCTGAGAAGAGTCTCCCTCTAGAGCTCTAGCAGCTGTTTTAGATCTACCCACCTTCATTCTGGATTGGGATCAACACAGTGGTGGGATTTGGGTTAGTGTAAATGAGGCACACATGGCCTTGATCTGGCTTAAATCCTGTCCCTGTCTCTGTGATGATAACCATGGTATTGTGGCTAACATTCAGTCATGTGGCACTGGCAAAGTCTGAGGCAGCTGGCCAACAGAGAGCCACAATGCATGGCAGATCCACAGCTAGAGCCATGACTATAGATAGAAACCAAAGACCAAGAGAAATAAAGGGCCCTGTGCCTGCATATAAAAGATGCAAGGCTGCTTCCAAGGACAATGACTGTGGGCAAGTAGGCAGAAACAAAGCAAGATGGGGCTGTGAGAAGGCTCACAACCTGTCTGTAGGAGGTTCACTAGCTGTGGGAGATCTGGCATGGTCAGACAATCCTGACTTAGCATAAAGTTTGCTGGCACAAAGTCATCTCATCAACATTTTTGAAGTACTATAAACTTGCTTTGCTGGCTCAAGTGTAAGTTTATCAGCACTCTGCATCATGTAGGGGGAGGGTTCTTATTCCAGCAGAGTCTGGATTTAATCTACAGCCAAACCATAGACGTAGCCAGTGAGAGCTGTAACAGAACAAGAAAATGGATACTTGTACTAATGTTAAAAATTAAGGGAAAATAGTCATTACAATATGGGGGAGCAAACTGGCAAATATAAGTGCTGAGAAGAGAAATGAAAAGTATCCAAAATACCAAGTGGTTATAGAGGCATGATGGAATACACAGCATATACAATTGCTATGGATATCAAGTGCAGAGCATGCTGTGACAAATGTTTTGCAAATGGCCCAGTGGAAGTTGAAATATACAGGCTTCACAGTAGGACAGACAAGTGAAAAACACAGTGAACGAGCCTATGATATGCTCCCTGTGATCCTTAATGTTCATGTATCACACCAACAATTTCCTGCAGGCCAGAGAAATTTCAGTTTCTAATTCTACTGGAATTCTCTCCTGCTTTCTTTCACTGTTGCTTCTTTATTACTAAGGAGCCATGCAGCTAAGCAGAGGACCTAGTTTGGTGCTAGCCAAATCTTCTCAAAGGTATTCTGGAGACTAAAGTGCATGAAAAATTGTCCCATGCCCCAGTATACAGATTCAGTTTTTCCTGTAGGTAAGAAACTTTTTATAGCTATTCAGATGTCTTAGACCAAGTCAAAACAGGCAAAGCCAGGTAGAAGTTGCCAGTATTCATAACATCCCAGACAGACAACACAGCTGCTAGTTTTATAAAGTTTTATGAAAAAAAAAAAAAATCTATTCTATTTACTCTTACTACATGTATGTCAGAAAGGTCTCTGCAGTATGCAGGTGTCTCCTGTTTCTGAAAAAGTTCAAAAGTTCCAGCCCCTTGATACCTGTTACACATCACTTGGAGAGGCAGTTTCAGGAGGTTCCCTACAGAAATACCCATCATCTCAGCCCACCCTGCAGGATTTATCTTCAGACAAATCACTGACTACACCATGATTTTTGATGTGTGGAGAATGTTAATGCTAGAAAACTCCCTTTAAATTCCCAGAGGAACTCAGACAAGAGTTCCCAGAGGAACTTCATTCTAATATTTTTTCTGTTCCTTTTAAAATTGTGATATATTTTGATAGCACCTGTCTGTTAAATAGAGCATTGTTTCATATTCTTGGACTATTAGATTATTGGTAATCTGGAAAATAAAGTGGTCTACACTTTCATCATGGTAAAACTTCTCCTTGCTTGGTGACTCCCCGACAAGTTTCAATGTGAAATGGGCTTTACACTGGATCTTCTATATCAGCTTCTGTGTTTAAAAAGAATACATACCATAAACATCTAATTAATGTGAACACATGTTGGAAGTATTGGCTTGAATGGGAAATTGTATTTATGCAAAATGGAAGAAAACGAGGTAGTTACAAAGCATATCATAGTATGCTTTTTCGGTAAAGAAAGAACAACTAGAAATTTATAATCTCCACAATCCTTTTATACTGATCCTTTCTTCATATGTTAGACAATTCCCCTACAAGCAGACCAGCTGTCATAAAAATTTCAGATCATCTGAAAAAAATTAAACTTAATAAATTTCTTAGGATAACATTCTGGACTCAGAAGATTTGTCCCAAGCTATAATCTCAAACTTGGTCATGCTGCAGATGACACAGCTTTCTGGAGAAGGTTTTCACCTTCCAAGGATTGGAAGTGCTGACAGCACAAACTCAATGAGCATAGAGAAGCGTATTGTACAGGAGGAGTAACCTGATCTCAAGGACAAGTGTACTGCAATTGTATAAAAAGCTATAACACAATGTTCAAAAATCAATGACAATTTAGCAAAGGTTGAAGACAAAGTTTCAATGAAGTGACTGATTGTAATTTTATCCTAAAAAATCAGTTTAAACTCTTCTTAAAATGTAAGATATGGTTGTACAGAAGACTACGCAGTGCTAAATTTGGCTGTCTAGTTGTTAGATGATAACTAATTTTTTAGATTGTTTAAATATTTTTTGTTCTGGTTTATTTTTTTATTTTTTTCTAGGTCATAATGTTTTCTGAAATAGTACCATTTTGAATATTCTAATGAAGACAGATATTAGTTTTATAGCTGTCATGATTTAAAGAGATAAGTAATGCAAAATTTGGAGAGAAATGTAATACCGGCTGCCAGATCAACTAGCAGGACTGGGGGAAAAAGTAAATCTTTGGATAGACTGCTTTTTTCAGTCATAAGAAATGTTTGTTTGCCTGAAAAACTGTGAATTTTCTATGCTACTTAAGTCTGTTTAAGAGCATATAGTTGAATGACTGATAAATAAACCAAAATAGAAACTAAGCATAGGTGACCAGACAGATTGTTGTATATATGGAAAGAAAGAGAAAACAACTGAGATAAAAATAAGGAATCCTTCTAGAAATATGTATTTTTTTATGGTGCTTTATTTAAGGGAAGGTTATAATTGTGAAATATAAACCTGCCAACAAGCATTTTTAATGGTTTATTTTCATGACATTCTATGTGAACATATTGTTCATGTATTTGTATATTCATATTGATGTACAATGTGATTTATACAAAATGTTTTAAATAATTATTTGAAGACAAAAGTGTTTCAGATTAGGAAAGGGAGTCAAGAGTTATTAAGTTCATTAGAGAAATTTGATTCAGATTTCATTACACGAGAGTAAAATACTAAAGGGGTGAAACTTAGCAAAACTAGGCACTGCAAAAACAATATTTAGTTTTTCCTGTCATAGAAACAGCTATGAAAATCACCTGCTGTTGCAGGAATCAATGAGCTAACAGATGAACCTTTTCACAATTATTTTCAGTTGTGATGTCAATCTTCAAGAGTACACTGATGTTTTCCCGATGAAATTGTCTCACAAACAATACCAAATTTAATTGAGTTATTGGCATGTTTATTAACACAAACATCAAATGACTTTGTCTACATGAATTATTGGCTGGTCCAAACATTCCCAAGATGTCTGTTTCCCTGAGTGAAATTCAAACATAATTTGTCTTGTGTCTAACCACTACAGTGTTGGATAAAAGTGACAGGAGCCATGATGCTTACAATAATATGCAGATGGCAACTGTATGATGGCAGTGGTTTAGTTTGCTCCCAACTCCTGGCTACAGAGACCATGGACATGGGTCCTCCAGCAGGACTGCAGCAGGCAGGGCAAGCTTGCTGTGCTGCACTGGCTTGCAGATGACCAGAGTTAAGACCTGGAAGACTAACAGTGCCTGCTTTTTGCTGCCAAATAATTTAAAATCTTCAGTGGATATATATACTGGGAGGAAAGGAGGGAAGAGCTGATCACCACCCATGACTGTTGGAGAGGCTGAGATGTCCTCTATACTCCTGTCCAGTCAACACCCCATCTGCTTCCAAACTGATTAATACATATGGAACACTTTGTCGTAACATAACTAATTAATGTTTGTGGCTTAAACTACCTGTAGATGTACAGTGAAATTAAGACTGGGTGAAATAGACTTGAGCTGTGTGATGCCTCTAGAAAAAAAATAAACCTTTATCAACATTAAGGTGCAAGAAGACTGGGAAAAAATTCCAACAATATCCAGGGCTGAATGAGAGCCATTGCCTTATCCTTGTTGCTCAAGTTACATGGGGAAGGTCTTGGGAAATGTTCCTTAGGACAAAAGCTGGAGCTAGACTTTGCATTATCTCTGTACTGAGCTCTTACAGAACTATCTAGGTGAGCTGAAGGTATGGAATTATGTAGGTGAGACACTATTTAAAACTGGTATCATTTACTGATTTGTGATAAACACCTATCTTCTAATGACCCTGTGATTATTATTTGATCCCAACTTGCTTGGTGTTTATTAATGCAAAAACAATACCCATAAATACACTCTTGAAAGAAAAAGTTTTTACCTAAAACAGAGCATATTATCACAGAATAATTAAGGTTGTTTACTATTGTTATTGTTATCGTTATTGTTATTTTGCATCCTGATTAGCCAATACATTAATTTTAGGCATACACTGACCTCAGTTGAGTTACATTCCTAAACTGAGGCCATATAGGGAAGTAGAGGCCCTTTGTCTTCAGAATTCAGGTAGTAGGTAACTGCTAATATTATGTCAGTTTTATGGCAGATATATATGTATGCACAGTTGTACATTTATACATTCATAATTCCAATTTTTACACAAACCTATGGTTCATTGTATATCATTTCTCTCTGTAGTTGAATCATAAATATCTCCTCTAGCACAATCCAAACCCATGTATGCCTTCAGGAGAGAAGGGATATTGTTGTTTTATATATATTTATATTAATTTAATTAGTTAGATGTTATTTAAACATTTGAAAATATATATTTTTACAGAAATATTGTTAGCTAGTGTGTTTTCCTGATTTTGCCAAATAATGGAAAAATTTGCTCATTCTAAAGACTTAATAATAGCTACTTTTCCACCAGGAAATTAATTCTTTGTTCCTTTGACTTTCCTAAAAGAAATGAAGGCACAAGGCCATAGATAATATGAAAATTTCTAAACAGTTTCAATTTCTAAGCTTTAAATTACCATAAAGCCATTTGATCCATGTGTATTTCAAACACTTATAATTATAGTGATTTATATTTACATCTGGCACTATGACAGAGTTATAACTAGCCTCTTTTAGATTCTTTTGCTTAGAGCCCATCACACTGACTCTGCACTGGTAATGTAGAGGACTGGAGAATGCCATTAGTGACCCCTACTCCAGAGACAGACAGCTATAAATGGTATTTAGTGTCAGAGTTTAGAAAATACTTGTGTTATGTACTTAACAGATTTCCCAGGACCATGTGGAAATGAAAGCCATATATCTCTTGAAGAAAAAGGTTTTCCATTAGGAAAGGTCTACTCTGTGTATGTAGTTCCTACACAACGTGACAGAACAGAGTTTGAACAGGACTGAAATATTTTTGCATTATCATAATGCAAAATATATAAAGTAATAACTTTTAATATCCCCACACAGTTTTCTGATGTGACTAGAGTTCTAAACTTATAAAATAAGACTTTTAGTATTATATATAATAGATGCATTCAAGAATGTTAGGAAGCAGACCTTCTCAAATCTTGAAGTGCAAGAAGTGTGTGTTTCCTGAACAGTGTTTGGGTTGGGGAAAAGAGGCTGGGGTCAGCCTGCGGCCTTGGCTGACTCCTTGTAAGCCTTGTAAGGTTCTGAGAGCAAACCTTGCATTGCAAGTGATTTCTCATTCTCCCTCTACTATAGGGAAATCGAAAAGGGAAAATTGTTACAGTGACTTTGAGTTCTCATCTAGAGTTGCCTGTAGGGAACAGCTGTACAGCACGCAAAAATGTGCAGTCATCCTCACATAGCTTACAGAAGATGGAGATTATCCATGTGCACCTGTAAGAGTTGGGTCACACTAAATTCAGGTGTAATTTTTTAAAAAATTATTTTATTTTTCTTTTTTTTTTAAAAAAGAAAAGTTTGCATTTGTTCAGAGAAGCAACTGTGAAAAATTGGCACGTTTCGTGATAGAACACAGGAACTCTGCTGGAAAAACTCCCCAGGATTTCTGGAATCATTTGAAGTCAGACTGCAGTGATTTTTCTGTTTTCTTGAAGTTTTTTGAAAGATATTAGGAAGATCCAAGGGACTGACTCTATCACTAATGAACTCAATTGAAGAAGAGTCTAGGAGAGCCGAAAAAGGAAATATCAAAGACTGGTTGATATGAGACAAGTCTTTAAATTTTTTTAAAAATTTTATACTTGAAATCTCTATGTGGCAATGGTCAGTCAAAATTCAGACACTGATTGAAGCAAGTATTTATTAGCTTCCATGCTTTTAAATACTTACTGAACAATAACTGATGCTCTATAAATTATCTAAGAAAAAATAGGTCTTCAGCTTATACTCAAGATTCATCCAAATGAAGGGTCCAAAAATTGTACAAATGAAATAATTGGAGGAAACACTGGTTTTTTCTCTGTACAAAAGCAATATTGCAGGTATTTTAGACTCAAAAGGGTTTTCTCTAAGAAATGCTTTGTTCTCATGCACTTGATTGTTTTCAGCTGCTGTAGTCAGAGGAGGGTGGCTGTAAAATTGCATTACAAAAATGCTGAAGATGTTGCACTCCACATTAGCTTTATTATGAAAACCCAGAAATTTTAAAGGGTAAGATGAATGGGCTGTCAGCCTGAAAGCACAGGGAAAGCTGAATTTAAAGTTGGATATAGTTGTGCAAGACAGTATTATGCCAGAAACTGTAATATTAGCACTGAAAGGAGAGCCACAGGCAGCAGAGGGTAAGGTGGTAAACTTCAGCCTTATGATAGGGAACTTATCCCCGCTAAGGGAGTTTGTGAACTAAATTCATAGGAAAAAAAAACAACTGGAAAGGATTCAATTTGTAATTGGACCAGAGGAAAATGTATCCATTATAGGATTAGAGAGAGGTCGTGCTATGGCGTCGCCGTGCTGGTTCTCTCACTCTGCTCTGGGTCCCTCTTATGATAACCTTACAAGATGGGGAAAGCTGCAGGACAGGGATGGGCAATTATGCTCTTCTCTCATATAGGATAGCTGTTCTCTTCCTGTGGTTGAGGCTAACTGAAGGGGTAGATAGATTTGTGTGTGGGTATAGGTGTGAGGGGGAATAGCAGTTTTCCAAATGTGTTTGGCTGTGTACACATGAGAACTGATTCAGGATGGTTTATCTCTCAGTGTGAGCAACCTCCTGAGAGTGATTGGGAATGAAAACATGAAAGGATGCAGATAAAGAGGTGCAATGTGCACTTTGATAATTATTACGCAGTAGGGTTTTTGTCCCTTTGTGTTACTTATTTAGCAGAAGCAAATATGCAAACAGCAGATACCATTTATGATTATCTTTCCTGATTTACCAGCTTTTGAAGGGTAGGCTCCTCATCCTGCTAAATCTACCCTTGACTTTAGATTGCTTGTGATATCCAGAATGTGAGAAGTCTTGTTTTTATTTGTGCTGATACAGTACTTCTAGTCCTTAAAACTTCATTCCTGTCTGGAACTGCTACATAGAAAAATTTCTCTATTCAGTACTGCCTCCCAGATCCTCCTTTCTGGAGTCCTGGAGCAGTACCTGGTTTGAGAAGGACAGACATTGAAATTCTGTGTTCCTATGCACAAGTTAAAAAATAAACTTGTGGTTTTTTACTTCAAAATTTTCGTGTCTTTGTTTCAAGACTGAAAGCCTTTAAACACTTAATGGTGTGGAGAGGGAAACTGCATGTAGCTATTGTGCCCTGCTCAAGCTCCTGCTAAGGCTTATGTCTCCCATTAGCTGCACAGAAATAGCAAAGTTTTTTTCTGAAAGTATATATGTTATCAATTCTAAATAGTTCTCCTTGGTTTATTAGAGAGTTTATTGTTTTCTTCTGATAAGTAACATTGAAAAAACATGAAGAAAAAGCCTCCTGCTTATTGACTTTCTTGACGCCCTGGCAGAAAAGGCACAGGGTCCTTATTGCTGCTATAATCATAGAATGGCCAGAAGATCACAATAATGTGTCACAATTAAATGTTTTCAGTGAGACACTAGGCCGAGGTCTGGTATATTTGTAAACTATATGTCAGGCCTTGAAAGTTTTCAATTAATCGACTTCAGGTTTAGTAAAGTGAAAATCTCCCTGGTAAGGGGTTATTACCAATGTACCAAGGCTCTGTAACTCAGAAGAGCAATACTCACACTGAGCACTGACATGTAGACCTCAAAGAGTTCTAATCACTGGATGCTTAACCAATTTTCAGCATATATCCTAGCTAACAATTATAGCCTCCCTTAAATTCCAAAGTATTTGTGGGCAGACTAACTCTCTCAAACAATTCAGTCACTCAAAATTTTACAGAAATATCTCTTTAAGGAAGACTTTCAAGCTGCTACATATCAGTCCTTAAAAATAATTCACACATCAATTTATGCATTTATTTTAATATATACATATAACTAATCTAGTAAGCATTTAGCACTTATTCTGTTCTTTAAAAATGTCACACACATACACAATACTATAACATTGTTGGAGAATCTGATTATGATAAACTGTGCTGGTCACTAAAATAATGTCTTGTTAATTATGTAGAAAAAATTCAACTTTTAATGAAATTATTTGAGATAATGTCTTTGACATTATATATTAAGGTGTCATTGTCACTGCTCCTGTTATCAATGGAAAGCCAGATATGTCTTCACTGACTATGTATACAATATATTTATAACAATTTAAACAAATTAAAATACTAAAACAAATTGCTCTTCATGAAAAAAAAAAAAAAAAGTTTCTGCTCTGAGTGAATTAAATATTAGTTCTGGAAATCCAACACCAGGAATATCCTTCTTTTACCAAGAGCCTCAATAAAGAAAACAAGAGAAAGCTGAACTGTTGGCTTCTATTGGAACTGCAAACAGTGCTTGCAGAATGTTCCAAAATGCTCTAAACTGGGTGCTAGCTGATTCAGGATGCACAGCCTACAGGTGTTACCAGGCAGAATGAGGGGTTGGGGGGGCACAAGGGTTCTGTGGCTCCACTTGAGATTTGGTCTTCACTAAAGGCTGCTGCTGAAATGGATGTGAAACTGTCCCCTGCTTCCTGAGAGAGGCGTTCAAGAACAAGCTGCAGAAATCACAAGCAACAAGCTATGCAAATCCACAGAGATGCAAAGCCAAAGCACTTGTATCTGTACCTCCATTATACATAGGCAACTATATAAATAAAATACCATTATATATCATACCCCGCTTTATAGATACATGTTTGCACATGTATCTTTTTATGTTTGAATAAATTACAGATATAGACATATATAGACATATATATAAAAAAAACCAGACTGTGTACTAGCTACTTCTCAGACCAAATGTGTTTGAAAGAATGTAATTAGAGAAGACAGTTTTGATGTTTGGTTTTGGATGCTTTAAAAAATACATATGGTACTTACCTCCCTTCTTTCAAATAAAGAAATTTCTGTGATGATCCAGGTGATCAGTTCTACCTCCCTAACAAAGAAACTGAGAAACAAAGTAACTATAGCAGCATGCAAATAATCAAAGATATTTTTTTTAGTAATTCAATCATTTATTTTACAAAATACCCCTGACTTTAACACAAGGTGAAAATGAAAGTGAAGTTATCAC
This sequence comes from Pseudopodoces humilis, assembly GCF_049639895.1. NCBI lineage: Eukaryota > Metazoa > Chordata > Aves > Passeriformes > Paridae > Pseudopodoces > Pseudopodoces humilis. The sequence goes on from NC_142200.1 coordinate 17,757,737, forward strand.
TGACTTTTTGTTTTGTTCAAGTAGTTTCTCAGGGCTACTCTATATATTAATAGTTATTTCACAAAAGTCTGTTTGTCTGTGGTCTTACATGTTGTATGCATGACCACATGCATACAAGTGTTAGAAAAACATGAAAATAGGAAGCTTAAAATTTAAATATTTAAACACTTTATATAATCTTTCCTTCTTTTTTAGAAAATCCAGTTTTATAGAGAAGTTGGTACTCAAAATTCTGGTTTCTTATAAATGTTTTGCAGATAGCACTATTAAAGAATCAACTTTTTAAATATGCTAGTATGTCAAACATGCTGTAGGCTAGCCTGTTTAACAATATACAGTCTGACCTTCATAAAAATATAAATAGTAAAATATAATGTGTAGTGAAAGTAGTAAATATATATATTTGTGATTTTCAAGGCTTATATTTAATGAGAAGAAGATACATTTTTAAAACCACTATATACTTTCTTTTGCTGTGACAGCTGTGTCCTACACACACAATGACCATGAGGGAATCCATTCTTGCATTGTCATATACAATAGATCTATTTGACATAACCTAAACACGATAACATTGAGGATTCAAGAAATCTTATAAAAATTAGTTGTAATTGAATAAAAATTTTAAAAATAATTCCTTGTCTCCTTTGCACTTTTTCTTTCTCTATTTCACACTTACAGTTTGCGGCTTTTTAATCACCTTCATTATATCTTGAACTTCTAAGAAGTAGATTTTTTTCATGTTTGTCATATGCTATTTTAGACTGCAAGAAGTAAACACACATTTAAATTATGATTATCTTCTAGTTCTGCTTTTTAAACTCTCTATATGTTGATCATATCACTTAAGTTGAGTAAATGCCCTGACTTTGCATTCTTTGTGCAGTTTTGGGTACCACAATATAAGAAAGACATGAAACTCTTAGGGAGTATCCAAAGCAGGGCTGCAAGGATAATGAAGGGGTGTGAGGGGAAGCTGTATGAGGAGAAGCTGAGATCACTTTGTCTGTTTAGCCTGGAGAAGACTGAGGGGAGACATTGCAGTTACAGCTTCCTCATGAGGGGAAGAGGAGAGGCAGGTATCTCTTTATTCTTGAGACAAGTGACAGGACTCCAGGAAATGGCGGGAGGATCAGCATATTCTATGGTTCTATGATAAATGCACAGAACTAAGTGTCAGAAGAGCTGTAGCCTGTACTATAGAAGTAGAGTTTCATTCTTCCTTATGAGTCCTTCATACTATATAGGTCTAAATTATTGTTTACTTTCTCTTCTAAATTACTATGAAAGATCTGAAATCATTTGCCATGCAAGTGGACCTCGGTACTTATTATGTTTTGCATAGCAAATAATACTGGCATAGACTGATTCATACCCATACCCTTCAGACACACACTTCCTCTCTCGCTCGTATTTGTGAAGCTTTTGGTAGTGCAAATTTACATTGGCACCAGCACCATTGCTCACTCAAGCATTTCATTCAGTTTTAAAGCTACCAGGTCATAAATATCTAAATATAATTTACCCTGTTTCTGCTTTTGCTCTCAGTGACTAATTTTGTTTCATTTTGTACCTGATAGAAAATACAAACCATTGTAGATAAAAGGTTTGTGAATCTTTATGCAAGTTACAAGAAGAAGCCACAGCAGAATGCTGTACAAATGTGCATGAATGCTGCCATTGTAAAACTGTAAGGACATTAAGAGTTCTCTGTTGTTGCTCAACTACTTTCAGCCAGTCTGAAGCAATCTGTCTGTGTGGGCCAGTTCTTGTTCACAAACATCCCACACCTTGTGTGCCTTCACTGGTGACCTGTGTAGGCGTATGGTGCCTCAGAACTGGAGCTCCAGACCTTCCTTTCCTTAGGAAGGAGGGGACTGCATGTCTTTGTCATACACCACACACAGCAGTATGGGTTCTGAGTTTTGAACACTCTGAAATGCTAATGTCGCTACACGGAGTTTAAGATTACATATAGGTCAGCGTTATGTGTAAAGGAGAGAATGACATTTCTCCAAGGACAGATAATATTATTTATAACAGATTTCTTGCACTTTTCAGTGATGGTATCAATTGTTTACAGCTGACTGAAACAAGAAGAATTAGTCTGATAAGGGATCGAGGCTTGGGTCCAAGCCCAGATCCTTTTACCAAAGCTGCAGTGGAGTGTGTTGTAAGATTGTACAGTCAGAGAGTCACTGAAAAAGTAGCATAAATATTTTTAGGCAAAATCTTAGTTTAATGGAAAAATTTTCATTAACTTTAATGACTTCAAGATCTACCCCCTGCTGTGAAGCTAATTTATCATTTGTGCAGGGCATTTTTAACACAAAAGCCTTTGCTAATGCCAGAAAATATGACATTGCCTGGTCTGAGTGAGAGGCTTAGTTGTTTTTTTCTCTTCATTTATGAAGAATATAAGACAGCCTCAAATAATGTAATCACATTCTGATACAATGATTAATTTGAACATTCAAAAAATTTTCTGTTTTGAATGTTGTGGAGGGAACAATAGTTGAAATACTTTTGAAAATGAAGTATGTAATACTGTGAAAATAATTGAAGAGGGAAACTTTACAGAATTTCAGAGAATCACAGATTGTGTTGAGAAGATTGGACCTAAAAGATCTTCTAATTCCAACATCTCTTCCATGGTCAATGATACCTTCCACTAGATTAGGTTGCTCAAAGCCCCATCCAGCCTGATCTGGAACAATTTCAGGGTTGGGGCATCTACAGCTTCTCTGGGCGTCTTGTTCCAGGGTAGCCATTTCAGTCAGTAGTATCTCTCAGTTGGCAATTACATGTAGAAAACTTCAATGAGTTACATGCCAACATGTAGGTTTCAGTGGCAACCTGAATATAAACCTCTATTCCTTTTTTTTAACTTTGTTTAGAAAATGAGAGCAAATTACGGAAAATATGCAGCGAAAGAAAGGATTAATTTCCTATGCACTCTTCAGGTCACTAAAAGGATATATTTTTACCAGTGATTTGCTAGTGATACTTTCAGCTAGTCAGAAATTGGCCTCGTGAAAAGTATACCCTAGGGCACACTTACTACATTTACTGAAGGAAGGGTTGAGCACGGGACGGGCCCTCTGCCTCCTTGCTCGCGGCCAGCCTGGCCTGTGCCCCGCCTTCTCACTCTTTCGCCAGCGCAGCTGCATTTGCAGGCGGCGGATGTGGTTAGCTGGACTGCAGAAACTGTGGGTTCTATGGAGCATCTCAAAACACCGTCAGCAAACCCTCTGCATTGAAACGCAGGGTCTCGCCACGGCGGCGATGAAGCTCCAGCTCGGGCTGCCGCGGCTGTGCCGGGTCCGCCCTCACAGCCGGGCTCGGCCCCTCCAGGCCCCCGGCAGTGCTGGGCGCGGCCGGCAGGGGGCGCCCGCGCTCCGCCCTCAGCGCCGGGCTCGCTGGGGCCGCGGCGGGGCCGGGAGGCGCGGGGGGAAAGGCGGCAAATAACCAGCGTTATCCGCAAATAACCAGCTCTATCGGCAAATAACCAGCGTTATCCGCAAATAACCAGCTCTATCGGCAAATAACCAGCGTTATCCGCAAATAACCAGCTCTATCGCCAAATAACCAGCGTTATCCGCAAATAACCAGCTCTATCGGCAAATAACCAGCTCTATCAGCAAATAACCAGCTCTATCAGCAAATAACCAGTTCTATCGGCAAATAACCAGTTCTATCGGCAAATAACCAGCTCTATCCGCAAATAACCAGCTCTGTCGGCAAATAACCAGCGTTATCCGCAAATAACCAGCTCTATCGGCAAATAACCAGCGTTATCAGCAAATAACCAGCTCTATCAGCAAATAACCAGCGTTATCCGCAAATAACCAGCTCTATCGGCAAATAACCAGCTCTATCAGCAAATAACCAGCTCTATCGGCAAATAACCAGCTCTATCAGCAAATAACCAGCTCTATCGGCAAATAACCAGCTCTATCGGCAAATAACCAGTTCTATCGGCAAATAACCAGCTCTATCGGCAAATAACCAGCTCTATCGGCAAATAACCAGCTCTATCAGCAAATAACCAGTTCTATCGGCAAATAACCAGCTCTATCGGCAAATAACCAGCTCTATCGGCAAATAACCAGCGTTATCCGCAAATAACCAGCTCTATCGGCAAATAACCAGCTCTATCAGCAAATAACCAGCGTTATCCGCAAATAACCAGCGTTATCTGCAAATAACCAGCTCTATCGGCAAATAACCAGCTCTATCAGCAAATAACCAGTTCTATCGGCAAATAACCAGCTCTATCGGCAAATAACCTGCTCTATCGGCAAATAACCAGTTCTATCGGCAAATAACCAGCTCTATCGGCAAATAACCAGCTCTATCAGCAAATAACCAGCTCTATCAGCAAATAACCAGCGTTATCCGCAAATAACCAGCTCTATCGGCAAATAACCAGCTCTATCGGCAAATAACCAGCTCTATCGGCAAATAACCAGCTCTATCGGCAAATAACCAGCTCTATCAGCAAATAACCAGCGTTATCCGCAAATAACCAGCTCTATTGGCAAATAACCAGCGTTATCCACAAATAACCAGCTCTATTGGCAAATAACCAGCTCTATCCGCAAATAACCAGCGTTATCCGCAAATAACCATCCCTATCGGCACCTCATCGGCCCTAGCAGCTGCTCACACCGTGGGAAAGAATCGCTCTGTCACTGTCCTTCTAACATCGCTAAACAAACCGACGAACACCCCAGCTTCTTGGATTAGGGTATAACAGGAATTTCAACATCTATTTCAGGTCTCATAGGGAGTGGCTGAGGGAGCTGGGGGTGTTTAGTCTGGAGAAAAGCAGGTTCAAAGGGGACCTTATTGCTCTCTACAGATACCTGAACAGAGGTTGCAGAGAGGTGGGGCTCGGTTTCTTCTCCCAGGTAACAAGAAACAGGATGAGAGGAAATGGTTTCATATTGCACCAGTGGAGGTTTAGATTGGATGCTAGGTTATCTTTCTGCACTGAAAGTACTGTCAAACATTGGAATAGGCTTCCCTGTGAAGTGGCTGAGCCACCATCCCTGGCTGTGTACAAAAGACGTGTGGACAGGGCACTCAGGGACCTGCTTTAGAGGAGGACTTGGCAGTGCGGGGATAATTTTGGGTTCCTAGAGGTTTTTCCAACCTAAACGATTCTATGATTCAAGTACATAGCAAAAACGTAGTAGTGACAGTGCTGTAGAGATCAAACTAACTTCTGACAATCTAGACTTTTTGCTGCAGTGACTGGGACTTCCTTTGGTTCGAAACATCTTCCAAAAGCCTGTATAGATAAGTGCATGGGAACCAAAATGAATGATTTTTGAAGTAGCCTCTCCTACAAGGATGGGTATTCTAGAGGGGATTTAATTCTGAGGGTTTTTATTGGTTTTTTTTCAAGAGTAAAATTATAAATATGCCTTCACTGCATCACTTAAATCTTACATGAACATGAAAAATATTGTATGAGTATCTAGTTCAATTTTGTATCTGCTTAAATGCAGCTTACCTACCTTTATCCTTTTTGAACTACTTAATGACTTTTTTTGCTAGTAGTAGAATCTGTGAAAGAGGTCCCATCATGGGTGATCTTCATCCTTTTCTTTGGTTAGCAGCACAGCAAAATCAATTTTATTAAATCAGAGCAGTCCCTAAATATAGAGCAGTAGCATGAAGCTGAAGAGATAAACAATGGACTGTACCTTTCTGTTATTGAATTTCTTTTTTTGTTTGGATTCAAATAATGATTTTGCCATCATAATCAATTTAGCTCAAAACTTCTGTTTATTGCTTAGAAAAGAGATAAGGTAGACTCTTGTATGACAAAACAACGTGTTTTTTTTTCTAGCTAAACTACCCACAAGCATCATGTTGTCACTTCAGTTTTCTTTTACCCTTTTGAAAAAAAATGGTGCCAGTGATTTAACAATAGTGAGAACTACTTTGCTATAAGATTCGTCTGCATATAGAGATGCTGATATGCACAGGCAGCATACTTCCATAAACCCTCTTCTCCTGTTATAAACCCCCACCAGTAGAAGTCTCCCACCAATGGGAGATTAGTTCCCAATAGTTTCCTGACCTCCAATTCCATCTAACACTTCTATTTTTTTGCTCATCTGAAGAAATATTTGTGTATATGAAAATACACTAGCTGATTATAACAGAACCTATCGAAAAATCACAGCCTAGTAATATTTCCTTTCTCTTAGCTGTTTCTTTCTCCTTTCTTAAGGCACGTTCCACATCATCTTAAAGCATGTTCCACATCATTGCTTAGACTGGGGAATCATGATACTTGTGTCCTGCTTTTGTGACATATAAGTAGCATTTGCACAGGGCTTTTGACAAATAAGTAGGTTTTAAAGCATAACAAGCAAACAAGAAAATGCCCCAAACCAACAAACAAAAAATTCCTCAACCCAAAGAAAATAAAACCAAAACACAAAGAGAAGGGCCTTGCATGTATTTATGTTGCTTAAATACATTGTAGAGAAATGTGCCTTCCATCTGGAATTAAAAACCTGTAAGGTACATTACATCTGAATCCAAGCAACCAGCTTCTTTCCCTGAAAAGATGGTCTTTTTCTTTTGAGTTCTCTAACACTTGAAGACATTTATCACCCGTGATCTTTAGTAGGCCAATTAGATATCTTGGATGATATTCATACAACACATGAGTCAAATGGACCAAGACGCTGAACTTGTCATGAAATTTTGTCAGTGTGCAGAGGAAGATCCAATTATTTGCAGCAGCCCATGTTGCCAAGGCATTCTGAACTATTTAGTACAGGCAGCTTCAAACTTGCTGCTCAAGCACCTTGCATCACTATGGTTTGGCTGAATAGTGACTCAGAGCAGATCGATAGCTGTCTGGATACCATATAGTTGTCTTTCTGAAAATGATGTGGATCACAGTCTGAACTGAGTTTTTTATATCGTGCAGCTGAAATATTCCCATCAGTACTGTTCTGTCTACTGAGTTCAAATTTTCTTTGTTTTGTCTAATCTCTGATGCAAAAGTTAAGTCACATCTCATCTTTGCATGATATTCTCAGCTAAATGTTTTAATCATGTAGTAGTTGAAAAAACATGATAAAAAGTATTTACTTTTTGGTTAAGAGTCTATAAGCAAATATTCCTGTGCTTCTTCAGGTTTTAGATTCCCCGTTTCTTCTGAGGTCCTGGACTTTTTGGAATGATATACTTCGTAGGACCTAACTCTGATAAATGCTATGACAGAAATATAAACTGAGAAAGGCTGAGGAAAAGAAGTTTAGACTATGAAAGTCTTAAAGTCTTCCAGAAAACAGAGAGAATGGGATAATGTTAAGTAACAATTTAATGAAAATATTAACTATGATGATGTCTTGTTTCCTTCACATTTTATGGATTGAGAGATTGCCTTGCTTTAGTGTATGTAATATCACTTCTGCTCTGACTTATATTTGCTTATGGTCCCTTTCAAGTCTTCAGGGCTTTTCTTATGCTGTTGAAAATAGAAAATCTTGCCTGTCACAGGTAGGATAGAAATAAAAAGCACAAAACCACTTTCAAAATATAATTTGTTGATAATGTCTGCTACAGAAATTTTGGAAGAGTGATGTGGGTTTTCTTTCTCTCATGAACAGCACAGGGAAGAAAAAGTGGTACCTCCTAATGCTTATACCTCCCTCACACATTGACAGGCCCCAGCAGAGCATAACTGGTATGTGTAATTTATTTCAAAAAAGCAAGAAGAACAGTATGATGGCAACATAATAGTGACAATTACAACTTCCCCAGCATTCCTCAGTTCCTTTCTGACTGCCTTCACTGTACTAGACAAAGCCTGACAGCCTCCCTGCCTCCAGAGGCTTGCACAGAGAGTGCCTTCAGATGTGCAGCTTTGCTTTGCATGTCCAACTACCTTAAAGTATATTTTAGGAATGGTGAGTTTATACTTGCATATTGCCTATGGCAGCATTCAGAGTGCTGGTTCCATATTTATCAAAAAAAGTTATTTAAAAATACCGAGTGAGCAGTAGAGAACTTGCTGAAGCAGATAAATTAAGGATGGAGTAGGCAGAGCCACATCAGATGTCACTGCACATTACACTTCATACCTAATTAGTGGTCCCAGCCACTTATATAGTGTCATGTTGGGTAGGGAATGAAGGGGACCTGGGTTCATGGCACTTCAGACTTGGATGTGAAATTAGGGCAGATGAAAAATCTGTGTACAGGATATTTCTTTTATACACTTCAGAATCTAAAGAACAAGATTGTATCATGCAAAAAAATTCCACAGAGCCTGGCTTGCTTGTATCTGGTTTACATATTCAAAGATGTACTTAGAATTTTGATGGTTAAATCAAAATGTCCTCATTTAGCCACTTGTTTTAAAATAATGATTTTCTATATCAAAAATATTATTGGCCTGACGGTGCTTTTTATAAGGTACAATAAAGTACAATAAGTGTTCTATAAATTACTGAAATGACTGAATAGATGATGTTATATAAACACCTGATTTTTTTTACCTTTTATACAAGGAATTTAAAGTACTTTACCAACAGTAATACTTGGATACAGACCTATATACTCTTCTGTTTACTGTGTTTCTTCTCTGCCTCCTCTCTCTTGTTCCAGCAGTTACAGCTCAAATTAACTCAGTGCCAAAAATCTGGCTCTTGCTCTGGGACCTACCTCGTCATGTATGGCTGATAAATGTTCAGTGGATATCTGCTGATGCTCATCCTTTTAGAAGATACAGGTGTTGAGATGTTGTATAATTCTTAGAAGAATTATAGAATTAGAAGAAAAAAATGTCAAAAAGGCTATTCTATTTTTAGCATCCTTGATGTAACCTTCTTACCTAGAGTGTGGAGTTTTCTAACTGCAAGAAGGTTACATCAAGGATGCTAAAAATAGAATAGTCTTTTTGACATTTTTTTCTTCTAAAAATTATACAACATCTCAATGGCAAACCAGGGAAGAAAACCCTAAACTACCAAGAGAGATCCCTTTCCAGGTCACGAGCCCAACACTCCCTAAGAGCCAAGGTTAATATTTATCTATGCCCTGTGGCAGTAATTTTGAAGGTGTTGATCTTGGGGATTAATTGCTGTTTTAAACAGGCAGTTAACAGTTTAAACAACATTTTTATTGGCATACAGAAGTTAAATGTCTAGTAGTGTGCTGATGTGTTTATGATGACCAAAGTGAACCAAGAGTTCATCTTTGAGTTACGTACAATTGGAGGCATGGGGTCATTTGAGTACCCTGGATTAATGTATGTGAGATGTACAGTAAGTGCTGTACACAGAGAAAAAAAAAAACATTCATTTTTAAATATTGTACTTCAAACCATTTTGTGTTCTATTCGTATATTATGAGCTGCAAGGTTCAAAGTTCAGGCTACTGGTGCTCCAGTTATCTGATGCCTAAGCACACATGTTCCTGAGGACATAGTCCAGTCTTTGGTGCTCATTTTTCAGAGATGATTTTCCAAAGGATACATCAGCAGAAGAAGTATTTCTGGGGTGTCACAGGTGTCACTGTACAGTGTTCACAGAAGTGGCTGAAGAACTGGCTGCAAATCTCGTAATACTTTTAAACATGTTTGTATTCAATACAGTTGCTACAGCATTTATATGATGAGTGGCATTAGAGGAAATGAAAGGTATTTGTAGTTCCATTTTCTCCATTTTTACAGCTATAGTGATTGGGCATTTTGAGAATTTCAGTGTGAATAGAAGCATAGGACCTTTATTATGGCCACCTGCTAGTGGCTCTACCTGCTTTCTGCAGGGAACCACAATGCTACAGCATCCTGTGGAGTGAGTTTTACACCCAACATTGGGCACATGTGCCAGAGCAGGTTGTACAAAAGGACTAGAGAGAACCTCTGATGGGAAGGTAGCACTTCTTCCCTGTGACTGCAGTGTGACATGGGGACATCTGCACCATGGGGCTGGGTAGAGGTATGCAGTACAATGCCTGTGCCTCGGTACTAAGAGTACCCTAGTCCCCAGGACATGGATTCCTATCTCTGTTTTCCAACTCTGTTCAAAAATACTGTCTCTGACTTCTATTAATGACTTGAGTCTAGCAGGCCAATTAATCAGAGCCAATTTTTGATAAATGCTTCTCCCACATGAAATTATGACAGCTTGCTGTCTAAGTATAGGATGAGTGTGTCCTATATTTCATCCAAGACATGTGACACGTGGATGCAGTGAGGCTATTTAGTGCAGTACAGCTGGCGTGCCTTGCTGGTGCGATTCCACGGAAAGTGCTCACAAACCATAGCTAGCCTCTTGCCTCACTGCTATTTATTTGTGTTGTCTGGCTTCTTGTTTCCTAATTAAAAATGACATGTACAGTTGGGAAGAAGCTGACTGGTGTCTTAAAATAATTTCGACCAGTTGATTGAGGTTTCTAGTTAGTTAATGATGAATTTTGGTATTATGGGGATGCTGCCAGATTGTCGCACAGAAAGCCAAGTCTCTGCCTCATATACACATATGGAATGTGAAACCAGAAGCTGTTTGCAAAAATAAATAATAGGTGTGACGAGAAAAGTACACTATAAAATATAAAAGATATTTTATTTATAAATCACCTTCTTAAATAAGAAATACTTGCAATTCCTAATTCCAGACTGTCTCTCTGTGCCTCTCCCTTTCCATGGTTGCACTGCTGTTTATTTACCTCTTATACCTCGGATTCCTGGTGACTTATTCCTGCCTTTTTCTCTGCTATATCTGTCACCCAGTACCTAACTCTCAGCTACTGGGAATGAGTGAATAAATAGGCTGAATATAAGGAAGCTGCCATGGTTTTAGGGACTGCAAGGACCTAGATAGGTGGAAGTCCAATATGGCAGTCTTGCTATCAAAGTATTCCATCAGTATTTGACTTAATTCCTGAAAGTACATGTAGTAATACAGATATATAATCAATTGGTCTGGTAGGAGAAAGAACTCAACATTCTGACTCTCTTTCAGAGGAAACAGTAAGATTTTAAGGATTATTTTTTGCAAAATCTGAGCTTGTCAGACCTGTGATAGGTTGACATAGCCATGGAGAGCTTATATTTGCTATAGTTTCAACTGAAATGCAACTTTACATTGTCTTTCACCAGGTTTTAGAAGAACTTTGTCCATTTTTTGGGGTTTGTTCCATTTACTGCATTTAAAGTGTTTCCTCTCAGCTGGGAATTCTGTAGATTCCAAGCTAGGTTGCCTATGCTATAAAACTTGGTATTGTCCATGCCAAAAGCATTTATATTGTTCATGTTCTGCTCTCTGCTTCCTTTCATACAATTTGTCCTCTCCAGAACAAGTACCAGAGAGGTGATCCTGAATGCTGGCAAACTGGGAAAACTGGGCTGCTTGCATTGGGTAATTATCATTGCTATTGGCCTCTCCTGCTCCTGTTAGAGTCAAACTCTGGCCGAAAAGTTAAGCTAAGTTGGATGAATGCTGAAAGAACACATGGAGTTGAATGTTGCCATTCATGAAAAATAAAATACGGGTGAGAATCCAAAAAGCTCAAAATTGAGATTGCTCACTCTTGGGACTCAATTTCTCATTTAAAATGAAATACGTTTTGGAAACGTCATTAAATTTGTCACATTCTCCTTTTAAATAGACATCTAAAAAAACTGTTTTAAACTTGAACTCAAACAAGAATAGCAATCCAAACTCTTAAACCTGTTTTCCCAGTTTACAGCTAAATCAAAAGATTGGTATTTCACCCACATAATTAACTATTAGCTTGTTGAAGGATGAGTTTCATTCTTTTGACTGAATACAGAAGATGTGATGTGATTGTTCTAGGAAAGCAATAATACCAGACTTTTCACAGAAACTTGTTAAATGAAGATTTGGTACATTCTCTGCAGCTTTTTTGTCTTTGCCTCTTGATGTATAGACTACATCTCTTCCAGGCCATTTTTTTTCTAGTCCCTTTGATTTGCAGGCTTTTTTCAAGGAGTATGTAGAAGTTAATCAGAGCTCCACAAAATCTCAAGAGAAAAAGTTGATGCTCATAACTTCTACCACAGCATTATATGAAATAAAATTAATTTCCTGTGGATTATTTTATCTAAGTCTATTCTAGGTAAAAATTTTAGAAAAGCATTCTTATCAGAAAAACCTATCTATCTTTCAAGTAGTAGGGCTATATTCTTTCTACATGTACTTTAGCCAAATAGTTAAATTCTTGTAGAACATAAATACTGAGAATTGACCTGGATTTACATCCTTTTCTATGTGAAAGAGAATGTTTTACATTTTAATTTTAAATATATCACAGAACAGCAGAGACTGACTTTTGCAGTTGGTGGCTCAGGGTGTCATTAAAGTTGATAGGGAGTCTGGCTGATATGTGTCAACCAGCAGAAGAAATCAGATTATGAACTCATGTTTTGCTATGAATATACAAACCCAAAAAGACCAGAGTCCGATTCCTGCCTCTCTCCATATCAGGCAGTAGAAGGATTTATATCTGGGGCTCACCTCCAAATGGCTCTGACTGTCATTGTCAGTGGCATCACTTCTCTCTTTGCTCCAGTTGTTGAGTTCAAAGATCTGAGCTATAGAGAAGCCTGTGAGGAAAAAACTTCCTGATAGGACAGAAAGATTGAGCTCACAAGAGCATTCTACTCAGGAAGGGTGGGTAGAACTCCACTTTCTTCTATGAAAAATGTAAGAGATTTTGTAACCAATATTTTGTCTTGTGTCTCTAACAATTATATATCTAGTTCTCCTCAGAAACAAGGCTTTTTAAGAACCTGAATCAGAATATTGGTTTCCATTAGGGTTGGACTGTAATCTTAAGAATTTGAGTTAAGACTCCAAAGGAAAGATGTTAATTTGCTAGTCCATAGAGTCTGAAGAAATGTCAGTGTGTTTTTGTTATTAAGTGTTCAACTTTTACCAGTATTTGGAATAATCTTTTTCATTTACACTTGACTAGGGGACTGCAATTATTCCTTTCATAGGTAAATCACACTATTGTGGTTCCTGCTTTGTGACTTCAAGAACAGATGCACATGTAGCACTGCACTTGAGGCTACATGTTAAATTAAGTCAGGAACTGATGGTAACGCACCAATGGATTGCTGTTTGTCCCCTATATTTTCTCTGGTGAGCATTAAGACACAGAGATGATTCATAGAATAAGTAAATCATTCAACCAAACAACACTGCTGATAAATAATTTCCAGCAAAGTTCACTTTCAATTAATTTGCAACAGAAGGCACATTCACATGATAGGGCTGAAATGCCTGTAGGCATACAAAATATCTTTCTTTTAAAACCAGGCAGTTTTTGGATTTTGCCTAGGTTTTACACGGGAAGATCACTGTTGGTCTTTTCATCAGGCATTTTGATTGTTTCTATCCTTTTGAAACAGAAATGTCATACCCACTATGTTCCATTACTGTGTATCCTCCTCTTTGATAGTGTTGGGGGCTGGTCTTTGAAAATAACCCAAGTGTCCAGAAATTTTGAAAATAAGGGACAAAATTTACCCTAAACAGATAAGAAGAAGATGCTTGTAACATTACTTCCCCAGGGAATGAGAGCAAATTCAACAGAAGTAATCTATGTGCTTTGTCTCTACATGCATAAACTCAAAGATTGCTTATGAATATAAGAACAACTTGATTTACCCACGTTATGAGAATAATATTTTAGAAAGCATCTGCCTCTCTCATCTGCTGTCATATTGGAAATAATCCAATAAACCTTCTGAGTGAGACAAAATTCATACAGGTTGTACAGCATAAGCCGTAGCTCAGATGTTTCTGTAAACCACCATCTTCTTCTAAAAGCTGCTTTTTGCCAGTGTTAATGCTCACAGCTGTTTACTTGCTCTCAGGTGTGAAATTGAATGCTAGGAGAGCTGAGCTGGGCTGCAGCATGACTGGGCACCCATCACTGTGTTCCTTTGAAGGAAGAATCTGGCAAGCAGCATTTTGTGGGATCATGCCTTAAGTATGCACATGTGAGTATACAAACTTCAGTCCAGAGGAGAAATTTATCTGAGATGATTACTTGCTTTTTCCCTGGAGAGCAAGGAAATGAGACATACAGGTATTATGTGCTACGAATAAGTGGGGCCATCTCCTCTGAAGTAACTGGAGAAGCATTAGCACATAACCAGTCAGGGTTATGTGATTTTAGATCCCATTTCATTTGCTAGAATTTATATATGTAGAATGAGGTTCCTTGGAATGTGCTACACTAAGAATAAATATTTTGTGCTCTACTGTTGGTTCACTGAGAGAGAAAATCTTGCTCATTATACCTATACTCAGAAGCCATTCTGCACTGATTTTCCATACACACCAAGGAAGCTGAGTTATAGTAATTCCAGGTACTGTGTGTGACATGATGAAACCTTATTGCAACTTATCTGCAGCAATAACACGTATTGCAGCAGAAATGTGAAGATAGAAAAATAGGTTTTGGTTTCCCAGAATTTATAATTGAACTCTGAGCATACATATGTATTGGCAAAAGCCACTAAATTGCATTAATTCTAGATATGTAGGAATCATGTGAATGTAACCTTTATCTGGATGTTGAATTCTCATTTATTTTGCCTTGTAGGATTGAGCTACAGTATTTTGCATAGCTATTAAATAAATGATGGATTTGAGACTTTGCATTGTCTGGAAAGGAAGCCTCTGGATCCATCCCTTCCCTGTTACACAGAAGGAAAAGTTCAAGGAATATGAAACTAATCATTGTGATGGAGGAAGTGGTCTTAGGAAAATAAAGAACCTTTTAAACACATCCCTACTCAGTTTCTGGTTGAGCAACTGTGCAATCCTGGGCAAATCATTTAGATTTTATCTCTAGGATATAATGTAAGATCCTGCAGAAATACCCACAGTGACTTTGACTGAACTGTGAGAACTATTTTTTTCCTCATCTCACAGAAAGTTTCAGTTCTTGCAAAGCTGGGACATGTCACATAGATCACATGGTAGTGGAATAATAAACTGTACATTTATCAAATCAGGTATAAGACATCAAACCAATGAAACTCTTGAGCAAGATGTTTTGTTTGGCTGGTTGATTGGTTTGTTTTTGAAAATAAAAAGAAAACACTTTGATAGGAATTAGGAACTTCAGAAAATGAAAACTCTTGTTTCTGAATCTGTTGTCCTTAGATAAAATGGAATTCTTTATAAAATTGCAGTGTGGAATTAAATGGAATAATCTGTAGATCTGGAAAAAAGATTTTTTCAGTATTGGTTGTTGCACTTCTTTCTGTATATGCAGGAAACCATGAATGTGTCAGGGAGGAGTATAAACTGAACCTGGCCTGGTTGGTTCAGAGTGTTGATAAACATGACTTGCTGTGTGTTTGGGAAAACAGCAACCTGACCTTGCTGGTCCCTGTGTTACAGGACTGGGAATGTCTGTGATTCTAGTTAGGGACCCTGATGAATTGTTCTGACTCTGGGGTCAGCCAGAGCAGCTCTAAAGCTTACTGAGTTTTTATGTAGCCAACAGAGCTGCTGCCATTTCAAGGAGGCCTTGAAAATATTTAAGTGCATCCCATCACAATTCGTGAGTCCCAGTGCCTCCCACTGGGCTAGAAAGGCTGCAAGCTAGGAGTGATAGAGTGGTTCCTGGGCTTCCACCAGGCTCCTGCCATCCCTTCCTTGCCTCTGCATGAGACCTCACGTGTTTGGACAAACAAGATGTCCCAGAGGCACTACTCCCACACCTCAGATGCTGATAGTGCATGGGTGGAGGGAGTTGATTCTTTTTAGTAGGGAAGCCTTAGTGCAGTGTGCTGGTAGGAGATGCTCTGCCACATCTCCCTGCTGTGCCACCTGACACATTGCCCCTAATCTAATCCTAATCCGTTTGGGGCCTGGGGTAGGGGTCTGAGAGGCAGGTGCTGTGGTAGGGAACTAAGCTGGAGACAAACAAGCAAATGTCAAAGATGCCTTGTAACTCTGCATGGGTCTTAAAGGTCTTGATGGCTGTTAACCCTCAGGAAGAAGGGGACAGAAGGGGAAGGAGAAGCCACCTCAAGCCATCAGGAAGGGGCCACATAACAGCAACAAAATGAGCCAGCTCTTCTGTGAAATCCTCATCTGAAAAACATCAGTTGTAAATTTGCAATTTCACTTTTCCACATTTGCATGTGAATAAATCTGATGCTTAAATGCTCTGCAGAACATGAATGAGGCATTTGTGTAAATGTGTGTTCATATTTGAAAATATCAACTAAAAATCTAGGAAGCCTTTGTACACCCACCTTTGCTATCCCTCTTTCAGCTTCTCTGAAGCCCTTTCATAAAGAACTCTTTTTTACTTACAAGAAAAGCATGTATTGTTGCTATGTTTGTGCTCTGGTATTTTTGCTTTGCCTCAGAGGGAATAGCTGCTTTTTTTGCTAACCCTTCAGCTCAGTGTCTGATCCTAAAGTTTTCTTCCCTTTTCATCTCTGACCTTAGATGAGCAAATATCTTAGAAATACATTTCATAATGTATTTCATTATTACACATAATGTAATGTGTAATAAACCACAGCAGCATTAGTTCTGGTAGTGAATTATGGGAAGTCCTGTATGAGAGGAAGAAAATGAACTAAGAAGTTGGTTCTCAGAAACAGAAAAACAAATGCTAAGTTGGCCTGAACAGTGCAGAGGTAGAAGGATATTCTGATTTTGCTCAAAGCAACATTAGCATTGATGCTTTGCTTTTTTCTTTGTATTCTTCCCTATTTTCTCTCTCTCTACACATTGGATATAAAAAAAAAATATAGAGAAACATGAATTTCTCATTTTTTCTATTTTATTGTAGGGAATATTATTTCTTGGTTCAAATGCAGTGGTTTCTTTCCAGATACAAGATGTTTTGTAGTTTGAGTAGGAATAGCTTGCATGGGAGCAGGTCAGATGCCTGGCTAAATATTCCAGGCAGCTCTTTTAGAATGACATCGTAGTTGTGATACAGGTCACAATTACGTGAGCACTGAAGTTGCTTGCACTCAATATTTGTGCAAGTAGGTCTTCTTGATGTTTTTTTAGTGATGCACTATTGCTATTTAGAGGACTACTTGCTTTCATGGGAAATATTGTGCAAAGTGCTCCACATTAGTTTTGGCTGATATTTATTTAACAACAGCAAATACTAGTACAGGTACTCAGATCCAAATTCCTCTGAATTTCATGAATATTCCAGTCCTGTTTATAATCTGTGCATTTTTTTTTTTTTATTTGTTTCTAGTAAATACCAAAGACATTATTTAAGATAGTTTCTTAAGCAGTTACCACAGTCATCTTATATTATTTCTCATTCTTATATGAGGAAGTTGCCCCAGAGGAAGTTTCCACATGTAACAAGGGGTGCCTGTATAGCCCATATAGACTTGCAAATTGTTGTTGTGTATGTGATAACTATGCAGAAGATACAGAAGATAATCTGGAATACTTCAATCACCATCCCTCATTGGTTTTTAATTACCTACCTTAGTTTAGATACTGAACACAGAAAACTATTACCCTTCTGAACGTCCTTTCGCAATTTCTATTTGGCAGCTCTAATTTCAATATATGATGTAAAACAGCTCTCTGAAAACTGTTAAGGAAACACAACTGTCTTAGAAAATTAGATAAACGTAGTGAGGGTTAAACTTAACTTTTTTTCCTGTGTCATTCGCCTGACCTAGAATTCTTTAATAGATACAGAGCAGAGCAGAACTGAAAGTATTTTTAATTTCAGTGCTTTGTATATTTACAGAGGGATTATAACAAACTTCTACACTTTATCGACATTTTAATAGGTCAGTGCGAACATATGAAGTGTATTAAGGTGGACTGACTTATTAAACTGACGTGAATTTGCCCAAAGCCCCCAGCAGTTGTATGCAGCAGGGGCTGGGCAGACATGCATGATTGAGGTCATGCATCCAGGCAGTTTGTAAGATGATCCCTCTGTACTGAGCCATCAGCCATCCTTAGCATAGGGGCGCACTCATACACGCATTCCTGTCAAGTCATCTTGTGAAAGGCTGCTTGCTTCCAGCTTGGCTTGAAAGTGCAACCTTAATAAAACTCACTGAAGCCTGAGAGAAAATAGCAGTTCTGCAGCAGATAGTGTAGGGGAAAGAGACTGGGATATGCATATGCAGCTGACTAAAGCAGGCTACATGCTGGACTGTAACAGAGAGGAAACAATAAATCTTAGCTACTATGCAATAAATATTCCCAATTTTAACTAAGGAAGCTATCCTCACAGTGAAATTAAAAAAAAACAAACCAGTTTATCCAAGCTTGATTGTTAAAGTGCTGCTCCACTCTTTTTTCCAAAGACTTTAAGGGAAATTAAGAACAAATTTAAAGAAAGAGGAAGAAAAAGTTTTTCTTAAAGCAGGAAAGGAAAGTAATAATAACATGTCAGTTTTCTTTTCCTTTGCTTTCCTGGCAGTGATTCTTGCTCTTGTAGGCTGTACTAACCAGCGTCGGGGTCCAGAAGCCAGTGGGAGAAGATTTAACCGGGTGCAGCACGGGCAGTGCACCTATACTTTCATTCTGCCAGAACAGGATGGGAACTGTCGTGAAAGCACGACAGACCAGTACAACACAAATGCTCTTCAGAGAGATGCTCCTCACGTGGAACAGGATTTCTCTTCCCAGAAACTGCAACATCTGGAACATGTGATGGAAAATTACACTCAGTGGCTGCAAAAAGTAAGTGTTTCTTTTTTCATTTCTCACTAAATGTTTTTTTTGGGGAAATGTTTATGCTGTTCAAAGTTTT
Source organism: Pseudopodoces humilis (assembly GCF_049639895.1). Taxonomy (NCBI): domain Eukaryota; kingdom Metazoa; phylum Chordata; class Aves; order Passeriformes; family Paridae; genus Pseudopodoces; species Pseudopodoces humilis. The sequence goes on from NC_142200.1 coordinate 17,776,532, forward strand.
CATTAGTTTCTATGAGAACAGAAGCAATAAGGATTGATATAGTTCTTGGCTGTGTAGGAGAGAAATGTTTTAGCCAGAGCACACCCTTCCTAGTGACATTGCTTTTGGGAGCTGAATTTTCTTCACTATACTGAAAGATGTGATTTCTTAAAGTTTTTTTCAAGAAACTGTGGATGCATGTGAGTCAGAGAACACAAAAATCCTCCAGAGACTCTATTGACAGAACTTACCAAGTTCTTATAAGCTCTACTTATAGTTCACAGACTCAGCTCAGATGTCATGCAGGATACCTGCTACTGTGACTGCAAAAGGGAGCATTTTAAAAAATCAGCATTTAAGGGCACTGGGTTAAGAATATCATTGCTCCTCCATAAACAGATCCTGTAATACTATTCTACCCAGCTGATTGCTGGAAAGAAGCAGGAAAATATATAGGCATTCACACTTCTGAAACTTCACAGTAAACATTTTTAACCATGTTGAATACACTGGTCTTGTAATAGCCTGCTTCAATTTGTGTTTATATATGTGCATTCTTTCCTAGAAAGGGGAAAATGGCTTTCAAGGTGTTGCAGTAACTTAATAGAAGCAATTATTTTTATGAAGTTTGGGTCTGACAGGCTTAAATATGTGAATAATTTCACTCATATGAGCAGTCCCAGTCACCTTAGCATGATTACTCATGTGTGTAAAATTACATACCTTGCACAGATGTTGTCCATACTTTGGTAAAGAAAATGCTTTGGGGTAGCTGACCAGTTAAAATAAATAAACAGTCTGGGTGTAGCTATTTGTGATATTCCCATTCATATGCTGCCATTTTGACCTGGCAAAACTTAGAAAATTGCACAATTGAGTGATGCAATTAAGCATATAATCTGGTACAAGAAAGCTGCTGTATGTATCCATTACAGAGATACATCATTTAATTCCAACACAAGTTCATGCTAAGAATGAACATCAATAAAACACTAATGAAGATTCTAGTCTCTGGACTGAAACTTCATATTAGCATAGCTGCTGCTAACCTATCTCGTTCACAAGTTTTGTTTCATCCAGACAGTATATAAGACATGAATATGTTAAAAAGCATATCTACTAGAATTCTTATAGAGGATTTCCTGATTTTTTTTGTAAATTATTTTTCTCTTGCATATCTGGCCAAGCCAGAGAGAAAAGATTCTGTGTGGAAAATATAACCAAGCATTTAATTTTTAGACTACTTCCTTCATTTTTTAATGTCTTAATCTGCCTTGGGGAATATGGGGCTGGAAATAAGTGGATGTTTTATGTAGAGAAAAAGAAATTATTTTACTGTGCTTTGGCAGGCTGAGATAAGCAATAAAAAGAGGAAAGTTGTTTTCTGTTTTTATACACATATGATTTTACTTGAGGAAATTGCCTGCTGAATCATGTTTCTAAGACTTATTCTGTGTTTGTCCACTAGAGACTGAACTAAGATCACTGTTTCACTGAACATGAGGAAATATGAGTCTCTGGAGTGTGAATGTCTGAGGGTTAGTCCTCTCACACTTTGGAGGGAAGTGATTAAACAGGTAGGAAGCCCAGTGAAAAGTGTTTATATTAGGACTATTTTCTTCTGCAATGATTGTAAAACTGGCTGATAGCAGAGCTATTCCCCTCCTCCTTTCCCTCCCAGCCCCCAGTGCCCTGCTCCCAGGGGTTAGCATAAAACTGGGATTATGCATGTATCCCCATGTGTCAGTTTTCCTTGGAATGAAAGGACCTGTTTCTCTGTGTGAAGGACCATGTCTCACTCTGAACAAATGAGGCTGATGCATCTCCTTTATAGCATCTCTGAATACTGAATTTGCTTTGTTGCTGTTGCCACTACAAAGCATCTCAGCCATAACCCATTTCCTTTCAAAACATGCATAATGCTCAAGTGTAATGAATATATTATGTAGGTATCTCACATCTCATTTTTATACTCTGCATTTATATTCCAACCCCCCTAAACTTTCTACACTAGACAGCATTTTACAATGCACCTGCTGTGAATGAACTAAAGAATAATTAACAGTTGCAGGTCTTTTATTGGAGGAGAATACTTATATTGAAATAATGTTTAAGAATTTTAGAAATAGTTTCACTTACATAAAGGAGTTATGTTTGTTGATTTAGGTAATATATATAACTTTTAATAAAAATTTACATAACCAATGTTTGTCAAAGTGAATTATTTTCTCAGCACAAAAGCTCTCCTGTGATAGTTAAAAAATACTTGCTGAATTTTGTAAGAATCGTGGCTTGCTTAAATTTTAATTTAAAATTTTTATTTAATATCCAAACTATCAGATTTCTAGAAGCAAAACAAGTATACTTTTCTGTAAAAAATTAGCTTTGTTTTCTTAATGCAAAATTGCTTCTTTGATGATCTGCAAGCTTGATTGTAAATAAAAATACCCTTGCTTGGGGAGCCAGTTATAGGCAATTAAGGCCCAGCCTTGTCCATTATAATTTGCATATCTATAATCAGTGTAACTAGGGCTGGTTGACAAACCAGGGACATGGCAAAATGCTCTGTTCAGAAACTATGCGGAAGAAGATGATTTGGTAAACATTTTTAGAGATTTTCCTAGAACTGTTTATTTTAGTACCGGATAACTTTCCCCATTGTTTAAGCTTGGGTTTCATTTCTGCAATATGTTTATATTGAAGTTCAAAACAAACAGTTCATCACATTTTCTTTCTTGCAGTAACTGACTGGCTCACGTGACACTGTTTGGTATTTAGTTGCAGTGTCTAAGTATTGCCAAAGAGGAGTTACATGAAATGTTATCATCATGTCTTGCTTAGGAAGTTGCTGTTGGCTTGCTGAACTTACAGTATCAATGCACTCAGTGTATATTCAGGATAGCTCTATAGATGATATTCCATATACATTTTCTGACATCTAAATGACAGTAATAATTGTTTTAATAGTAATAAATTGGTTTTACATGATCCACTCTTTCTTTTCTTCTTGCTCATTATTTAAGCAGAGTACCATAAAAGTTTAAAAATATTGCTTAATTATAGTATACTATTAAAAGCTAACACATACAAGTATTACAAGACAGTAGATACAATTAAACAAAACAAAACAAATTAATAAAAGTAGCTTTAACTTACTTCTTTTCTCTTCAAAGTGCCTGTGCTGTTATTTACCAGCTAAAACTGAGGAAGTATGAAATTATGGCCTTTATTCAGCCATTAAAAAAAGAAATTATGAACAGTTTTTCTGGAATATCTGTAACCATCTGGTAGTCTAACATTTATTCTTAGAATAATTGTACTAAGTTATTTTTTGTGGCATTTTTTTGATCTTTGTTGACTTCCTTATTTTGCAAGAGTAACAGCACAAGTGCTTACCTAGGTTTTAAATAGGTAAGGGATCTAGGTTTTGAGGGGACCAGTCATTATGGAGAAACAAATGTCTCCTGGAAAGACCAGTGTCTATCATTCTGTGCTGTGGCTCCACTGAAGTCTGCCCCTTTGTGCTTTCTGTACCATCAGGGCTTAACTACTGTTTTCTGCAATGATATATAATAATATATGTGTGTGTGGAGCAGCTGATTTTTTGCCTTGGATTTTATATGGTGTGTTGAAGATGGGAAAATCCCTTACATGTCACTCTTGCTGTGAAGCTGAGTGGAAATATGACACAGCAAGGTGAGTGAAAATGTGACAGAGCCTACCCTGAGTAGGACAGATCTAAAGAGCTGTAATAATATCCTATCAAGCAAATTTATATTAATATAAAGATGGAGATGGTCACTGTGTGTGAAAATATTTTCATATTAAGAAACCAATTTTCACTAGTTCAACTATCACAAGAAATAGTAAAGTTCCATTTTATTTATAATTATGTTTCATTGGGCATTTTGTAATGTAACATGTGTCCTAAAAGTTCACATGATATTTGGATGTTAAGTGCAATCAGGAGCTACATGTTGAAATTCTGTTAACTCTCACAAAGAAAGGTGGTCAATGGATTTGGAATCTGCTATTCTGCATGCATGAGCATTGCTAACAGAGCTGTGTAAAGAATAGCTTTCCAGTAAATCTTTCCTTTTCCAAGGTAGACCAGAGCTAAAAGAAAACAGTGAAAAAGTTTCATCCCAAACTGGGAACTACATTCCTATTTGGCATCCACCTCAAACCTGTATTTATTTTTTAGACACAGAGGCTGCTTACTAATCTGGGAGCTCCTTTCTGTTTTGGAGTCAGTGATTTCTCACATCCAAAGCAGAACCCTATCCTAGTGATATTTGAAGGGCAGTTCCCACAAATATGTTGTGAAAAAAAGTGTAGAATACAAATTAGTGGGATTTCTTAGTGTACTACTCAATGAGCAAGTATATATGTATAAAATCAAGATTTAAGGAGTAAAAATAACTTAATGGAAATTAACTGGCTCTGAGAAAATTCATGTTTGAGTGTAAATCCAAAATTTCTTATATGCCCCCAAAAATCTATTGGCCAAAAACATGCCTGATTTTCAAAGCTTTATTAATCAGATTTCTCAAGCCCAGGGAATATTCTGGTGTACCCACAAGAAAGAGGCAAGACTTCAAATGTGGAAATGCCTGAAAGCTTTACATTACTGAGGAATAATTTATTTGGCAATTAATTTTTTTAAGAAGCAGAAGAATCAGGGAATTAGACTGAAGAACAGTTTCACATGTTGCCACATTTGGCAGCAAATTACTTGAAAAAATATTTCCCATGCTTGGAGCGGAGGCTTTATCATAATGTTCAGTAGGACCTGAATGTGTTTATTTGCAGTGATGACATCCATAATTAGGAAATTTCTGGTAACAATAAAATATTAAATTTATTAGTCATCAGATTTGTCCAACTGAGATCCCCAGTGGGAGATCTCATTTGGAGCACTGAGAACTTTTCTAAATGAAAACTGATATACAATAAATGGTATGTCATTTTGAGGGTGCTGAGAACTCACTGTTCCCATTCAACCAAGCAAACTACTCCACAGTGCTGTGTGCCCTGGAAAAAAAAAAATAAAAGACTGCCACTGGGGCAAAAGTAATAAGATTGGGTATGTTAGGCCTGCATCATTTTACCCAGACTTAGAATTATAGAATCACATCGTTAACATTAAAAAAGACTTCCAAGATCAAGTCCAACCTTTGACCAAACATCACCACGTCATCTAAATCATTGTACTAAGTGCTACATCCAGTCATTTCTTGAACACCTTCCTGGACAGTGGCTCCACTTACTCCCTGAGCAGCCTGTTACCATTCTTAACCACCCTTTCAGTGAAGAATTTTTCCTGTCATCCAACCTGAACCTCCCCTGGCACAGCTTGAGGCCATTTCCTCTTGTCCTGTCACTTGCTGCTTGGAGAGAAGAGACCAACCACCACCTCACTGTAACCTCCTTTCACGTAGTTGTAGAGATTGATAAGGTCAGCTGTAGCCTCCTTTTCTCCAGCTGCTCCTCATACAACATACTCCTTTTCAGCTGCTCCTCATACAACTTACCTTTAAACTGTTTACTAGCTTTGTTGCCCTTCTCTGGACCTACTCCAGCCATTCACTGTCCTTTTTGAATTGACTGGCCTGAAACTGGACGCAGCACTCGAGGTATGGCTTCACCAGTGCCCAGTACAGGGCAATCACTTTCCTAATTCTGCTGGTCGCACTATTTGTGATACAGGCCAGAAGGCCATTGGCCACCTTGGCCACCTGGCCATGCGCTAGCTCACATTCAGCTACTGTCAAACAGCACCCCCAGGTCCTTTGCCATTGGGCAGCTTTCCAGCCAGTGTTCCCACTGCAGGGGGTTATTGTGACCCAAGGGCAGGACCCAGCACTTGGCCTTGTTTAACTTCGTACCATTGGCCCTGGTCCATAGAGCCAGCCTGTCCAGATCCCCCTGCAGAAACTTCCTACCCTCCAGCAGATCAACACTCCCACTCAGCTTAGCTCAGTCTGTGAACTTACTGAGGATGCACTTGATCCCCTCATCCAGTTCATTGAAAAAAATCATTGAATAGCCCTCAGTACATGAGCCTTGGGGACTGCGTGGGTGGCTGGCCACTAGCTGGAAGTAGCACCATTCACTATCGCGCTCTAGGCCCTGTCTTAGACCTGGTTTTTTACCCAGAAAAGAGTGCAACTGTCCAAGTCATTGGCTGCCAGCTTCTCCAGGAGAATGCCAGTTACCCAAATAGTTTTTTCTTTGCTGTGGAGAATCTCTTAGTGCTGTGTCATTAGACAGTTGCAAGCCCAGAGGAAGACTCAGCTGTCTGAACTGTTCTGTGGAAGTTCCTGTTTCTTTTCACTGACCCCAGGAAAATCTTGAGCAGCTCACTTCCTGATTCAAATGCCTCAGTTAAGTATGATGGATTTAAACTTTACTTCTGTCCATGCCTGTAGCATGGACTTTGCTTGTGACTGTTAGGAAATTGTAAACTTGAAGTATTATGGTTTACCTTTTGTAATACAGATATAGCACTACTACTCAATTTCACAAGGCTTTGGGAAGCATATGTTATTTTTGTGTTGCTTTTGGGGTCTTTCTTGTGGAAGGTATTTTGTGCTCTTAACAGTGTATGTATTATAATAATGTTTCCAATATTTATGAAAAATTGTGAGATTGAAAATCTTTTGGAAGGAAATTGTTTTTAATATAAGTAACTAAATTAACTCATAAAAAATAAGGAGATAAATACAATGAATGTACATCTATAAAGCAAATAATATCTTGAAGGTTGCAGCTGGCTAAATGGGTTGTCCTACTCTCAGTCAGAATAGTCCTCATTCTTGCAGAGTTTTTAAAACCCATCAAGCAGCTACTGCTCCAACCTGTATCCATGTGCAAGGGACTGAATCTTGTATGGATTCTCATGAAGACCAGTGAGGTATACCTTGTTATTCAGAGCTACCAAAAACAGAATAACAATAATAAAAATTTTGGATAAACTCATTATCAAAACTGGGGTAATTTGCATGACCTATTGCAAGCAAAATCTGAAAGGTGAAGATACTTAACTATCTGTTTGTATTCATCTCAATTTACAGTTCAGCTTATTTCAGTCTTATTGTCTGTAATAGCAACAATTGCAGACAAGGAGGAGCTAGTAAATGAAGACCTTCTAAAAGCAGTATCATGGATTAAATTTGCTGTGAACTCATCTTTAACATTAGTAGCTCAAGTGTCTTGAATAAACAGCCCTGGTGTAAAAGTCTTCCCAGTAGCATAGGAATTTCCTCTCTTGTTAAGGGTTTGAAGTTTGATCAGGAAAAGGAAATTGAAATAGTTTCATATTTCATAGAAAAAAACTTTTTCTTAGGAAACAAGCTGTACTTTAACACAAAGTTATTTTTGTTCAATCACATGTCCATATTTTAGACAGCATTATGAAATACCAGGGTGGTGAATGTTCACTTGGAAGGGTAACTTAGAAATGCCATAAAATGTTGCACATTTGCACTGCATTCTCATTAATATTTCTACACAAAGATCAAGATTCACTTTTCATTGCCTTAGTTAGGAATCAGGTTAATCTAAGACAGTAAGTGACAGTAAGTCACTACTCAGCTGGGATAAAAATTCTAATCAGGGACTTGCACCAGTCTAGTTATCCCTGTTTAAAACTGCTGCAAATAAAACTGGCATAACTTCCTTGTCTAAACAAGACCTAACAATGACTTACACTCAACATTGAACAAGTATACGGTGCAGACTGTCAAAGCAAGACAGGTAAAGAGCCAGCAGGAAAGATGCTTAATTTACACTATATAAATAGTTTGCTTTCAGATTTAACTGAACCAACCCACCAAAAAAATTGTTTAAGACAATGCTGTAATTACTCAGAGGAAGTCATATAGAAAATCTGTATTCAAGGCCATGAAGCTACCTGATTGAAGGAAATTTCTTATACTTCCTTGACTAGCTTTTAGGAGGAGAAATGAAAAATAAACAGGAAAAAAAACAGTAAGAAAAGAGTAAGAGAACTATGCTATTTTTACGGTGGTATAGGTGTGTCTTTAGGAGAGTTACTTTAAAGGTCTTTTAAAGTATGTGATCAATCATATGATCTGTGTTACTAATCCTTTCTTAAAGGAGAGAGAAATAGGCTGAAAATCCATATAAAGTCCAATGTTGCAGCTGGAAAGTCTATGTAGGAGATCTATGAGTAACATGTGGCTGATGAAAAACTCAGTAAGAAGTCTGCAGAATTTCTTTCTCTTTAGCACCTCTGGTGCATGAGTGTGCACACATATATGCATTTTGATCTTTGTTCTCCTCAAACTGACCTGTTGGCATAAAAAAAAAAAAAAAAAGTTAGCAAGATGAAACCTTGTTTGTTGTACATTCATTAATTCTGTGTGGATGATTCCACAGCTGTATTGCTGAAAAAACGTTTTACAGAAGCACATTTGCTTTTGTCACTTCCAGAATGTATATGAAGCAGGAATTTTCATATATTCTGGAAAAAAATACTGGACTTTTGTTCTCCCATCCCAGGCACATTTGTCCTTACATGTGCATATGTTGCAAGACAAACCTGATTGTGCTCTGTATACATGACATCTGCTTCTTTAATAGAAAATTGCAGAGGTGTATAGCTACAATTTTTCATCACTTCTTCTGGGGATTTTTATTTGTAAATTCTTGCCATTTGTCATGTTGTCTCTAGTTGTCTTGTTGCAAATAGAAGTACCAGTCATTCCTTCTGACATAGGAATGTATAGAAACAACAAAAATTCTCTTGTTCTGGTTAGCCCAATTTTCTTCTGATTTTGTTCTGCCTGAGAATTTGGGTACTGGTATTCTTTCTCCTCTTTTACCAAGGACGCTTGAGAGATTACAGTAGAGATAGGATAAACTGAGCATTCCTGCCAGGATGAAATTAAGGCAAGATTAGGGAGCTGTGGGAGAAAATTTGGAGTATGAGCAGAAAACCTTAGAAGGTAATTTTTCTGTTTTTGACAGCCTGGCTTCTTTCATGCTAGAACACAGATGATCAGATTAGTGCTAATCAATTTTGAATCTAAAACTTATTTCTGCTGCAGGCTGATGTGCTGTTTGTAGACTGATCTTGCCTTCTTTCACATCTGAACTTCCCTTAAAGGCTTTCTGTACGCAAGAGATTTTTCTTGGAAGTTACTATTTAAGTTACAAAAAAAATAAAAAAAGCTGTTAGCTGGTCAGACTTTTATTTTCCTTATCTGTGATCCACCAACCTAAAACTGCAGAGGGAACTTTCAAGGTTTCAAAGAGAAAAGCACTATGTTTGAGGCAGGTGAGTGCTCCTGCCCACTATTTTAAATGTTGCAGCAAACTTTGAGTCATTACCAAAGGCTATTCATTCTTTAAAGTGGGATTCTTACGTCCTGATTGTATGTGGAAAAAAAAAATAGATCTGATTCTTGATATGTAAATTTAATATTTTGAGATGTATTTTAATTCTTCACCTCCAAGACACTCCAAATCCCCAGTATTGTAAATACGCGCAAGAATCAAAGGAGAAGTCCTAGTACAATCTCTAGAGATGCTTTTACACTTATCTTCAGGATTGTTGTGGACTTGCCTGCCCTCTGGATCATATTGTTTATGAATGTTTTAAGGTTGTCAGCCTATGTTTATAAAAGTGTATTTTTCTTTTGGAATCTCTTGCCTGCAAATATGGTCTTGCACAGTGGAGATTTAGGGAAAAATAATTTAGTTGTTGTTAAAATATAGGTTTTTGCGTTTCCTTTTTGTAGGCAAGTTATTGAATGAATGTTTGAATTTGTTTTAAACCACCCATGGTTCTATTTAATAGCACTTATTTTCACTTTCATACATTCAGCTTTGAGTAGCTTTAGTACTGTTTATTTTCTGGGAATTTTAGTTCTCATGCAGAAGTATTTTGAAGGAAAGAAAACTGTATTAAATAACTTTTTTTCTTTAAAACTGCCATCAGTTCATTGTGTGGGTAGCAGTGAGGGTGAATAATAGGTTCACTTACATGTTTCTTCTTACTTCTGAGTCATGCATTTGTGTCTCAAAAGGCAAGGATCTTCAAATAATTATATCACTATCACTATTAGAGCGCTACTCCTAAAAAAAAAAATGTTTGTTTTTTTTATTGAAAATCCTGTGTAGGAATTAGTTGATATTTCTAAAATCTCAGAGAAATACTTCATATAAAATGTTTCCCCAAAGTCTCCTCCAACACCAAAGAACTCAAAGGAGACTGCTGCAGCCTTTCAAAAATTGGGCATTCATATGCAGATAAAAGTAACAGAAATGAAGATTTAGAATCACTGTCTTTATAATTTAAGTATTAAGTATATTTTTTGTGTCATTTTACCAGGTTTTTTTGTCAGTTAAATATTTACCCTTCCCAGCCTTAATTCATCAGGAAATTCCTGTAGCCTTCTAGGCCACATCAGCAAGTCAACACAGTAATGGGAAGCCCCCAAACCACAACGTCTTTGGTGCTGTGTCTGGAATTTTGAGGATCTGCTTAGAAGGAAAATTGCTCAAAGAGATGATCTAATCTCTTCCTGAATGAACTATTCCCCTTTTTTCCTTGGCTGAAACGTCGTTCTTCACTCTGTGTGGGACTTACCATAGTAGAGATAAATGGTCAAGGGCCACCTATCTTTCCTGCGTCACTTCTATCCTGTCAATGGGAAAGGCCATCAATGCTCTGCTAGAAGGTTTTTCTGTGTTACTATTTTTGTGTGGAGGAGATATGGACTGCAAAATTCTTTATCACTTTAGCCTGTGAAATACAGAGGTGATGATTAAGGTTGTTTCTCTTCACATTTTTCTTGAATGATCCAGTTTGATCTCTTGGCTTTTCTAAGAATTCTGGCTGATGCAATAAATATTCTTTTGTATATTCCTCTGACATCGTTGACCTCCATGACATCCCACAGCTCAACCATTAGAGCCTCTGCTTTCATGTCAGTTGTTAAAAGAACTATTTGTACCTGTTCCAATACCAAGGTTTTATGCAGGGAAGCAAAAGGAAGACAACTGTATTTGCAGAGGCACACAGGGAAGAGGAGTTTGCCATGTAGCACAGTGTTATTGTTAAAGATAAAGGACGATTACAGCAGAATTAATACAATAATAAATGCAAAAAAAAAAATAAAAGTCTTGATCTACTTGATGACCCAGTTTTTAACTGGACTATCAGTCTTTGGAGGGTCAGCTCAGAGAAAGTGTAAGGGACCCAGAGAGATATTGAAAAGGCTAAATATAAGGTGGGAGGTGAGGGTGATGCTTCAGAGCAAGAATTCTGTCAGTTTGAGGTTGATAGAAGATTTGGTTAAAAATTCTTGGGAAAGGTAAATGATACAATCCACAAATTAGTGGATTTGCCAAGGTACCAACCTATCACTAAAGTACACGCAATCGGATACCTTGTCCTGATGTGACAGAAAAGACTGAGAAATTACTTTGGTATACAGTACTGTGTTCAGTAAAGTGTCCTGAAACAATGTAGATGTAAGCTGTTTACTGGTGTGTGGCCCTAGAAATGTCATAATACTGCGTACTTCAGCAGTAATATCGCCTCCTGAAGAAAAACTCATCATAGTTAAAATAAGATCTTCCTTTTTTAAAAAGAACAGGAAAACTATTCTTCTAAATTTAAGAATAGAGGAGTGAGTAAAAGAAGATGCTCGGCAGCATGTTTTAGTGATGAATCCAGAAAGTCTCCAAATTTTACTGGTTATCAAGATATATCTAAAATGCAGATAATCCCAGGCTGAAATGCTGGATGGAACCCAAATGCCCAAATACCCAAATGTGGGGCATTACAGGTTGTAACTAATGTGTCACACTGCCACCAGGAATGCCTTTGCAGCTATCAGTGATAACCTCATAAGCAGTGCTAGTGTTTGCTGTTTATGACCATTAAGTGAAGAAATAATTTAGTAGCATCAAGCAAGCACCTTGGACAGTTTGTGATGATGAGCTAGAGGTCAGGAATACTGGAAAGGCACTTGCCCAACTTTGCCAACTTTAAATATTGCAAGATCTAAGAACTTGACCCCAAGTGTGCCAAGGGTCCTTTTTTTGAGTTGATGTACTCAAATGTTTCATGAGGCAAGCTTTAACTAAATAAAATATATTTTTAAAAAATTTCATCATTGGAAAGTTAGCACAAGGACATAGCTACATTTTACAGACTTCAACAGGAGGTACAACTTAGCTGGAATTCCTCTGTTACACTGAACAAGCACATGCAAGTTTTATTCTTTTTGATAAGTGTGTGAGAATGAGAAGTCCAAAGACTTTTTTATAGAGAACATTGGCACAAAAGTTAAAAAAATAGGAGAATTTTTTTCCTTGCACAGTTTATCTAAAGAAACATTTGTCACTAATTACCTTTTTTTTTGCCAATGCTTGATAACTATTATGGCAAATGCTGTACAAGCCACATACATACAGAACAGGAATAAATTTAGTATTTAATTGTTTATTCAACATATTTATATATTGACTTTTAAAATGAAATGGATGTACCATTCACTTAAAAATAGTTAGAAAATTTAGCCGAGACTGAAACAAAAGAACTTTTCAAGAATTTGGTTTTTAAAGCTAGGATTAATGATTGCATTTCTTTAGTGCTAAACCAGTGAGACAAACAAACCATTTGTTATGTTCTAATGTTCTACCTTAATACCTCCCACAAAAACCCCTGCCTTACAAACCCTAGAAATAGGGGGAAAAAATAACAAAGAAAAAAGTTTGCTTGACCCAGGATTTAGTACTCCTACTCATCTTGGAAACATCTAGTAATTTGGCCACTCACCCCCTGGGGTATTTCCTAGAAGCAGAATTGAGCAAGACTGAAAATGTTTTTGTTGCACTGTTATGGGCATGAAGATAAGACATGAATTCTTGATCCATAAAATATGTACCAAGTGTGACATCTTTTTTCATGTGAGTTTTTAAAGACTACTTCAACATTTTTATTCATTACTTTCCTACCAAAATCATACAAAGCTCCTGATCAAATCATGATCAAAACTCTGGTTATTCATCACTAGAATTAGTCCTGTTTGTTTTTGTCTTTGTTTTTATTTGGTTTTTATTTACTGGGCTATAATTCACCATGATGGGACACTGAAAATATGTTTTAGGGTAAATTTCCCATATTCATTATTCTTAAGTTTCAAGATGACACCTCGGTGTTAGTTCTATCAATTTGGATTTGAATGCTGTCATGTTTTCACTTCCACAGCAAAATCCTTCAGAAAGGCTATAAGAAAGCTGAAGCAAGACTATTTTTAGAATACTATTCATAAAGCAATACAAGCTTTATATTTTGAGACATCATAAGTCAGAGTTGTTAAGTGTTTTTTTTTTTATCATAATGAATATTAATTTTGGTTTTGCTTCTCTTAGGCTTAGCCTGGCATTGTTATTATATTTTCCAGGTGTTGAGATCTTACCAAAAAAGTCAACTAGAAAAACTAGTCATTTTCTATGGGAACATAAAGGAGGTTTTCAACACAGTCCACAAACCCAAACTATATAATTAAAGAATCTTGACAGAATTAGAAACAGAAAAAAAAGGTCTTGACTCTCACTTGGAATGTGATTTTAATGAATTTATGTGGAGCTTGGCCTGATGCTACTCACAGTGAATCAGCAGGAAAAACTAAGCTCAATTTCTCTTCAGAAAAGGGGTTTTCCCAACCTCGGGCCCACCCAGCTTAAGCTGACTCCTTTTCTCCTTCTTCTGTCACTTTCAGAAGTGGCAGAGGTTACAGGTCTGCCTTTTGGCACAAGCTCTCTGGGTTCACCTACATCAAAATATTTCTGCCCTAGTATAAGGGAGTTATGTCTCTAGTAAGAGACAGACAGACCTCAGCTCTATTCAGGCAAACCTATTTGGCATAACAGGAAATTCCCAGATGGTCAGGAGGAATTTTAAAGGGTTGGAGTAATATGTTGCAAAACACTAGCCTGGCAACCACAGAGACTGAAATCTGTTATTTATAGAAAATCGGAGGCAAAAAAATGGATGATGTGCTTCGTCACAATATGCTCTACAATCATTGCATTGTGTCAACATGAATTTGTGGGGTACCACATCAAGATATGAAATGACAGCATGATCTCTATCTCTAGCCAGTTCTTCCCAACACAGGCCTAGAAAGATACCTATTAAATCTGTGAGCAGTGGCAGTTTTATAATAATGAAAATAAAAAAAAAAAAAAACCACCTTTAGAAAGCCCTGGAACAACAGCATAAGCCAGAAATCACTGGCATCAGTGGAACCATCCCAGTATCCATCTGCTGTAGTTTAAAGAAGAGGACTCAAGTTCAGTCTGTGAGAAGCGGACAGTCTCAGATTTTTTTGTTTGAGGATAGGATTCAGTGTACAGCTTTTATTATGCATGCAGGCTACTTCAAGCACTCTCCAGGCCTGAAAGGAGGATCATGAAGTACAACTCATGAGAATAATTTTATAGAGATATTTTCAGTATTTCCTTTTTATTTCATGTCAAAAAGAACATAAAAGCAACTTTGCATACCTTTTTCAGTATTCTTGTTTTCAGTCCTTTAAAAACCAAAGAGGAACTAAGATACTTGTTGAAACAGAAGCACTCAAAACATACTGGCAGATTATCTTAATTTAAACCTAGTCTTGGATTCTATCTGGCATCTAGTTTTTGTGGACATTTGAGTAATTTTTTTGTGTTTCTTTTGCTGAAGCCAATCAGAAAATGGTTTAGGGCATTTTTTTTTTTTCAAAATACCTTAAAACAAAAAAGTCTCCAAACTCCTAAAAAAGAGACTCTCCAATCTGAGGTCTTGATACCTCAGGTAACAACAGCCACATGGCACAGAGCAACTGTAAACCACAATGCTATGATTTCCAGCCAAGAGGTTAGAATTCTTAGTTAAATAATGTCATCCTTCTCTTTTTTTTATCTATTTATTTATAAATTAATCTTCATTTTTTTTTAAATTTGAGTTTTTTCAAGACCTGAAAAAATGTAATTGGAAAACATTTTCCTGCCAATAAAATCAGCAGATTGATTTTTTCGTTCCTTTCATATGAGCTAAATTAGCCAGCTAAAAGTTATTTTTCTTAATTAAACCAAAACCCAGGGCATTGGAAGAAAAGTTACAAATAGTTCTCTTTCAACTCAGATGCCTCTAGTTCAGTGAGGACAGTTTGCTTGATCTTTTCTACATCAACAACATTCCACATGCATATTCTTTCTATCTTCTTCAAGAAAAAAAAAAAAAAAAGGAACTGCAGGAACAACTGTTACCAGATAAACAGGAGGACACCAAAACAGTACATCCCTTTTCTTGCTATATATATATCCATATATATATCCATGAATATATATCCATATACTGTGGCTGTACACAAATATTGCATTTAGTAATTCTAATTACTGCATACACCATATACCATTCATACACCAAGATAATGCTAGAATCTGCTTCTACTCTCACCGTAGTTAGTCCTAAGGCAGTCACTTTGTAGAAGTCTGATGATTTTATCAATTGAACACATGATAATATTGCACTGTTTTATTTAGTGATATACTAGAAATGCATATCTAGATATAAGAATCATAGAATTTTTGATGTTGGAAAGGACCTCAAAGACCATCTAGTTCCAACCCCACAGCCATGGTCATCTTCCACTAGACCAGGTTGCACAAAGGCCCATCCAACCTGGCCTTCAACACTTCCAGGATGGGGCAGCCACAATTTCTCTGGGCAGAAATGCCCTGAAAACCAGAGGCACTTTTACTCCTGAACGTGCTGGAGCCTGTGTGTCTTGTTTGATAAGGTTATATGTCATCTCTCTGGCTTCTTATGTCAAAGATATCTTTTAATTCCATATGCCAGTCACCAAGCCCACATACACTCTACTTTTGTCCTTCCACAGTGCAGCACGCTGAGAAAAAAATCATACTGTGAAGGTCACCAGATAAAATTTACAAAAAAATCATAAGGGTTGCTTGAGTGTCCCTGCCATAAATGACCTCTCTGCTTGAATTTTTAACTTCCTCATATTTTTCAGCTTGTACTATCTCTGATAGCAACTGAGGAAATTAATGCCTGTGATTTTTTTGTGTAGGGATTCTTTGAAAAATTATTTATTAAAGTTGTAGTTTCCAAACAAAATTTGATGGTTATTACCTTTGTTTGGGACACCTTTTGTGCATGGAGTAAAATAGTTTCACAGTTCTTAAATCCAGAAATCATTGCATAGTATTACTACAGGGAAGCAAGTCATGTAGTTTTTCAGTATTTTTTTTTTAATTACAGAATGTAGATAAAAATCACTTGTCCTTCATGATTTATGATACCTGAATAATATGCATTAAATGCAACATAGTGGAGCAGGAACACCACTTTTTTTAGCACAAATGGTATTCCATTGCAGTAAGCATTCACAGGAGTTTTAGCTTAGAACAAAATTTACAAAATGATTGACAAAATTGAGAAGAAAATATTTTAATGATTATATTTCAAATATAATTTTTTTTTATCACAGGCTAAGTATCATTCATTGCAGAAAAAAAACCTATGGAAATGTGGATATTTAATTGATTTTTTGAATGAGTGACTCCATGTTACCACTTATTTGCCTAAGCCCACATGGTGTGAATTTTCAGACACACCGAGCAAAGCCGTGTGTTTTTATATATTGCTATTATGTGCATGTTTCAAAATTTACTATTCTGTGTACTATTTTAGCTGAATCTTCATATATGTTCACATGTCTCCTACTGAAGGTCTTAGAAGAGTTGTGTTCATATAAATATTTAGAATAGCGTACTTTGCTTTGATTTAAAGTTTTTCAAATATCTTCTAGGTTAGAAGTTGTAGCTTTTTAGGTTAAGCCACTGTCATATCTGTTGCATAGCATATAAGGGAACAATTTATTAAAATATGTAAAATTACATAAGAACAAGAAGGTTTGGTAAAAATGTAAGAAGTGTCAACAGTGAAGACATTACTGAACTCTTGAATAGAAAACACATCAAATTTTTGGTAGGAAGAAAGAACAATAATAAAATTTCAAGGAACAATACTATTATGTCTGAAAAATTGTAACTAATTTCAACTAAAAAAAATTAACAGCTTTACTACCAATTTCTCAAATATTCTTTGCAACAAATTTTTTTTTTATGTGGATTTAAGGGATTATCTATATTTTTATAACCTTCTTTATGTCATCAGGTGTCTGGAATATTAATATTAGTTTGATTTTTATTAATTTCACTCTTTCTAGTGCAGCTTCCTGGAATATTCACTGCTCTTGTTCCATTCCTGTTTCTGTTTAGTGTAGATTAGTGTGGCATTGCTGAGTTCAACAAAATGTAACTAGAAGCAGAACAGGCATTGTTTTCTTTTGCATATGTACACATAATTTTGAACATATGGTTGCAAACATCTTTTCAAATTAAATTGTCACTAACTTCAATGAGTGTTTGTTTTTAATATTTTTCTACTTTTCTGTTTTGCATTTGTTGCCCAAGAGATTCATAGCCAGCTGCAAGACCCCTTCTTTGGGCTACACCCTAAAGGACATAAAAGAAGTCAGCTAGAAATGAGGCCATCCAAACACGATTAAGTTCCTTGGTACAAGGGACTATGCTGAGAAGTAAACCTAGGAGAGGTAAATACACTTTGACTTAACAATTGCTACCAGCAAAGGAGATTTTGAAAGTTACTAAAGATCAGTTTTCATCTGGAGGTAGTCTAATTTCTGGTGATGTCACTTTTTCTTTCAGATACTCACCATACTTGGGAGAGGCCGAAAAATTTACATTTATTTCAACACATGATCCAAAGAAAGTTTGGCATCATTATGTGCCCCTTTGGCACAAGATAACACTTTAAATGTATATAATATTTTCCATCTTCCAGTTATGATCAAGAAATATCTAAATTGTATTAGTTGAGCACATTGTCTTGAGCAATATGATGCCAAAAGGTTTTGTCCCCCACAGGAATTCACATGTTCTGTAAAAGAAGAATATTGAATGAAACTGAAAACATCTGCAATTTTGACAGACTTAAAATATATTTGGAAGAATCATTTTACCACATTTTGTTTATTATTTATTGTCACAATTTCCTTATACTAACTTCAGAAAGAACATTAGCTAACTGCATTACGAATGTGAAAAGAAATCTGTCTTCAACAAGGCTGGCTTGATTGAAAGTGGGTATGATGTTAAAGTAATTAGCAATAATATGTCAGAATGTGTTGTTCAACTATCCTGTTAGAAAACATGTATATTTTTTTCCTAGTGATAGTGAAAATTGAGATATAACAGTAATTCTGATGAGAGCATTGACAATTTACATGTATTCATCTCACTAATACACATCTCTTTTGCTTTGAGGGCAAAGTATAGCTCTAAGTAACAAAACTTTAAGAGGATTTTCTTTTTTCATTCAATACTATTCCAAATCTATCAGATTTGGTGAAATTAATAGAGTGATTTAAATCTTGAATTTCCTAATTAACATATCAAAAAGTTATATAGCAGTAAGAAATGAACACACACTGAGCCTAAACATGTCTGCTGAAAATTGGTAGGTGAGGAAACTAGATTTAAAAGATAGGAAGGGAAATAATTTAATATTGAAAAATCTTGATTTGATTTTTCTAAAATGTATTTATTTATTTATTTACTTATTTATTTATTTGCCTATTTCTATTTTCAAAGGAAAATAAGCTGGTTACTTTTAGTTTGTTGTCAGTTTAGCACTCTGTACTTTCAGTCATCACAGTAGCATGTTCTGCACTTATTTATATAGAATGAGAGAAGAATTTTAGAGTCCTGTCTCTATTTTTTAATTTTTTTTAAAAAATTAAAATTTCAAATAATAAATATAATGTTTTATGACAGGAACTTCCATTTCTAGATGCTAAATAGCCATCTGCCTCCACATTCTTCATACAAAATATTTATGAAAAACTTATGGATTGCCTTTGATTTTCGACATCTACATCCCCACCTAATTTTCTTGTTTCTTTCTTTCTTGTACTCTTTTTATTTATTATAAATTGATATTCTATGATCTAACTATTCAAGTGCCTTTGTTAGTTATGGCATAATTTTATTTCCTCACTAATATGTTCTTCCTTTGGTCATTCATTGTAGGTAATTTTCCGGTTACTGCTCAATTATTCAGGTAGTTTCAGGAATTTTCCAAGATTTTAAAATCTTGTTTCAGTTTTGTCAGGATCTATTATTCATAGTTATCTGTGAAAGGAAATGCAATCCTGGCCCAGAAACAGCCAGTCTGATGAGCTGGCTTTGTGCTGCAGGTCTTGGATTCCCTGAGATCCCAGGGTGTGGAGGAACTGGAGGGCCCAGGAATCAAAGCTGACCCAGAAACCTTGGCATCTGGATGTTATGGCTCCCATGAGCTTTGAAACTCCTGGCTTTATGGCTGTCCAGGAAGAAATTCAGCCAAGAGCTTTCTAACCTTGGAGGACCTGGGAATCTGGGCCTTTGCAGCTGGCAATCACAGAACTTTCTGTTTCACAAGGCCCTGCAAATCTGTTCAGTGGCTCTTTGGGAGCCTGGAAATCACATTGTGTTGGGCCACAAAGGAGCCTGGTAGTGCAAGTGACAAATCCTGCCTTAAAAGCAGGTTTCCTCTGCAATTTTTGTATTTGAGCGCCTTTCATGAAATATTCTTGCAACAATAGTTTGGAATTCTTTAAGGGGAAACAGCTCTGGTGCAGTGTTAAATATATTAGCTTGAAGAGCCTCTGTTTCTTCATGGTTTGGTCTTGGAAACACTGATACGTGGGACAAGAGCGTCTGAGGTATCTTGCAATGGCTCCAGAATTAATTTCAAGTCTTGCTCCAGATTTGCCATAGATAGAAAGGTGTGTCCTACATCACTGATGACCTCAAGGTTATTTCACATAAGGGTCAATGCATTTCACATAAGGGTGTGCATAGTATGTGTTTATGTTGGAATTCTACAATGATCATAATTCTACTTGTCCTAAAATCATCTGAAGTTTGGCAACAAATTTCAGTAAAAATAAACTAGATGTTCATTCAGAGATAAACAGACTCTTTTGGTATGTTGAATTTGTATCTTTTCATAATGATTGTGAGGCTTGTTGCTTTTAAAAATTGGAATGGGGTTTGTGTAATTTGTGGACGGAAACTGAAAAGAAAAAGAATTCCAAAGAAAGTGACAAGGTTCAGTTCCAGTAATGTGGATACTTACTGGTTTTAGTAATTATCTTTTTTTCTAAAGGACATACATTTCCCAAAGGAAAGACATCTTTAGTTTCTGGCTAGAGGTGCAGAATATTACACTTCCCTAGTATTCTGGATTACCAGAACTTTGTGTGCATCAAAGTCCCTTTTAGTTACAATATCTGAATTCCAGATCA
Source organism: Pseudopodoces humilis (assembly GCF_049639895.1). Lineage (NCBI taxonomy): Eukaryota > Metazoa > Chordata > Aves > Passeriformes > Paridae > Pseudopodoces > Pseudopodoces humilis. The sequence continues at coordinate 17,796,937 of NC_142200.1, forward strand.
CTTTGGATGAACCTCCAAACATTCAGATTTTTATTGTACCTTAATATTTCAATGCCTATGGGTGAAGAAATGTATCAACTTCCTCATTATAAAAAACCTGGGCTAAGAATTGCATAGGAAAATATTTTGTTTTTGAGATTTTCAGTACTTTTTGCTAAGGAGCTACAAACTTTGTGAAACAGTCTTTATCTTAGACTTTAGTTTTGTTTTACCAGGCTCTGAATTTTCTGAAATATCCAGTGCATGATCTAATATGACGGGGCAAAAAAGGCTGGATATTGTCCTACTTAGTCCAGTCTATTTGGACTCTTGTGTTTTCTGATCAGCAGTTGTTGTTTGTCTAAAATCACATATTTTTACTTTATATGGCTGTCCTAGGTCTCCCAGAAAGTTTTGGCACTGCCACCCATTATCTAGGAAGAGCTCACTCATCATCCCATTCTTCTGTTTGCTCTCCCAGTCCTGAACTGGGAGAAAAGCTACAGCCTTAGCCTCTCAAATCATCTTCTGTGAAGTAGGAAAAGCTCTTGGAGAGGAAGTCTGTGTGACCAGAGTGGTCTGCTCTTCAAAATTATCAACTGCTGCATTTGGACTGGGCTCTGCTTTGTTTGACTATGCCAGTTAACCTTTGTTAGCTGAACTAATGATTTTGGACAAGACAGTGCAGGAAAACAGCCTCTGAAACAAAGGTTTAGAATCACAATATTTATTTTCAGGCATATGTTTTGGTTTAGGAATGGTATTCTCCAATTTAGTACTCCCACTAAAACTGCTTGCTCCCCCTTCCCCTGTGGCAGGATGGAGAGGGGAATTGGAGGCAGGAAAGGCAAAGATCACAGGCTGAGATAAGAGCAATTTACTGGTAACACCAAGGAGATAAGAAAATGAGCGGTAACAACAACAATACTAATGACAGAGGGTACAAGAAAAAGAATGATACACACAGAACCCCACTCTCACCCACCTCCAGACTCCCCAGCAAGAGCTAATACCAGATGGCTCCCTCCAGACTGGAATCCTTTTTCCCTGGAAGAGACTCCCTTTCCATTCCCCTGGCAATGACTTGAAGTGGTAAAGAATAACCTCCAGATCCCAGCCATGTTCCCTCCCAGGAACATGCAAAATATAAGCCTGTCCTGGCAGGAACCAGGATATCATATTATTACAACTCAATGAGCAGAGAAGCAGTTAGAAATGGTGTGAACCACCAAAACCTATTCAAAGATACTACCTGATGCTTTAATACAAAGGTAGAAGAATACCTTGAGTTTCTAATGCAAAATTTTTTAGCTGTCAAAACAAGCAATATAGCCCATGTTTGGTACATCAAGGATAGAGGTATGTTTACTACTTAATATAGCTCTCCAGAATTGAAAGTCACAGGATGCAATTACTAAGACGAATACGAAAAGAAAACATCAAATTAATATTTTTTACAGAAGAGAGGGTATTATAGTCAAATAGTCAATAGTCAAATGAAGTGTCTCAGAAAAAGCAGAAGCTATTACATTTATTACATTTTTTTTGTCAGTCAAGATTCTGTTCAGCAACATTAATGTTTAAAATATGCTTGAGACTCACTGTGCTTCTCTCTTAAACACAAGTGCCTACAGAAGTTAGTTATTAGCTTTAAAATCACTTGTGATTATAGGATGTCTTAAGCTACAGATTAACACATATGGCTTGTTACATGAAATCAGCAACTATGCCTATGATGATTGTAGTGGATTAAAGATTGCACACAAGAGTAAAAGGAAGGACCAATGATGGTGTGAAGGTCCTCCTCCTTTTAAACTGATTCTTAATGTTCTGACTGTGTTCCTCTTTAATAGGGAACTACATTCTTCTAATTAATAAAAAAATACTCCTTCAGAGAGGTAACATCTCATGTTTCAGGATTTACTAACTAAAGACATCTACTACTTTGCAATCTTTCTAATTATTTAAAAAAGCCTGTTCAAGAGCTTTGCTCAGTCTGACACTATGCTGATAAAGTGAGAGGTAAAAGACCGGGAGCCAAAGGCTCTCCTGCTGAGAAGATACTCACAGGACTTTAGAGTGCTGTATTCATTAGGCTAATTTCTGCAGTTCAGAAAGGTGTCAACAAGGCTTTGGTATATAATAGAATACATAAAGCCTAATCACATCTTTTAAAGAATGTTTCTCTATGTCTCTGTGAAAAGAGTATATTTGGTCTCCTAACACGGAGAATATAAAGGTTCATTTTTCAACCCGTGATTCAGGCTATGTAAACACCCCAAAGGCGTGAAACGCTGTATTGTACTGTTTCCTGATAAGCAATAAGTGCCCTGTCTCAAGGGCTAGAACACAGGTTCAGACTCTGGGTTTAAACATTATTCACAAGGTTATGTTCTTATTCCTTCACTGCTTAGGATGCAAATGCCTAAGTGTCTTCTTAGATGTGAATCTAAATTAACAGCAGGCTTTGTGGTTATGTATTAATCGGGAAGTTAGAGAAGAAAGAAACAAATAATGAGTGGAAAACAAAAAGAAGGAAATGATAGGCAGAGTAAGGTAAAGACTTGAAAAAATATTACCACTTCTTAAATATTTTAATTCTGTTCATTTGTTCTCCCTTATAAAAAATGTTATTTTGTTCAATTGAAATCTCACTTCTGCCTGCTTTATAGAACATGTAATCAGCAAAAGTTATACAAACAAAATGATGATTCAAATCGTCCTAAAAGTTTACTTTGTGCTGAACGCCTGCATTAATAAATGTCAAACAATTTGATTATCATTAAATGGATTTTAGAGACGTTTACAATTTCAGAGGACCTGGCTAGGAATTGTGCACATTATTGACAAAGTTTGTATTCTGCTTTCCATCAATTGAAATAAACAGCTAGAAAATGTGTTTCTCTGCAGCCATTTTCTCTATTATGTTAAAGAAGATTAAAGGGTGGTCATAAATTTGAGGTGATTCCTTTATAAACTTTGGTCAGTAAGTCACTGAAATCAGTTAAATCTGATTTTTTTATTCTGATTGTATTAGTAAAAAAAGAATTCTCTAAAAAGTTTAATTTTTATACCATGCTGATACAAATAGGAATTGAGATTATTTGATATAGATGACATATAAGCAACTAAGTCAAATAAGGACATGAGTAACCATGAACAGATATGATTTCTACAGAAAATAAATGCAGGAAATTGGGTGAAGTAGTTTGTAGGGTTGTATATAAATAAACATCATTAACAAACATCTATTTTTCAGAATGACTTAGATAAAAATATTTCCTTTTGTATCAGTGGGAAATATTGTATTACAAAGAACTAGACACTAGCTGAGTCTTTCTTAGAAGCTAATAGATGTCCATGTTTTTATTATATAGACTATTTTTAAACATAAAACAACATGTTCTTATAAAAAGCTTCATCTTTTAAAATTTATTTTATATCACTCTTGACAGATTCAAACACAGAAATCACATGTTAAATGATATACTGGAAGAATATACCACTTTAGGTCCCACAGATTGGCTGATATTAAACAGGGCACTAGTCAGGACCCATCACTTAAGGGATCACAATATTTTCCATTATAACCCTCCCTTGAAGTTTCTCTTTCCTTTTCCTTTTGTAATTCACAAGATAATTCACATGCATCCCAGATATTTATATATTTTTATGTACATTTTTAAAAAATATTATTTATTTTAGATGCCACTCAATCCCCAGTGGGGAGCACGTTGGGTGCAGGGTGGCAGCATGAAGGGTGGTATCCCTGGGCAGAGTGATCTGTGCTCACAAGACACGTGCAGTTATCGTGTCTTCTGGCTCCTCATTTGTTCCTGCTGTGGTATGACAAAAGAGACAGGCACAAACCACAGATGGTGCGTTAGTTTAAGAAGTAAAATGGTTCCAACAACTGTCTTGCTCTGGCGTGCTAATTGAGCTAAAATTCTCAAAAAGTCTTTTTCTAAAAAGACTTAAAGTCAGTAAACCATTATAGTCGCCCTGAACAGATTGTCTTTGCTTGCTGCTGTGAAAATAGGAAAATAAATATAAAGAATATTATAATGCAGTTGCAAACGATTATGCTGTCACTAGTAAATTCAGAATCTAGGTTAATTGACCAGGAATTCACCTTACATTGCTAATGTAAAGATTTATAGAAGATGGTGACTATTGGAGATGTTTGTTCAACACTAACCTGGAGAAAATAATGGAAGAGGATAGTTTTTCTCTGACAACAGAGATTTAAAAGTCAGTATTCTTTGCTTTATAGCTAACAGTGGCATAGGCATTCATGTGACTCATTCCCAGAAAATAAAGGAAAAAAGTGAAAAAAAAATAATTAATCTCTATAAAATTATAGATCTAAATATCAAAAATATCAAGGAAGTATAAAATACTAAATCCTTTATGTAATATTGTTGTATTCACCACTTGAGCTGGGTCAGAGCACCCACCATTCATCTTTGTGTAGCTAGAAAAAAAAATACTAGTTTTGGCCAAAAAGTGAAAAATTATAGTTATAAAACAACAAAACCATGAAAACTTGTGAAACTTTTATTTCAGCTATGAAATTTTAAAACTTGTGCACTGGACTGATTCTCCTTCTCCCCTAAGGGGTACCAGAAGCTTTTAGCTAGGCTTTGGATAACACAGAAATAATACAAATTCTTCTCATTGCTACCTAAGATTCAAATTCATATGAATTTAATGAAACTTGGAAGTAATAATTCATTCTGTACCACTTATGCAACCTGCTTAGAATAGGGATTGAACATTTATCAGCTAAAGAGAAAAACTGTTTATATATTAACATGTAACCAATGCCTGAATCACTTATCTCCTATTGTATTAAATATTATATTAAATCCATAATTTTGGCCAGCAACCCAAAATCGCACCCACTTGCAGACTTCCACAGGATGTCATCCATAGGATATCATATTCAATTGTGCATTTCATTTTTTTGTAAAGTAGAAGTATAAATCAGTATTTAAAATCATTTCAATCAAAATTACTACAGTTGAAACTGTATTCATTATCTCAATCTATTTCATTATATTAATTTTCCAAAATAAAGGAGTGCAAAACTCTAAAAAATTCTTCGTGTACTGTTGCTGATCTAAACACAAGCAAGAAATACTGTTCATACTATGATCTTAATTAACGATCCACAGCAAAGGAATTGGTTCTTTAATGAATAAAAAAAATCCAGTATATAAAAGAAATACTCTTTTTATATGAGAAAACTGCAATCAATGTTTTTGAACTCCGATCAGAGATGGAGACAAATTTAATTATAATTCTTTATTTTCACAGATCAAGATATCAAAACCATTATTTTCACAATCTCTTCCATAAGGATGAAAAAAATAATAAGATTTGATAACAAATATGTCCAGATTTGCAATCACACTTGTTAGAATAAAAAGCAGTAATTTAAAAAATTTGCCTATACTAATTTAAAGAGTTTTACAAGAATTCAGGAGTCTTTAACAGCAGAGGGCCTTCTAATTTTCTGGGATAGTAGTAAAAGGATATTTTAATTTATATAAGTATTGCAAAAGTTTATATACAGCATATAAAAATATATATAAAACAATAAGAAAAATATAAATACAAGGAAAAATCTCACAGTGAAATACTAAGACCTGCATACATTTTAAGAAGTTTGTCTTGACTGTATTATGTATTTTAGAATTAAAGGATACCAACTAAAATTTCATTTTTTTAGGGTCCAAATATTCATTCATATGGAATCTGGTTTGGCTATATGTATGAATGTATGCATTCATGCATTTGTTTATATGTTTATTCTGTGTTTGAATCCATTGTTTGTACAGATAAAGATTTGAAGCACTTGTTGTGATAAATACAAATCTAATTAATGTGACGTTGAAAGGATATATATACACATATATACACACTTAATATCAATGTATTTCCTTTCCATTTCACAGTTATGAGATGCACAAGTGGCTACACCATTTTGAAGTACCTGAATGACTTGCTAAATGTCTAAACCTTTTCTTCCATGGGGATAGTCCTGCCACCCTCTTTCAGGCAAAGTTCTCACTGAAATAAGGAGTTAAGTCTGAGCAAGTGTTTTAGGTTTAAGCTCTTTATCAAGAAATAGCTGCCAATAAACCCCATTTCAAAGAACATCTGTGCTCTGACAGTATTCTGATAATTTTTTTAAAACTTAAATTTAAAAAAAAAACATTTATGGGCACATGATTTAGAATTAACATCTGGAAGCTCAGAACAGATGCAGTTTGAGAATAAGGAAGCTGCAGAAATGCTTCCCATCCTACTGGTGCTCAGGGTTATAAGGAATTTGCTTCCTGGAGCAGGAATGTGAGGCAGTGCAATGGCTTTCATATGTTTACAAATGGTGCATGACAAGCATCACCGTTCAGCATTGTTTGGGTAAGTTAGACCCACAGGTTGTACACTCAGCATGGATTTTTTCTGTCACAAGAGAGGATAAGCTCATCAGGTCCATTAGGTCAGAGGTTGAATAGGAAAGGAAAGAGACCATGCAAGAGTTCCCACCACTACGCCCGACTTGTAAATAAATAGAAGACTTCAGTCTCCACCACTATCAAGTCTTCTCTTCTCACAAACACTTAATTCAGCAGCACAAATAGACTTTTTCTTTTTTTTTTCCCCTTAAGAGATAAAAAGACACCTACACGTCTTATTCTGTTTGCCTGGTCCTGTCTGCCTTTCTTTACCATTTGTGTTGATTGATTGCTTCTGTGTTTCATCAATTAAAAATGTTTTAGAGTACAAAGTCTTCAGCATGTTTAATAGAGTCTGGTTAAGTAAACATCCTCCACCAAAGCAGCACAAGTAGACCTTAAAATAAATATTGCTACTGTGCCAAGTTCATAATTGCTTGCACATTTAGCACTTTACCATATCCTAATCATAGCTATAAAAAAAGAAAAAGCTTTCTGTACTTACTGTAGTTGTCATGAAACTGTAGCCATTTAAATACTGTGGGGTGCTTACATTTTTAAAATATTTGGTTTTCCAGATTATTTTATATACAGAACTTGTTTCAAAGAACAAAAAGCTGAGCCTGAAGGTGAGAGGTGGTCAGGCTTAGTCAACAAACTAGCCATATAAGTGCTTTCATACTAATTTCTTTCTGTCAACAGAATAAATTTTCAAGGATACAATGTGAAAGGATCCTATGCCTGTGTCACTCCTACTAATCACTTTATTGGAAAGGAAAACTTTCATTTATTACTTTTACTGCAAGACAGATGAAACCTATTATAATTGGGTGACAGATACCTGTTACAACCAAGAAAACTGATCTTAACAACTGGATTATGCAGAACAATTTATGCATTAAAATCAATGTGAATTAAAAAACAAAAGCAAAGCAAAACAAAATATTTGTACTAGAAAAAATATAAATGGTTAATGTTATGTAAATATAATTTCTTCCAAATTTTAACTGACATTTTAAACTGCTCAGGTGATACATAAAATCTTTATGGCATATTTGTATGAAGACATACATTTAGGAAATAAAATTTCTGTAAAAAAAGTTAATAACAAGCTTTTAAAAATAATAAGGGAACAGGATATAAATCTGGTTCATTGTAATTAACACTGTTAGAGAAAAATGACAATCCTGTTTTATAATAGCTGCTGGCTCTAAGAGGAAATGCTGCTCAAGATTTTGAAAAGCCGTTAATGTTTTGTTTGTATCTACTGCTGATAATGATTAATTCAGGCATGTTCAGGTTTTCAGAGCAGAGATACTCAAGTTTTCCAGATAATCAAGCCTTAACAGGAAAGATATGCTCAGACTTTTCATGAGCCTCTGCAGGAATCCAAGGTAAACTTGCTGCTGATCATGAAGTGAATCTTATGTATTTAAAATGTGGTCTCTAGATCATATCCTCAATAACTAAACCTTTCTAGGGTGTGTGTTTTACAAGTTAGATTCTATTTTATGCATCCATGGTATCTAGTTAAGTTGCATTAGGTGCAGAACTCCGGGTTTGTCTACCTCTAAATCTCCAGGAAATCTGAGGGTGGAAGTAGGCATATAGAAATGAAATAGCTGTGTTTACGTGTTTCTAGAATATCTGCCAGGATGGTGCAACATTTTTCTTTCATCTGTCACTAACTTATTTTTCCTTCAATTTTTTTCACATACTGTCTCTCTATCACTGCTGAAAACCTCATTTTCAGTCTCATTGTCTACAGTGAGGATGAATTTTTTTATACAATTGCTGAGAAATTTGGTAAAGGAAGTAAGAAGTTCTGAACAAAACAGTCAGAGTGCTTCCCTTCTAAATTCAGCTTGAGTTTAAATTCCAGTTTTTCTGTCTACAGCCTGTTCTACTTTCCATGTTTTTTTCATTTTTCCTTCAACACTCCTCTGGGCCCATGAATTTTGACGATTTTAATTTATTAAATAAGTGCTTTACACTGGAATTCAAAACACAAGATAGCTCTATATGTATGATTGAGAAATCAACTAATTAAAATACAAATTATTTTAGAATTTCTACTGATTATATTCATAGCTTCTTTGCTATAGCACTATAGCACTGTCAAGTAGTGCTCTTATTTGAATTACAAACAAAAAGTTTGCTATATTAAGAGCTGTTCTTTAAACACCTGAAATACTATATTTTAGATTTGTTCAGGCATGCAATAGCCATTCACTAAATTTAAAACTAGGTCAGGAAAAGTTTTCATGGTCCATGAGTCTTCATGCATTTGGTTGAAATGGTGTCACAACATTTCTAGGGAATTCTTACAATTGTATTGCGTAAGTTAATGGAAGTTTGTATTGCTAAGAAAAAACAGATATTTTAATTGACTATTTCAATTAAGAGAACGCATAAGATGTTGCAATTTCATAGCTGTGCACTGATACAGTGCATTTGCTTGAAGACACCACAGCACTACATCTACTCCAATCATAAATATCCCAACACACTATGCTACTCATCCAACAGGAGAAACTGAAGCATTTGAGAAAGAAAACTAATAAACAGGTTTGCATCACTTAACAGTTCAGTTAATCCATTTACTTTGATAGGAGGTTGAGAAGTATATTAAATTACATCCCATTTCATTCAGGAACATGAGAATGAATATCTGATCAAAAAGATAAGAAAATGTTATCCTTCTGTGAGGAGATTGATTGAAAAGTGTTCTATTTTCATAAGAAAGGTAGACTTACCCAAGTTAAGAAAGCAATCTCTTAGTGGATTTTTTTCTCTCTGCATTATTTTTTTGTTCCTTTGTTTAGTACTCCTTTTATTTCTCATCTATTTTCTTTCCAAAACATGTGTAAATATATGTTGTAGCATATTTAATAGGCACCTAAAGATGTTTTAGAAACTGTACTATAATGTATGGAACCAGAATGGAGTATGTGGCTAAACTGTAGAAACAGGAAAAGTTTGGATTACAATATTGAAGACATTTTGAATTCAGAGGTAGATCATCGTAAGAATTTCAGTCACTTTGTGTAGATGCCCAGATTACATGGTTTTTTTCTGCTACCATGGATCTTCTGGAAGGTTACTACTCGAGTCCGCATATGGTTTTCTTGTACTGGGGAAACTAAACTGGGATCAGGGTCCCAGGTATGGTCTTGTGAGTTTTAAACAATCAGGGCTGTTTTTGGCAAAATGCCAAGGAGGGAGGGAGCCTCTCAGCCTGCACACTGTGATCCTTTACTGTGTTTGTGGCTGGCCTTCTCTGCTGCAAGGACACCCTCTCTTGTGGCTCCTCTGGGGTGCCCAGGGCCTGCAGAGCAGCCCCACGGCCACTTGTCCCCACTCTGCACTGATGTCCTTGGCTGTCCCCTCAGGGTGAATGAGCTTGTGCCCACCGATGCTGCACTTTGTCAGGTCTCTGTCAGCCCGTTTCTCTGACCTGCTGGAGTCATTCTGAACAGCAATCCAGCCCTCTCACACACCAACTGCTCCCTGCAGTTCGGGGTCATCTGAGTATTTGCTAATTGAAATGTTCGGATGTTATCTGTTGCACACTTTGCCAATATTCAGCTTTAGGAAAGAGCAGGCTGCACACCAATCATCTACAACATGCCACTGATACAATTTTGCTTCATTCAAGCACTTCCTTGGAGTTTGATAAAGTTCTTGGTCAAAATCCTCCAACTTTTAGGTCACTTCAGTCTTTGATTCTGAAAATCCAACAGTTCTTGAAACCAAATCGAAAGTCAATTCTGCTTTATTTGTCTAAAGTTCTGATGCATTATAATTGGGGGACTGAGTAGAAATGAGGACTTTTAGAAAATTTAAGTGAAATTGCCAATAATCTGACAAATCTGGAGAGACAGAATGTAACTTTCAAAGGGTGTCAGACCAGAACTTGTATGTCCTGCCATCTGAGATATTAGTGCCAGGATGCTTTTTAGGTTCAAAACATGACAGATTATGATGAACCAGAGTGAAGCAAAGCTGCCTTAAAAAACACTTTCATAACTAAAGAAATTGGCTGAAGGGTACTTACAGATTTGTTTCACTTTCCACATATAAGTGCACACATACAGTTGCAACTGTGTTGTATTTTTATTAGGGATTTATTCTGTGTTGAAGGACATATTCAGGACTTTTAATGACTTTTACATAAAAAGCTAACATAAAAATAAATTCACATAAAAATGAAATGTATAATAATTTAATCTCCTCCATGAGCAGACAAAGTGGTCCTTTCTGTCCTTTACAGATGACTTTGTTACAATGAATGACCAAGCTTTATCACTGAGTTTAAAAGGTTCCATTTTTCTGCCTATCTAAATGCCACAGTCCCATACATTCTCTTCTGAGAGGGAGCAGAATTGTCCTGCCAACACCCTTGCTCAGTAAGAACAGCATCGTTTTCTCTGCGGTATTGAGGGAATAGTAGATTAAGTGACTTTCTCAAGGTCACAGGAAATCTGTGGTAAAGCAGAAAAAGGAATCCCAGTATCATGAAACTCTAGACAGCAGTGTTAATCACCAGACCACCAGAGCTCAGGCCTGAGGCACACTCTGCTGAGGGGAAAAAAAAAAGTCAAACTAAATGCTTCAAATTGAAACTGGTGGGACTTCCAATCCCTTCCTTTACTTTCCAGCAGAGCTGGAAATGAGACCTCATGAATTGTCTGAGTGCAAAAACAAAAGCTCTAAAAGACTCTCAGTAAGGGGTGTTAGAGGGGACAGCAAGGAGAGGACTTGGTGGACAGCACCGCGCAGTGTGCCAGTTTTCACGTGTGTTGTCAGCACAGTTCTTGTGTCAGTGAGGGACCACGTAAAAAAACACCAAAACAGCTGCAAACCCCTCTAATTGGGCTTGCACTTCACATTGGCAGACCACACCAGGGGAAACAAAGACAAAAAATGAACCTGAAAGTCTAAGATGGCTTTATTTAATATCCTTTGTGGTCTGTGGTTGTGGCACAGGTGGTAGAGAAGACACCTGGACTCTTGAGCAGTTTCCAGCAAAGACAAGAGAGGCAGTCACAGAATCACCTGAATACAGCACTGACCAGAGGCTGTGCCTGCACATCACACCTCCCACTCTCCTTCAATGGATGCCTGGGCAGGATGGACAAAGCCCAAGTTATCCCAAAATCAAGATAAGATGGAGACAAAAATGTAGAGGCTGTTCAGTCCCACTAAGCTGACACAGGACAAATGAGAAAGAGCAAGAGGCTGTCCAAAGCTTCTCTGGTTGGGCAGGATTAGTCCATTTGTGGCTATGTATTGAATATGGATTTTGGAAAAATCATAAGAGGAATTCGGAAAATATGCCCTCACTAGTGCTCCAATTTCTTCTTTCCTGGAAGACTTGTCCCCTATATCTGCAGCATCATACTGGAATTAATTGATATTTCAGTGCAAGATTTCAGTGCATTTCCAGATGGACCCTGATTAGGATTTCACAACCTCATACACCACACACACACAACTCCAGCTCTGCCCCCATTCTGTTTTCTTTGAAAATAAACTTCTAAAGTGGAGACTCTGATTCAGCACGACAGTCACTGGTTAAATTGGACATACTCTTTGGAAAGAGAGGGTTATACCCATGGGTGGTCAAGCTGATATATTTTAGGGTGGAATTCAACAGTTGGAACAATTGGAAATACAGATAAAAAGACAACAATGAAACACTTAGATTTCATTTTGACAGTGTTTTTACTCCCTTACAAGAAAGCAAAGTAGAAACTAATCCAAATATCAACAAGATAAATAATACTATCCCTTTCTCACCAAAAAAGTTTGATGGAGTCATAGTGAGAGATATGGTCAAAAGGTATACTGAAATTCATTTCAATGCTGTAACACTGTCACCTGGAAAATTACACAGCTTTTGTGAAGTGCAACTGCTAAAAGGTAACAGAATAAAATCCAAAAATTACTCATTTCAATTTTAGTCACAAGACATAATATGAAGTAATAGATTTACCTGTGCTTCAGTGCTTAGCTGTGGTAGGTAAAAGCCAAAGGGAAAAAAATTCTTTGGTCTCAACATGAGCAAATACCTTGAAGAAAGAGTTTGCCATCTGATTCCATTTCATAGTTAGATCTTTCCTTTGGTCCTTTTCGTCATAAATGTAGGGATAAAAGACCTCAAACTCCACAGATTTATTTGAATTTTTAAGCTTGGCATGCTTTCTGACAGTCACCAGCACCAGATGTTCCTGAAGACAGTCTTATTTATTTTTAAGTCTGTTGATAGGAGCCATCTGCTTCCCAAATATCTCATCTAAAGAATGACTGTAATGTATATTTAATAATTAACTGGTAATGAGCTGATCTGAGCAACTTTATAATTGAGTAAGCATTTATAAATCCTTTCTTTTCTTTTGCTTACCTAACAGGATTTTAAACTTTTGGGGTTTGCAAACAACAGTTTTCCAGTGTGATATGATGGCCTTTTTGATATGAAGCAATCTTACTTTGATGCTTTTCACCAGTCCTTAGAGGAAGGTTATGAACAAAAAAAATCAGCTGACTATACCTGAAAAATACTGCCATAAGTGTACTCTGGATCAAAAGTACATTCAGTACAGATAAAATGGCAGCTAAATCTTGTAAAAGACAAAAATGGAGCAGAGAGAAAAAGAATCCAATTATACTTTGGTAAATTTACTTTCTAAGTTTCCCCTATTTCATTATATTCATTATATTATTCATACATTTTTGAATTTTACTTATTTTATTAATGGTAAAATAAGCCATTCCAAATAACAAATGTTCCTGTTCAAAAGGATAATGGAAGTTTGCGAAATTTCTCATACAAATCTTAAGTAGGCCTCCTGATCCCAATTTTCCTTCTCTTGATCACAAAGATCGTTTTGCCTTTGATGCCTTTGATTCTTAGGGATTTTGGCCAGTACATCTCAATGCTAAGAATCACTGATGATCTGTGATTTATAGTTGAATGTCACCACCAACATTGAAAACATGAATGTTCTTTTCTTCAGAATTGCCCCGAAAATCCCCTGAGAAGAGAAGAGATGTCTGGCCCTTCCATTTCCAATCTGAGCAGGAAGTTCAGGGGAACAAGAAAGCTAGAATAATACCAGAATATTTTTGCAAAGTTAAGACAGAATCTGGAGTGAAATCAATTGTATGCTGTCCTCTTTTTCTTTTTTTAATTAGGCGTGTAATGCTCATGAGCAGATGATTTTATCCCTGTGCTTTGGTCAAATCTTAAGGTTTCCACAAAGGCCTCCTCTGTAATGAGAACATGACTCTTAATCTTTTCTGTCTTTATGGTCTGCACAACACAGAAATGTCATGTAGATTTATTGTACCCTGAGAAGACCACCGAGAAGCTGGGTTTGGGAGACACAGCCAATGTCTGAGCCCCCAAGTGTGCTGGATCAGCCGCCCAAGCCACAGCACATACACTGACCCATGTCAGCTTCTCCTCCTTCTGTGCCCATCCTGGTCTCTTGTCTCCAGTCCCGGTGCATGTGGAGAGTATGGATTTTGCTAGCCATGAAATACAGAGGCAGAAAGGCACTTTGTATGTCACCATTATTTTTAAACACCATACTGCCCCATATTTAGCTACATATGACCATAAGATATCTAAAGAAAAGCACAAGCAGTGAAACTACTGCTGTGCATAGCATCCCTCTTTTGTCTCTAGACTAGTCAGTGTCTAAGAGCACTGGTTTGTTGGGTTCTTTATTATTATTTTCACAAACACCTTTCCATTACCTTTTAACTGACCCCAGATTTAATTTCCTAATTAAATATTTTGCGTTTTGTAACTTCAGCCTTAAGCAAGGACTGAACCACTCAAACTCCAGTGTTGTCTTTGAATTATGTAGGTTAAGAGATTTTTAAGGCTGTTTTCCTGCCTCAGCATGAAGGGTAACAGGGAGGGTGAGTGAGAATGAAAAATGGTGAAGCTGAATTTTGGAGGGGTGAGGGGGCAGCACAACTGACCAGCTCTGTACTATAGGAAGAAAGAAATATATGGAGTGAAATCAAGGTAGACTTATCCACAAAACAATAAAACAGTGCCAAACAAGGAACTTCTCAGTGTGACATTTCTCTTTGCAAAGCTGGCTTTTAGAAGAGCTCTGCATGTGGCTCATTAAAATTACAGTCCACAAACAGAGCAAGACACACATTGAATAAACATCTCTACAAACATGGAGTTACAGGGAAAAACAGGTTGCTTTGTTGTAATCTGATGGTTCAGTGTTAAAAACCGTACTCTTGGTGTATTCCTGTGAGCTTCCATAGCATAATGGAAGCCTCAGGACTGTCTAAAGATGAATCAACTCTGCAGACTCATCAAAAACCTTGTCAGTCCAAATAGTCACTCCTTCTCGACCCTGTTGCCTCAGTATGGCTAAGCATGTGTATTGTTCTCATCTTTTACATGAAAGGGCATGTGAGGCCAATTCCGCATGATATTATTTGCGATTTTAAAAGAAACAGGGAGGATTTTTTTACTCATAACTTGACAGTAGAACACTAAATTTTTCAAAAGCTAACAGATTTTAAGATCTGAGACAAACAGCTAGCCAGACCTCTTTTACGACATAAATAGGTCATCTACAAACTAACTCATAGTCTGCACTTGATCTGGACCATATTTTCTAGAAGGTAATCAAAGTGAAATCTTGATTCTGCCTTCTCATAAACAGGTAGCAGGGAGGGAGAACTGAGTTCCATAATTTTTTAGTTTGATTTTGTTTAATTCAGTGCAACATCTATCCTTAATTATAGTTTATGAACATGAATGTGCACAATAAAATACTAAATGCTCTACAACACTGTTCTTTAAAAAAATAATATTTCCTTACTATTAACATAAAACAGTTGCTCCAGAAAGTCCAGTGCTGTCCTCCCTTCTGCTCTCCTGCTGTCCTCCTTTCACAGGCAGCAACCCCCTTCCTTAGCTTCATCTGGATTTTATCTGAGTAAAGAGCAGCACTATCTGCTCCTGTGGACTGTGGATGAAATAAATTCAACAGGATAACTTATTAAGAAAACAAGTCAAAAGGGATTTTTCTGTCTGTAGTGTGAGAGATGTTGACAGCAGCTAATCTTACAGGCAAGTTTTTTGCTTCAATGTAAACCTGTTCTCTTTCAGTTTTTTTGGGACATGTTGCCAAAGAATTTTGGCAGAGTCTACATTTGCCACTGCTGATCCCTTTTAATGAGGTTTGTGGGTCATTTGAAAGCTGCAAAGCAAAGTGAGACTTTGCTTTTTTGTGTTTTGCCAATTTCATTATGCTTTGGCTGGTAGTTAAGGGCTATTTCCAAAAGCCCAATAGACGTTTTTATTAGGTTTCTACAGGGGTACAGCTAATATTCTTTTCCTGGCAAATTTCCATATTCTCTGTGACTAATGCAACCTCTATTGTTTTTTGACAAGAGTAAAATTAGACAATTTTTTATTCACCAAGGAGAGAAGCTGTCAGCTACCAGAAGAATAAAGACTTCCAGTGTTTACCTTTCCACTCAGCCCAATGACTACATAGGGGCAACATAGACTTTTAATTGCTAGTATGAAATAATATGCAAAATGGCATGCATGGGCAGAAAGCAAACAATTTGCATATTTATTCTTGTCAGTACACCTTTTCTTCAGTGGCATTTCACCATGGAAACAAGTAAAGATCACTTTAAGATGGCTATTAGCATGTTAGCCAAACCTTTCGGCTACTACTTGAAAGGTTGCTATGTCATCTGGATGCACCTAAAGTGAATGCCAAAGGGATTCAGAGAGCCATGAGTGCCTGGCTATTTATTGCTTTCAGGACTGACCTTATCTATGTGTGTAGACAGAATTGCCAGTGGAACCAAAAGGGCCTTTTGGATGAGTACAGAATGAGGGATGGTGTTGCTTGGAACCTGCTCAATGCCTGCTCTTAGGAACTAGCTTGACTGTCAGGCAGATGTATTTGAGTGGGAAACCCTAGCTCCCTGATTCCAGGACAGCTCTTGCCAGGAGGATCTTTTTCACAGAAAGCCAGAGGGGGGATTTTCAGGATGCTGGGATCCTTATTTACACTTTATTATTTTTTTGCCTGGAACTCTCCTTTCTTAGGAGAAGTGCAAAGAGCAAGAATTTCTTGTTTACCTCTGTGCATCTCACAGCTATCCTCAGACTGTCCCTCACTTTGGCAACAGCACATGGAATGATCCTACTCTGCAGGACAGGATGCTCTGACTTACCACGCAGCTGGACGAGCTGGGATATACATTTTGCTTTTCTTGAAATGAATTGTGCTTTTGCTATGTGTGTCTTTAGGGTCCCAGATGCATAATTCATGAGATGAAGCAGGGCAGGGAGAGTGTGATATTCTTTATTTACATTCCAGTGAGAGTAGAATTATTGTAAGGATTTGACCCTAGCAATTGCTGAATATGCATGGCAAATGGAGGGTCAGAAGGCTTTCCCTTCCCATTGTTTCCCTACTACAGCAGCACAAATTCAGCATTTGTGGTCCCTTCAAGCATCCCTAATGTGGCCCAACCATTTACTCCTCATTTGCATGGATTGTTGCTTGAAAGGATCATGTGGCGCATGCCAACTCATGCCATTGCAGACAGACTTTCTCTGCATGCTCTGGACCTCCTGTGGGTTGGTGGCCCCTGTTCCTTCTGCCAGCCTCTGCAGTGATCTGTCTCCACCACTCCACAGGAAGCAGAACTTTTCAACAGCTATTTTCTTCTTCAGAGAGGTTTTTCTCAGTGAAGATTTCTACAATTCTCAAAGATGTTCTACACTATACTTCAACTGGAAGGAGGAGAGCACTCCTTGTGCTCCTAACACCTTCAGCATCTTTCTGAAGTGTGTTTTGTAGTGTTATTCCAACATGGATGATTGATTGTATCAACTTCATACCACCATTTCTTGATCTTTATCACTTTACATGGAGTCTTCTCCTTCCAGCCCCAGGACATCATAACTGTTCCTTAGGAACACATTGGTAGCAATGGGAAAGATCTCCTACTGTAAGCAGAGGCAAGAGTCCAGTCTCCCTTGTGAATCAGCCAAGCCTGTCAGCTCAGGGTTGGATGCTAAATGAACATCTATGTCCAAGGCCTCAGGGCAGGACTGCTACTTTTCATCTGTCAGTGTGCAACACTATGCATCAGCCTCTGCTCAGATTCCTGGACTGCACACTGCTTGATGAACTCTTTACCAGATTTCTATATACCAATCTGCCTTTAGACTCTGCCCCATGAGCACAAAGTGGGAAGTTTGTCATAGCAAACTCTGTTAGATTCAGCCTGCCATGCATGAGTGCTGCTGCCAAAACTGCTGCCCTGCACCACTGCCCACAGCCCTGAGCCCCCAGGCTCACTAGGAGATAGTGCTCTGTCCTCCTCAGGCACTGAAAGAGTAAAGTCGGAGCACATTCAAAGCTTCCAAGGCTTCAAATTCAGACTTGCTGGTGGTTCTTATAAGCATTAACACTCCTCTATATATACTCATATATGCTTTACATTTGCTGAGCTTCAGGAATATTATAATTTAATAACAAAACCTTGTTATTCCACCTTTCACTTAAGTGCTTTTAGAATATGTCTTGATTTTTCAGTTAATCATGTTTTTTTCTCATTGTCAGCAGCTAATATGTGCACTTTAAAATGCTCAAATTAGCCACTTTTAAAGAGATAAATATCATTGAATGTATTATTTTAGCTCAATAGATCATGTAAAATAGGTCTTTACAATTATTTATCTAATTTTTCATACAAATTTATCCAAAACTAGTGTGTAAATTATGAAACCAGTATTGATTAAAATGAAAGATATTTTGTGCATCTTCTTAATGTTGATATTGTTACCGCATCTAATATGTAACAGAAACCTGGTTAAATTTTTCTTAATGGATTGACTTACTAAGTTTAGGAGCTCTCTGTGTCTACCTCATGATGTTTCGACACTCCAGGAGTTCCAGTACACTGTGGAAGTGAGAAGCAAAACTCTCCCAAGCATAGTGGCCTCCTGTGAGGACCAAAAGTGTCTTGGTTTGTCACCTCTTTCGTACTTCTGACTACCCAGCTCTCTGCAACATGCTTATAGTATTAAGCTATGACACTCCCTTGGGTACTCCCTTTCTATGTGTCCATGTTTGTTTCTTATATTTTAAAGTGAATACTATTTTGACAATATTTAGTTGTAGCTGTCAGGATAGTTTGAATCCTATGACAGAATGTGTGATAAGACTTGGTATCAGAGAGTCTGGAGTCCAGTGGTTTGATCCTCTGATAATTTGGTTTGTAAACAGAGCAAGTAATGCATCCTGAATATTTTTTGTTTTAATAAAACTGAAAAGTGGTGAAATAAATTTCATGAACTCAGTGCAACAGTCAGATTTCCCTGCCAGGTGTTGTGTTAATATTCCATAATTTCTGATGAGGTATCATATTTTTAGTGGCACATTATTAGTGCACTCTCATCACCATGGGACCATTAACTTACTGCTGTCACCTCTGCAGGATGGGCCTGTCTTAGCAGCATGTGATGAGTCAGATAGGGCTGTGTACAAACTTCAGACCTCATGATTCAGGTTCCTCTTCTGCAAAATGGGAATAATTACATTTTTTGCTTCTAAATAGTGTTGCATGGCTAAATATGAGAGAGAAGAGAATATACAAAATGAGAGAGAAGAAAATAATGCAGCCATAACTAGAAAGGGAAAAGCTGATGGCATAGGAATAGGAGATCTATTTGGCTCTAAATAAACATAAGGAAGTTTGAATACCTTTTAATTTAAATATTACACTGGAGTTTGACTGAAACTTTGTGACAAAATATTAAATAAAAGGTTTTTAAAGCAATCCAATTTGCTTCAACTTTCTAAAAAATAACCATGTGTATTTCAGAGTGGCTGGCTTCACAAAGACATTTATGCACTCACCCTAATACCAGCACAGAGTCCTAGTGCCTTTCCAAGAATGTATAAATAATAATCAATGGAAAGTTTCTATTAAAAAGTCATCTTTGTCTGCATCAATGTGGGATTTTATGCTACCTTCAATTGCATATGTAAGAGGTATGGCCCAGCATTCATAATATTGAGTGGCTAAACCCTCTAATTCTCTACCACTGAAACAAACTTCAGTTTGTTAACTGTAAAAAGAAACAAAAAAAATTTAAATTAGTGGAACTCCCAAAATTAAAAATTGGTTTTCTGCACCATTACCTGTGGAAGTGACTTTTTTAATGTAATACTGTAATATTGCTCTGGTAGTGAGTTTCTGCTAATGAGAATTAAAACTACATCCAGACCAAAGTTTTTTTGCAGCATATAAGGCAGAGAAATAGAGAGTTCTTGGGATCATCACTGTAGATCTGACTTACTGATGTCAGGGGTTTAAGTCATTATATTATTAACAGTGTTTACATGTGGGCCCTGCCTCTGAACTGTGCTGAGTTTAGTACACTACAGTGGTGTTGTCTTTTTACTTTTCTGAGTAGGAGAAATTTTACTGTGTTTCAGGCACTATCAGAGTTAGAACACTGGACTGTCAGCTCACAAGGTCTGTAACTTAGATATGAAATTAGTCCCCTCTGAGTAAGGAAATTAAATTAATTTTCTGGTACAAAAAGCAGAGATGTGTCTACTTTGAGAACCTCTGCTTCTTTCACGGCTGTAACACCTAAGTGTCTCTGGACTATCAGCACAAATTTTATTTTATTTTATTTTATAATTTGTGCTCTTAATAGACTAAATCTAAGTGTTTTAGAAAATACAGGAAGAAAGGCACTGAAAGGCCTGAAATAAAAAGTGGGTTAAAGTTGATCTTGCCAGCCTTCTCTGGTTAGGAAAATGTTATTGCTTTAAGTTGAAACATACCCCATTGCTTTTAGAACATTTTTATGAATGACCACAAATGTAGTTTGAACTTTTTATGAGAACTGATGACTCATTTTTTTTGTTTTTTTTTGTTTTCTAGATCTATTGAGTTTTTGAGAGCTTGTTCTGTAACAATGATTATTTTTACAGACTTGTTCTACTAGATGCTTACTTCATTGTCCTTGGTTGTTAGAAATGTTTCAATAAGAGAGCTAAATAAAAAAAAGCAACAACTATTGGGAACACTTAGAGCTCAGGATTTATTTTATTCACAAGTAAATGTAAGATAATCCCTTTTCTTGCAAAGAAAACTAAAGCATGGGGATGGCAAATGAAGATAGTGGCACAGTAAGACCTAAACCACAGGAGTTTCTAATTTGTTTTGTGTCTATTCAGCTTGGGACTATAAAATGGTCTTTTCCATTATGCCTGTTTATCTCAGAGAATCACATGCTATTTTTCAGTTTCCTTTCAAGGATCAGTGTGTCACGCAGCGATTGCTATTGACATGGGCATCCCCATGTCAAAGTTATCACCACAGGATCACATTTTCTAACACCTTCAATTAAAAGCTAGTTAAAATCACATCTATTTAAAACAAGAAAGTGTTTAGCAAAGCAAGCTAAAAATAAGCTGCAACTACCTCAGCTCTGTTATTATTTGATGGGACATAGAGAATAGGAAAGGGAACCATACTATGTTTTCTGTTCAGCTCCAGGCACTTGAGCTGCTTGGGTATATGAGGAGTGTAGAAAATTTACAGTGAAATTATTATTTTATTTCATTATTATTAATTAAATTACAGAAAATAAACAGTGAAGAAAGGAGGGATCTGTGAAGAGTAAGGCAGATCAGCAATGCTGTGAGTCAGCCTTTACACACACCAGTGTGCTCTGCCTCAGGCAGGTGGTCTGAATAAGAGCTAGATTTGTGCTCTTTGAGCCTGTCACATATGCCATGCCCCTTTTGGCCTTAATGTTCACACATATTTACCAATATCCTACTGCATGTTAATAACTTGAAACTGAAGCTGAGATGCCATCTATTATTCTTCAAATACATTAGAAGAAATACTGCAGAGATAAGGAAGTTAAAAGGTGTCCCACTTCCTACATTTATACATTTTCCATACCACCTGAAGAGATTCCTGTTATCCAGTTACCTTAAAATAATACTTACTCTAAGTCAGCTTAAGGTGACAGTTAAATAAAATCATTGTGTTCAAAAGAGATAACACATTTATAGGAGCTTGTTGAATACATAAGTGAATTGGAAAGAAAGGACAGTAAACTGTTTTGTGAGGCTGTTCTGGTTGGTACTTCCAGGAAGGTGGTAATCACGACACAATGCTTTTTTAAGCAGGAGACATAACCTGGAGCAATGTCAGTTGGAGGCCTCTGTTGGAAAACCCTGAGAACTTCTCATTAGAGGGGCCTTTCAGGAGTATGTCCTTTGAATATTGACTGTGCATTGGTGATGGAAGTTAACTTTGGCCCCTTGAAGTCATCTTTGAAGTCCAAGTTTTGAAACCTCATCTTCAAACTAATCTCTTGACTTTCTAACTAAAAAAAATTACCCTCACTATGCTCCCAGCTGAAATAAGAATATCTTCACTTCGCTGAGGGTGACTTTTTTGTTTGATTAGCTGCTATCAATTGGTCTAGGCTAAGTCATTAATATTTCCTTACATGTGTAAGGAATAAACTTCCCTCTTTTTTGTTTTTCTTCAATTTGGCATATTGGCATTTTTTGGCATATTTTAATTTGAAAGTTTTATCTCTCATTGGACTTTGTATTTGTTTAGCTGCACTTATGTACAACTATTTTATGCTTTCCTGGTGCTCAGCTTCCTAAAATTTCTCAAAGCAGTAGCCATTCGTTGGAAACCTCCTTGCTTAATCAATTAATTGCAGTACTCATATCTATTATTTACTGGAAGCTTGACATGCAGCCAAAAACTGCAAGGCCAGTATTTTTCACCTCCTACCGTATATTGTAGTCTTCCTTCCCAAGCCTGAGAAAAGCCTCAAGAATCTCAGCCCTAGGTAATTTAGGTAGTCTAGGTAATTTAGTAAACACCATTTGCTTTTAAAGAAAAAGAATGCTTATGGATTATATTTGAAAAGGGCTGTCGCTGCCTACAGTTTGTAGTTGTGAAGTCCTCAGCTGTGAAGCCATACTTTCTGTCTAAAAACACGGAATATTTTCCAGTTAAGTAATAACAATTTTCAAATTCTGTGGTTAGCAGTTTTATAGTGTGACATTTTAGTCATTTGTGCACTGAAAAAGTAAGTACAATCCATTTGCTTTGTAGATGATAAACAGAAGAAATGTGGGAATAAGCTGAGAAGTGTTTTTACTTTCTGTCTCTAGAAAGGGATGGTGTAAGGGTATCAGGCTGTAACAGTCCATTAAGTCACAATCTGCAAAGTAGAAATTCATTACCTGCAGACTTACATGCATGTTTACTGTATAAATGTGTATATTTTCAGCTCATTACAGGACCACTTCAAAAAGGACAAACCACAGCATATGAAAACATGCAGCTCACCACACCGCAGGCTGTACTCTGGGCTGCCCTTAGGATCCATACAATTTCCTGTTCATGTATTTCTATAGCAGGCTGGGGGTGCCCAGTGCAGTGTACAGGAGATAAAACCTTTTCAGTCACTTACATTTCTCACTGGATATGTGCAGAAAAACATCTGGCATTGTTTTGTAGCACACAGATATCCAAGACTCAAAACAGTATTGACAAAATGAGAAACTTTTCTGCAAGGACTGCAAGTCTGCAAGGACTTTTCTGCATTCTCCTACTGCAAAATTTCAGCTCAGTCTTTGGACTGTGCTGTAACTCTCCTGCCTTCAGAGCCTTGGTCATAATCAGCACCCTCTTGTGCAGCTCTGCAAATATCTGCAAGCATTACTGGTTACTGGGTAAATACAGCCCCTTTTTCATTTGTCCCTGGTTCCCTTAGGGACAAACAAACAAAAGGAAGAGTACTTTGTCTCATGATGTATAATAAAATTATGGAACTCTGCCACAGGATGTTGTGGAGACCAAAATTAGAAATGTTTTTTTTTAAATTATATTAGATAAATACATGAGGATAGAGTCCAGCAGTGACCATAAAGTACAATTTTCTACATAAGAATTTACCTCACAAAGTTCCTAAGCTGAGGGTATCTTGGAGAATATACTGCCCTGGGCTTCTAGTATTGATTGTTGTCAGAAGCAAGATTCTGCAAGATAAACCTATGGCATAAATCTGTATAACCATTTTATGTCTTTCTGTTTTTGTCATTTTCAATTTCTTAACAAAATACTTTAATTAGTTCCAGTGTTAAAGTATGTACATTCTCTCAATATGTTTCTTATTTACCTTCTCCTTTAACCCACAAATTTATTTCCCAAGGTAATGAAGCAATAGAAAATGTTACTAAAATGTCAACTTGTTTCATAAAGTTATTCTCAGATTACCACAATAGATTCTTTTAGTCTAACAGAAGATGGAAGCCATTTTGCTGAACCAGAGCAGTTTCAATGGATGTGTAACAAAAGCACAGCTTGCAACACATTTTAACCAAAACAAATACTCCATTGCACTTTAGGAAGAATAATTGCTTTTTAAAAATTGCTAAATATTGAACTGGTTTATACTTACACCACTGCATTCCATCAAGAATCTTCAGGAGCTGATCTAATACCTGTTTGCAGAGACTGCCTAGAGAAGGTTGTCCATTCTGCAGTTGGCTAAAGACTTATGAATATGAACTGTTGTTAAACTTATCAACTTCACTATCTCCAGCTGAGTCAGACAGCTGAAGATAAGATCTGAAATTAAAATGAAAACAGAAACATTGTAGTTATATATTTTAAGAGCTTCTTCCTCATCAGTTGCCTGCTTCAAAGGTCATTTCCCTCTTAAACTACTGCTCTTGATCTTAGAAATTCTTAATAACATAACTGCTTGTGAAGTAAGATGGAATGAAGTAATACAAATCCAAATGATTGTAATTAAAGCAGAATCAGGCCTGTAGCTTCATTCTCATGTTGTATTGGAATGTTTTATTTCTTCCCACTCTCTCTCTAAGCACCATGCACTAGCCTTTTTCTGTACAAATACAGAGTTCCCTCTAACATCAGTAGAAATTGTGTATGTGACCTATGGATGTTAACTATGTAATTTCAACTGGCAGTAATGATATTTGCACAGTAGAACTGTACTCACAGGTGGGAAATAGTTCTTTTGTTAAGTACTTAATTCAGCTAGAAAACACCTAATCCAAATTACCCCCAGGAGGCTCATACAGTAAAGACTATCTATTCTGTGATTATGCATTTCAATAAAAGCTTCTCAAAATCATTCTTCCAGTAAATACAATCTGTCTCAGTTTCACAGCATTAAAGTAAACTGGTTTTTAAGGAAATAAGTTAGGGTTTTGCTAAGACAGGGCTAAGAGATTTCTATGTAAAAAGATAATGATGTGATGAAAGATTGTGCTGAATGCTTTTGCTTAAACATATACACATAAGATACACAGTCAGATGGCCACAAAGAAAAGGAAAGCTTTAAACAAAGTGTGAGAAGGAAAGAAAATTCTGTGATGTAAATAAGGGAATGCAAATTATGCAGGATTAGTTTATTCAGAGAGATTTCAAAATAGAACTGGAATCAATGAGGGTGGGTGTATTTTTCAGACAAATCTCCATAATCCTGTGAAGTGTCATCACTTGTTAGCAAAATGTCTTGGCAGCCAACAGCAGGGAGGAAGCAACCTCCATTTTACCAATGCCTACCCTCTTTTTCAAACAAATAGTTCTTGAAGATATCTTGAGTTGAATATCTTGAGCTGAACCATACTACCTCAAGCCAAAGTCTGCCAGTGTTGCATTTGTTAAAGTGTTTGAGCTCTCTAAACCCTCCTGCAGGTAAAAACAGGTATATTTGCAGCCGCATCCTTAGGAAAGGGTTGTAAATGCTTCTAAATCTCCTAAGAAGCTAAGTACTAGCTAAGTACCAACTAAAAAGCTAAGTAGCATCACTGTACAGCATCCCATATAATTTAAACTTCTGGAAAACCTGAAATTTTGTTAAGTGAAGTCAGAAACTTACTGTATTTGGGATCATGTCTTCATAAAAGAAGTAAAAGGAATGAATAAGCTCATAAGATGAATACTATAAATTCCACAACAAAAACCAGATAACGAAGCCAGTAGATAAAATTTTCGTGTTAAATATGAAGACAGTAAAGACACAGGGAATGAATGACAGATTTAGATTTCTGAGTTATTCAGAAATTCAGTTGTTGTCAGTTTGAGGGATCTGATATGATTGTGCCAGCCCCGAATTTTCAATATTTTTTCCTGTAGCCTAATAAATATTGCGCCAGTGGCCTTTGATTTTTCAAGTTGTGCTTGCACTAAAGAGACCAATCAATATGTTTCCATGCTGCTCTGATAACTGAAAGAAGTGATAGTCCTGTGAATTCCTTTTCACCTGGCATGAAAGACAGAAGAAATGTCTAGCCTTTCCTTATATCATAAAGGGAAGGAGAAAGCCAGAAAAGAATAAGAGGAGGGGCAGGGGAAAGGAGAAAATTAAAGGGGGTGGAAAGGGGAATGAAATTTTCTACAGTTGCTTTAATGACTGATTATTTATGACTGGTGATTTATAAATTACATCAAGGAAAACTATGTATGTTTTAGAAGGAGGTGGTTATATATCTATGGGTTCTTTTGAAATCTAGAGATCCCAAACTCATTAATAATTCTCCTGATCCTTGATAGAAAATGCACAGAGCTTTGTGGTACTGTGTAACATTTGAAGATGTGATCCTCTATCCCCAAATCCTAGCAGCCATACTTTAAAGCCTAGATGGGCGTATTCAGTGGTAATCAAGCTGTCACTACTGAAGGTGAAATCTTTAATTGCGTTCTTGAAATTTGATAGCTTGATATTCCCATATCTTTTGTTCCTTATCTGAATCACAGGAATCAAAAATCCTGTAACACAATGAACAGGACCCACTAGAAAGAACTAAATGGATTCTCTGGTAAAAAAATATTTTGCATGTAGAGTCTGATCAGTTTTGTTTCCACAATCATAACCAATGTAGCTAGTCACAAACTGATAATAGTACTTTCAAGTGGAAATAATATCACAAATCACATTATTTGGGAAAAAAAGAAAGCCAGAAGCTCTATTTCATTTAAGTGATGATTGATAAAAAGCAGTTCATTTGAAACCTGTTTTTATTGGCTGCGTCATGCTATTCCTTTCAATGCCACTTTCTTCTGAAAAAATATTTTCTTAAAATAGCTGCTGGCTGTCTTCTAAGTATTAAACATGTCCACAGCACAAAACTGAATGGTTTTGCTGAGCATTTTAGGGTTGTTGTGTGCAGACATCTACATAATAGGTAGTTTCAAAGAAATCTTATGGGGTACAAGTTTTTTAAAATATTTAATTTTTATAAAGATAACTAGTTCCGTCTCTAAAAACATCACAGGCTGGATGTCCAGTGTGTGTGTGTGTATAGCTGCCTATTCTGATTTCTTTGGAAGAGTCCTGTCAGAGTTGAATGCAGTTCAACTGTGAGTTGTGACAACTGGAAACAAAATATTTCAAGCCAAAGGTTTGTTTATGCAGAAAATTTGTAGAGCAATTGTCTGAATATTTTTGTACTTTTCAAATAAGAAATTAGTGGGAATTAGGTACAGAAATACAGTATGGGCCTAAGCCACAGATTAAAGATTCTGATGCCCACAACAAATTTTTAATGATATGGAGGTACATAAACTTAAGCATTTTACTAATTTGCAATGGATTTGGCAGGATTCACCCAACGTGAGAGCCCTCAGGCCGTTATGTTTTCACAAGTATATTCAAACACTGTCTCCAGAAACTGTGCACACCCATTGCATATCTGAAATCTTGAACTCACCATGAAGTACAGTGCCATCCTTTCTATAATTTAACAGTTTAACTATTGAGAGAAGTTAAATCATGTATTTATTTAATAATCCCTGCAAAATTCATAAACAATATTCAGAAAAGAGACAAGTTCTTAGATCTGGCACATGTACTGATGGGCTGTCAGAGCACAGTAATACTTGAGCACTTCCTCTTTAGCATTATGAACATTGTGCTCTACATGGCATAATGGTCCTGCTTTAGCCATTATGGAGTAAATAGAGGAATAAAAAACTCATTTGACCCATCCTAGCCAATATTTCTGTGGACTAAACTCTTACTTTGAAGGGGATTTTTAGGCCTGTAATCCCACAGATGGAGGAGGAAATAGAAGCCTTGTTTTCTAGTCTCTCATGTCATGGTGTTTCAAATGAAATTAAACCCAGGTAAATCAGTTTGCTGTAACTGAGTAAGTGACAGCTAATTCATGACGAAATATCTAACAGAGTGAGACTGCTTACTGTGTTTGTGCCCATGAATAATATTCCTTAGAGTTTAATCTTTTGTTTTATGAGAAATTCAGGTATTTATCTTTGTTCCAAACCTCTCTTTATAGATATAAACTTTAGCATCTTTGATATTCTTGTCCTAAAAGACTAGAATAAAAATAAAAATGTTTCTATACTTCTTTGTTTATATGAGATACAATCTTGAGACATAATGAATAGCTTTTATGCCATAGAGGAGTATTTTGTAGGAATAAGAGTGAAACTTTTGTAGGATGACAAATACAATCTATAGGAAGGCAAGGTGAATGTTCTGTAGTCAGTGCTACAGTTTAGTTTGGCACTGTTAGTTCTCTGTGCAATTGGCAACATTTGGCTAAAAAGTACGTTTTTTTTTGGTTTTAGGTTGGCTACTTTAACAGTAAGGATTTCAACAATCATCTCTAAAACCATTAATCATATAACAGCTCCTGCCATGGCCTATTGGGGAGTATTAGTGAAATGACAGTATTAATGCCATTAATGCAGAATTGTTCCAGTACCCAGGGTAAAGGAAATAGTAAACCACAGTAGTAAAGCTGTACCCTCAACTTGTAAACCTAAAGGAATATCACTGTAAAAGAGGTGAACTGTGAGGGCTGATTCTGGCAAATTTGTTTGAGACTCACACTTTTTCCATGTTAAGAAATGTAAAAAAAGAGGGAAAAAAAAATCTACCTTTTATAAATGTAGTAAAACAGAGTTCAGAGCTGCTCCTTCATATCTCCCATGGCACAATGAAGGTATACAATGAACTATCTATGAGATAGCATAAAGTCAGAAATGCCTTCAAGTTAGCAATATTTTTCTGTTTTCCTAGAGTATAAAAGTAAAGAGCTGAATTATGCCAAATAACACAAAACGTCATTATTTTTAGCTCTGATTCAACAGAAGATTTACAGACAGATTAGTGGTCACCAAAGAAGTATTTGCATCTGCTGTTTATGTTATGACATCTGAGATCAAAGTTAGGTTAGATTAAACTTTAACTTTCTGTTTTGCAAGTGGATAATGAAACTGGAAAAAAAGCTGAAGGTGTGAGGAGGGAAAAGTGAGTACTAAAAACACTGAAGACAGTTTTGAAATGAAGGGGATGTGTGGGATGAAGCCCAGAGGTTGGCTCCACCAGCCTTCTGAACACTGTGTTCCTCATTCCTCAGATTAAGTACACATCGTGTGTGTTTCTGTGAATCATCCCAGTGACTGTGGAAACACTCCATGTTTAAACTGAGGCTTGCATTTGCCTCAGGCTTTGCTGAATGTGCAGCCTTTGCAGCACCATGTCCAGTGTGCTTAACTCTGTGTAGCCATGGAGATAAAACATTTCTGTGGCTGAACCTAACAAAGTTAGTACTGAGTTGCAGTGGCAGAAACAAGTCCAGTGAAAACCCAGCAGTGGAAACTAAGCCAAAATAAGGGTTCTTTCTGAGGAGATGCTAAGGTTTTTTAAGTAAATACAAACCTTTGAGTAGCTAATTTTAAGTGAGTTGACCGTCTCTTTGAAGAGATAATTGATGTGCATTCCTACAGTCAAAGAAAGAACTACTAAATATCTTGTAAAGGAGTAGATCACCAACAGGCAGAAAACCACCACAAAACCCCTACTTGAACCACTGTCTTTAATGAGATCATGATTAGGCCTTTTATGAAGATAGCTAAGGATGAAAAAGAAGAAGGGCTCCTATAATTTAATTGCATAACTCAGAAAATTATTAATGGTCAGGACACCATGTCATAATTGGCTCACTTGCAATCAAAGGCATTTCCATTTATCAGATTTTGGAGAGTTTGATGAAGTAATTTACTGGCTTCTCTTCAGTTCTTATGGCCTGATTCTTTACTGAGATCTCTGTGAGAGCAGACCCTGTAATAACAAATGCTCACATTTTCAAGCATTACTCAAATGTTCTAGTACAGCCATATACGCACTTTGGTCTACACGTGTGTGCAAAGGCTGGGACTGAGAAGTCCTTCCTCTTTTTCAAAAAAACTGAAGTCATAAATTATATCAGTTTGTCTCAAGTTGCCTGGCTGTGGTAAGTGTTGGGCTTATGTGCAGACTGACATAGTCATCTTTACATTATTTATGGCCCTTCTTGGGCACAGTTAAGTGAGTAGAAATTGAACAAAGTGTCATTAACTATGCAAACCAAACAATCTTAGCAGAAAGACTTTCTTTCTCTCAGCACTCCTTTACATATTACTGTTGATATTACTTGGAAAGAGTAAATAAGGTAAAAAAGGTCTAAAAAAGGTTGACTTTAAGTTGGCATTGTCTTATAAAAATATTTCTAGTCACTGTGTGGATTTAGATTATTATGGAATGTTCTGTTCTCTTAACTGAACATCACATAAGGTTTGTCTGGATAAAATATTTGGATTATTTATTTATGTTGGAAAAACTGTATGAATTTAAATTTAATTTAATGTTCTAACTAATTTGTCCTTTAATGGTATCAAAGTTTCATTAATCCGAGAAGCAAATGCAACTTTAAACAAAATTAGGAGGACAGTTGACATATCTAATTTAATCTGATTTTGGAAGTTAGTATAAATAAAATATAGCAGTCATGTTGTGTCTGTTCTGATGTTCTGCTACAGGTTTTTCCTTTTTAAGTGGAATGGTCTATTTCTAGCAGAAAGGCTGGCCTGCACTTTGAAATTCAATGTATTTATCTCACACAATTTTCTGAGTAGAAACCATACTGTTTTATTTTTAAATAAGCCATAACTTGAAAATAATTTAAAATCTTTCAAGAGACAATAAAATATGTTTTTGTGTTTATATCTTATTTTGCATAAAACTATTCTGGAAGATATTTATAGCAATTAAAAAATTACTCTATTTTTTATTAAATGGTCATAATTAAATAATAAACATTTTCAGTACCTGAAGGTGGTCTACAAGGGAGCTGGAGAGGAGCTCTACATCAGGAAGTGTAGTGATAGGATGAGGAATGGCTTTAAAGTGGAAAAGTGGATGGATTATATTGCATATTAGGAAGAAATTCTTTATTGTGAGGGTAGTGTAGCACTGGAACAGGTTTCCCAGAGAAGCTGTGGACGTCTCATCTATCTAAGTGTTCAAGGCCAAGGATGGATTGAGCTCTGAGCAACCTGGTCTAGTGGGAGGTGTCCCTGCTCATGGCAGTGGGGGAGGAACTAGATGGCCTTTAAGGTCCCTTCAAACCCAAAATATTCTATGTTTCTATAATTTTTTATTTAGCAACCTTTTTGCTGAACCAAAGGGCAACTATTCACAGCATCCCAGGAATTATAAATGGAATTAAACTACTTGGTCATTTATTTCCTTTCTTGAAAACTCAGGATTATTTCCTAAAGTATATCCCTCCAGCTACTAAGTCTGCCATAGCTAATTATATACTGTATGTTCTATTTTTATCATTCACCTCACTCTTCTCAATGAAAGCTTTACAGTTCATGCACAAGTAGAATAGGCTTTAAACATAAAAGAAATAAAATTAAATACCAATCTGATTAACTTTTCAGGTCTCAGAAAGCCAGTTTATATTAAAAATCCTTCTTAGCACACTGGCTTTGTGAACCACGTGCTAAAAGACGGGGATTATAAAGATCTATTGCGGCAAAGGATTCAAACATTCTTCAGCTGGTTCAGCTGATGTGCAGTGCAGTCTGTGCCAAGACTCTGCCATTCCTAAACATGTCAGTGAAACACATCCACCACTAAGCTGTTCTTCATATCTGTGACTGGTCATTTCAGGCTTTTACACATCACTAATAATTTGTCTGAAGCATCTTGACAATAAAAGGGCAAATGGGGCTGGCATCATGCTTTAATCAGACATGATTCACATTTATGACAATATTTGTTTATTAACCAATACAAAACAGCACTGAAGTAAAAAACAACTGGTAGAAAGCCTTTTTCTCAGCAATTATGTGACATATAACTGCAGCTCTCTGATTTTGGTAGTTCACACAGTGCTACCTTCAGGAATGTGGTGTTAACATATTATTTCCAAAATTAGGCCTGCCTTATGAAGGAAAATTACTGGGACAGCCCATGTTTTAGTTTATTATTTCACAGGTGTATCAGAGATTTCTTGTCAGACATGTTAGCAGCCCTGTGAAAAGCTCACAGAAGCACAGGAATCTGTGAGTTCAAACATCACTCGTTTTTTAGCCACTCCTTGTATTTCAATGTGCTTTTTAGTTAGTTACTATACAGGGACTCACACTTTTAATTTTAGCAGTGGATGAGTTATCAGCGTGAGCCTCCTTTTTACCTGATAAATTCATGGACCCATCTGTTGAACATGATCTTTTCTGGGAGGATGGAAACAGAAGCTGCATCTATTATAGAGTTAAATGTCACATACATGAGTACACTGTCACCACCAGGAAAGTAGGGAATGGATTAAACCCTTGTTTTGAGTTGTGTAATCAGCTCCAGCCACCAGTAATCCAGAATCCACATCCTTCTGCATAACATAAATAGAAGCAGGAATATGAATGCATCACTTTCACATATACCTAGGTGAATCCCTGATCTGCACTGACTATCTGGGCGGTGATAAGATTAAAAAGCTAGACTACTTTTCTCCTTCATTTTTGTAGTATTGAAAAATAAATATTTTGGGAATTTTGTTAGTCCAATCAGAGAGATTTCTTTATACTTCCTGCAAAAATCTGCTTTCACTCACAAAGGCAGGTGGTTCACCAGTGAAAAACTGTTCAACCATCTTGGGTAAAGGGGGGCCTTGCAGTAACAGAGACTAACACAGATGTAAACAAGAGTGTGAAGGAGAGCAAATAGAATCACATTTTCTAAACACTCAGCTGCATGTTTGGATAAAGGATTTTCATCTAGAGCAGAGTTTGAGATTTTTTAAAGTATTTATTTTTGGCAAGTAGAAGAAGTCCTACCTGGAAAATTCATTCAGATCAGTCAAGATATTGCAGTGCTCCAGCTGAGCCTCTACTCACACATGCCACATATTTGGGGATGACAATGAGGAAGATGCTTTTATGCCACGACCTTCTCTCATGTGGCAGCAGTGGACTTCAGGTCTGCTTGGAATATCCCCTTTTTTGCGTTGCCATGAAAGCTGAGATCTTGCTTCTGTCTAGCTGTGAAAGATCTGCTCTTGAATGGCAAAGAGGCAAAAAGATAAGCTTCAAAAAACCCCCAACACCTGACCTTTCAGGAAGTTCAGTTCTCAACTGGAACTCTGCAGCTCATTTTACATAATCCTTTCTCTATTCTTCCTTTTAAGGAAAATATCTTTGTGGTGGCCTTGCAGTCCACTTGCAAAGAAAGAAATGAAGTCCTGTTTTCCTATTTTTTGTTCTTTACACTGACAAAAAGAACAGTGACACTATTTCCACTGTTATCACATAGAAATCCATTAAACTTTCTACACATTGTGAAGGAATTTACACCTCCCCTTCCCTTTTCCTGCTGGGAATTTGTGGTAGCATGGTAATTTATTTCAAGCGGAACAGAAGCATTTCTGTTTTAGTTTTCTTTTCATGTCTAGAAGTTAAAAGTCCAAATGTAATAATGGTCAATAATCCCTATGTCCACGCTTGCACTAATGTCAGCAGCATACTTTTCACAAGAAAATAATCTTGAATAGCATGTTAATAGGTTTACAATAAGGAAAAGCCCCAATGCTTGTTTTTAGAGCAGATTAGAATAGTTGCCAGCTAATAAAAAAATAAAATAAAAGCATTCCTATTGGCTTTGGGAAGATATTTTTGCCTGTTATGGAGCTGAAAGTGAAAAAGGAAAGACTCAGGAATGAAATCCTAGCAAGTTCGTTAGTACCTGCAAAACCTCCCTAATATGTCAGAATTCCAGACTTCCCCTCGGCCTGAAAAAAGCTTCCTGTGCCATCCCCTCTCCTCCAAAAAATCTGTGTCCTAAGCCCATATTATTTGACCTAATGGAAATTGAAAATATGGCATTACCTGAATGCAATGAATTGGATCCAGATGAGACAGGGATGCACTGGGGAATCAGGAGTTTCCTGACCTGTTTCCCCCAGGTCTCTTCTATGGCTCAGTTGGTTTTGGCACTTTTGCCCCCCCTCATTGGATCAAACTTTCAGGCATGGCACAGAGTTAACCTGTTTCTATCAACATCAATACCAGGCATGGAAAATCTTTGTCTTGAAAAAGAGAATGCCTGTTTCAGAACATTTATTTTTCGATGTTTTTATGTGTTCTGAGCACAGGAGTTTGAAGGTGACATTTGAGTTCAAATGTACCCTCCCAGTAACCAACACAGTTTCTGTGGGTTCTCCAGGAGAAGCAGATATGACTTTGCTAAGAGTCATAGTTACAGCATTTCTTTAGTACATGACAGGATTTTTTTATCTCTCTCCAGTACTGAAGAATTCACTGTGTTGCAAAGTTTTGACTACAGGGCAAATATAAACATTATTGCCAGCTATTGGGCAGAATGTATAACTATTAACATGTTTGCAATCTACACTCAGTGAAACAGCTGCCAAACTTTCCTTGGGATTCATGAACACTTTGTTCTCTACTATTATAGTACAAAGTGTGATGGATATGAGCATTATTGATGTCAATTCTTCTTTCTGTCAAATAGCTGTAGTCATGGGAAATGTTATCCTAATTCCTGTATGTTCTGCACATGTGGTTAAACTAATGACTTGAAAGGCTGCATTTATATACAGCAAGTACAAAGTCAGTAGAACAGATATTTTTCCTTACCCATGAGGGAGAAGAATAGTACCACATGGCCATCATTATGAGAATAAGATTGAAGTAAAATCCTGGCTTGGAATACTTGAAAGTTTAACAATATCTATATTTGATTTTGAGCCCTGGTCATCTCTGATTCTGAAGAGTTACAGCATGTTTGAAAGGCCTAGGATATTTTCCTTTTATTTAATAGTCCTGTTATTCTGATGAGTTGGTTTATTCAATGTATTTTTATTACATTGTAAATGCTTCTGAGTTATTACTAAACCACCCTTCTGACTGTGGTTTTACTTGGCAAGAAAACATTAGTCTTATTGTTATGCATGACCTACTTGGGATTTATTGTAAAATTAAAAGTATTGTAGAAGGAAGAGCAAGAGAGCAAAACCCATAATAAATGCTAAGAATTCATGTGAGATCTGAGTGAAGTACAGACTTGTAATAACTGGTGTGTCTCATCTTTGACTCATGGCTCTGTGTTTTCACTACATTAATCATGCCAGAAGGGTTGTCACTTCATATTTTGAGCTGTGAAGGTCTGCCAGGGCAAGGGCCTGTACTTGTTCCTGGATTACAAATCGGAAATGACTGTGATAGTTATCGCTTTGGGCACAGGGACACCGTGTAGAAATTTGCAAGCAAAAGTAGCAACTTAATCAGTGACAGAGTGAACCTGACAGCTACCCTGTCACTTCACTGGGAATGTGGGAGCAGCACGGGTGCCAGGACTCCTGGATCACCAGAAATATATTCATATTTAGATTGTCCAAAGGACATATCAAAGACATATGAACAGTTTTGTGCTACTAAAACATAATTAAAACCATTTCTCCTCACTCTTATTATAATGACTTGAATTTGTATTGAAACAGCATGAATCTTAAACATTGAATGTCTAATTGTGGCCATTAAGTATAACATTGACAACTATACGCTTGGTGGCTTCTGCTTTCCCTTGTAAAACCAGATGTATTTTCAAATTTCTGCATCCAAACTTCCCATCTCTTTGTCTGCCAATCCATTTCTAGTATATGTCGCTGTTCCTCTATCATTTGTGATGCCTGTACTGCATGAGTGTTCATGGACAGACTTAGTAGTTCATCTGTGAATTTATTTATCTTATCTTTGTTAAGGGCAGTAGAAACTCTACATCAGCCATAAAAAGAGAAAAAACGGACAATGAGTTAGGGGACATGTAATTGAAGGCTGAAAGCTTCCCCACTTCAGCTCATGATTTCATGACTTACAAAAGAATGCATCACAAGAACATCTTCCAGGAAGAGCTGTGATTATGATAAACTGAAGTAGGAGGGAATATTCTTGCCAGGTCCTATAAAAATAAATGGGAGAAACATGCTTCTCCTAAAGTAACGTTTTAGGACAGAGACTCTGCCATCATTCCTTTTCATTTGTCTCTTCTTTACAGTGACTTAAATGCAGGAATATCTCCAAAAGATTTTTATTTTCAGATTTTCCCTAAATTTAAACATTTTAAATGTCTTTTATTCTTAAGAGTTACATTAAAATAGAGATTTTCAATCCAGTTTTCTTCTTATTACTGCTGAGTTCGTGCTCAGTGCTAAGCACAGAACAGCCCAATTCTGTTCCTCATTATTGCAATTCCAGTATGGTTATTCCTTTAGCAGTTAATGGAAATAAAAATGCTTATTCCCACTATATGAGCTCTCTAGAGAAACCCACAGTTCTACATTTTTCATTTAGAGATTGTGGCATTCAAGAAGTAAACTCAGGGCAAGGATTTGATCCCCGTAATCATACCCTGAATCTCACTCCAACAACGGGGAATGAAGGAAATTGTATTAGCACACGTTTACTAAAAGGAAATGTGACTGCTCTCCTTCAAAATCTCAAGAGGACTGAAATGAAAAGAGGGACCAGAATTGTCTTTGTATGCTTTGGCTGCTCTCATATTTCCAATAAAAAAAGGTCTTATCTTTCTATACAGTTATTAAAGCCATAAAAGGATATATATCTCGAACTATGTTATTTCAAATAAACCAAGGCACTTTTATCTTATTAAGTTTCCTAGTCTTTTCTACTGGCTAATTTAAATACATTGTATTTCATTATATTGTTTAGTGACTTTCAGTTATTTCCAATGCTACATGTAAAGCAGTTTTTATAATCTATTTGGTGGAATGAGCTCATGCTTATTTTATGTATAGATACATGTACATGCATATGTAAATATATTCACATGTACTGAATATGCGACAGTTTCACTCTGAGATTTTTATACATTATTCTGGTTTAAATAGTTATTGGAAGAAAGTATTTGGCAAGACTTTTATTTATGTATTTTAATACACTGTTTGACTTGTATGAAGGCAATCAGATCCATCAGCATGGGAAGAAATCAAACTTTTGAGAGCTGCACATATTTTGGCAGGACCATCTCCTGGTATGCAGTTTTTTATATTATAGGTATGTCTGAAGGCACCTAGAGATTGATGGGTATATACAGAATTCCAAGAATGGGAAGAAAAGGTGTTAGAGTTTTTACTAGCAGTTAACTTTTTTATAGTGCTGTGGGAAATTGAAGCTCTTAGCTTACTACTGCAGATATTTCTGGAAATTTCATTTATTTGTATTTCTTATATGTATTTCTTAAAATTATAAAGTGATTCCAGTGGAGATGTATCTATTTTTTAATGTCTGTATTGAAACTAAGGTAAACACTGCCACATATCCAGAACATCTATCATTAAATTGCTTGTTCCCAGGTTATTGTAATAAAAGTTGAGAACCATAAATATAGCCAAAATTTATATGACACAAATGAACGTTGCTGCCTACATAGATTAAACCCCATAATTTAAGAGATATTATTTAAGAGGTATTATGTATACACTCATGTAAATCTATGCACATAAATACTGTGCGTGAGAATATGTAAATACTTGTCTAGATATTAATTCCTTATTGACTGAAGAAGTTCAGCAGATTTCAGGTTTTGCCTTCCTGGGCTCTGCAGAGGAATGGATTTTACAGCACATAGAGGTTTTGCTCTTTGCTACATTAGGTACCAATGGACAAGAACAACTTTCTTTGATATTAACTAGAATCATGGTTTTGAAGCCAAATGCTGAATGCAAGACGTAAAACATAACAAAATAAAACTTGTCATTATTAGGCGATGGAAAGGAAAAGGACAGGGTTCTTGATTAAACTGTTAGTATTCTTTGTGGTCTAGATAAGATTTTTATTAACATCTTTTGCTAAATAAGATTTGTTGAGATGAGGAATCTTATTTGATTGCAAATACCTTGTCCACCCAGCAGCTCTAGCTTGTCAGAGGTTTCATCAAGTCAGAAGTTGGTAGCAGGATTCTTTGCTCTCAAGCAGACCATGAACCACGAACCATGTCTGTGAGGATTCACTTTATCTTTCCATGTGTTTTGAGGTAAACTTAGCTGCATAAACACTAATTGTGGACACACAGTGTTCCTGCACTTTATCCATTTTTTGAGCAAAGCAAAGCTCTATGATGATTCAGTCCTTACCAGGTGCCAATGAGCCATCATACAACAGGGAGTGTACTATAAGATTTACACTTCCCATAACAATCAAACTTGAGGAAGTTTTCATTACTCCCTATCACCTAGGAAAGATCTGAGATAGGCTTCAGTTCTCCTGACCAGCAGGTGGTTTATGATAGAAGCACACACAAAGGATGTGAACATGTAGCGTTCATGAGTTCGGGTTAGTGTTATAAGATTGATGGAATGCCTAGAGTGGATGTTTTGTCGATCTCTCTGGGATGTAGGTAAAAATAAGTATTGCCTGGAAGAGTCAGGAAGTTGTTTTATAGACCAGGGGATGCCCTTGAATTTCTATAGGCCTAAGTGTACTGAAATTGCAGTACTTTCAGTGGTTTCAGTGCATCTAAACTTGTCATTTGTGCCATCTAAACTTCTAATTTAAGCCTTCCAAAAGGATTAAAAATTGAATCTTTTTAGCAGATGATATAATGGACTGCGTCTTCAGTTGACTTGGAGACTTCATATCAGGTAAACGAAAGGCAGAACAGTAATCTGCAACCTTCATAGGAAAGAGAGAAAAACAACAAAAAAGAATTTGTGATCTTTTCATCAGGAATATCCTAAGACAGAACTGAAGAGCTAAAGGCAGAGCACATGGCAATGAATAAAGAGATTCAGCTTCTGTGAGATATATATAAAAATACAGAAAAACAAAACTTGTTGAAAGACTAGAGTATAAAACCATTGAGTCTTAATTTCACAACCTTTCTCGGAAAAGTCTGCCCATATGTCATAGTGATGAGTGTCAGAAACCAAGCAGAATTAAAAATAGATTAAGCACAATGTTAAATCATTATACTATCTCCTATAACACATATAGATTCCAAAATATATTCCAGCTTCCCAGGTTCATCGAAAGTTTAGATATAAGCTGGCAGAGCAATATAGCAACCAGAACTATTTATGCAGTTTAAGATTACATTTTTCAAGAACCATATGCAATGCAGTAAGGAGATATTTCAGTGGAACTAATTTTGATTATGTTGTATGCACATAAGCTAGGAATGAGCCCAAAGGTGTTTAAATATTCTTCTACATAGAAGTTGTACCAAAATTAGTGTTTCTGAAAAGTAGACCTCACCAAAAATATATTTGCTAAAGAAAATTAATTAGTTCCATACTTTACTAGAAAACTATTTATAAAAAAATAATTCCCACAGATGTTAATGTTTCTAGGGTGATATGACAGATGTTGCATTTTTCATAAATATGTCTTCCCTTTCAGTGTATATTGAGGATGGTTCATATTTTCAGTCAACTGTAAAACCAAATGAATTTCGTTTATAGAATTAAGTGGTTTAGAAAATGATCATGAAAGAAAAATATCATTCACACAGTAACAAAATTTATAAATCTTAACATTCAATTATTTGAACCACAAATACTACTAATCAGTAGAAAAGGAGAACATATTGTTATGATTAAATGGTATCAGAAGATTCCTTTTGGGACCCATTTAATCATATTTGATGTGATTCTCAGTTATGCTGCTTATTGACTTTGTTAAGCCTTAAGGTTAAAAAATTTGTTGTATGAACTAATATTCATAGAAAAGTAATTGAAATTTATTCCTAAATGTTTTGTATGCTTTTGTAGAAGAGGTAATTAATGGCATTTCAAGTGACAAATTTCATTCATATAGATTTTTGGATTTTAGGTCTAGAAATGGCTAAGCTTTTAGAATGACATAAAAGTTCAAAAACAAATCTGAAACATTTCTTGCCATATACTTAAGGAGGAACTGAAATTCATATTTTAATATTACACTATTGGGTAAACCTAGCTGCGGATGTCTTTAAATCTTGAAACAAAGAACTATATGTTGCCCATATCTTGTACTTCTATTCATAATAAAGTACAGTAATTAATAAAAAAATAATTCCCCTTCCATTTTCCTAAGATTGTAGTGGGATGCCACACAGCATATTCTTCCACCATCATTATCTGTTACTGCCTGTTACATTTTATGTACTTTACTGAATAACATAAAATGGTAGGTAGATGCCAAGACACCACAGACACAAGCTTGGATATCTGCAAATTGATTGATTTTTTCGAAACTGCAGTTTTGAAAGTAGCCTAATAAAAGTAACTTGAGTTTAAGAAATTTCTGCCAGTTTTTAATTGCCAAGGTAGTTCATGAAATAATTTCTTAAATGGTTCTGCAGAATGCCCCTCTGTGGAGGAATATTCATACATTAAGAAACTTCCTCAATGAATGTCCTAATTTGATTGATTTGTTTTATCCAGAGCAGTTCTTTTTATTTATATCATTATGTGTGGCTTGTTTTTCTTGGTTTGGCTTTTTGTTTGTTTGTTTAGTTGTTTTTTTTTAAAAAAAAATTTTGTGGTTTTAACTCAGGAGACTCCTCTGCTTTCTTGACTTCCTTCAAAAAGTCTCATTAGGAGATGGGTCTTCCAAACCTCTTCTCAGTTCAGTGGAGATTTTACTATACAGTTGATTCCAAATATTGAGCCTGCAAGCTAAGTTCTGAAGCATAGTAATAAAGAAAAGCCTATGAATAATGAAATCAATATAACTGGAAAGAACTATAAAATGGCATAATTTGTCTGATCTTTAGCTGAAGTATTCTCCACAGCAATGGACTTTTCACAGTTTGCTCACAGAAGAATCCCTACCAGTATTTTATTACCTGTACTGAACTGTTAGAAAACTTTTCACCTTATGTGTAAAAATTAAACTTCCAATACTGAAGCTTCATGAATGTGGGAAACAGGTGATTCACATTCCCTTTGCATTTTTGTATTTTCTTGTTAGCCTTCCTAACAAGCTAAGCATTTCTAAATCTTTCAGTTTTTCATATTTATGACAACTATTGGTCTTTCTTCTGTACACTTTTCCAGATAATGTATATCTTGAATTGCAACACACAGAACTGAAAGCAAAACTTCTGCAGACACTATACTGATGCTGAATGCAGCAGAAAGATTACTTCATGTATTTTGGAATAATCTCATGCATGTGTTATTCCTGATATCTTCTAACAAAAATATGTCTGGTCTTTATCTGAAGAGGAAAACCTGCTTGATTTGGGGTTTTGGCTTGTTTGTTTTTGTAGCTAGCTGAAAGATTCTTCTACATTTATAGCACAATTTTATTTCACTGAAGGTTGCTATAAACCCAAGCTCAACTTCCATGAGGACAAGTGTCATTAGTGTACTGAAAATCAACCAGACAAGAAATCTCAGTATCACTCAGCTGGGGCTGAATCAAACAGTGTTTAGTCATTGTGTGATGAGAATGCAGCTGTGGTTTCACTGGTCACAGTGGAATTGCATCTGTTGAATTATGCCTTATAGCCAGACAGTAAACATATGGTATGCCAAAGATTCAGACATTCAAGAAATCAAGGATTTAAATATAATTTTTGTGTTTGGAATATTTGGTTTGGAAAAAAACAGTTCAATGTT
Source organism: Pseudopodoces humilis (assembly GCF_049639895.1). Classification (NCBI taxonomy): domain Eukaryota; kingdom Metazoa; phylum Chordata; class Aves; order Passeriformes; family Paridae; genus Pseudopodoces; species Pseudopodoces humilis. Next base: position 17,838,434 of record NC_142200.1, read on the forward strand.
TCAGTTCAGAAATGAACATACAGTCCCTGCAAGTCATTGTTTGTTTCTCTGTCAGAAACAGAATTTGGAAAACCACACTATTGTGACTGAGGGTTGAGATATAAAAAAAAATATCTGAGCAAGAAGTCAAAATAACGAGTTGCAATATTACAGAAAATTATGAAAATGCAAAAACAACTAAAGAATAATGTGTGTCATGCTAATATTTACTTTTATTAATGTGCATTTGAAAAACTAACAGGCTCATTTTCTTGTTGCTTTAAGGCTAGAAATCTGGGTACATTGAATTAAAAATAAAAGGAAATACAGTCTTTACAGCCAGCTTTCCTCATATATGTTTGTTTGACTTCATATGGAGTTGGTAGATTAGTTTTCTGATTCCTCTTAGAATTGAAACCCACAAAAGTATTTCATAACCAATGTATTTCATAACCAATTTATTTCATAACCAGTGATTTTGTGAAAGCCCCATATACCACATATCCCAAAATGCCTTTCTATGATTCAAATTTGTGTAGCAGTCACTTAAGATTTTCACTTCAGCTTGCAAGGTTGTTTTTACTGATGTTATCCATATGATCCTGTATCATCTTAATGCAGGTAATCAGATAAGGTTGTTTCAAAAGTGGTACGGATTATAGTTTTGACATTTGTGTATTATTCATTGCCTTTATGTGCCATCCATGTTCATTGTCCTTGATTCCTAGTAATAATTTACTGACAGAAATTGTGCCAGGATTGTTATCTACTCATTGGATTTGTAATACAAGTAGGTTGAATCTTTGTATCAATTTTTCCTCATTGACAAGTAGCCTATAGAATATAAATATATAAAATAAATGAAATATTGGCTTTTTCAATACATGAAGAAAATAACTTTTCTCAGAGATAAAGTCTTTCCTAACCCCTTTCTGATTCTTCAAAACTCAAAGAAATTCTAAAGTATTCTATATATTTCTATTTCTTCCAGCTTATTCCCACTAAAGCTGTTTGTGTATTTTTAAAACACAAATCACATCAAAAGTCATTTTTATATCTCACTCCCCAAGGCAGTTTGTCTCTGTGGGGAGGTATGACCTTCCCTCAAACAGAAAAATAAAGAAAGAAGAGCTGAACTTTCTGTTGTGGTATAGCATTACTAGTACTTATTCATGTTTGCAGAGCAGGACAACACAAAACCACTCTTACAAAATAACACTGGTCATTGTCTTTCTATATTTCCAAACGATGTGCAGTCTATGGTAGGAGGAGAACAGTCTATTGTTACTTTAACTTGTAGTCTTGTTGTAAGGCACTGTATGAAAATGTCTTCTGGAAATCATACCAATTCTTAACATATAGTTATTACCTGGGACCAACATTATTTGATCAAAGTAAAAGCAAAAGCTTCTATTTTATTTATAAGCCATCTGCTGCAAACACTTATCATTGCACAGATCCTAAGTTACAATTTCCATTTTAAGAGTTCTATTAGTGTTTGGGTGGTTTCGATGAAGGTTATTCAATAGACATTGTCCAGAAAAGGTTAGATACTTTTAATGTATAATCCTCTGGAATGTTTATTAACCAATAACACTGAACCTCCTGACAGTTTTATTTCTGAGAATGTTACAATGTTCTTATGCATCCCACTGGTAATTCAGCATTACCCACAACTCCTCTGCAATGTAATGAGTCTTACTGAAAGCAGATGCAGCCAAATTAATAACAAGGGCATCAATTTACTGTGGAAACCCATATAGTTGGAGGGGTGGGATGAGGGGAAAAAAATGCAGAATATAATTATTTTTCACTTTTGCAAAAAGAGTAGCTGTAATATGTAGACAGTAATTTAAGGACTTTTTTAATTCAGAGTCTCTGGAGGAATTGAATTTAACTTAATTATAGGATGAATGAGTTCTAGAAAATTAATTAAACCTCTAAATGTTCTTTAATTTGCTTCTGTGAATAGGTTTCCATGTGTCAAATCTTCAGTGAGGCCACCCTGCAAGGATCCTTTTATCACCTAGTAAATAGATGCTATTGCTCTAAACTAACCACAAAGAAAGCTCAGTTCATACACTTAATACCAGGCCTCCAGAGAAGGGAAGGCTTCAGATGGAATTCCATGCTTGGTCATAATGAACCCGGTAAATTGTTGGCTTCCTGCAATAAAAATAATAGGTGAAATCTTGGCCTAGTGAAGCCAATGGGGATTTTGGCATTGATTTTAGCAGGGCCAGTATTGCATCCAATAAATTTACTGAGCAAACTAAAAGAAGTAGGTGAAGGGAGGAAGGAAGGAAGGGGAATTAATATAACAAAACCTCTATATTATTTCAGTCCTTGTTCAACCCCCCTTGGCCTGAGTGAACAGCTCTTGATACTCCAGAGATGTACTCACAGAAACTATTGTGGTAGTTTTCTGAACATCAAATATTTACAAAAGCATTTAATGAGTAATTCTGAAACAGGAAAGTCAGCTTTGTTGTTATAATGAATCAGTCTCACATTGAATCTGAGGCTGTTTTAGGGGTGAGTAACCAAGGGCAATTGCCAAAGACTGGATACCATGGGGACAGTATTAGACTGGAATAATTAAAAGTATAAGTTCTACAATATGGCTCAATCTGTGATGTTCTTGCTAGTCAAAACTGCTGTAGCTCCACACAGATGCAATCACAATCACGCTCCTCTCTGTGACTAAAGTAACAGGCAAAGAAAATTACTTAAAAATATACATTTCTTTTTATATTTATATCCCTTCCTGTGGGCATTTTATTTATATGTAAAAACATCTAATTTCTAATTTCTGATGTGTAATAAATGCAGCTACCCTTTGTGCAGGGGTTTTCAGAGGCATCCATTGCACGTATGCACCACATTCCTCATGTACAGTGGGGCAATTTCAGAAAGCTCCAGGGTAGCAAGTCAAGCACGGTACAGCTACAGCACAGATATGCTATGTTCCTATCTGGAAACAAAAGACATTGGATGTGAGGAAATGTGTGCGTTGGTAACTGTCATGAGCAGTACCATGACTGGAGAACCCTGTGTATCATTAGGAAGAGAAATTCATCAGAGAAATTGAACTTCTTGTTCAGATGCTACAGGATCAGTCTCCATATTCTGGACCTGAATATGGAAAAGGACAATCACCCAGTTTATGGGGCCCATTCACAAGGACTATTTGCAATCAAGAGATAGTTTACGGGAAAAAAACAAAACTGTTTAGAAAAACAAGAAGCAAAGCATGACTAAGAAGTTATTATCTTTTGAGAAAGAGTTATACAGGCAAAATACTTCTGAAAATAAAGTAATGTTATAGAAATGCAATAGATCAATAAACTCTCCCTTGAACCAGCTTAATATCTGTAAAATATATAAAAATATAAAAAACACCAATAAACTAAATGAAGGCATTAAACTTAGACTGAGAGTAGAAAATGGTGACATCCATTGTAGACACTACTTCTCAATACACACTTCTCTTTGGCTGTTAAATCTCATTTAAATACTTATTGAAGTATTCTAAAATAAATTTTAACAACCCTTTAAAACACTCTCCAGGTTTTCAGCCCAGAGTGGTTACCTGGCAATTCAAGCAAACTTTTTGTTTTCTGAAGCTCTAGGACATCCACTTTAGTTTTGACCATGATGGTTATTGTTTCTTCAGACTGGGATAAACAAACAAACAAATAAAAAATCAACAACTGTCTTAAGTAGAAAATATTTTAGATTGTGTCAGTGCCCTATTTTTGTAATCATGTTCTTAAAACTGAAAGGTGCACATCAATGATCAAGATTGTAATAAACATTTTGTGAGCTCAGCTGAAATGACTCATTAGAATATCTAACAGTCGTGGTCCCTAGGCACAGGTGTACCTGTAGAAAGAATGAAAGCAGCCATTCTTATAAATCACCCTCTAAATCAGACTACCACTCTTTTTTGCAGTATTTAAATCAACTCCATCTGGTTATTACTATTTAATTGTGCAAATTATCTTTCACAGGGAAATACTCTTACTGCTACAGAAGCAGGTCCAATGTGATTAACAGTATTAGGTTAAACAGCTGTTGCTTAGGGCTGAAATCAGCTAACCACAAAGAACATCAGTGATAAAACAAAACTGAGGACTAAATCTTCACTGGGTCTAATCCAACTGGTTATTTCAGTGGAAGGTATTGTAAACTATGTTCTGGGCCACCTATCTTTATGTTATGCTTTATGTTAAAGCTTTAGGGAGGACATCAAACCAGAAAAATGCTTACATAAGTAAGTAACAATCTCATACTGTAGACTAGCCCTGGGTTTATGGCCTGCTGTGGCAGATCAAGGACAGTGTCAGCTAGAAGGGAATGATTCTGCCTACATAGACTAAAACAGACTGTAACAAAAAGCACCTCACCCTGGGGTACTCAATTTATTTAGAGGGTTGTTCAGATTCTGTTCAACAATTTGCCAAGTCAAACCAAATAACAAGAGCAAAAAAGCAAAGGAGAAAACCAGCTTTCTATGATTTTTGGCTAACAATTTCCTTCTTTTATTGACATGACAGTGATGAAAGAAGATTCCTTTACAAATTTTTCATCTGAATTAAACTAAAATGTTTTTATTGCTGAGTTTGTGAAAAACCTTTCTGGGGATTCAAAAGAATAAAAAATCATATTCCTAACTGAATGAATGACAGACATAAACCAGGGGATGTGGGATATGGTAGGATCTCTTCCATGAAAGACTCACATGTAAGTTATGACGTACAAATAGGATTTGATGTTTTCCTCTAGTGTGCTCTGTGCTTTTAGGGTTTCAGTTTGAAGCTGCTGTGATATCTCCATGACAAATGTTCAACCTTGCCACAGATAAAGGCAGGCCTGCTGCAGCTCATGGCAGCAGACCTTAATACTTGGAAAAATCTTGAGACTCTGACTGAAAGGGGATGATAGTCAGATCCCTATCCCAATAGTCACACAGTCAACTGAGACTTGGGATCCCCCTGAAAAAATTTCTGCTTTTGACAAGAATGCCAGCTATGCACTCTTTATGACAAAAGAATGCTTAAACACGTAAAAATAATGCAGCTACAACCTTTTCTCTTTTGCAGCTTGAGAACTACATTGTGGAAAACATGAAATCAGAGATGGTGCAGCTGCAGCAGAATGCTGTGCAGAACCACACTGCTACCATGCTCGAGATAGGGACCAGCCTCCTCAGCCAGACAGCAGAGCAGACAAGGAAACTCACGGATGTTGAAACCCAGGTATGTTCCCAGCATAGTTTTTAAAAAGCTGTTAATTGCAGAGAACATTTCCCAAACTCTTTCCCTTCTAATGCATTACCACACAAAACATTTCAACACAGGGGTTCAGGAAACACTTTGATTCTTGTTAATAATGGCATTGATGACTGACACTTGTTATGTGTCTTCTGATTTCATTTGGTTAGTATATTTAGCTCTGTGTATGTAACAAAGGTAGGACTGCCCAGGAAGCTAGATCAGCATTTAACTGTCAATAAACAGCTACCCATTGTCAATGGTACAAGTGTCAGGCTAAATGTGCAACAGGCTGAATCATAGCTTTTTATCTTCATTGTTGTTGCTGTTTATCAATTATTTCCCAATTTTCTAAGCTCTGTAGGACAACAAAAAAGGACAATTCAGACTTCTCTGTGAATGTCAACAATTTCAAACAAAAACAAGACACTGAACTGCCAGCATCATGAAACAGAGAATGCAGGGGAAAGCTGAAGTAGGAGCTTTATTTACGAAACAGCAGATGCAACACTTTGACTTAATTCCATGTACTCTTGCACTTTTCTGGTTAAAGCATGCTTTTTAAGAATGCATGTTTGAGGCATGTCTCTTGTTCTTTCCATTGAAATGAAGCTTATTTGGCAGTCACCTTGCCTTTTTTTGCTGATCTACTACTATTCTACAGTAAACAGAGTGCCAGAATATCAGCTGGTACATATCAGTGTAGCTTGATTGAGTTCATCTGCACCAGCTGAGCAGCTGAGGTTAAAAAAGGATTTAGAAACAATTTTTGACAATTCATCAAATTAGAATGAAATTATTATATTATGCTGCTAAAACAAAGTATCTAGGACAATATAACATTAATGTTTTTAATTTATCCTTAAGGTGCTAAATCAAACATCCAGGCTTGAAATTCAGCTACTGGAAAATTCTCTGTCAACATACAAGCTGGAAAAACAGCTGCTACAACAGACACATGAAATCCTAAAAATTCATGAGAAAAACAGGTAAGACTGTCTCTTTGTCTGTTCATTACAAAGTGGTCTGTGTATACTTTGTTTCAAGAAACTGATGAAAGGAGCAAATATGGTAAGTGGACAGCACAGGTAATATTTATGACCTAACTAAAATACCTGGGGTGTGAACTTACACTATATTATGTCCTGTATGATTAGTGTAAACTGATTTTTACCACTCTTCATTTGTAAAAACTGTAAATTTGTGTCTTTCTCTGTTTCATGACCGTCATATGACCACAGTTCCTGAACCTAAAAGCATAGGGATAACTTTTAAGAGCATCTTCAATAGAAAAATATTAACATTAAATTGTGATATATTCAACTATAAATATATAAATAAATATAAATATAAATAAAGTGTATCAGAAACAGAAAATCTTCATTAGTTCATATTTCTAATTTTAATGGATTCAAAGATAAGGCATATAGAAGGATCTCTCTCTCTCCTTTTGTACTCAGTTATCTATAGCATACCTGTAGCCATGCTCAGTTTTAAGAAGTCAGTGGTAAACATTTGGGGTTTATGTTTAAGCTGATGAAAAAACTATTTAGCAACAGACCTTTTTAAGCAGTAAATTGAGAGTTGGGAAGCAGTTGCAGTGTTCCCTTTCTGTGACACAGGGACTCAGCAGCTGAAGTCACTGGACGTAGCAATTCAGTACGTCAGAGAGCATGTGTGGTAAACTGACCTTGTCTGGGAGGCCAGACGCCCACCCAGACACTCTCTCATTCCCCCTCATCATCAGAACAGGGAGAAAATATGATGAAAAACTCATGGTTGAGATAAAGACATGGAGATCACTCATCAGTTACTGTCATGGGCACAACAGCCTTATTTACTACCAATTAATAACAGTGTAGGATGGTGAGAAACAGAAACAAACCCAAAAAGACCTTTCACCTCTACCTCCCCTTCTTCCCAGGGTCAACTTCACTCCTGATTCTTCTATATGCCCTCTGAGCTGTGCAAGGGGATGAGGAATTTCGGTTGTAGACAGTGTACAACACTTTGCCTCGCCTTCTTCCTCATGTTTTTCCCTTCTCCAGCATGGTTCTTTCCCACAGGCTTGAGTCCTTCAGGGTAAGAATGTACCACCTGGGCTCTCCACAGGTGTCAGCTTCCTTCTGGATGTATCTACTCCAGTATAGGGTCCTCCATGGGAAATATCTGCTCCTCCATGGTCTCTCCCACAGGCTGCAGGGCTGTGATTGCTCCAGTGTCTCCTTCCTTCCCTTTCTCTGACCTTGTCTGCAGCATTGTTTCTCTCCCTTTTTCCCTCCCTCCTTGCACTGTACAGCTGGCTGGAACCAGCTGTGCCCAGCGTGGGGCAGCTCTGGCCTTTCCCCAGCAGCTGCAGCTGGGCGCTGGCACCCAGGGCAGGGGGAAAAGCTGCTCCCCTTCCTGAGTGCTCTTTGAAACAGCCCTTAGACTCCTGCCTCTGTAATGGGCAGGTGTGAGCAGGGAGGCCAGGGAGTGCCCTGACTCCTCTGCCTCACTCTCTGCTCCCTTCTAGAAAGAACAACAGTGAGGTCAGTCTGACTAGGACTAAGGTTTCCACCTCCTCTGTCTCCAATGGAAATTGAAGTGAAGCATACAGCTTTTAAGATGAGGCAGACACTGAAGCAAGCTGTAGAGGACTGTTTTAATTGAGAGCAGTCAGTCTTCCAAAGAGAGCAGTGTGACCCTGTGCTGCTGACAGGAATCATCAGCTGAGGCAGAAAAACCTTGCCCAGGGCTCTGCATAAGGCAGACTAGTACCATAGTGGGCAAGAGGCTACAGGGGTAAAGAAGACAAAATACAGGTAATGGTGAGAAACAGAAAACACTGTTACGAAGAAATGTGTTTGTTAAATATGTCTAGTTGCAAAACTGGTTAAAATATATCATTATTGCTGCTGATTATGAAAACCAATTTAAGGTGTTAAATATAAAAACTGTAATCAGTAATTCCAGAAAATGTTATTCTGAAATTGTGTTACATTGAAAACTCTTGAACTCCACAGATGTCCCTTAATGAAATAAAAATATGAATAAATTAGTATGGGATTAACTTGTCTTCAGCAATCTCAAAAATAGGTAATTCACCTAAACTGTTTGTGTGGGCTCTCCCTGTAATCTACAGACAAATTGGGTATGGGCAGGGGACAGTTCATTCTACGTATTTTACAAATTTATTTCAAAATGGACTTAATTTAAGCATTAGGTAAGTATATAAGTACTTGTATTTTATCTGCTGCAATATGGTTAGCAAGAAAATTTTGTTGGCCGCTTAAGAGACTGAATCTTGCAAACTTAATCATTTGGATTTATTTATATACATTAGGAATGAATCAGAGTAAAAAGTCTTCATGTCAGTAAACAAATAAGCCCTACTTGAACTGACCTTTGACTTGGCTGACATTATGATAAAATGTTTTTTGAAAAAGGAGGAAGAAAAGGAGGGCTATTTTTAAAAGCACATTTTTTGCTGTTTGTCTCAGAGGTATAGGTATTTGTGGATAGATGGAAAAGCACACAGGATTCTATCTTGTAGCAAAGCAAGGACCTGGCAAGCATGGTGTGGGTTCTTTCAAAGTCTCCTCAGAACTGATAAAATTAGGGAGAAGGAGGTGTTATAATTGCACTAAAATATGGATCATCCATTCTTGTATTATCATCTCTTGATATCATCTATATAGATGATAATACTACTGCAAGGTAGTCTTGACCTTGCAGGTTCTAGATTTGAAATCAATTATGTTTGTGTCAGGTTGACTGTAGGACAAATCTTGGTGATCTCAGCAGATATTAGGCTTCTGGACATGCCAACGATTTTAACTTGTTTAATTTAAACAACATTTGCAGACTACTCATCAGGCCCTGTTTAGCAGGTGTTTGCAGTTAGGTCCTCATAATCCCTCTCTATATCACTTTCACACCAATAAACAGAGAAAATCCTTTTTATCCACATTACCTACATGGACTGTAAGCTTTTTAGGAAAGGATCTTTCTTTTGTGGTAGGTTTACAGTGCAGTGGGAACTGGTGTAGGAGCTATTGTCTTTGCAAAAAGAATCAAGAGATAGTATACTGTGGGCTGATAAATTCTTTCTCTGTGCTAAGATTTCCTCTATATAAACTGAAAATTAAGATGTTATTCACATTCAGAGAACTGAATTTTGGATGAAAGAAATGCAAAATCTTATGGTAACAATAACGGTTCATTGATGTACTATAGTAACTTGCATATTATCCTTAAATAAAACTAACACTGGGTATCAACAAGGGAGCAGTGCATGTTCTTTAGACTAGAAATATGTCTATTCTTGGCCTTTCTCTTTACTGCCTGTCTTTTCTGGGAAGAGGGGCCAATTTTTTTCTTTTTATTCCACTGAAATGGAAGATATTCCATGGTGTAAGTAGAGCACATTTGCCTTAGAATCATGTGTCTATTGAGTGTTCTCATGCCATAAATAATTTGGTTTTGTGGGTTCCCACCCACTATAATGTAAATGGTGGTTTCTTCCATTGCCATTTTTTTCCCACAAGAGCTTTCTAAATGCTATTTTGATTTATTCTTGAAAAATTTCCCTTCTTAAGTGCCTTTTGAACGTTTTGGGTTGGTTTTTTTTTCCCCCTGGAGTATACCAGCTGCATTTAATTTATAGTGTGCCATTTGTTTCAATATGCAAGTGTAAAAAACCTTTCTATTTGCTAAAAGGGAACAAATGAGGGAAAATAAAATGGAATTCTGGATCTTCCATCAACAAATAGTGGAAGTGAAATTTAAACATAAAATCTTTCCTGACTTTGCATAAAATATACTGGATTAGCACGTTCAGTGCAAGAATTGTTGTATGTTATGAAAAGTAAGGACTCAAAAATGGTTCTTGAATGTCTGTCTGATTGTGTGAAAGATGAGGAAACACAACATGTCTGACAAGTTTTATTTGAAGGTTGTACATATACTAAAAAGATAAATCCCAATTTTACACTTCACTTATGTGATTACAATGGAATTATCTTGTCACCGGTATAAAAAGTAGGCTTACTGGTGCTAAGTGACTTGTTACTTTACTGGCCCTGAGAAATATGGGGACACATATTTTATATTTCCTTAGATTGATCAGACAGCATCAGACTCCCAAGGTAGTATGAGTGGTCAGCCCCTAACAACATACAGAAAGTTTCACTCACCTAAAAGGAAGTACAGAGAAGCTGTCTCAGACTTTCTTTGCTAAAATAATGTACTTGCACTCAAAAGTAAGCATTGAAATCCTCTACCCATTTGTCTTCATATATATATATATATATATATATAATAAAAGAAAGGTACGTATACATGGCCAAATAATTTTTTTCTATTGTGACATTACTTGTCTTTAATTATTGAATAGCTCAAGAAGTATATGTTTTATCTCTGTATTTAATAAGTCATAATTTTTTAAAAGATTATTTTGGTGCAAAAGATATCCATCTCCAAGGTCTGGTCTATATCCTGTTCTCACGTGTCTAAACTGAGGATTCTGAAAACAAAGATTAAAAAAAAAAATCTCTTAAACTTCTGTGGTCTGGAATGGATTTGTGATTAAACTACCTTATAAGGCAGATTTTCTAAACCAGGCTTTCCTTCCCCCTTCTACAGCTACCAGAGTGCTTCCTACAAGTTCTACTTCTTCACCTTTCAAAATGATAACAGTTTTCACTAGAAGTCATTCTTTGACTTCTGTGTGGGTACCCTCTCCAGCACTTGTAGAGGATTTTCCTGAATCAGCTGGACATAGCACAGTTGAAATGAGGCATTGCACAGGGTCTATTCCATGGACTTGTATCCTGACAAACATCAAGGCATCATTTTTACCATTGGAAATAGATTCCTAGCCCCACCAAAACCACTACATTAGACATGGAGACCTAGCTAACCTTTAGAAAAAATTAAAGTTGTCTGGGTTTGGGATCCCCTTGTGTGGGACTGTGTTTGGTTTTAAATTAATATTCTCCTAGATGACTCCAAAGTGTCATTGTCCATGAGTATCATAGGTATTTATTAATGTTAACAATACTTGCTTACTCACAACTTTATTCTGTTCCTCAAATTCCTGATTTATTTTCCTAAACTGAAGAATCCAATTATAAAAAAACACATATATATGTGTTTATGTGTGCATCTTTATAAATAAATATATGTATATTTATATGATTTATCTGGAAAATGGTGACTTATTTTTATTGTGTTGTAGTTCCCATGAATATTTCAGATGTCTAGATTAGTAGTATTTTCAAAAATTTAGAAATTCCAAACATATAGGAATTGTATAAGAATTTAAAATGTATAGGAAATTAATACAGGAAACTTACTGCAAAAAGAGCCATAACATTTTACTGGAAAGTTTTATAAAAGAGTGTTTCAGTCAGCCTTTTGAGGATGTTGTACTGATTTGTATAGATAGCCTTCTTTCTGTTTTTGTTAATATTTTGTGTTGGCAATAGCCACTAATGAAAATTATTAAAAGTATTTTAACTCTGTGTTCAATGCTTCTTTAAAAATTTGAGAAAATATCTTTACCAAGCACTCAGCAAAGTTATTTCTTAATGGTATTTGTCTGTTAGAGGTTGTCTGATGTTACAAAAAAGAGGCAACAGAGTGGTCTTGTCACAGTTAAAGAAACCCTAAATATCTTTTTAATCACTTTCAATCTTTTTCAAAGTTTTTTTTTAAACTTCCTAGCACTTATTTTTATTTTTTTTAATTTAAATTATCTATAACAAATATTAATATACTAATACAAATAATTCCGGCAATATTGGAGTCAAAAACCATAAGAGCAGCTTTTCTCACGCTATTGAAGAATTTCTTCCTTTTGGAACAGACCTGCTCAGAGATCCCCAATCTGTGTGAAGACTTTGCTTTTGTACATTTGGAGATCTGACCAAAGTTCTCTCATTGTTTCATAGTAAAACAAAAATGAATGTTTTGGACTTCTCCCAGGAATACAGGGAGTTGTCCTGTCCTCAGGACTTTTATCTGACATAGATTTATGGATAAAGAAAGCTAATTGCATAAATATATATATGCATTCCTGAAAATAGCATCGTTTTTCAGTTTATAATTACAGGACTTTTAATCTATGTAGAAAACTAAAGGAAGCAAGTGCTATGACGCTTCCATCTTTCCACCACATGTTGACACACCACTCAGAAATATTAGGATGTATTATTATTAAAGCCATAAAACATCTGCTTCCTGTCTGTCTCTGTAGATGCCAAACTGTGGAGCTCTAAACATTGTCAGCTTCTCTTTTCTTGCTCGACATGGCCAATGCTGCCACAAATAAGATTGTCATCCCCTGGATTCATTTACTATGGCCTGAGGAAGGCCACAGTGGGAAACAAATAATGCAATGCATAAATTGTGGCTGTCAAAGGGTTTTTCTTTGACATGAAAATCATTCAGATCTGGAAATTATTTAGTTGTGGACATGTAAATAGGATACTGTGGAATTAAGGAAATACATTGTACTGTACTATATGGATAAAGATGAAGGGAACTTTTTTGTCTTTACTTACTATATAACTATAAAGCTATATTTTATCTTCCCGAATGGCATCTTCTCTTGCATTGAAAATACATGATATTTTGGGAGACTGTAAGATGTCAGACTGGGATGTGGTCCCACCTAGCACCCATTCTATTATAGACTGTGACCAGGCCACCTTTTTCCTATCCCAAGTGCATTGATGTAACTACTCTATCAGAAAAGTTAAATCTGGAGTCCAAACCAGGATTTCAATAATTTCTGTGAAAAATTATCAGTGAATAGAATTATTCTGTGGAGAGAATTGATAAATTTCAAAAAGAAGTGTGTTTCCTTGACAATATTTTATGACTAGAACCAAATCTATCTGAAGATTTTTCAACTCTTGCCAAACTAAACTACATCTGCCTTACTGCATAAGAAATTTCAAAGGCTACATATTCTCAAAAAATCCATGTGAATCTATACCATGATATTTAATGTTACTGTTCAAGTGATGAAAAATCAGCTACAGGTCTGATAAGGTCCTAAAACAATTTATAGTCTTTGTCTTCAAAATCCATATTTTTTTCAGCGTGTAACCTTCTACCATCTTATTTCAGCCCACTAAATCTTTTTATTTTGTTTCTAATTATTGAGTCTTTTAAAATGAGATATATTCTCCTTTGTGTTTGGGACCCTATGAAATTGGTTTTTTCCTCACATCTTTTCTTTTTTGCTCCCTTTACCCAGATGCTTCCGGTTTTCACTGAAAACATATTAATATTGCAAAGTATGTTTTCTTCAGGATCTTTGTAAATTCCATATTTATAATATTTCAGGAAAAAAAAAATGTGCTTTAAAAAAATATTAATTTGTTCTCACCGTAGCTTGCAAAGCAAATTTTGGTGCCTGAATTTAATCTTTGCATTGTTGTCATATCTAACAGCTCATATTAAGGCTCCATGATGCAGAGTAGAAGCAACTCCATGTGGATTTTATTACATTCCTCTGTTAGGTTAAGTGGCCTAAAATTCTAAAATTATGCAGGCATTTTGCCACTGATCTATTATCCAGAAGTAAAAACAAAGGTAGAAGGAGAGTGCAAATAAATAAAACCTAAGACTGACTTGAGCAGGAAGCAGTTTGTTGGCAAGTGTTTAACCAGCACTTGGTTTGTGGGCATGAGAAACATAACTTTTGGTGTATAGAGCAGAAAGCCCAAAGAGAAAGTAGCAGTGAGATTGAATTAATTTCTTTATCTAATACTAATACATTATTTCTGTTAAATTCCCACCACAGCATCAGAGCACTGTCCTGGAAAAGCTTCTTGTTCATGGCTGACAGATATTAGCTGTCCTTTAAGTCTCCAGCACCACTATTTTTCTAGATGTAACCTGATATGCCTTTGATCTTGCTAAATTGAACACTTCCAGCACAGGACAGAAAAGGGTACTAGAGAAAGAATGTTAATCCAGAGAAAAAGGGCTTCTATACATGTGCAAAATTCTTTATAAAATTTGATGTTAAGCAGGCACATAGCATGATGCCCAGCAGTTTTCTGCCTGAGGAGCCTATTGTGGAAAAATCAAACACAGCTGGGGCATGTTAGCAGGATATGTGTGTAGACTCAAGGAAAACAAGGGAATCCTACATTAAAATGCAAGTTTCTGATTTACCTTTTGGGAAAACAGTACTGTTCTTAATATGAAAGCAGGTACTGCTCATCTGATGTGAAATTCTTTTCCCAGCTTCACAGACCAAATTCAAAAGTACATTTAGTGAGGGTTCCATGCACCTTGATGGTCCTCCATAGCTTATAATGCTTATCTTCCACTCAGTGACAAGGCCTTTCACAAGCTCTTTTGCAGTTTGCTCTCATTTTTGTCTCATCATATTAGCAACCATGTCCTCTTCAATGCCCTGCTCTTCTCCCTCCTCTGCCTACATCAGGTTTTTCTGCCTGGGCTTTTACATTCAAATGTTTTACTGGCCCTATGCTTGTGCATAGGGATATTTGTAGACCAGAGTAATACCTACATATGAAATTCCATGCCCTTTAAGCACTATAACATGCAAACATCACAAAATGCAGTCTTAGAGATCAGTTATGGTTGACTACTTGACAGAGGAGCTCAGTGTTTGAATTTTTGAATTAGATGTGACATATTTTAGCATTATTGATTTAGGTAGTGAATTATACACTGAAAATAGTGTTCTGATTTCTGTATTATTAACTGTGTTGACATGAAATAATATCTGCTAATTGTTTTATTTCATTTCAGTTTACTTGAGCATAGAATTCTTGAAATGGAAGAAAGGCACAAGGAGGAGCTGGCCACTTTGAAGGAGGAAAAAGAGAATCTGCAAAGCTTAGTCACACGACAAAGCTACATAATTCAGGAGCTAGAGAAGCAGTTAAACAAGGCAACAAGCAATAACAGTGTCCTGCAGAAACAGCAGCTTGAATTGATGGACACAGTTCACACCCTGATCACCCTCTGCTCCAAGGAAGGAGGTAAGAAAGTGGCATTATAAAGCATTCAAAGTACTAGGAAGTTTCTTGTGAATTAATTCCTGAATTTTTGGAAAACCGAAACTTAGTGGTCTTATTCCAAGAAAGAAAAAGACATTATAATTCAAGAGGAAAGAGCTGGTGAGAACCTACAAATCAAGTAAAGTTCAGACAGTGCTGTGGCTGACCCTTGTACCAACAGCCATGTTTGATTCTTTGAATTTAATATCATTGAGTTTTTATATCTTGACCACAGCATATATAAGCCAAAATTACATTGCCTGTGCACTAGAAATACAGATTTGTTCCTCTGAGTATCTGTCTCCTTCTGCTGGAATTAAGCCAACCAACCATGGATCTTAACTTTACAGATGTCTGTACATCATCTACTCTTGACTTTCCCTTCAGTCAATGAAGAGAACAGGCTACTAACCAAAGGAAAGTAATTCAGAGTTTTTACATGTGTATGGGTTATAATATTGATGATTTTGGATATAGGCTCTTATGGCGCTATATGTAGACATCCGAAAAATTAACCTCTTCTCTTAAATTAGATTTTATTTATAATTAGGGATAATTTTTAATTTCTTCTCTCTTGCTGTATTTTGTTTGTTTCTGGGTACCCCCCCCCCAAAAAAAAAAAGATAGAATTAACATGCTTTGAAATAAGGGCTCAATAAAGACACTATAGGACAATTTTCTGGTATGTTTTTCTTAATAAACAGTTTTCTTACAGAAACAGAAATTCAGATAGAATTTTAATTTTCAAATGCTAAAGACACTGCAGAATGTTCTTAAGAAAGAAATTTCTTTCACCAGAATTCATTGAGGGAGATGGGTGGAGACCACTGTGAAATATAGAAGTTGTACACTTGGAGGAATACATTAGTAACTATGAAAAACAAGGCAAAGTCATACAGAATTGGCAACATAAAAATGCTTCTGAGAAAGGTACCGGATAAACACAGAGAGAAACTGTAGATACATGAGTTGTGATAGCAATTGTGGAATTATGAATTAAAATGGTTCTCTGAGAGGTATCAGAAGTCTGAAGAGTCCAGCATAATAGATTATTGTCATTCTAGAACTCTAAATGCCAAAAACTAAAAAATAAAAAGCAAAATACCAAAATGAAACCAGCAAACTATTACCCCATCCCCCCAGCTGAAAACTTTTCACCTGCATCATTATTCAGTGCTCTGTCTAAGAGGCAGAAGACGTCCTAGATCAATCAAACTATTCAGCTCAAGACAATGTGGGTTTTCTCTCTGCTATATATTCCCAGGCAACTTGTGTGGTTTAAATATACACTGCTCCAGTCATGAGGATTACATCTCTTAGTTTGGAAGTGTTGCCTGCTTGGATGAGTGTTAGACTACTTTTTTTTAAAAAAAAAAGTTTTTCCCCCTCTCATATTCATTCTAAATGTTCCCTTCTGCTCATTCTGTTATATAGTTCCCTAGAATTTTGAATTAAATAACATGTTTCATAGTAGGTTGTTCTCATATCAGTAGAGAAACATTGGGATGCAATGCAAATCCTTTATTATGTTTTATGGCCTTTTGGCAAAGAAACCTGGCAAGGCTGTGTCCAGAGTGTTCTAGTAAAGCTCAGGAGTATTTTAAAATCAATATCAAAATGAAAGATATATTATTCTCATACAGAGATATATAGCAAGTTCTTTTAAGCTTAAAGAGATTTTTCTAACAATCTTGAATATGATTCAAAGAAAAAAAAACAACAACAAGCAAACCAACATCTTCCCTTAACTTAGTTTCCTCAGCTGCTTATAAAAACTTTGAGGAATATAGAAGTGGGTGTTTCAAATTGGTCTCCTGGGTACAAATTCAGGTGCCTGAAAACCTGAGTTTTCAACAGTCCTTTTAATTTCTGAGGAACTGTGGAAGTAAATGATGCTTAGCACATTTAAATGCCTAAATATAACTTTAATAGCCTTTCTAAGCCCTTGATTTTAGACTCCATTATCTTTTGTGCATTATCATGTTCAGAATTTTCCTTAGATACATTTGTTGTTGTAGGAGGATAACTTAACAAGAAATATTAAAGCGAATAAATGTTTCTTATTGTCTGATTAAGTCTAACTGAGGAATATTTTTGGTAGGTACATTCACACCTGAAGAAGTAGACAAATAGCTTAAGTTAAAACAATATTTTCCTGGAGCACAAGACCACTCTAAAGAAGGCTAAGTACTAAAGGTTGTGCCAAAAATTAATGCCAACTTCAATCTGTGAAAATATATGTTGAAGGTGGAAATGTATGCATGTTGGGAAGTACCACTGGAGGTGTTATAAATTCACACCAAAACATGAAGTTTGGGTAGTCTCACACAAATATTGATGTGTGCACTAATGATCAGAACAAAAAATGCAGTGTGAGAACTCTGTTTCCTGGGAAATGGAGAATAACAAAAAGTGATACATAAATCAGTGGCACCTCTTCTGTCTTCCACTTTGGTACATCTCAGTCATCTAATTTCATGAGGGATGTAGCAGAAATGGAAATGGTCCAGAAAAGAATAGGACAATGGAAAATTTAGAGTCCTGGAACAATTTTCATATGAGGAGAGAGAGCTGTAACATACAACAAAACCATTAGGTGGGAAAGAAGATATGTGGAATGCTGTTATGGAAATGCACAAAATGATTAATGATAGGGAGAAAAGGAACAGCCAGTAAACATTAAGAAGTATTTTCCATTGATAAAAGAGAGGACTTGAGTAATTCAAGTAAGGTTACTAAATATAATTGAGATTGATAGATATTTTTTTAATTATTAGAAATCTGTAAAGATAGAAAAGGATGGGGTCCTCTTCAGAACTTTGGGTCTTTAATAGGGACACTCATCTTTGACAGAAAGCACAACCTAAGTGAGGCATCAAGTCTAGAAAGCCAGATTGTCAAAGATGAGTAACTTTATCAGCATGAACAACAGAGTTGAGAGGAATTGCAAAATATGTCTAAATCCTGTGGTATTATGAGAATGAACTTTATCAGATTTTCCTGAATTAAAAATTTGGTTTTTTTAATTTTTTTAATTTCCTAAAAATGTAAGTCACTATATTTTATCTTACATTTATGCTGTGATATTTTAAAAATTTTCTATCCATCCATCCATCCATCCATCCATCTGCAAATGCTCTTCCAGGAGAAGTCACAGATAGGAAAATTACTGTCTTTTTCTCATAAGTCATAGTATTGAGGATTTTCCCATCTGTGAAAATGAAAAATATAATATAGCCAACCAATTAATTTGAAACCAACCTGGTGATAATCATTGTTTTTTGATTACAGAACATGAAATACATTTACTCTGGTAATGACATAATCATATCAGAAGACTTCTTTTTAGATTAATTTAAATAAATGGGACACTATCTGAAGTTTTCTTGCTAGGAGCCCATGAATAGTATAGCTGGGTAATATAGAGATACAGGGCTGAACAGAAACGGTTTTTGTTCAGTTAAACAGGCTAAGGAGCTAACAAAGTCCCTAGAACTGGATGAAAACCCTAAGAAATCTGCTTTGGTGCTTCCACTGTGCCTAGGCATGTATTAGGAAAATTTCTAAAGAATATAAAGAAAAATGAGAGAGAGAAAAAAATAAACCAAACCATCCAAATAAAAAAAAAACATAAAAAACAACTGAAAAGGTAAAAGCAACACAAATGAAAAAAAAATTTAAAATATAAGTGGACCTAAACAGGAAACCAGATCTCATTTTCAGTGTCAGTTTTGGTACAGACCAGTTTGGGATGAGGGCCACCTGTAAAACTTGGAATTGTTTGTGAGTTCAGTTTCCAGAATACCACCCACCTCTCTCCCAGTGTGAGCAACTCTAGAGTTTTAGTTGCATGTAATCCTTCAAATAGGCACTCTAATAGGTCACAAAGCCTACAGAGAGTCAAATAAATGCAGGGTACCATGGGGATTCACATGTCTATTTTGGCCTGTGGCTGTGGCTGAAAACACTTGTCACATTTTCTGTATTTATTTGTATATTTTAAGCAGGTGCAAAAACCTTGGCAACATCTGCATGTAAATTTCTACAGAAGAATTTCTAAAATAGAAGCACCTTCAGACACTAGCCTTGTAAAGGAAATGGCTATTCATTATGGTGAATATTAAAATAACTATTTAAAGATGGAATAATCCTCAAATTAAAATGTAGATAAATGCATGAAAATTTTACCTTTCCCCAACAAAAGAAGAAATAAAAACATAAAAGTGAAGCCTGATTAATCACAGAGATATTGCATGATTATCTTCAAGTCTGTAAAAATTCCTTACCTGTAGCAGATAACAGAGATCAAATTACAGATGGATAGAGATGAAATTATTCCTAAAAAAGTTCATAAAGGTTTTGTGCTTATTTTTTCTTTAAAGTGTCCCTTCTCTTGTTACTTAGAGTATTATTTGTCTTAGAGTGTTATTTATAAAACACATTGCTGTAACTGTCAAACACAGTAAATAGTACTGTAACAGTACTGTAACACAATAAATAGTACCGTGAAGTATTTTCTAAGCTGCCATGTCAGAAAAATTATTTATGGAGAAGACCAGTAGTATGTAGTGCTAAGATAGACAGTCACATGAATATTACTCAAAAAACTCCTCAACCCCAGAACACAGCGTATACTACCAATTATGTTAAGCAATATATAATACAATGAAAGATGTGTCGGCAAGTTCAAATTGGTCCACTGGGAAATTGTTTCATGCCAAATGTCACAAAAAGTGCCAAATCAAAAATACATTGTCTTTTATTACAGTATTAAAAAAATTATTGAATTTCTATTGTGTTAAAATAATTTGCATAACTTGTGATAACTTCCTAGTAGTGTTACCCACAGGATAAAGGAATGTAAAATTCAGTGAGAAAAAATTTTTTTTTTGCCTATTATTTTTTTTCTTTGGCTGTTTTCCAGACTGCATAAAAATATACCTTGCTAAAATGTTTGGCTTAAACTTACTTACCTTAGAAAACTAATGGAACAAAAGAGAAAGTTCTGTCATGAGTGTCTGGTTTTGTGACCTCTTAGTAAAAGAGAAATGAAGAATTATCATCCTCTTGAATGCTGACAAGATGCTAAGCTTAATTTTCAAAATAATACATGTATATGCTAGGAATTTTTCCTCCCCAGAAGTGCCTATTGATGTCATAAAGTAAATAACATGGTTAGTGGGTCTGGCATTTCAGGAAAGGTATAACTCTTGTAGTTTATGGGTAGGAAAAGTAAATACACCCAAAAGCTTATTTGAATGGAATTCATACTTTTTAAAGGCATAGCAATTAATTTATTTTTTTGAAAAAAATTAAATGGTAATCAGTCTAGTCCACTTCTTAGTCCAAAGTTGATATGATGTAAAAATTTATTCTGAAGTGGAAAGAGTGAAAATAGACTGAGAATGTCAAAGAAATGACCTGAAGGTTACAGGCTCAGGGGAATCTCCATTGACAGAAGCAGAATTGCCTCAGCAGTGATGCTGGCCTTCGTCATTAGACAGACTTCAAAGAAACCTTTTATAATACAGGCGATAATTTAAAAAAAACAACCACCCAAAATTAAAAATAAAAAACAAAAAACAAAAAAACAACCAAAACTACAAAAAGCCAAAACCAAACCAAAATACTGGTGGGAGCACAGGACAGAAAAAGAGAATAGTTATTTTAAATATTAGTATTTTTACAGTGCTAGATAAGACAGACTTTCTATATTACATTGATTCAGCCATACATTGGAATACAATAATGAGGATGTTTAAATCCACTAGATTTTAGCAGTGTAGAAGAGCAAGGTTTTATGATACAGGTCTTGATCATTTTTCTTCTGTTTATGGGAAGAATAGTATCAGTACTCATCTGAGATGTATTTTGAGGTGACAGCTTGTTTTTTCTGATACCATTTCCCTATAAATATTGCATTCCTTAAGTCCATGCCTTCTCTTGGTACCTCATCATTGACATTTTTTTTCTACATGCTGAGAAATAATTGGTGAGGCAGAAACTTAGAATGTGTCGCATCAATCACAGCATTATTTTTCTTTTGAAACATAGTAGAATCTTTTGTGCCGGGTGCAAGATTCTGACCAGCTTAGGCTGAAAGCTGTAAGCTTGAGGTGGATCAGGATTGTGCTTGAAACATCATTTAAGAAATGAGTTAATGAAAGAAGTGACAGACATTTTTTTCTTATACAAGAAATTGAATTTTAATTATGAATGTGTTCTAATATATTGCAGGGTAATAGCAAATGATGATGCTTTCAATATAATAATTAATTTTTAAAATTTTTATTGGTCAAGAATAAATTAAAAATCTTGACAAGTTAGCCTACTCCAAATCTTTAAAAAAAATCCAGTTTAATGTGCTGAAATCATCTGGTATTCCACACTTTTTAACTTCCCCAAAGATGTCAAAGCAGATAACTTCAACTAAGGTTGACATTATGTGTTCAAGGTTATGGAAATAATCAATTTTCTCAGTTTCTCTCTACTTTCTCCATCTTTAGAAGTTTTATGGGCATGAGGTTTTAATTTTTATTAAGATATCTTAAAGCATAACAGAAATACTTTTAACTTAAAAAGAGATCAGAAGAGAAAATCTTCAATGGCAATTCACAAAGGCCACTATCAGAGAGATACATTCCTTTATGTGATCTGCTCTTATTTGTATTTTGAAAGCTGGAGAAAAACTGAATCTTTCTTTTGCCCCCAGTGTTAGGGAAGAGGGGTCCCCTTACTCTTACTGTGGCTGGATCCCATTGAGCAAATGAACTGGAAAGTGCTGCAGGGCTGCAGTCAGAGGCTGGCCGGACTTTGTGTAGGTGTTCAGTTAAACATACCCATCAGCACCAGCTTTTGTGTTTCTTGTTTTTTCTGTTCAGGTGCCATACAGCTCCTGTTTTTGTTAAAGACTCTCTTTATTGATATGCAATTTTCAGAGATGCTCAGAAAACTCTGTTGGAGAGTTTTTGGGGTCAGTCTTATCTGACTCACTTAACATTTTCAGAGTTTGGGTTGGACTTCTTTTAGATCCACAAAGTCACTTTGTCCGAGTGAGTTATTTCATGGTAAGACGACTTACATCTACAAGTACCCTTTTTCTCCATATTATCTATTAAAATGTTAGTGCTGATATTTATATAATCACTACCTGTGTTGTTTTTTTCTAAAACTAAAATAATATAAATTCCAAATCATCATATTTTAAAAATAAAAATATTTTCATACCCTGCCTGGGCAAGAATAACTTAATTTCAAAGTTATGCTTTAGAATAGAGTACAACAAATTGTATTAGGTAGTAGCAACTTAGGCTGTACTTTTATAGACATTCAGTTCTGAAATAAGTAGATTTGAATGTATAGCATTTGAAATTTATGCCAGTGGAAAAATATTTAAATTCTTGAAAACAGAATTATGGATTCAGATATTTTATATCTATTAACTTGTTGATGATCACAGCAGGAGATCAATATTTATTTGTACTGAAAATCTAATACTGGAAGTGAATATAAATTCTTGATTGTTGATATTAAAATCAATTGCCCATCCTCATTCCTATGGTATAGGTCAGTGCCAAATCCCTCTTCACTCAGTTTTGTGAAACTGGCGTTATTCACTCACACCAAAGATATTACAGAGAATATCAGCATATATAAATCAACTAACAGCACTCTCAGTGTCACCCAAATGGCTTGTTAGTAAAAAATTTCTTTGTATGCATACCATTGTTCAGATGGAAACATCAAATGCACATTAGGGTGTCTGCGTGGAAAAATATAAATCAATTAAAGAAATATGGACACTAGAAGTATTAAACAATGCCAGCAACTTAATCTCCTTGTACAGTCAGTGAAAGACTTCTTTAGTTCTCCTCTCAGTGAATAGCTAGTTACTCACAAAATTGCTGTCTCAAGCAGAAACTCTTAAGGAACTATATTGCAGCTGGATAATTAAGTGTCTTTATCTTTTTGTAAATGGGCCATAAGGCATTCTATTGCAGCTCACTAATGAGGACCATTTTATGGTATTCTTAAGTGATCTCTTTCATATGCACAGTGATTTGAAGTATTATTGTGTTTGCCAGTCACTAAGGCTGGATTTATTGGGAAACAAACTTGATAACTGTAGATAATTTATTAGGTATTGAATAATTATGCCCTGGAGAGGGTGAAAGCTCTCTACGTTAATGTCATTTTCCAAGACCAAGTTAATTCCTGCAGCCCTACAGGAGGGAAATTCTGCTTTAAATGATTTATTTAATAAGTAGTTGGATAGCTTGAGTGCTCTCACTATGTAATTGTTTGCCTTTCTTACTGCAGACTCTTAGAGGCTGTGTGGGAGGGCAAAGTAACATTGTAGTAGCTGCTAAAACATTTCTATAAATGTTAACCTGAGACATCTAATTGACTACACCTTTTCTCTTTCCTCCCCATGTTAAAAGTATAGATCTCAAATTCTTCCATGTAATGAACCTTAGTGCTCCTAACAAATCTGGTACTGGACTAATGGCTAGGCTGGTAGAATCATTGTAGCTCTGCTAATTGCATTTCAGCATGGCCTGGTAGTTACTCTGGATTGTACTTAAGCGAGGTTCACACACCTCTTTGGGCCTCCCACATGCAGTGAGGGCGATGCACGTAGCCATTAAGGGCTAGAGGTTTAGAGCAAAGGGGCTGTTTTTGCTTTTGTCATTTTTTCTTGGAAACAAAATACTTCCGCTTCTCCATCCTGTCCAGAGACTGTAGCGTCATGGGGTGAATCAAAACCATTGAGCTGCTTCAGCAGAATAAACAACTAGTATAACCAACAAAGAAACAAAACAACCAAGCAACCAAACAAAATCCCTAACCTTGCGTCCCCATTTCACCCCTACAACAAATCCAAACGCTTTCTGCAAGATCTCCTGTTAGCTGACTCATTCTGTGGCTATGGAATCTGTCCACAGCCAACAGATACAACCAGAGCAGCACTGCTCCTGAAAGTGATGTTCTGTGATTGTACCACGTTTGGGGTTAGAACCAAGTACTTCCTTAGACATTCAAAATGTGCATGTGTATTATACACACACTTAAAGAGTCTGAACATTTTAATGAAGGCCAGCATTTTCTATTGTCATCATTCAGCAAATTAATGTGCCTAAGGAAGAAATTCTAGGGTTTTATTTTCTCTTACCTTCTAAAACACCCATATGAATTCAAGGTAAGCTCCCAGGGAGATTTTGAATGAAAGATGCAGGAGGTGTTACTTGCCAGTTAATGGCCAAATGAAAATATGTTTTTTAAAATTGTTACAAAGGAATAGACAGGAAATCAGAAAAAAAAATTGTACCACATAATCCACGGTGTGTTCAAATACTATATAAGGTATTGGAAACCACATTGCACAAAAAAAATCTACAATGGCAGATGACTGAGTATGTGAACTATCACTAATTAAACCTATGGCAGATACTTCAAGCTGTGCAAAAGGTAATAGAAGGAGATTGCAGTAGAAATTGTAGATGGCTTGTAGAGCATGGGTGCAAACTTACTTTCAGCTAAGAATGCTGTGTCACCAGCTGGAACACTCTTGTTAAAAGCTAACAATGGGAAATCGTCCACGTACGTGTATGGAGTTCCTTGGTATGGGACACTGAATGATGAAAATTAATGTGGCTTCAAAAACCTTTACTGGAGAAATTAATGGAAGAGAATTCTTTAAAAATCTATTAAAGATGCAGATGTTGCATCTGGTGGAGGAAGAACTTATACTGTAATTTCTGGATATGCTTTCCTGTGCTTTTGATGTTCTCTAGTTGTCTGCTTTGAACATCTATTCATATTGAAGACTCTTTTTTCAGGCCAGGTGTTAGCCAAGCTCTTGCAAAACCTTAGGGCCCCTCCTGAGGAGAAGAGTCCTAAAGGAAAAGAAAAATAAGAAGAAAATAAGTAATTATGAGAGTATAAGAAGAAAAAAACAGAAGATGATGGTTGAGAGATTAAGTCTAGTGGGGAAGCCCCATGACTTCTAGGGCCATGACTTCTAGATGGGACACTAGGGGAGGGGCTGGAGCAGCAATTTAACTTGGGATATTCAGTCTTATAACTTCATTTGGGAATAATGGGGGCCTTGACAATACAGTTTCATATACTAGAATCTGAAAATTTGTAATTTATAAACTTGATTATGGAGCAATAATTCCTAGAACAGAAATATTTTATTCCAGTATGTCAAAATGAACTTTCCAAGTTGCCAATGGCCTGCTCTTTTTTGTCAGATTCAGAGCAAAGTCACAAGGAAATATTAGCTTTAAAAGAATTTTGGTGAATTAATATTTTGTTGAAAGGAAAATGCATGTCCAAACTCTATCCCTAAACTGCCTTTCACCTCCCTGGTAAACAAACATGGGTACACAAGCATGCACAATGACATATCTGAGAAGACTTCTGGACTCCAAGACATACAGAAGCAGCTTTCATACTAATATCCCCTTATTTTGTTTTGTTTTTTAAGATTTTTAGACTAGATGGAGATGAAAATAAAACAGAATAAAGTAGGAATTAGAGCTGACACTGGAGAAAGTTTTGAATCAGGTGGTGATTGCTTGTTTTTATAACAATTAGAATTGGATAATAACTACATATAAAATCACATTTAAAACTTTTACTTGACTAGCTAGATGCATAAAAAGCTCCTGATACTTCATCAAGTATAAGTGACTGCAATATTTTTTTTTTATTTTATATATCTCAAGGGATTGTAATTTTCTATTTTTTTTTATTGGTTATATTGAGTGACAATTGTAGCTTTAATAATCTAGAAACATATTTTGTGGAAGAAAAACAGATAGTATGTAATATGTATTTGAATGAAAATGTGCTTTCAAGTGCATTTTAAAAGGACCCAAGTGTGCTCTTGCATAGCTATCATTTCAGTTTGTAGCCACCACTGCAGCTTCTGGAAAGCACACTTGAATTCAAATCAGCCTTCAGGTTTGTGCTTTTCCTTTGGTTTTTGTAACATTTTCAACAAAATGATTTTGTCACAGGGCTGTCTTATTTCAGGCAATATTGTGTGTCACAGTCAGCCATTAGGTTGCAGCTTAATGTTTGCTCTCAGGTGGGGGTTGGTATATGCAAGATGAGGACACTGAAACAGCAGACTATACCTCTGGCTGTAAGTCAGCAAAAAGTATAAGTCTTTGCATATTTTCCCTCCTCAAAACAAAAAAAATCTTCACCTTATTCTGTCAAATCTGCTTGTGGTTGCTGCTGCTGAGTCAGGGAATGTGGGCAGTGTTGCAGGCCAGTTCCACTGCATTACAGTTTGAGTTACATCCTTTGGATAACATTAACAAAATATTCTGGATTTGATTCTTCACAAGCCAGGCACTAGTTGCCATCGTAACTGGAATTTTGTTGGTGCACAGCAGCTGCATCCAAATGGCTGGGAAAGAGGTCAGAGACACAGGGTCACCTACAGAAATACAGGAACAATGACAAGATCATAGCAAAATTTATTTGCAGTCAGAATCTAGACAGAAACCATCATTTGGCAGTCCTTGTATGACCCTGTCCTGGAATGTAGCAGCTTTAGGTAAAAAACATCACTTTACAACCTTCTCCATTTTTATTTTTTAGAATTTATCAACAGGGGACATAAATTTTTACCTCAGGTGCTTTAGATAGCACAGCTAAAATTTAGGTCAATTATATATTCCAATAAGATATGGAGAAAGACTTTTCCTTTCTGACTTCAAGAGCAGGAATGACTTTTTTAAGTACCTTTCTGGTACTTCTATAAGAAAATTAGATTTATATAAATAGAACATTGAAACAATGAAAATGTAATAATTCACTCAAGACACTAAAGAAATCTGCATGTCTGCCCGAATAAGTCACTATCATGCAGAAAAACAAACAGCTGTTTTTCATTTGTTGTCATATCACTAAAGGACGTGAGAGTCTAGTGATTAACTCAGTCTGAACTGATTTCACAAACACAGCAGTTCAGATCTCAAATAATTAGGAAGTATGACTGTGATTTATTGATTCAGTCAATATAATGAACTGCATTTTAACACTCTTTATTGGTTATGGACAAGTTGTGCTATTCACCAGATATCTGATGGAGACCTGAAAAGCAATGAGACAATTTTCTCAAAAACAACCAGAAATCACAGTTAAAAAAAATAAAATCAAGTAGATTATATTTATTTTTTTCCTAGCTGAGGTGAAATTAGATAACTTTCATACACCTAGGAAAAATGGATATTATATGCTTTCAATTTCATATTCCTAGAGGAGAATACTACATTACTAAATATTTCAGAAGCCACTTAGTAGTCGGTTGATATTTCTTTAAAGCTTGCCAGAAAAGCAAACATCCTCCATTCATGATACCTGTTAGGAAATAAACTAATTAACTATTGGTTTAATTTTACAACTGATAGCAGAAAAATTGTCTCACTCTACACAGGGCACACATAATTATCAACCAGTTAAATTTCCCTGACTACTGTTTTGGGAAAAAGCCCTGTATATCTAAGCTCTCTCTCTTGCAAGCACTGGGAAGACATCCTAATGAAACTGGAGGGGCAACAGCCTCAGGTGCTGAGCCCAGCTTTCTGCTGAGGGTCAATATCCTGGGAGCAGGTGCAGCAGAACATCTTCTCAGCCCTGGTGCTGCACAGACCTCATTGATTTGCGTTCCTGTTCCTCCACAGGGCCTGGGCAGTTATGGATGGCACTGTCTGGACTCCAGTCATTGTCCAGGGCACTGAGGAAAAGGAACAGCTGAAGGACTGATAACTGAAAAAAATATTTCCCATCAAGTACAAAAAACAGATAGTCTAGCCCAAAGAGAAAGTTATTGGACTAAAAATTACCCAGAAGGCTTTTGGAAGAGAAGTGAAAAAATTACTGTAGGTTCTCCTGTTCAGAAAAGCAGGACTTTCCAGACAGATATCATTGCTTTAAAGGAGCATGATTTCCTTACCAGTTTTTTCATCCAGAGAAGGCAATCAAGAAAACCTCCAGAGTTCCAAACCTTGGCTAAGCATTCAGGATTAAAACATGATAATATTATTTTGCTTGACATAGACTTACCTTTTTCTTCAGGTACATAAAACTCTGAAATAAGCATTGTATTTGAAAACAGCTAAACTAACATGACAAGTTTGTGTAAAGTCAATATCTTGAAGCTGACAAAGGAATTTAATTGTTATATATTTAGTTTTAGAAATAATTTATTTGAACTTTCTTCCTTTTTAAAAAATTACTTTCACATCTACCATATGTGAGCCAATACATCATTCAGGGACTTAACGTATGAAGGATTCAAGGTCTATGTAATGTTGTAGAAAAAAATAGTCTAGAGCTATAGTACGTAGAAGTAATTTGGAAAATGTATGGAATATTAAGTTAGAAAAACAACAGCAAACCTTAGAGAAAACATATTTTATGCTATAAGCACATTACCAGTAACATTCCTCAGTATTAATTTTCTGTCAAGTTTGGTCTGTTCTTGCAAATTACAGTGTGATTTATTATGAAAACCTAAACTTCAGCTAGTCATGCTTAATATACTGTGCTGCAATCTGTAACAGGACTGGTCCTTGTGAAGGAGCTGTGCTTTTCTTCCAGTGGGAGCACCAGCTCATGGGAGAGAGAGGCGTGAGAGGCACCCAAGGAAAGCCATCTTCTCCTGGCTACAGTGCAATAAAACCCCTGGTGCAAAAAACCCCAAATGGGTATTGAATTGCCTAGTTTTTAGAAATTACACATTTCCTCTCTGTGTGATCTCGGGTACTTCAGCTGATTCTGAGAGGAAAAATGGCCATATCTATGACATGTATCTGTCTTTTTCAACTTATTCTCTCACACAAACATCCCTTTTATTGTGTTCCTTTTAGTTTTTAAGTATGACAAGATAATTTATTTCTAAGGATGATTCCTAGAGATACATCTCTTTAGAAAATTACCAAACATATTTACTCTGATATTAAAATCTTACCTTGCATAAAATTTTAATGGCATAAACTTTAGAACACCCTCATGATTTCCTTGTCTAAGTTTCAGTTACAAAGGACCCAAATTCAAATTTCTTAGCAGTTATTTCCAAGTAGTTTTCAATGTGTGTATAACACTCATGTAAGAGGTAAGATAATCTTGCTGCATACAGCTAATAAAATATGAGAGTTTTAAGACTGAAGGAAATGAGAAGTGCCTCTGCACCACTAAATATAATTTTTAGACAGGAGAGACTGATGTTTCCAGTTGAAACAACAGCTTTGGAGAAATTCAGGTCAGAAAGAATGGATCTATTCTAAAGCCCTCTGAAATCAATGAGAGGCTTTGCTTTAGCTCCTCTAGGCTTTGGCTCCAGCCCCAAGTAATTATTCAGGCTGGACTTTGGCCACAGATGCTAACACCATCTGCTTACAGCAAGTACCATGAAGTCTTTAATTAACACAAATCATGAGGGCCTCAGTTCTATGTCTTATCTAAAAAATGTCACTTTTGAGAGAGTGCACAATTGATGTACACCTTGCTAAGTACCTCGCTCCCTGACATCACACAGGAAAGTGTGTAATCTACAGCCTTGCCACCACTACCTGTTCCAAATATAGCTGAGTTTCAAAGTCATTGATTTCCTAATCAAATTTCACATGCAAATACATAAATTAGGTTTTATTTTTGTTGATGTCATTGACTAAAAATAATAAACATGAAGCAAATACATGTAAGGGAAGAAGCAAGAAGTTTTTTTTTCTTAAAATACAATTTTAAAATAATAATATGAAATGCATAAAAGGGAAAGAATAATACCATTTTTGTGCAAAATGCCTACCTAGAGAGCAGTACAGTCTTACAATCAGGATTGTATTTCTCACTATTTTTCTATTTTCACCTTCTCACGGAATGACTGAGGTAAAATTTTTAATATCTTTTTTATCTCAATTTCCCCCTCTGTGAAATGGTATTAGTACCAAGTGCTCTGCCAGGAATGTGCCATCCAAAAAATCTGTTTTGAGGTGTTCAAAGGGAAGGTGGCATTTCCAGCTGCACATCCTTGGCATTATTCTCACCATCCATGGCCCATGTAGTCCTGCATGCTGTGCAAGGCCATTGCCTTGTGCATCAGCACCAGTTTAGCAGCAGAGGCCACTTCGTGCAAAGTGAGTAAGATGTAGTCCCTTTTGTATCTTTAACTCACACTTTCAAGCCAAAAATGAAAAAGAAGAATCTGTCACCAGAGAATGAGTGTGTCTGGAAGACTTAAATATTGTATCCTTATTGTAGTGATTAATGAAGTGCTGGCCCAAACCCTGCACATCACTTAAGGACATGTTTAAGAATCTGAGTCGATGGATGGATTTCCATGGGAATACTGATGTGCTTAAAATATGTGTTGTTGGAATGAAATTATATCCTTCACTATTGTGTGGGGTCGTGCTACTTTTGTTTGTGAAAGTGAAGAACACTCTCAGATGTTACTCCTTCTACAGGGAATTTCCTGGCTGTTCAAGACTGGGATTCTCAACATCTTGCACTCCTGATTTCTCAGCCCAGACTCATATATATATATATATGGTCTGTCTGTAATATACAGGATCAAGATCTGCACTGGTGTTATAACATTAACTGTTTCCCTGTGCTGAGCCAAAATGAATACTATAAATCTTTCCTCTAGACACCTGACTTCAGTAGCACTGTTTTTTCTTTTATTGTACTTAGCAACCTTTATGAATGTAGATATGAAAAAAATTAAATTATTCTCTTCCAAAAAATAAATTTAAGCAAGCAGCTGCCTTGCTCCCCCGCAAGCTCCTATGCTGCTCAAAAGTCATTACTTCATAAAAACACAATCTCTCTCCTTCCAGCATTGCTGTCCTAGGTGAGCATCTGTGTCAGATCACAACACTGAACACGTTTTCCACCTTTGTGTGCCATCTCTGGGGCACTCTTTGGCAACAGCCCAGGTACAGCTTTAGTCGGAGGCAACACCTGCAGCAGCACAGACCTTTGCACTCAGAAGGAACATGCTGTGTTACTTCTCAGCAGACAGGATGCTCTGTTTAGCTATTTGTATCATGACTTCTTCTGGTGCTGACTCTGCCGTTTGTCTGAAAGCTTCGTACTAGTTCTTGACTAGAATTTGCCAAATGCATGATCTGTGTAAGAAACACAGTACAATTATTACTGTGTTTTTTTGAAGAGGGGTGCAGTGTGCAAAAGTGGACTTCCTAGATACAGAAATGCTTAAGACTGTTGTTGTAACTTATATTATCATGTGTTTTGTTTTGCAGTTTTACTAAAGAATGCAAAAAAGGAAGAAGAAAAGCCATTCAGAGACTGTGCAGATGTATACCAATCTGGTTTTAACAAAAGTGGGGTCTACACTATTTATATTAACAATGTGTCAGATCCTAAAAAGGTAAAGACTGGGTTTGTTTTCTTGTTTCTTAATATGATATTGCTCTGAACTGAAAGGAGGGGTTTGAGCCTTTATTGAAGTTATTACTCCATAAAATATTGTACTGGTATAAAAAGGTTGTCTTATATTTAGTCTTTAAAAAGTACAATAGACTGAGAAAATGATAAACTCTATTATTCCAGACATTCTTCTTTCCCGCTGACAGAAAATCCTTCCTAAGTTCCAACGTACACTCAATAGTTGACTCACTTCCTCCCACTTGGCAAGCTCAGTTGAATCAGACTACGGCTGCAAATAAATCTGCAATAAAATTTAAAAGTGAATTTGTAAAGTGTGATAATGAGGAAGCTGATCTAGGGGATTATCTGGTAGCATGAGGAAAGAAAGAGCAGAATGAGTAGTCTGTATAGATAAGGATTTAAAATAATTTGCTTCTCTTGTACGGGGAAAGGAAAAGTGGTTGTAAAGAACACAACATGTTCTGTGCTAGCACTGCTTGAAATGATGAAGAGTGTATAATCCCGTCCTTCTCAAAAAAGAGACTTGGGAGGTTTTTTTTAATGCAAATGAAACATTAGTCTGCATAAGAGACTATTTTTTTTTGCAAGGCTTTTGTTGCTAAGGTACCTGAGCCAGCTGAGTCTAGGCATATGAGAGGATAACCTAACCCAAACTTATCTATGGAGGAATATCGGCTGTCCCTCAGACAGGGCACTGTTGGGAGCAGCCACCAAGACTAGGGGCTGATTACCTGGGAAATACAGTGGTGGCCATAAAGTGGGCCAGACAAGAGGAAAGGAACCACTTCTGTCTGTCTGGTGAATTTATTCTTACTGCAGTAAAATGGTGGCTCTGCAAAGAGAAAGAAACTGTAAAAAATATTACCAATATTAATGTTTATAGTAATATAGTGATTATATGAAGATATGCCAACCTTATTCCTAAGTGGGGTTTGGTATTACAAAAGGCCTTTGGAAGCCTGTAAACATCAAGATGTTATAGTTTAGGAGTTAGAGTTCATTAAGCCATGAGTAGAATTGGGGTGGGAGAGCTTTATGGGCCAAGATCAACATAATTGTGGTGAATGTGAATGGGAAAATAATTGACATGACAAAAAAGGCAGATATGCCTGAAAGCATTACTGAGGAGGACAAGAATAATTCTGCTCCACTGAAAAAGAGATGTAACATCTATGTCCAAATCACATGTACCAACTGGCAGTAGCTTTCTTAGCCTTACTGAAACTCATAAACCATGACCAGAAGCTGGAACACAATTAAAAGCAATGTTTGCCTGAAAACACTGTGATAGTGATGCTTCTGGTATATTTACCTCAAACCCACTTCACTGGCAGTATAAGGACAGTGACACAATGGAAGCCATTCTGTGTTTCCACTATATCCCTGATTACAGACTCTGCTATCAATCAACACAGGTCTCACAACTCAGCTGCTATCACTGCATTATGTTTTCCTGGAGGGCTCCTGTTTTAGCAAGGAACGGCAGGAGTGTGTGTTTCTGTATTTTGAGGGCATTTCTGGTACACCAGTTTCTGTCTTGCCCTAGCAATAACACAGCAAGAGCTGATCCCAGGCATGTTCATGTTAGTCAAGTGAGGAGTGTGATTGCATTGACAGGTGTTTTTTTAGACATGAAGGTCATTAAAACAAGCTGTAAGGTAGTGCTGTGCAGATAGCTGAACCAACTCCAGCTGGGATAGCTTCAAAATCACATCAATGCAGCCTGTGCCAGCACTAATTAGCCCAGAGGTAGCACCATGCAGACACAGTCAGATTGCTCTAATATCCTGATAGGTACTCCATGGAGACAGAGCTGTTCTTTAAAGCCAACTTAAAGCGAACTGGATTATCACAATGCAATGCACAGTTCTGACATGTCTTAGGAGCCATAATATCTTATTATCTTCTGTATTACTCACGGTCACAGGCAGTTATCTTATTCATAACAACTTTATACATCATGTTACAAAATATACCTTCATTTCATTTTGTATTTTCTAAGGGATACTTAATAGAATCCTGATATTCAATGGAAAATACCTTTGTCATATATACAAACATTACTCTTAGTTTTAGTGTTTTGTTGGTTTCACATTCATATATTCACAAAAAAATTGTCCTTCATGCTTACAGCTCCATACAATTTATATGCCTCATTTTAATATGCAATTTTTGTTTCTTGTTCCCAGCTTCAACAGTTCATTAAGATAGTTCATTAGTCTTCAAACCCTTCATCAAAAATTAGTGTTTGATATCTGTTAAAAAGGATCTTAATAATATTTCATATTTTTATATATAAAAAGATAGAATTAAACTATTAAGCTCATTAATTGGCTTATTCTGGCTTGTGTATGTGCAATGATAATGAGGATAGACAATTATTCCATAATCATAATCTGATAATGTGGACAGATGATTATTCCAAGTGAAAGAAAAGGCAAGAGGAATCCTCTCGGTCCCCAGCAAAGTCAGGGTGAGCTACAGGGGAAGCAAGGCTTCAAGGAGCAAGGGAGCAGTGAAAGCGAGGTGACAGTCCCCATTATGGAGTTGAAAGAGCCAAATCGCCTTTGGAAGCCAAGGTAGGCCAGGTGTGATTGGCCTGGCTGCAAACAGGACGTCTGCATGTCCCCTTGGACCAGTGTATTGACTCACCCACTGTCTCCTCTAATGCCCTAGCAAATGTGGCTGTCACCAACCTCTGGTGCACTACACTGAAAATGTAACGTTATCCACTGCTGCTGGGCTCTGTGTGTCTGTGTCTTTATGGTTCTGCAAAAGCAATTGCTATGGCTGTGCTCTTCACTCCTCCCTCTTTACTTTTTTCTTGTGGACTTCCCACTAAATTGGTGCTGATGATCTCTCTGAGCGCATCTGGCAGAATTTTAACCCATTTTAAATGTAGGCTATCCCTCTGTATTGTGCAAACTGTTCTCCAACATGGTAGTCATCAGACTGTTTCTACATAGCAGAAACCCATTCCCTGAATCTCAAAGGTCTGGTTTTGAGCTTGTTGCTCCATGACAACAAGGTAGACTTGTGGGGTCTTAGTGTGCATGCACTTAAAATACAATTTGTAGAAATTTCATATCTTCTATTTACTTTAAAATTGAGGTTAACTCTGAATGCTAATTATAAAATTTTTAATAATTTAGTCCATAAAGCTAAAATAAGTAGAAATAATCCCATCTTTGCTTTTTATGAGCTTGAGAATTTTTACCCATGCATGTAAAGAAGAGCAAGAGTGCAATATTTTGGATAGTCTTTTATTCTAAGTCAGGTTGTTTTATTAATTATAAAATCAGAATCTATAATGTATACAGATTCAGTCACTTTTTTCATCCTTTTCTTTTCTAATAGGGGCTTAACTATCAGAACACATTAAGTGGTGTTAAACACCTGACTGCCTTGATCTTTTCTGGGACAGACAAGGCTAAAGCTATGCACAGTAATATCTACAATCACCTTGAACTCCTGTTAATATTGCAGGTGTTTGTGTCTACCACTGTGGAAAGTGCCAGACCATACAATGATGGCAAGTGAAAAATGTGCTGCTGGCCAATCTTTTTTTCACTTTGCAGTTTTCTCTTTCAATTTGATTTATTATTCAGAAAACTTCAGTCTTTTTATAGGTATTTCATTATATTGTAGTATGAATATCCCAAAATTTGCATGTGTCTTTAAAATGAGTAGTCTTAATACAGTTGAGGATTTAATGCTTTAGAAATTGGCAGTGGATTCATGGGAGCTTGAAATGACTTATAAGGAATGTAAATCCATCTTTTAGAAATTCTCACCGTAAATCAGACTAAAGACATTAAATCCTGAAAATAAATGTTTTGACTCACAGTGGCTTCCCTAAAAAAGGAATAGGGCCAAAATATTTGTCTAGAAAATTGTGGGTTTTCTTGTGGTTACCCTGAATCAAGTTCATGTTTGTCCTGGTATTCTGTTTCCTTCCTGCACTTTCACAGGGACTCCACTTGGCAAGCCTGGTGCAAATTAAAACAAAAACACTTGCATATTGTTACTATGACAGTTCTTATGAATAGGAGAAATTTAGAATGGCTTTTCCTGAGGGTAGATAGAATATGGTTCTCTAGTCAACTGCAGGATAAATTTTTATTTAACCGTGTTGGATAGTAACCTCCAATTTGTCAAAGCTACATGAAGCTTTAAATTGCCGTCCAGTGCTTAATGGATTGACTCACTGATGTGAGTGCCAAAAGCTAAACCTCTTCAACACTCTTACACACCAGCTTTTTACTTTAAGGGCAGAATACAGCTTTTAAAAGCACAGACAAACAAAATTTAGGATAGTTGCAGTGTCAATAAGACATGGATGAGTTCAGGAGAATGAAATCAGGAATATTTGCTTGAATGAGTAACCCTCAGAAACTCTGATCTTAAAATTAAGTGTTCTACAAAAACAGGAACAAAAATTATTGCTGCTTGTCACATACCAAGAAAAGCAAATGCACAAGTAGTATTTTAATTGTTTCATAGTTTATCTTCTATATTTTTGCAAGGATAATGAAAAAGAGTGAAGTGAATAAAAGTTAATATCCATTTTTATTATTATACGGTTTATTTAAGATTGGTAACAGATTTCAGTTTACACAATATTCTAAAATCAAGCATCAACAAAATTGTCAAATTGTTTCATTATCCTTTATACACAGAATCTTCATTATCTAGGTTATAATTTTGTTAGTATGAGGATGACAAGATATAACCTTACATATTCAGTAACTTATGAACTTGTCTCACAGACCTCATCTCTTGAGCCTGTTTCTATCTATGTGCTCTGTCAGTATAAGGCAGCTTGCTCTGAGGTCACCTGTCCCATTTTGGGACACTGCCTGGAACACTGTAGGTAATAAAATTCAAAGGAAATTATTCACAGGTGAATAACCTCATCTGTGCTACTTTTCAGACTCAGGATTAAATTCTTGATTCTGCAAGAATCTCAAATTCCTCAAAATCTCAAGACCAAATGACACTCTGCTAAAAGCTATATGAAGAATTATTACCACTGAAAGAATTACTCTTGTTTATTAAGAGGAAGGAAGCGGTTTCAGGAGCATTGCAGAGAAGATAGAAAAGAGAGCATGGAGGGAATGTGAATGGAAAGCTGAAGAAGCAGAGGGGGATGATGGGGAGATGTTCTCAGTGATGTACTGAAAGGAGACATTGCTGGGAGAATTACACTAAACATAAGAGAACTGGTTGTCATCAAATGACTGAGGATGTCCTTGAGGGAATAGGGCAGGCGTGCATAGGAAAACACTCTTAATACTGTTATTCACAAATACTTTCCCCCCTAAAGATGCCGGAATTCCAATGGAAACTTGTTTTATTATTTGTTTGGGTTTTGAAATTTTTCTTTTTTTACTATGTAGGTCTTTTGCAACATGGAAATTGCTGGAGGAGGATGGACAGTTATACAACACCGAGAAGATGGAAGTCTGGATTTTCAGAAAAGCTGGAAAGAGTACAAAATGGTAAGGTGAAAAATGTGCAATAGCTGCACAATTCATACAAGTGTCAGCTTTCAGTTACTACTTCCTATTGACGTAAATAGATAGTCCTGCACTCTTTTATGAACTACCTTTCATCATATCTGTTACTTTTGAAAATACTTTTTACTTAGTTAGTTGAGCATTATTTCCCCTGGTTTAGAGTTTCTTCCAGATCAGTTACTGAGATTAAAATGAGATGAGGCCAGAATGCTGCTGTCTGTCTCTCTGAAGTTTTGACTTGATGTGATGTTAAGAGGTAATAGGCATGTGACGATGTTTCTAAGGCATGGATGTTTTCAGCTGAGAGGAACTCATTCAAAATTTGGACCACCTCAGATAGGAATAAAAATTTTTACTGGGTTTATCCCAAATCATACAGCATATCTGCCAGTCAAGTCAATGTACTGGAAATGTTGCTACTTCAAATAGGATTACAAGAAAATAAATAACTTACCAAATTAAAGATGACATGACTTCAAACAGGCTATTTTCCCTTTGCCAACTCAAAAAAAATTTACTCCAACCTAAATAACTTTTTTTTTTTTAATTCTCTGCCTGATCAAACTTTGTGATGGAGATCCTTTCTCTGAGTCCCTGGGGACTAGCTTGGATTTCAATGACGTTCCTAGTGAAGTTTTCCGCACTGTGTTATCTTCCTGGCAGAGAAAGGCTCTTTTTACAGTTTTCCAAAAACACTAAAAAACTCTCTAAAAAGAGAATTTTAAATATAAAAACAAGTTCAGTTTAGTAAAAATTTCTATGGGAAAAAGGTCTATTGTACAACTTACAATTTCAGAAATAAACATAATATCATATTATTGAACTGAAATCTAATTTTGGATTCTATTGATATTTTATTTTCAATACTTTTATGTTGTTTCAAAATATAAATAATCATTTGGGTCAGACTCCTGCTCCTATGGATACCTAGAGGATGTAATCTATTTTGTAATATATATTAGCTAAATTGATATTAAAATGACAGAATATATATTTTTAATAGCTACAAAATTGTAAATTTCTTTAAGAATTCATATTGTTTTAATTTAGAAGAAAACTTGAAAACTGTTGTTTGATTTTGGTTCAGAATCAAATAAAATATAAAGCATCACATTATTTTGGGGGACCAAAATTTGGAGATTCTACCAGTTTTACTAGTGAGGAAATTAGAATTTGTATGTGCAACTTCCATATGGATTTTTTAAAATTCATACATATCACAATAATGAATTTCTCAGTTTTTATCTCCTGAGATTTTCTTAGGCAAAGTAATAAATACAGACCTTTGTAGAATTTTCCCATGTGGCCTTTTTTTATATATAGCCCTTCACTTAGTCATTTTCCTCCACTTTTCCTTCACAACAGTGTGAATCTGTACAAGATTAGATTCTGTTGGTTTTGTCTAGTTCAAGCAGTTTGAATTAATGTGGCTTCTTTTTAGGAATGATATAATATTCTAAGGGATCATTTACTTCTACCAAATAAAAAGGATCCCTTTTGGACTTTTATTGACCATTTATCCTATATGTCATGAAACAAGATGGGATTCAGGCTTGCTCTGCCTCTATGAACCGTTTCACCAAAGTAACAATCTCAGGCTCCCTTCTGTGGTTATTGTATAACACCAAGTGGTGAATGTAGAATGGTAGAGGCTGGTGGACTCTCTGTGTATTACTGGGATATCTGAAAGTGTTTGAGCTTCAAGCCAATTACACCACTAACTTAATTCTTTGGTTGTTCAGAGAGGGTGTGTGGTTATCTGTTGGACCACACCCCCTCTCCTTCCTGACACTTACTGGGTGTGTTTCTTCCAGTGGAAGCTGGGTAGTGTGGGGGAGCATGATAGCACTTAGGCTTAC
Organism: Pseudopodoces humilis; assembly: GCF_049639895.1. NCBI lineage: Eukaryota > Metazoa > Chordata > Aves > Passeriformes > Paridae > Pseudopodoces > Pseudopodoces humilis. The sequence goes on from NC_142200.1 coordinate 17,877,535, forward strand.
TTGGAGCAGTTGAATTTAATGTGTGTTTTTTCAGCCCATTGGTCATATAGAGATTTCCAGTTTTGTTAAGATATTATTCATGTGCTTGTATCTCATTGGGGTCCTGAAGCTAATGGAAATAATATCATAATATAATAAGAGCAACCATGGGTCTCTGGGGTTTCATTTATTTTCTGTGCATTTAGTTCTTATTGGAAAGAAATCTGGAAAACTGTTGAAGATTTTAAGCTATAAGCAAGTCCTGACTGCCAGCTTCTGAGCTGGACAGGAATTCAGGCCACCAGCTTGCACTACTGCTAGAGCCCTTCCAAGTTATTGGATATTACAGTGTTAGGAGGCTGCTGCACGTATACTCTGGCTCTAAACAGATCCTTGCGGCAGCCTGCTTGGGAAGGGTGCACACGGAGCAGTCTCTGCAAGGCTGACAGCACTGCTGGGTTACAGGACTCACCTGACAGCAATGAGGTGCTCATTGTCTTTGATGCAGTTTCATGCTGGTGCCTTCAGCTTACGTGGAAGTGCTTCAATTCTGTCCTAGACACCAATACAGTAGGTTAAGTGAGGGATAGGGTAGCCATAAATCTTTAGAGTAGGAAGTATACAATTCCATTCATACATAAATTGCCACACAGTCAGTGACAGTGCAATAGCAGTACTAATTTTTACTCCTCTATTTTTTTTTTCATCTCCACTTGCATTTAGCCTCCATTCTGTAAGTAAAATAATGCTTTATTTGGTATCTGAAACAACAGCTAATGAGTACAAAAAACTACAGATTCACTGTTTTGCAAGACTGCTTATCTTCTTCCTTAGGAGCATATGTTTCCAGTATCCTTAGGTTTTCTTCTTATAGTGTGCAGTGTAATTTGTACCTTTGCTTCTAAGAACTCATTTCTGACTAAGAAATCTCTTGGGCCATTTGAGTTTTGTTCATTCAATAGTCATTGGAATAAACTCAGAGAAAACCCCTTAAGTTCACCCTTCCATCCTTTCCTTATCAGTATCTACTACATCTGTTCTTTTGCACTTTGCAATGGGTTTTCTGTCATCCCGTTTGTTGTTTATCAGAAAAAAAAGTTGAAATGGAATAACAAATAATTTCAGGTTTGAGTTTGAAGTTTGAAACAAGCTTCAAGCATTTTTCATATTTCTTTGTCTGAGTAAATATAAGTTAAAACACTTAAAAATTTTGATCTCTAGAGGGGAATGTCGCTTGAAAAACTATTGCTTGCCATCTGCAAATCCAAGACCCTTTAGAAGAGGGTTTTTCATAAGCTTGCCGTCCAAGACACAGTTTCTGGCATTTATTAGGCAGTTATTAGCAATAATCAAATCTGAGTAAATGGTTAGCTCATGTGCTAACTTGGCTGTTGAAATTTCTTGATCATTTTCCAGATTTCAGTTCTTGGATGAATGCACCTTTTGCACTGACTGTCTTCATTTTTGCCAAATTAGGTGATGGAGTATTGGGTTCCCTATTCTCTAGCCTTTTACCATGTCTAGTTTAATAATTCCCATGAAATTCTCTGAATTTATTCCACACTTGATAGTCCTACATTCACTATGAGTTTCCTAGGGGACTCTCTTTGGGGTCAAGTCTGTTGGGAATTTCCTCAGACATTTAAAATTATTTTCTTACTTTCTTTGATTCAAGAAAAAATCTCAATAGGTATTTGAAATTTCGTGCCATAGCCAGCTCACAGCAATCTTTTTCCTAGCCAGTTTTTTTCCTGCATGTCAGTATTTAATTGTACTCTATGCCTTAATTGCTACTTTCTATTCTCTGATGAAAAAAACCTATCACTTCTTTTAATCCTTCATAATGTCATGAGCCAGATTATGATCACTTGTACACTTTGAGTGCACTCAAAGATGAATTTCTTTGACCACTTCCTACCTTCCTGACCAGCAGCTGCTTTTTCTTTTGGTTTCTTTGAGGCAAGAATGACGTTCAGCGCAAAATTCCACGTTCCTTTAATTTCATGTTCCTGATTAATATCTAAGAGTCCAACAGTTCAGTGCTTAGAACAAGTCTGCTGCCAATTGTTTCAGAAGTCATCAGTAGCATTTGTGTGTGCCTGAAGAGCACATCTGCAAAACCACTTCAATTTCTGTTACAGTTTCTTCTTTTTCTCTTCTCCTGAAAGCTGTTGGGTCAAATTGATGGCTATCTCCATAGTGCCGATATGGTATGACACCAGAGCAAGATAATTTATGTTCTTCTGTGGCTTAAATTCTTCACACACTGAGAGCCAGACCACGGAGGTAGTCACCAGAGCTTTCTCAGGAAGTATTTTTGGATGCAATTCTAGTGGGAATTTACACTGTGTTATCTGGAATAGTCTGACTTTCCTCTGAGCCTCTGCAAATTTAAGCTATTATAACAAGTCTGGTGATCTGTGTATTCTGCTTACTTAAAAAACAGCTGAAGACATCTTTAGACTCTAAGTCTCTGATTTTGTTCTAGACACAATGGTTTTTACACATTTTTATATACTTCCTACTGTTCACCTCCGTGAGTAAGCTTTGGTTTAGACAGAGGTAATACCTATTTCCTGGAAGACTTTCTTGGCTTGAAGACTTGTCGTGACAGTAAGGTTGCTGGTCACCTCATGTTTGTGCAAGTCTTCGCAAGTTCTACAAGCTTGAATTATACATAAGATCTAATATTCCAATAAACTTTTTTTTCCCACTGCCTTTTTTCAGTTCATTCTGAAAACTTCCTGATGTTACATTCAATTTTTATTTCCAAACTGTTCAGCTCCTGTTTCAGAATATGGACTCCTAATTCCTTTTATGGGCTCCACCTGTTGTAAGCCTTTAAGCCTGAAAATTTTAATTTCTCTTGTGAAAGTTTCAGTTCAAGTTTCAAGTTCTGTTAAAATTCTCCCTGCCCACCTTCCTTGTCTTTAAACTCTGATATTTCTTTTTTTTACCATATTGCTTCAGTAGCAATGTTAACTTGCACATTTTTCTCATTCAAAATTGGTATTCACCTCCATTTATATCGTATTTGTCTTGAACAAAGAAGCAAAAACTCAAGCTGATGTAATTTCCTTTTGGAGCATTAACTGATGATGGATAATTCTCTGTTGTAGTTGTATCCATTTACAAATAGTGTTCAGGCTATATTTTATCCCCAAATACTTGAAGAATCAAACAGCTACAGACAGAGCTCCAACCCATTTCAATAATTGCAACATTATGTTCATCACTTTTTCTCAAATGAGACAATAACTGCATAAAAATACATAAAGCACCTTTTAGAATTGTTTGTATAGGCTTATTGATTCTGTTTCCACACTCTTAGTGCAAAATAGCTTCAGATGTGGGTGGGGTTTTAAACAAAAATTACATAAACCATATGGTTTGGCTGAGGAGAATGTTCTTGACAGAAAAAAAAAAAAATTGCTCATAATTTAAAAGCCCATACTGTGGGAACAATATCTTCCATAATTCTCAGTTTTTTTAAAGCTAGATATTCTGAATGAATTTTCATTCATTTTCCAGGATTATAACTATTTAAGGTATGTTATGCATTATTACAGTCATGAAATCTTCACACTTCTTGCACTGATAGATATACCCCTGTGTTCTTTGAAAGAGGACTCAAATATGTCTTGTGACAAAAGACATTTATTCATCACTAAATTTGAGAGTAGTTTTTGCCTGACTGAAATAACATGCACAGATAATGCCCAAGCAGTGACAGGTAATGGGGCCATTCTCAAATGGCAGCTGGCATAGGGCTACTTCGGTGTTAGATCTGAGGCAGTTTCATTGTTAGCACAGAAAATTTTCAGAGCACTTTTCACAGATTGTTATTCCCCCTGTGTCTTAGAGAAACACTTGTGAGGGAAAGAATTACTGGTTCAAAGAACCTGGGCAAGCATTTTTGAAGATAACCTTGGAATAGGAAAGGAATACAAAAAAATTTATGTAAGGAAGAGAGCCTTCATAAAGCTATCTGTACATCTATCCATCTAGCTACTAGCTGGAGATGAATCCCATAATTTCTTCAGCAGAGATGGCTTTGTGGTTTTTTCCCCTATCAGTAGCATGAATCAGTTTATAAAGTGCCTTGTAATACCAGCATGGTCCCTTCTGAAAAATGAAGGATTTAAGAACAGGATGGACCTGTGAGAAAAGCAAAAACTAGGGAATACATGACCTTGGAAAAATTATGTTTCTGTAGTGGAAACAAACCAGACAGGTTGGGAGTAGTGGTGGTCTTGAATTAATATGTTGGATGAATGACTTATAAGAGTGAGTTATGATTACAAGGGGATAAAAAAAGTCACACTCAAGACGTGAATAATTTTGTAACACACAGTGGCAAATTAATTACTTATGATAGTATGCTCCAAAGTCACAATTTCATACATCTATAATAAGAAATAAACAATTTTCTTCAAGAGACTGGCATAGATGACATGGAAATTATTTGTTTCTTTTGCACATTTACCAAGTAAGTTGGATATAAGGAAATTATTTTTGGTGACTGGAATGTGTATAAAGATATTATGTGAGTAACACCTTTCACAGAGACCCACCCTTCTAAAGAGTGGCATGTCACGGTTGTTTGATAAAAAAGTCTGTTCTGACTGCAACAGTTACTCAGATAATTGTTACTTTCATCAGCGCTATAAAAAAAGACAGCATTTTCTCTGCTTCTCCTGAGATCTAAATCCAGTGTGTCAAGTAGAGATAGACATGATATTGAAGTGGTGAGAGACCATATTTCATTTTATGAAAACAAACTCATGAAGCTCTTCTGGTCCTGACCAAGGCTTAATCTACAGAGTTAGCTTCAACAGAATTATGTAAGGGTGCAAGAACGAAACAATATTTGTCTCAGAGAGGGCTGGATCACTATATTGGGCACCATACTACAAAAGGAGTCATCCTCTTTATTTTGGAGAATATTTTTGGATGTGAAATTAAACACAATTTTTTGTTGGAGCACAGTTGTGTTTTAAATGTGTTATACTCAGCACAGTCTTTCCTAAGCAAATATTTTGGGATAACATCAGTTTCAAGAGCTGTGTTGACACATGGATATATACTTGTGCCTGCTTTGCCACCAGTGCTTCAATTTAACAGCATTAATTTTTACTGATAAAACTCAGGTGGTATTCCAAAGACTTTTACTTAATAAATTTTATATAATGATATTAAGATTTAGATTAATTATGCTAACATCCTCTAGTAGAGCACCATGAGAAAGATTACAGTCATTAAAGAACTGCTTTAACCACAAGATGAAAATTTTATATTAGAAAAGTCAGGTGAGATTCTGTGAGGTTGCTTTTTAAATCTAATAGTAGAATTGTAGCAGAGGTCTTCCCAACCAGCAGTTGTGTGCTCTTATTGTGGAACAACATTTCTCTTCAGAGAGGAGAATCTTCTGTGTGATCTGCTCTGTTTGGAATTTACTGGAGCAGCTCTTCACTTTGGGGCTCGGGTCAAATTAGAAGTATAACTTTTTGACTGATGTAATCAACTTCTATTCTTGTTCAGCTGTTTAGACTATCAGCTGAGCCCAAGCATGAGATTCAAAAACAATCCATAAATTTGATGCTTGCTGTATTTACACTGATTCTGGTGTTGAAACTCAAGTCCCTTCTCAAACTGACAAACTTTTAGTCTTTGCTGTAGCATCTATGTTCCTATTCATGCTCAGTTTTGCTACTTGGGATTGGAGAAGAGAATGAAGACCTACATCCCGAAAGTTTTTCTTTTTTTCTGAAATGACCAAAAATATATTTTTTAGATTTTTTCTTACATTTTGCATATTTAGCCCTAAGACTTAACATTTATTTCTTTGCAAATAACAAATCAGAAATTTATCTGAATCTCAAAATTTGTTTTTCTTAGAGCACAAAAAATAAGTTTAATACATACCAATGTTCCTGAGATGCTCCTACTAGAAGCCACACTAAGTGTCTGTGCATTCCTAGCATTCACTTGTCCTAGAGTGAAAATGGTGGTTTGGGATAGAGGCTCTCAACGTCATTTGTTTCAATAATACTCTCCTATTTTCAGTTACATGGTAAAAAGTTAGATTGAAATCCAGGCCTGAGGAAGATGTACTGGTTGTTTTATTTGTAGGAAATGTATGTAGGCAACTGGGGTGTTTTGGGCCCTTGCCCAGCCAGAGGTAACCTTTGTGTAAGGTTTGCCCTTCCTTCTGTCACTGTGACTTTCATTCATTGGAAATTTTGCTGCTACCAATACTGTGTGTGTTTGAGAAGAAAAAAGTAAAAAGTGAACCTCATTTCTGCATGTCTACTAATATATTTAGTCTAGAATGAAGTGCAACAGACTGATTTGCTGCAGATTCTGAACAAGATTTTCAGGTAGACTATACAGATATTTAGTTCTTTATTTTAACTGACAATAGCTTAGTTTTCTTTTTAGCCTTTTGAGAAGGTATCTCTGGCTTCAATCTAAATATATTTTTTGAACTTGCCAACAAATTTGCATTTCCTAGGAAAAAATCTGAAAATTTAGAATTGTTTTTCAATATTCTTTTAAGTTATCATTAATTAACACATATGTTGTCTGAGGATACTGAAGTAATTTCTATAAACCAAATCTTTATTTCAAATATTCACAGAATGAATAATATATTGTGATGAAAATGAAAATACACAAGTATACAAAAAAAGTATACAAACATTTTTTAGAAATTATCTTCTTAAACAATATCCTTTCCACATTTTCAGCTAAGGCAAAACGAGCTGAATATTCTTTATGGATTCTGGGAAGTCACTGCTGCTGTAAAACACTGAATTATTATCTGCTTTATTCACTGAATTGTCTGACAGAAGATGAACCCATAGGATATATTGTCTGTGTCTGGTTTCAATTTGTTTTGTCTATAAAAAGTCAAAGCTTCCTGTAAGCATTATCAGACAAAATAAATAAAGTAAGAGAGATAATTGTTTAATGAACTCAGAGCAAGATGATTCAGGCAGAATACCCTCACAGATTTTGCCAAAGCTAATAAAATTCTTTTGCACCCTAGTTATTATTTTTGAATAAGTATCAACTTTGTAAATTTTTAAGGGCATTTTTAAAACCAATACTGAATGCTGTTTCTTTGTACTTATGACTGCTTTAGTAGTTTGGGCTCTGTTAATAACCTAATTGAAATTTAAAATGAGCTGATGTAGAACTCAGATGTCATCTAGAATAAATATACAATCATTTTATTTTGTCTTTGAATCCCTAGTTCTAAGTACTTTAATCCATACAAAAGACCAATAAAATATATTTTTATTTTTTCTTGGCATAGCAGTTGAACATTATGTCAGAATTTATGGAATTTACGATATAGTCTTATAGAAACAACAAACACTTTTGCTTCATCTGGCTAAAAAAATGGATTTACGATTGTCAGTAAGGTTCCGTATTGTTTTATTTCTTTACTCTGAAAACAAATTCTAACATGTTGACAAGAACAATCTGCTCTAATGTATTATAAAACATCACTTTATTATTCCTCAATGACATAACCTGGATAAAAGAATTTACTCATTGTTTGTGATTTTTATATCTTATTTCAGATCAGTGTTTGCCGAAACATGATCTTAATGCAATTTTCAGCAGCAAAAATATAATTTTTTTTTTGTTTTTGAGGAATAAAATGAAACATTATAGTAACCTATGATAGGTCAATGCAAATATTTGTGTATCCTTTTTGTGAACTAATAGTGGAGAAATAAGAAAACATATTATGAAAATGTAAGCATATTTCCCTGCTATGTTCTCCCGGCTTCCATAGAGTGCTAGTGAGGAAAATGAAGGAGAACTCTGAGAACTTTTGGAAATTTCTGACCTCTTCCTATTACATTAAGCACTATTTTTGGAACTTAAAGTCTCTGATTTTCCAACTACCTCAAAGTATTATGCAAATTTCTAGAGAAAAGCAAATTTAACTATTTTTGGCATAAAATGTAGTTTGGAGAATTGCTCTATTTGGAAACATAATGAACAAAATATAGACAGATAATTACCAAATAGTGTCTCTTAGTTATTTTAAATGCAATTTTGGAACAGTGTTTAAGGCCCATTGGGTTTCAAGAGTCTTAAAATGTAGTTAACTGCAAACACATTTGTGAAATACAGCTGTTCCTTTTCCTGGTGGATTGACAGCTGAGGATGACTTGGATAGCCTCATGAAATTCATTGAGCTTAGGCACAAAACTTTAACACAGTTATGAAAGCATTTGCTGTAACTATTTGAAAGCAAAAACTGAAGTGTTTGTTGACAGTGTATATATGTACTGGGAAACAAATATATTTAATAACAACTATGGGCCTGAAATAGGTCACTCCTTATGTTAACTTTTAACACTGCCCCAAGGCATTCTCAAAACCAAATTTCTTGTCCTAAATCTTAGGCATCAGTCCATAAAACACAAGCATGGACTTAGGAAAGGCTTTAGGCATCTTATCACTTGGGGCCCCACAGATTTGAGTGGCAGTATAAACCCAAATGGTCTGCTAACTAAACTGCTTATTTTTCATTACTGAATTTTAATTACTGCACAATTACTGAATTCTCTCATGAACATCAAAATTAATGAGGTCTTCTTTTCGGTGGACTTTTGTCCTGTGTCCCACATAGAAGTCCCGTTCTTATAACTTGAAATAATCTTCTGAAACCCTATTATTTTCTAGGATTCTCTGTGGTAAAACTTGAGTTCCCATTTTATGTCCCTCAATCTCTCCCAGATGTCTAAGAACCTCTGAGGGTATATTTATTCAGCATCTGCACTTGGCTGGCTGCTTGTAGCAATTGGAATAGGCAACTTCTGAGCTTCTCCTTCAGCATTTCTGCCAGCAGCAACTCATCACAAACACCAGTTCTCTGAAAACCTTGTTGAACTTCAAGTTTGTGTGAAACCTCAAAAGTGTTCAAAAAGTATTTTACAAATATAAGGGGCAGGTGGGCACAACAATTACCCAAGTTTCTTTTCCTGTTTTCTGAGATAAGAAAAAAAAAGTACTTGAAGGTAAAATTCTGAAATGTTCTTTGAAAGCTAAGGATTCTGAAGGTAAATCAAAAGAACCAGGCACAACCATTTTCTTTGACAGCCTCAGGGTTGGGAATGAAAAGACAAAATTAAATCATGTTTTTCAAGTTTTTTTTTTCTAATATCATGTCATTTTCTTCTGCACACAAAAGTTTGCGTATCCCATCAAAATAATAGTGTTCTTGTATATCTAAGATATAAACAAGAAGAGCTGTAGAGTTATTAAGTCAGCCAAAGTATCTGGGAAAAACAGTATGCACGCAAGTCTTTCTTCAGTTCTGAAATACAGGCAGTAAACTGCAGACTAAATACAGGTTGGAAACAGTTGAGTTTGGCATAATAAAATTATACTTGAAGAAATTGCTGCCAACTCTGTGCTTAACAGAAATGTACTGCTCCTCTCTGGTTTACATCCATGAAAACTTTGAGTGCCTGTTTGCTTGTTTATATCTTTCTAGCCATATTAGGTGTTTAATAAAGTACACTGCTTCTCTTTTGGAACATTCCTTGCTTCAGAGAAATGTTTTATATCCCACTTACTTCCTTGGTTTTCTTTTCATAAAAGCAAGCAGTTTGTTTAAAAAGAAGTTATTTCTGTCAAGGAAAAAAGAAAACCTTATTCTAGGCATTTTTTATCTGAGTTTCAGTATTATAACCCCTGATAGTAGGATTCCCTTTTTCATGACTAATGTGGTGGATTTCCTCATAATTTTTAATATTTCTTTTTGTATTTCTTTTGCTCCCTGTTTCTGCAGCTTCATTTCCTCTGGTCAAGAGAGCAAACCACTTAGTGATAGATTTTCATCTTAGTGCAATAACACATGTCAAAAGGGAGATGGAGGTGCAAATTTGAAGAATAAAAATCATTACTTCAGAATAAATATATGTGGTGTCTGGAGTTTCTATAAAACACATAAGGGATCATACAGTGTTAAAACACTACATATATTACGTCCTGAATAGGCTGTAATCTGAATGAGATAAGATATATATAATTCAATAGACAACAGTTCAAAGGGGAGTCCCCTCAGCTTTCCTGCAGTGGGAAAAGGGAGGAAGAATTTCCTGGTAATTTTCTCTTAAAGATGATGATGATGAATAAATATTAGTAATAATAGTAATAATAATAATAGTAATAGTAATAATAATAATAATAATAATAATAATAATAATAATAATAATAATAATAATAATGTTGTGAATAAGAACCCATGTAAACTCCAAGAAAACCCAGTTTGACTGATACCTGATATTTGAATGATATGCTCCACTTTCTGGATTTTGGGGATACAAAGTTCCTGGTAGGTGGTCAATGCAGAGCACATTCTGCCTTACTCCAAGATGAGTGGCAGTGACCAGGGTTGAAAGATGTCAGAGACAAAACACGGACTGCTCTGGTATGACACTGCCACAGCTACTAAACAGGAGACCCCAGGTGGGACAGTCAAGGGTAGAAAGACAAGGCAAGATGGAAAGAATCAAAGGCACAGACAGGAAACAATGATAAAAGAGGGTGTGCCAGCTCTAGACAGGGTTCATACAGGTGAGGAACAAGTATTTTTATGTTTTAGGAGGAATGTATGAAGCCAAATATGAACGTGAATGCCATCAAAGTAGCAAATGAGAAGTAACAGAAAGCCTCATAATGGGAAAACTTGAGGAGCAGCAGCTTTGGATGGGTTCAAAACAGGGTATCACTGGTATTACCTACAAGCAGTATTTACAGAGACTTCTGTAGGAAATACTGGAGAAAGATGATATAATGAAATAACATGCAGAAAAGGAAAAGCCAACTAATAGTATACTCCCACATTTCAGTCAGTCTTAGAGACTTGCCACAGATCACTGAATTGCAGCTCTTGCAGATGAAACACTTTGTCCAGGGGAATCTCTTGATGGTCTCTGAACCAATAGGCAGACAAGCTTTTTCAAAATATAAGTTAGTGTACTCAGCTCAGCATACTCAAATGTGATATGTCTTCTCAGCTTCTGCTATCAGTGAGTCTCCAAAGATATCCTCAGGTAGGGTCGTGTAAACAAAAATCAGTCCTGAATAAAGTACTTTTTACTGTAATTCTCTCTAGGAACAACAAAAAAAAATTCCTCCATTTTTATTTTTTGAACCAGTCAAACTTTTAAGCTTCTAAATTTTTAAAATCAATTTTTCTTAGAAGTCTGCGGCTGATACACCTATGCATTGCCTGAGTGAGTATTATCTGTGCTACCACATGGCCTCTGGGGAGGCAGGATTTCATCCTTCAGAGACACAACTAATCAGGGCTGGAGCCACAGCAATAAAATAAAGAAAAAGAGAGAGAGAGAGAGAGCTCTATTTTCAATGTTTTCATCTCATATTCAGACTGACTGAAACATTATATAGAGAAGATCGATGTCTTGCCAATGTGACTCACAGACACATTTCTCATTATCTAACCTTTAGTACCAAGGAAGTCTCTTGATTTTAACCCCTTTGAAAGATATGTTCTTTCTGGAAATAATCCAGTCTTTCATTTAATTTTACTAGGAAATTTTCACAGGACCTTCTAAAACAACCCCAGTACACCACTGTAAGCAAATCAGATTTCTGGTTCCCATTTTTCCTGTCTTAAGAAATATGAATAAGCATAGTCATGTTGGAGTAGTTCTTCACAAGTAAACATTATAGTTGAAAATAATTTTTACTGTTTAAAGAAGAAAAAGAGAAAAATGTAAAATAGACCAAAGAGTTCTCAGGTATGAACTAACAGTTTAAATAGAACAATTATTCTAATATACAGTCAATAAGTTAATGACATTAAATAAAATTTTAAATTTAATGTAGTAGAATATTCACTACAATTTAAACAACTTTAAAACTGGAAGATGTATAAAGACATATGTCTAGGAACTGGTTTTGATAATTAATTATACTTTTTCTTTCATTAATATTTTTCCATGTTTGAAAATTATATCGCTTGCTTAACCAGAAATAAGATAATCTGAACATATGAAAGGTGAGGAGAGCAAGGTGCCTAGGAGAAGAGCTAGGTAACAAGGTTTAACACCATATTAAATACATTGTAGAATAATACTGACTAGAATATGTCAAGTATTCCCACTGAACCACGTGCAAATACAGTCTCATGCTATTAATATCATGGGCCTGTAAAATGATTTTCAATTGACCTCAGCTACCCTTTCAAACACCAGTTGAAGTGAATGACATTCCTACATCATACATACTAGTAGAATCATTTTAGAGACAGTCAAACTGGAGCAAACAAAGCTATGAGCAGTAATTAGAATGTACAGGTAAAATATAATGATGGTTTTATTATTGTATAAAGGCTCTACCAATTACAATAATTACATCTAGTTATTTTGCCAATTTTTTCTAGGGTTTTGGTAGCCCATCAGGTGAACATTGGCTGGGAAATGAATTTATCTTTGCAATAACAAGTCAGAGGCAATATTCTCTAAGAATTGAATTAATGGACTGGGAAGGAAACCGGGCATATTCACAATATGACAGATTTCACATAGGAAATGAAAAACAGAATTACAGGTAAGAATCTATTGAAATTCTTTTGACTCTGCTGAGTGATAAATATTGTTCATTGTTCACTTGTCAAATATGAGAAAGGACAATAATATGATGCTGATTTTCATCAAAAATAGATAAAGATTGTAAAAATAAAACAGAAATCAGATTTCTCAGTGATGGAAGGATAGACTAAACCCAGCATATCTGAGAACAAGATAATCTTGTCTTGTAGAACTGCTAAAAACTATAACTTTTATATTCAGATCTCAAAATTGTTTGAATATAAAAGAGATTTGGATTCTTCATTAAAACCTGAAGGATATCTACCTCAGAAGCAGAGATTGAAACAATGGACATGGGAATAAAAGACCAAAAATGCTGTTAAACCATCTGATATCTCTAAACTGAAAATTTAGTGTAAATGAAGAGGAGAAACAAAATGCTGGATCTTATTTTGAGGAAATTAAACACAAAAAAATCTTAATAATATTCTTATCCCATATTTTGTTTTAAGATAAAAGCTTATTAAAAAAAACTAAAAAAAAAAACAACTTGAAGACACAAAGAAATGTGGATAACTTAAGCAGTTATTTATATGACTTTTTAATCCTTGTTTGATCTGAGCAGACAGTACAATGCTAGCAAATGAAAATGAAATCCATAAAAATATCCAATTATCTATTACAGCACATCTAATTAGCATAAAACTCAGTAGAGAAACAGGTGTATTGTAAACTCAAACATTTAAGGCATGTAAAACTAGGTTTGCATTCTGATCTTTAAATTCAAGTAACATGATTCTCAAAAATGCTGGCTGCCTCCCTCCCCAGGCTCCCCAGCTAAATGGAGGAGAGCAGTTTACTCTTCCTGCTGGCAGGGCTGTGCCCAGGTGTGACACAGAGTGGTGCCCCTGCCCTCTGGGGTTTGTGGGGCAGCAGCCAAAGGTGGACAAGTGCAGAGGATACCTTTAGAAGCAATCAGTATGAATTTAGCTGCTGTGTAAAGCAAGGACTGTCCCTCTGCACAAAAAGGACAGCTCTATCCCCTACTGCCTCCAGCAGTGCTGTGCCTGGCACTGCCCACGGAAAGCCATTTCCCCCAGTCAGGAAAGGTGGAGCACCTATTCTGAGGTAGTTTTAGGCAAAGAATAAATAATAACAAGTAAAGGAAATTTCTCAAAAGAGAGGCTAGAAAGAGTTACACAAAACATAAAAAGAGCAGTGTAAAAGTGGAATCTTAAACATTAAAAGAAGTTCAAAAGGAAAAGATGAGACAAATCCTTGTCAAGTGAAGAAAAATTTTGAAGGGCAGTTATACATAGCTAAAAAATTTATGATGAATCATAGGAAAGGAGTATTACTCAGCGGGATGAATTTAAATGATTGAATTTGCTAACAAAAACAGGGACTTTTTGCTCATCTTTATTCTGAACTAAGGACAACATACATTGTTGAGCAATTGGAAGGCTGTTGAAAATTTAACATGTTGCCGCTCATCTTTAGAGAGGTTTTCTTTTTCAGGACTTCTCTGTGTTCATTCATGGCAAAACAGCAAGAGAATGTCTTATTACATTTCAAAATGAAGGGAAGGGAAGGGAAGGGAAGGGAAGGGAAGGGAAGGGAAGGGAAGGGAAGGGAAGGGAAGGGAAGGGAAGGGAAGGGAAGGGAAGGGAAGGGAAGGGAAGGGAAGGGAAGGGAAGGGAAGGGAAGGGAAGGGAAGGGAAGGGAAGGGAAGGGAAGGGAAGGGAAGGGAAGGGAAGGGAAGGGAAGGGAAGGGAAGGGAAGGGAAGGGAAGGGAAGGGAAGGGAAGGGAAGGGAAGGGAAGATCCACTTTCATTATAAAAAAGGGAGATCTTACATAATATAAATAATATTTTCTGAATTTGGAAAAAATTGTAAAATTTGATCCATGCAAATTCTTCTTGCTGATCAAGAAAACCAAAAGATCTATAAGACCGTTTCTAGACCTGTAGAAATTAAATCAGAGGGAGCATACAGGCTTCAAAGATTATAATGTTGAGTAACAGGCATAAATTCTGCTTCCCATGTCCAAGTCACTTTTCCACAAAAATCAAAGGGAATTTGACTGGAGGCTGTTGACTGCACTTTTGGTTCCTGCTCTATCCCATAGTATAAAAGAAGGCCAGAATGAGATCTGCTCACACTCTGTGGTCTCCTTATGGGACAACTGAAGCTCTTCTGTTGAGTAAATGGGGCATCAGTTTCATTCATACTTTTCTGGAATAAGCAAAGATGAAACATGAAGAAGTTAAAAAGTCCATGTCTGTTGGCCCTTTGGGTTTCAAATTAATTCCTCTATTATTTTTACTTCAGTATATTTGAATATTTAAAGAAAATAACTGGGTAACATGATGACAGTTCTGGAAATAATGATGTGTAAGCCACATGTAAGTCTAAACTGTTTTTCATGCTTGAAAAATATACTAGTGTCTAGTCCAGAAAAATATATGCCCAACAGATACTTTGCAAACCAAAATTATGTTGGGCTATTTTATAAATTTTTACAGGAATGCATCCCATGACATAAAAACTCTTTATTTTCCTTGCCAGCATCACTATCTGTGATAGCAGCAATTCCAGAAGGCTGGCTGAATAAAAGCTTAATTATTGAGTACTAAACAGCTGGCCAACCTTCAGAGAGTGCTGTTCTCCCTTTATCTGAGGAGTTGCCATTAAGGATTTAAATGATTCCTCTGAAGCTGAAAACCACAATTCCCAAACTCCTGCTCTCAGAGCCTTTCCTTCACAACTTTCGGGCATTTGCCATGTTTGCTTTCAATACCTCAAACACAGAACAGCACACCTCTTCAAAACTTTAGTTACTCTTATTTGAAATAATTTTGCCAAACAAAACAGATGCTGTCTTATTTTGGAAGCTTGCTTCTTATAATGACCCACATTAAATGTTGTTTCTGTTAGCAAAAATATGTAATTGTACATTGGCTACGTTCACATTAGTTTCCAATAATATAAGTTCACTAAGTAACAGTAAACCAGTAAAGAGACAAGTTTCTAAGCTGGTCTGGGAAATGGATCAAGAAAATTTGAAATAGAAAAGGGGCATTGAAATGAAAAGAAAAGCTCAAGAAGTAGAACATCTTTAATTTTGTTATGGCAGTACCTTGTATATTTGGAAGACATGGAAAAAGTAATGTTCCAGTTCTTATGGAACTCAAAGAGAGTTCTTAACTCAAATAGAGTTAGAAAAGAAAAGAAAAGAAAAGAAAAGAAAAGAAAAGAAAAGAAAAGAAAAGAAAAGAAAAGAAAAGAAAAGAAAAGAAAAGAAAAGAAAAGAAAAGAAAAGAAAAGAAAAGAAAAGAAGAAAAGAAAAGAAAAGAAGAAAAGAGAAAAACATGAATTGATAAAATCTGCTTCAGAAATATCAAAAATAATTTTCATGTTCTTCCAAAATCCAGCCTCAACATTATGCAAAGTTCAATTCAGTCTGGATAACTCCCAGTTGGTGATTTCAGAAGGGTTCTGTTTTTTCTCTGGGCTTTTTGTATTCTCTTTACTACTTCTTATTAGTCTAAAGAATCTATTATTTAAAAGAGTCATGCTGAGCACATGTAAGTTCAAATATACTTGTTTCTCTTTCAAAATGAGACAGCTCCAAGAGGTTTTCTGGGAAATCAGAATAAAATCCATTTATCCCAGATGACAACTGGGAAGAAGGTTGAGATGAGAAGGTGGTTATTGAATCAATAAATGTATAATGATAAATGATAATGGAAACAGAAAATCAAGTGTTCACCCACATGTGAAATCTTTAATAACAGTATCTAAGTGATTTACATCTTTTAGAACATCCTTAGATCTCTTATCTGCACAAGATGATTAAACAGAGACTATCTGTAAATATTATGAACATATCTCTGTCAGACTCTTTGCAACTTACACTCTGGCAAGTAAAATCTCCATGCAGTAAGAAGAGCCAGATCTCGCAGATCTGCCATTTAGTGCAGTGTTTCTTAATGTAATTAGGAATTGTTTATGGAACTATAAAAACGTGACTTGAAAGGAAATCCTAAAAGACACATGACCTCTCCTGTTTTCCTGTGCAGGCTCTGCCTAGCCCACTTGACATTGTTTGAAGTTCTTAGGAGCTGTACAGCTATGATACACTGCTGCTCTGACCCATGTCCTCAGATCCTCCAAAACTGAACAGGAAAAATAATCGTGTGTTGGGATTTCAGGCATCACAATTCATAATCCTACATATTAGTTTATGAAAACAGATATATTGATGCTGAATTTTGAACAGTAGTAATTTCAGCCTGCAGATATTTTTTTTCTACTTGTGATATAGGAGAAGCACTTCCAAACAAAGCAAGGGGTGAAGAATGAGGGAATTGCACTTTTCAATTGACTGAGCTTTTTTTACTTCAGAACTGTTAGAGAGGTTCAAGACACTCATCTCCCTGTGACAATATACTCTGGTATTTAATCATTATTTTAGTTAGAAAAGTTTGCTGTTGCTGCAATTAGCAGTGGAACACTTGTTGACAGGGCAATAATTATGTAGGGAAGAGTCAGGTGTGTGGATCCTCAAAGACTACAAGCTGATGAAATTTGTTGGAAACAGGAGAGGTAGTCATTAAAATTATTCAAATCACTTCAAACTACTGACTTGATCTTCCAAATCTAGGTGACAGTTTCCAAGCTCTCTAATATCCTGTGTCTCTCCAGGCTTTGCTTTGGGAAGCAAGGTCTGTTGTTGAATGTAAGCCAAGAACTGGTAAACTCTGTGGGACCTGATAGCAGAAAGTTTTCAATTCACTGAGTAGAATATTGGACTTTTAACCCTAGTTTGATTAAAAGTTTGTACATTTAGTTTTGATAATAGTATTATTTCTCTTTGTTTTCTAGACAAATCAGGTAGGTACTCTGCTACCAGAAGCCTTGATGTAATGTTCATCTTAGATTGTTTTTTTTATGGTTAAGGCTATTTGTATCATCACCATTGTCGAACTAATGATGGAATTTCTTGCAAAAAATTCACACTTATCTTTCTGTAAAATAGAGAAAAATATACTTTTCTTATAAGTGTCTTATAAAACTTAAAAGATTACAGTCTTTTAACTTTTACTGCTGAAAATTCTAGGTAATAGGTAATAAAATAAGTGTTATTTGAGACTATAAATTTTAGGGGGACAGACGGTTTTATGTATCTTTAATTAAAAACCATATTCCACATAATACTGCTCTTTCAGAAACAGGACACAAATAGGCTATTGTCCCTTCCTCAGTGTACAAAATATAATTTTTAAATTTCAGTGTGGTTCTTGTTGTTACCCAGGCTTTTCAGTAACATTTTCTTGTGTTAGTTGAGCTTTTTAGTCAAAATAGGAGATCAATCTGACTTGTAAGTTTTTTGAGCCATCTGCTTAGCTTTTTCTGTGTGATTTGTGTCACAGTAAAGTAAAAGTAAAAGTAAAGTAAAAGTAAACAGTAAAGTAAAAGTAAAAAAATCACCACGTTTGAAGGATCTATTCAGTCTTTTCTTAAGTGGGGAAGGAAAGGTACGGTGGAAGATACCTAGGAATTCTGTAGCAAAGTGAAAAAATAAACACAGGACCTCTTGGGACCCAGTTCTGTGCCCAAACCCCAGTACTTTTCTTGCCAAATATGAAAAATACAGAATAATTTAAAAAAGTAGTCATGATGCAAAAATCCAAAAAAGCCTGTATTAATTAACTTTTCTTTGGAAGCTGAAATTCAATTTGCAAGTCTACTTCAGAGGAAATATCCATGTAAAATCCTATTAACAGACAGAATGGTATCAGTGGTGTGCATAATTTATATGATTTAAAAATGTTTTCACCAAACAGTGGTATAAAATCAATAATTTGAAAATAAAAATTAACATCTTTATGTATATATAAATATCTGGCTTAAACAATTTTTTTTATTTAACAATACTGTCAGTCCAGTAATATTCCATGAAGCCTAAATACTGGAAGTGCAAGGATTCAATCCAATGCCCATTAACCAGAGGTCTTTCTGGAAACATGCCAGTGTTGCTATATCATATCAGTGACTAAAACTCACTAGCAGCTCATGCAGTATCTTCAAATGTAAGCAGAAATTAAATATAACAATTTCTCTGACTGAAAGTTGATATAAATGTACTAATGGAATTTATGAATTTAAAAATTAACTTAATCCACATAAGTCCCAATATACACTATCTACCCACAGCTAATCATTTCCCACTTCCAACTTCATTACAGTTATTTATCGTTTAATATACAATAGCTGTGACTGCCATGGTGCAAAAACAGAGGTTTCCTTCTTCTTTGTTATGGAATTCAATCGGAATGCATTGAGACATGCTGGCTAAACTGCAGTGCAGTTGAAGTCTTCAGAAGATAGTCCAGGGGCTCCTGAGGTAACAGAAGCCAAGAGAGAAAGACCACTGAAATATCACAAAAGAATCAAGGGTTATTCCTCTAAGGAGGGTGGCACAGCTGACAGCCCAGTGCACATAGAATGGGCAGCAGACAGGAGTTGGAAGCCACTGTGCCAGTAGAAAAGTAAGACCTACTTGCCATTTCTGAAACTTGGTGGGATGAATCCCCTGGGTAGAGTGTGGCTGTCAGCGGCCACAGGCTGTTCAGAAGGGACAGGCAAGAAAGGAGGGGTGGAGGCATCACCCTCTGCATCAATAAATGGATACACTGCAAAGAGTTGTTTCTGAAGAACAGCCACAAACAGGTTGAAAGCTTACAGGTAAGAATTGGAGACTGAGGCAACAAAGGGAGCCTGGTTGTTGGTATCTGCTCAAGGCCACTTGGTCAAAGAGAGCCTATTGACAAAGCCTTCTTGCTCTAGCTATGGGAAGCATTGCACTTACAGGCTCTTGTCCTGCTGGAGAACTTCAGTCACTCCAATATCTGCTGAAAAATTATCATAGCAAGCTGTAGACAATCCAGGAGACTCCTGGAGTGCATGGAGGAATAAGTTCTTTAGCCAGGTAATAAGCAGCCCTATCAGGGAGGATGGAATACTGGATCTGATGGTCACCAACAGAAGTGAGCTAGCTGATCTCAGCTAGCTGACATCAGGATTGAAAGAAGCCTGCACTTCAGTGCAGTGGTCTTAGAATCACAGAATCATAGAATGGTTTAGGTTGGAAGAAACCTTAAAGATCATCTAGTTCCAACACCCTGTCAAAGACAGGGACACTTCCCACTAGACCAGGCTGCTCATGCATTGGTGGAGTTCACAGTCCTGAGGGGTATGGGTCAGACAAAGAGTAAAGATGAAACTCTGAATTTTAAAACAAACAAACCTCCAGGCAAGGAATTAATTAATAGGAGCCCCTGGGAATGTATCCTCAGGGACAAGGGAGAAGAACAGACTGATAGATCTTTCAGGACACTTCCCATAAAATTCAAGATCTAGCAATTCACAGGTGCAAGAAATCAGTAGAGAAAGGCACTAGAGCACCATGGCTGAGTTGAGACCTGCTAGTCAAACTAAAGGGCAAAAAGGTGCCCTGGAAAAATTGTAGATACACTGCCTGGCTATGCAGGGATGAAATCAGGAAAGGGAAGATGCATCTGGAGCTGAACTTGGTAAGGGATACAAAGAATCATGAGAAGGGCTCTACAGGTGTGTCAGCAAGAGAAAGAAAGATGAATAAAGTATACTGTCCTCCATGAGCAGGACTGACAAAACTGGTAACAACAGATGAGAAGAAGGCTGAGGTACTCAACAAATTTTTTGGCCTCTGTCTTCACTGACAATATCTGTTCCCACAGCTCTTGGGCAGATCTACCACAAAATGACTGGGGAAGCAAAGTCCTTCCCACTGTAAGAGAAGATCAGTTTTGTGACCATCTGAAGAACCTGAACATACATAAATCTATGGAACCTGACAAGATGCATCCCAGAGTCCTGAGAGAATGGGCTGATGATGTTGCCAAGACACTCTGTGGTATTTGAAAAGTCATGGCAGTCAGATGAAGATCCTGATCTAGAAGCAAGGTGCTGGAGCTGGATCAGGGCAACACCCAGTATCTACACAGGCTGGGGGATGAACAGATCAAGAGCAGCCCACGAGAGAAGGCCTTGGGGGTCCTGAGGGGTGAGACACTGACCATGGCCCAGCAAGGTGCACTTGCTGCCCAGAAAGCCAAATGTGTCCCAGTCTGCATCAAAAGCAGCATGGCCAACAGGGCAAGGGAGGGGATTCTGCTCCTCTGCTCTGCTCTGGTGAGACCTCATCTTGTATACTATGTTCCTCAGAGCACAAGACATGGACCTGTTGGAGCAGGCCCAGAGGAGGACCATGATAAACATCACAGGACTGAAACATCTCTCCTGTGAAGAAGAGAAGGCTTCGGGGAAACCTTAGAGAAGTTTTTTAGTACTTAGAAATGGCTCATAAGAAAGGCTGGGACAGTGTTTTCATAGGGCCTGTTGCCATAAGACAAGGGATAATTGTATTAAACTAAAAGAGGATAAATTTAGACTAGGCATAAGGAAGGAATATTTTTCAATGAGGTGGTGAAATACTAGAACAGGTTCCACAAATTAGTGGTAGATGCTTCATCTCTGGAAAGATTCAGGGTCAGGTGGGACAGAGCTCTGAGCAACCTGATTTTTCCTGCTCACTGGGGTGGAAGCTTTGACTAGATGACCTTTGAAGTTCCTCCCAACCCAGACTGTTCTATGATTCTATGATTATATTATTTACTATATACTGTAAAGGATTCATATATGCAAAAGCAGTTCAGAAGTTATACAATTTATCAGATATTATCTATTTAAAAATGTTTTATTCTGGTCAAAATTAATGATAGAACTCCTTAATAAGCCAGTATCTAGGACATGGAGGGAAATCAACAATGGTGCTCCAACAAGCAAATTATTTCCTTGAGATTTTAGAAAAGTGCTGTATACCAGGTTTCCTAGGTATACACTGTTGGTGGTACAGCAGCCTTGTTTTCTAGGAGGAAGGCAAAGTCTCCAGTGTAAATCCCATTCAGAATTTGATGTAACAATGGCCTAACCGTTTTGGTACCCACTTACTCAATAATATGTAAATATCTGTTATCTATTTTCATTATTAGATCTTCCAAGCTATCTCTAAATTGATAGTGTCTTCAGTATTGATTTTATCTCTCCTTTGCCTTTAACAGATTAATTTTCAATTACCTTCTCCAAATTGATATATTTCCTTCATCAATACTGGATAATTCTCCATATATTCAGTTTGCTGCAGAAACTTACCTTCAAGTAGTTTTTTATAGGATATTAATAACAGACTTTCAGTAATTGAGTTTGATTTTGCTCAAATGATTCTAGAAGCTTTTCTTCTCTTTGGCATTTTAGGGCTTTTCAGCCACTTAGCTGGAGAGAAGCTTGTTTTCCAATATGTTCCACCACAGCTATCACTATGTAACATAGTGGGCATGACATTATCTCCTCCTCCAGACTCCTAAACTTGTTTTTTGAGAAATGGAAAATATATGAGCAAGAACAAGTTATCTTATTTTCCCATAAAGCTTATCTACAATAAAATAAACCTAAATTCAAACTTGAGGCAATGAAAACAAAAAATTTGTAACAATTTTCTAGTCTTAGGCATCATCCTGGATTTAATGAATTTAAGTGATTATTCACATGTTTTCGTACAGGTAGGTGAGATAAAATTTTTTTCAGTGCTAACATTAAAGCTGTTGAGCCCTAGGAACAGACTGCAGGACCCTATCTGAGACACTCGATTCTCTGTGCATGCCTGGGGAGAGATAAGACCCTTAGACAGAAGCCAAATCAGGCAACATGCAGAGCAGAGAGCTGCCTAGAGTTAACCATTAGGAAATTCTGAAAATAGCAAGGCATCCATTTATATCCCCTGACAGTTCACAGCCCACAGCCTGAAGGTAGGAGACAATGTCTTGTCTTACTCACCAAAGAAATGAAAGGCCTTGGGTTAATGCATTCATTTGCCAGAGGGTATCCAGACTGTAGTTACTGCTTCCCAAGAGGAAGCAGCAGTCCCTGCGGCCAGGGAACAGGCTCCTCGGTGAATCTCTGACACTGTGCAGGGATGAATTGACTGCTCAGTGAATGAATAGGTACCAAGTCACTTGTCAATGAAGTGGGAGAGGGATTTATAAGATTATGGTCCCTGCTCCATGTCTTGTTTTGAATTAAATAGGTTTTTATTATATTATGTTATGAAGTAGTGGGTACTATTCTGCTACACACATTTGTACTCCCTTTGAGGCTCAGTGAATCTTGAGTAATTTGCAGCAGGACACATGTTGCTGGTTATGGTATGCTGAGGGAAGTTTTGTGGTTTTAAACCTTTCTCTTGCTGAGTCCATAAAAACCTAACTCCTACCTGGTGGGTAGTAGTCACTCAGGTCAGTAAATTTTTACATAAAAAGTTGAGATTGACAGCAGCACTTACTGCCTAGTGAAGAAAAAGTAGATTTCTGTGAGGATAATGTAATTCTAGATAGAACAGTGTTGTGAAATCCTTGTTGAGGGCTACTGCACAGGTACACAAGTCTGATGTCTCAGAGAACTCTTTAATGAATGTAAATATCGGCAGAAGAATTATCAATTATCAAACTCAGTAGTTATCTCCTTTTTACATATTTTAGTTCAGTGGAGATTTCATAAGGTCTGAGCCAGCTAACAGAGGTACAGCATGTTGTGGCACCTAAAAGAAAGATGCACAGACTTTCATACAATATTGACTATTTTTTTTTTTTGCCTCTCCTATTTAAAATGACTATTTTCCTTCTGTTTTTATTATCTTCACTATCTACATTGTCAGTCTTCTTGCACAGTGTTACTCTCTTTTAAGTTGTTATTGCTTCATGCCACCTCTACATTTACATTATGAAAGACTTTCAAACAAGTATTTTAACAAAATTTATCAAATCCTGGGCTGAATGGACTTCACTGGTAAGGTAAGAGCTCCCACTTCTACCAGTAATAACACCAAAAAAGACCTACATTTCTTTAAACTATTTCAATCATCAAAATCATCAAAGCATCTACAAAGACGCCAGACAAAAAGTTCTGGATTTATTAGTGCAGATTTCGATATAGAAGAACATAACATTGTTTCTTCATCTCCAGTGGGCTTTGACATGAAACAGCTCCTGAATAAAAGGATCTTGTATAGCTGGGACACTTCTGGATATTTTCCACCCATGAGGAATTTTTTAATGTCAAAACTTCTCTTTGTAGAATATTCAGACATCTCCAAGATCATGTGGTTTTTAAATTCAGATTATCCATCACAGGGACAAAAGTGATGTGATATTTGCCTCAATTTCTATAAAAAAAAATGAATAATATAATAATTTTTATTGTTATAATAATTTTCTTAATTAGAAGTTGTGTGCTTTTGTAACTCTTTCACTGTTTGAATTAGCTTAATTCTTTTATAATGTGTTAAAAGACTCTAATAATACTTATTACCAACTTTTATTAATTTTTAGAATGCAGATTAGCGTAGTGAAAATTTGTGTACAAAGTGTAACAAATATATATAAGGACATTCCAAATGTTACAGGATCACAGTGTGAAAATTTAGAGTTTCATTAATGTTTGCTAATCACTCATACACAGAAAATTTATTATTGCAGCGTAATGCATCTATTGTAATTGTGCAGAAAAACTAATGCAAAAGTAAAATGCAGAATGAGGAAAAAATCTCACCATAAAATTCACAAATAGAAAACATTTCTGTACTGGAAAAGTTTCTTTAATGAAGATTCCCTGGTTGCATCATTCTCTTCACTATTATCTGTGCAGGCGTAAAATACAGTACATTTTCAGGCTCTAATTCAGGTCCAGCTCAAAATATTTAACCTGGACATTATTCTTCCCATAACTTCAATCAAAACTGAAAAAAATGACTCTTCCAAATGCCAGTCCTGAAAAGGTAGAAAGTCTGAGTACAATAAATGAGATGTGTCTTTGATTTCAATGAGAAAAATTCTTTTCTTCCTGTGGATGACCAAGATCTCCATCAAAGTGAAGTTGAGCACTACAAGATTATGATGAATTTCTTTAGGATTACTGACAAGATCTCCAGATTAAAAAAATAAAAAATAAAAGAAATCCTGCTTGCAGAGTTTTCTGAAATGTCTACAATTTTCACCATGAGCCAAATATTCAAACTTAGACCTCTACAATGCAGAAGCAATGAATGGGACCTGGAGGCCCCCTCAGAGAGTGTGGGCTGTGTGAGTCCCCATAGCTGCTGACTTTCTGCCCTCTCTCTGAGCTAAACAGAAGCTTGGTAGACCTGTCAATGTGGCACTGAGCCCAGGCTAAAATATCCTGCCTGTGAGTAGGTTCAATGTCGTGCTTATTGTGACAGTTCAGCTTCCAGCCAGGGAAGAGTGTGGGCAGAATGAGCTCACGTCTGCTCAGAGAACTGACAGAGCAAGCTTTCATCTGCTTGAAAAACACAAGCAGAAATTCTTAGAGTGACCCCTATTTAATCTAGAATGTACATGGTTAAAGTCTCTGAAATGTTACCAGCTTCCCAGCAAACCAATGCCAGCGGTTTTCCCCTGTTCTTTTGTCATTACCAGCTCTGCTGGCAAGGTTTCTAGAGCCTGAACCTGAGAACACTTTCTGCATTGATTCACTGTATTTTCAACAAATTTTCAATAAAAGGTGGTGTGGTATTTTTTTGTGATCATAAATCAAAAGGTAAAGTGTGCCTGTGGGGCCTGAAGAACAACTGGCAAAGGGATCACCCCAGATTTTTCAGTAGTCATTTATTGCACCAATTTTTAAGAGTTTCTTGTTCTCTTAGGTTTGAGTTTTGGAAATTTTTTTTTTTTCCTATCAAATGAGTACTTGATTTAGCTGTCTCTGTCTCTAGGGTAATGGTAAAAAGAAAGTGATATTATTCATTATTTGGTCCACAGCAGCAATACAGCAAATGAGTTACACTACAAAACAGAGGTATACACCATGTCTAAAGAGCTTCTAATTTACATAAACTTTCAAACAGATAACAGCTTTGAATGTCAGAGCATAAACTTATTGTGATATCCAATACACTGAAGTTTTTGTTGTTTGGTTGGCCTGCAAAGATCTGCAAGAAGTACACAGTCACAATGAAAGCCTAATTAGAAAAAGAAAGAAAAGGGTCTGGTACCATAAAGAGTCTGGTCTCTCGTCTTCTGTTTCATCAGATCCTAAGAGGCTGAAGTGTTTTCAATTTTAAATCAGTGCTGGAACAGCTCAACAGACTTGACCCAAGTGCATGCGCACTGTTCATGCCTTGTTTTCTTTTATTTAGAATTATTATTCAGTTGCACTGAAGTAAAACCTCTTTGCACCTACCTCAATGCCGTTTGAACCAAAGGAGTCGTTATTGTGAACCACAGCTCTCATTAGGTCATGACCTGGGTTTTAAGGGGGGAAAAGGCATGTAAAACATGCTGATCTCTGTCAGCCTGGTCAGTGTGGCACCAGGAAAGGACTTGGATCATAAATGGGTGACAGTCAGTTAACCTTTCACTCATAGATGACTGCTTGTTGGCCACAAATGACGCCAAGGGAGATGAAATATGTTTTAATAGTCTGTTTATATTTTTCTACCAAGGTCTTAGTGCCACATAACTCATTTTGGCATTTTTTAAACTTAATTTTGCATTAAGAAAACCAAGGAAACAGTGAAGCCAATATTTATTTTTCAAATAGTTATAAACATTTCACAGAAACTCTCTCTGCATCAGTCACTTATAAAATTTGTTGCCTTTTCCTAGATACTTGCCCTTATAATGAAAGCCTAACCTTAGTGTGGTAATGGAGGTAAAAGCCAGAGGGTAAGTGTAGCTTGTACAATACAGACACTAATGAGTGAAGGGATGAAGCCAGACCTGTTGCACACTATTCAGACTGAAGGTGGGATGTGCTTGTGTATAAAAATACTTTTATTCTGCATCCTGTTTCCAATTTAATAAATCTTTAATCAAAAAACTAATAATGTTGGTATGAATGATTCTATATGAATATGACAAGCCTTGGCTTTCTCTTCCCCACCTCATTTTTTTCTTCTCCTTCTTTTTCTCCCTCTCCTCCATTTTTCTTTTTTTTTTACACAGACTTAGGTGCTCATTCTGCAACGTATTCAAGTAATTTAAGTGTATAGTAAGTACTTTGTTGAGACAGGACCACCAGAGCTCTCACTGAAGGTCAAGTCACTGTTGTTTCATTATGATTGCACACTCTTTAAGATGACATAAAACAGTAAAAAAAAAGTTAAAATATAAGGGTCAGAAAGAGATCATGACAATTATGTTGTCATTAATACTACCTTATATTGTTTCCATCTTTGGAAATTATTGCTTTTCCTGTCACCTCCACAAAGTGATTCTTTAATATCTCTTGCTGTTTACTGATGTCATGACTCTGAGTACATAGCCATCAGATAAAGCCCTTTAATCTGATTAGAGGAAATTCATAAACTGTGAACTGGCTTATTCGTCACGACTAAGTTCAAACACAGGTAAGAAAAAGAAAATTCTGATTAACATTTTGTTTTGAAAATAATATCCCCCAAAACATCCTTACATTTTCCTTTGGGATTCTTGCAGTGGGAAGCACACATTTCTTGATACGAATCCCAGCATAAATCTTGAAAATCTCATGCAGAACCCAAAATATTTATTTTAATGTGTTATTCATTAAGTTATTTCTTTACATTTTAGTCTGTTGGCAGCTGCAAACTCATTCCATTCCATCTACATTAAAACAATGCTATCGTAAGATTTGATAGGGTTATTAGGTCATTAACAACTGGAAAAATTTCTAAAACGGAATCTGCAAATGCCCAAAGGGGCACAATTGTAGAATAAGATTGCACTGCTAACACAGAATAAAGAAAGAAAGATCAAAAGAAATTGATGAAAAATTAATTTCAGACTATTACCATCATTATCAAAAATTATTAATTTCTTTATATCCAAGATCTTCATGAGGGGAAAAAAACCAACCAACAAACCCCCTAGAGGTTTCTAAAGCATGTCCTGACAACAGAGCCAGGGAAACACCTGGAGCACAGATCTCAAGGGGAGTAGATGAGGGAGCTTGGGGTGTTCCATCTGGGGAAAAGGAGGCTCAGGGGGGACCTTATTACCCTCTACAGCTATCTGAGAAGATGTTGTAGCCAGGTGATGGTCAACCTCTTCTCCCAGGTAACAAATGACAAGAGGAAAGAGCCTCAAGCTGCATGAGGGGACTTTTAGATTGGATATTAGGAGAAAATATTCTCAGAAAGAGTTGTCAAGCATTAACAGTTGTCAAGCATGAACAGGCTACCCAGGGAGGTGGTTTTGTCAGCATCCCTGGAGGTATTATAACCTGTGGAGATGTGGTGCATAGCAACATGGTTTAGTGTGGACTTGGCAGTGCTGGATTAATGATTGAACTCTATGATCCTAAAGGCCTTTTCCAACATAATTTTTCTATCATTCTGTGGTATTTGAAAGATACCTTTGTCAGTTTTAATTAACTGTTGTGTCAGTGGAAATATGAGGAAAAAAATGTTCTTCAACAAAGGTATTTTGTCAAATTCAGTATTTAAATAATTTCTTAATGGTGATTGCATGTTGCACCTTATTCAACATCCAATCTGATTTTAAAAATGTAAGTTCAGTAGTCATATTTCAGTCAGGAATTCTGTTAGCTGATGTGCCTCACATTGCTAACTGCTTGGATTCTACACACAACTTCAAGCAATATAAGCTTATGTGCAGTGGGGCATGGTTCTTGAACAGAATGACAGCATCCTACTTTTACTACATAGAAGGGTAGATATTTCCCTAAAGTGAATCACAAAGCTGACTCATTACAGGAGATACTTGAATCTGACATTTTTGGAACAGGTTTTTCAAGGACACTGCCTCATTTTGGCTTATGCAAAATATTTGGAATCTCAAGACATTATCTAATGCTAGTCTTTAGGTTTTCTCTCATTTTTCTGCTCCTCACTTACCTGATTCTTACCACTTGCTCTCCTAGAAAACTCAATATTTTGTGGCACTAGATGCAGGTCTTCATCTGTTTCTCCTGCAGGACAGGGGTGCTTAAGACTCAGTTTTCTCTCTGACTGGTTTGTGACCAGAAATATCACCATAACCGTAGAACTTCAGGGAAACCGTCTAATATTAAGGAGGGGCCAATATCAATTAAACTACCATGTCAATTCCTTCCCTGAAATGTACTCTGAATCCTTGGGATAGTGTCTTGCTGCAGGTAGACTGCAGCTCTCTGCTGAGCTGTATAAACTTTTAATTGAATCTCCACAATTAAATAAGAATCACGATTCAGTATCCAGGTAAAATAAAAAAACACTTCCATCCAGAAAGTTACTAATATTTTTTTTTAAATAAATTAAAAGAAATATAAAACCTATGGCATTTCAAAAACTAGGTATGAACATATGTACATATTCTTTTGTATCTCTGTAAATAGAAATGACACATTTAAGTGTCATCTTCATAGATTTCTTCTTCTAATTGCAAACACCAACAAAGCAAAGCAAAGTTTTAATTAACATAATCGATCAGTAAAGATGGATTTAAGGAACTTAACGTTCTTAGACCACAATTGTAGATAATTTCAGGCAAAATTCCAGCACGCACTTTACAAAGAAAAAAAAGCAAACAAAAACCCCACAAGAAACCCAAATCCAAACCTAGCACCCCTTCCCCCAACCTACATTGACTATATGTTCTTTAGACACATTAATTTCCAAACACTAACTTATCTCAGTAAGATTAATATAAATTTTTAACGTGTCTATCTATGATATTAGTAACTTTTGTAGTTGCTTATGATTAATGACTTTCAATTAAGTACACTGTGTGATAAATATTTTACTGTGGCCTGTAAATGATATTTCTCAATGACACTGCTTGGTAAGAAAAACCCAGTATCTCTACAGTAGCCATCAGGGTAAAAGTAAGCATGAACAGCATGCTGATACATGAAGTTTTCTATTTCCATTTTATCTAAAATAGTTAATTAGGATAATGTATAACCTATGTGGATGACAGTGTATAATTAATATCACCCTCAGTACAACTAAAGCATAGATTTATGAAATCCGCTATTACGATATATCTGCATGGATTTCAACAAACTATATTTATGAGACTTTTGGAACTTCCAAGCATATTTTGGAAGAAGTATTTAGTTTAAATTTTACTGTAGTTGTGTGGGTCTCTTTTACTGGAATTTCAAACGTGATTAATCAGTTTAAAGATAAATCAAATTTCTAACAAATGTTCACTGAACTTTTCCACTAACTTCAATGTCTGTTAAATAGATCCTTAAATAAAGATATACAAACACCACAAGCTTCAGCAATTCAGTAAAGATAAGCATCAGAATGTCTGATTACTTATATAAACCTTAAAAACTTTTAAAATATTACTTTCTCTGTAGAGTCTCTGTATTTCTGTGCTGAAAAAATCCCTTAAGAATCAGTTTTGGCATTTCTGCTGTTGGCTTCAGCCAAACCCAGGAAGTATGTTTGAGTAGGGACAAAAATATTTTTTTATTTTAGGTTACATTTTGAATTCAGCAAATTTCTCCACCCTTGGCTCTTTCCATGTGCTGGGAAAAAGTTCAGATAACTTCTAACTTTGTATTTTATTTTTTAAGAGGTTCATCAGTCTTCAATGATATAAAAATAATTTGCATTATCATTTAGCATAGTTCAGTGTTTATATGTCCATTTAAAACGTCAATCATCTCTAGTTACTTCAAGTTTGAAATTAATTCAACATTTTATAAATTAACGTTATATTGTATAGAGCCATGAATCATGACAAAAGTGGTAGATTCTGTAACAACAGGAAATCTTAGCATTTATATAACTGGTGAAAGAGTGAAATTTTTTTTTCTGTAGCAAGAATTTAACTTTCATTTAATAAAAAACATAATAAATCTAATAACTGAAAAGTTTAATTTCAGATTTCCATAAGAAAAACATTGGTGGATGATTTTGTTTTAGTAAGTATTGTGTTGAAAAATAGTTTTAACAGAAAATAGTAGTAGCAGATTAATGTATCTCTTCTGTGCTGTATTTGGTGAGAGATTAGAGTAGAGGGAATTATTTCTGTTCAACACATCATTGTGATAGTAGCTTTAAATATGTTTCTGTTTCTGTTAGCAGTAAAACCCAGTGTTACTGTATGTTTCCTCTCCATCACCACTATGCTACTGACATCAGCTGCAAACCTAGCAGCTCACACTGCCACAGTGACTTCCTGTGGCTTCTGTAGCATGTATTTCAAGTAATAGAAGCATATGTTTGCCTGTTCACTGTCCAGAATAAACATATTTTCGAGCACTTGTTATAAAGCGTGACAAAGCCCCATTTGTCTGCACACTGCAGTATGACAGGCTGTGTGCTTTGTGTTAGGAAAAATTTCTATGACAGTAGATCTTGATGACTTTTAATTATTCCTACCCAGTATACTTTTACTCAGTAAATACAGTGCTTTATTTAATTATTAATCAAATTTAATATACAAAAACAAATTTTTTGCATTATATGTAAAAAATCACATTCAATACACAATCCCAGCTTACTAGACTATTTAATATTTTGCTGTAATGTGTAGATGTGTTTTTTATTCATGGCTGAATTGCTTGTTCACTGTCCAGAATAAACATATTTTTCTCCTTTGACCTGTCAGGTCTGAAGTTCAAACACAAGCTAAAATTACCATGGGCTCTTAGAGAGAAAACAAGTTTTTTTGTTAACAGTGTGCAAGTCCAGGGAAGGATCCCTCTATTATGAAGCATTAGTTTTCCTTTAGACAGGTTGTACTGGAACAATTCAAAAGGAAAACTGATCAAATTCATTTTTAGCTGTATTTTATATTAATATTTTATCTTTAAAACTGGAAGATGTATGTTCTTACTCTGGATATATTGAATTCATATTTTTTTGGTTGGCACATTTCACTTGTCTCAACAGGAGAATGGGCAAGGAGCTGCAGTGATGTCAGACAATAGTTACAGCAGTGAGTCATTGCTACAGAGCAACCTAGGAGAAATACAGGGGTTATTTTGTCTTACACTTTTCCAAAGCGAATGTAGAAGGAAATTGTTTTCATCTGCAGGCAGCAAGAATATTAAGAGACAAATTAAAAATCTGTTCAAGTTGTCAAAATTACTTACTGCATTATTCAGGTTTTCAACATTTTGCAGAGACATCATGCCTACTGTTTGAAGTTACAAACTCTATTAGGAATATAATAAAGTACAATAAAAAGTCCATGAAGTTACCAAGTACACTGTTTCTCAAGTTTGTACTAAATATAGGAGTGGGAAAAACATAGTATTCTTATGTTTTATTGTTGATATTTCTGGTTTTCCTCAATCACCAACTGTGATACTCCCTTTCTGCTTCTCTTTGTTATTTTTACACTAGTTATTCATTCAAAGACAGGCAGCAATCAAGGTAGTGAATTGTTCTTGCAACTCAATTAAATGAATTAGCAAGAGCTCAAAATTTTGTGAGTAGAGGTGACTAAGTTTTTGTCATCTTCCACCCTATCTCATTTCTCCAATTTCTCCAAAATATTTTCCTTTCTTTTAGGGTAGCTTTTAGTTTACTTCTAATAATTTCTAATAACTTCTAAACACCTCATTTGGTGTTACATTCATGCTGGCTAGTTAATCTCGATTCATGATAAAAAAATATTGTGGGTTGATTTAATTTAGTTTGTTTTCATGAGGAGAGAATGCACTGCCCTAATGAAATCTAAATATTTCGAAGAAAAAAAAAATGCTCAAAGGAAAAAATAAATGCTATGTTTAAGAAGAAGTTTTATTTCCTGAAGAAGAAAAAGGATTCAAATGGGTGCCTAGGCAATCTATCTGTAATCTGGACAAGGGCACTGACTAAGATGCCTTTTACTCTACAGTCTGGCAGAGTTCAAACTCACAGGGATATTCCTGGTCACCACAGAGGGCTTGTGCTCTATCTCCAGCAGGGAGATGATCTTTCCACTGATTTTAAAACTTAGCAGGCACAAGGGATGTTTCCCTTTATCCTTTAGTGGGAGTACTAAATGATGAAATATTTAGGGAATATTGGTAAAATACCAGGGTTAGGATCCCCAGTATATATAACTGTATTATAACCCCCATTGTATTTAGTTCCATGTTTAGCTGGCTTTTGGAAGACATTTTAGTTTCAACCTCAGCGACAGCAGTATTTCTTTAGATTGATTATTTAGATTTTTTTTTCTCCTGTTCGCAACATGTGATCTATCATTGAATATTGTAAGATGTGTCTATTACAGAGGAGATTTTGCTATTCATGGACAACTGTTGCTGTTGGGAGACTTGGTGTGATTTTGCAATATGCTCAGGAAAATGTGCTTTGGCAAGAATTCTAAGAAACTAACAATATTTAATGTAGACATGATTATTTATTAATTGATAAAAAGAGGGTTTGATTACCAAATAATTGATCAAAGCATTTTTGAGGGAAAACAATCCCCAAACCTGAACTTAAAATGAAGCTGTTGTCTGGTTTGGCCTTCTTTTATTTCTTACTTAGTATTACAATTAAAATCTAGAATTAAGAGTATCCTAAGTATAATCTCATACTGGCTCCACCTAAGTGGTTGCAGTCCAGTGGGATTTGGTTCACAAAGGGACTTAATCACCTAAATTCCATTATGAATGGGATTATTTGACTAACACAACATTTCATGAAACTCTACCAGCTTCAGCATCTTTACAAGTGGGTTTCATTTCAGAAACTGAAGCAATCTAAAATTTAGATTCAGTTGTGAACCAGATGGAAGATCCAAGTTAAAACCTTCCTCAACCTCAAACATTTCTAAACTAGAAGGCAAAGTAATGTCAGTCCCATGGCTTTTAAAAACAAAGATATCTTTCACATGCCTAACAAGCAGGACATACCTAATTGGTGACCAGTAGGTTAGAAGGACTGAGTTGTAGGTGCCCTCTGTTCCTGTTGACATTAGATAAAAATAAAAACCAGTGTGGAGAGAGCTCAGAAAAGAAAACTCTGGGGACTGGATTCTGATGCCCATGCAACTATTTTTTTTTTCCATGAACATTTCCATGAAAATTAACAACCCCTTGTTTGAGAAGGGATCAGAATCTGGGGTTCCCCCCTGCCGTGTAGAATGAGCAGGCTGGAAAAAAGACATTTTAGGCCACAGAGACAAAACTGAGGTGTGAATTGGGAGGCATCCCCTTAAAGTATTTCCCAAAGGCAAGCTTTGATGTGTTCCTTTCCATTCATCATGCTGAATATTTTAAATCCTGCTTCAAGCATCCTGGTTCTCTCTATTTAGTTATTAAGGATGTTAGGCCATTACTCATGTTCATGAATTCCAGTCATGGATATCTCTGCTCAAATATTTAATAGTATGGCAATGGAGAAATTTGCTCTTAACCCAGGATATTCAAGAGATGTACGCTGAGGTAATTGAGATAGTTCTCTACATCTCTTAATGATGGTTGTTCATGTTTGCAGTAAGCTATTACCTTAGTGGTTTGTTTACAAAGTAGCTGCTACTTACCAACAAAGCTGGATGTGACTAAAGCTGCTTCATTGAGACACCGCTATAAA
Source organism: Pseudopodoces humilis (assembly GCF_049639895.1). Lineage (NCBI taxonomy): Eukaryota > Metazoa > Chordata > Aves > Passeriformes > Paridae > Pseudopodoces > Pseudopodoces humilis. The sequence continues at coordinate 17,911,753 of NC_142200.1, forward strand.
TAAAGAACTGAGCCATCTGTAGCAATTCTAACAGAAAAAAAAATAGAGAAAAATTACCTAGGATTAAATTCTGGGAGTCCTGCTGAACTCATTCTAGTAAAAATAAATAAATAAATACAAACTCTAAATTCAGATGCTTGATATGCAAAGCACTGCATCAGAAACTATTTCCTACACTGATAGTGATATTTAGCATACAAGTTTTTCGCATGGATTTATGATTGCATTTATTTTTTAGAATTTTTTGTATCTCATTCTGTATGTTGCAATTTTCACAGCTATATGTTGCAGAACTATACAATTTGAATTTTTTTTAGCATTATTTATTTAGAATTATCCCAAGTTTATCTTTTAATTTTTTTAAACATGGTATGAAGACAGTTAACCTGCATGTATTTGAAAGAATTTGAGGTCCTCTAATCACTGCAAAAGCAAAAATTTATGATGTAAATTTATAATGTCTTTGTAGGCTGCCTTGCAGTTTTTTATGTAGTATTTTTATATATACTCTTTGCAGACAATATACTTTTGTTTCAAGGGACTAATGATATTTAAGTTGTGTCACACAGTAAGGATGATGAAAAGCAAAACATGCTTAAAAGCTCTCCCTCACCATCTGAGAAGTGAGATCTCAAGCTGTCATTGTTATAATGTCACCAGAAAAAAATGCAGAATGTTTCTAACATCCATGCTACATAAGATGAAACAGTTGAAATATTTTTAAAAATCTGTTTCTTCTTAGGTACATCAATCATGAAAATTGCTAGTTTCTAAATGAGGGCTGCTCTGTTCCTCATAGTGACTTTAGAATTTAATAAAAAAGTCATCAGAAATCCTCAAAATTTAATATAAAAATGCAGTATTTCTCTTACTCCTGTTTTATGTTTTACTCATGTTTTAATTGCTATTGCTTATTTGTTGCTTTTACAGTTTCACTGTATGCAGATAAAGTAGATTTGTTTTTGCTTATATGACCACAAATTCATTTTTCCTGCCTACTGTGTAAATTGGAGTAGCATTTCCCCTTCTTTCCTTGATCAGAATTTCCTGTCTGTGAGCAAGTAGAAGGACTGGAGATGTACTTCTTAAAATGTTCTTTGACTTTTAATCAGTAATGAGTTGCTTTTTATTCTTAACTTTGCTTTTTCTCAAAGAACAACCAAGAAGAGCTATACCCTGAATCGCCATTTTTTTCTAAGGAAGGGAAATTGTGTCCTGGGAGTTATTTGAAGTTTGTTTTAAAGGTTCAATCCTACCAATCTGAATCTGAGAATTAAGTAGTAAGATGTCTTTTGCCCCTGGGAGCTAACAAGCTCGTTGGCTGGCCTACTGCTGTGCAGACTTACTGTCTCAAGCCAGACTAGTTTGGGTCTGTATGGCTTGAACTGAAGCTCCTGATTGCTTCAGGACCAGTTCTGGGTTTTGACTGAGATCTGAATTTGGTGTAAAGTAGTGCCAACTTTGCAGTGTCATTTTTTCCTAACACTTGGGCAATGCCAATTGAGGGAAAAAAGCCCAAACAGAATTACTGTTTCACCCTGTGGTTCATCTGCACATGGCTGCAGTATGATAAGCACACTAGAGTTGAGCCAAGTTAAGCTTTATTCTTTTAAAGTCACTGGAGACCTACTAGACAAATTGTGTTGAGGAATAGTCAAATATAACTGGCAAGATCTACATCTGTGATGAGTGGAATGTTTGTAAAATATCAGGGAAAGTACGGAGTACTTACTCTTTATTTACTAGTACAAGTAATTCTAATGCCCTCACCCTTTTGGGGAAAACATGGAATACCAAGTAGAATTTCTTTCTTTATGTTTTATGTTTTCTTAGATTGCACTTTTTTTTTTTTTTTTAATTGGACTAAGTGGGTTTGATAGTGTCAATTGGTAATAAAAAGGTCTGGCTAACCTTGTCTTTCTTATTTAAGTAAACAGCATTTGCTTTTTATACGGACTTTATGAGACTTCTGTGAGCTTTGGTGTGGCTGATATAATGAGGATATGCAACCATTTAAACTCAGATCATAGATATCATGTGACAAAATAATTTTTCTATCAACACAACCTTGGGGAAGTTTATTTTGTTCTGCAAAATATTACACACAGCCTGAAAAACAAGGCAAAAGTCCAATGAATGAAGATGGGATCAATTCCAGCCTTTCATTTGTATGAAACAAAGAAATGGACATGGGCAAAGACAGACATTAGGTTAATCTTGTCTAAAGTAAACATCTTTTGATAGAGTAACATGGTCATTACAGGCTAATTTCAGCCATGATTGGGAATAGAATAATGCAATGACCTTTCTGAATTCCTGTTCCTAGGTTGTTTCTTGTTAAATTAGAAAGGATTTTCACAGTCTTTTTTTGAGGCTTACACTTGGCCTTATCTGTTTTTGTGCTATCAGAAGGTATTTGACTACACATGATATTTGTATTTAATCCAAAATGTGTTGTATGTTTATGTGTGTGTAGTTATCTATCTATATATACAAAATCTGCTCTAAGGATTGAGTCCCAAGGTATTTAATCATCAGCCTCAGCCATGTAACATTCAAAACTGAAATCAAATTAAAGTAGGCAGTGTAGCTACTTTAAAAGGATAAACCTGACAATTCCTTTTTATAATTTTCTTATTATTTTAAAATATTCATGCTTAACATCTACTGTTTCCATTTTTAGAGTTGTACAAGGGACACATAGGAAGAGATTCACTGAAAATTAGGTGAAATTCACATTAGTCTACAAGTGTGAAACTCTGTAGGTTGCTAAGTTCTGGTTCTATGCCTTCACATTTCGAGTAACCTTAGTGGATATCCTGACAAGGCTTTTCTATAATGATTTTCTGTGACAAGTTTAATCCAATTGGCTTTGTTTGGACCTAATATCCACCAGATGCACGCAAAACAAAACAAAAAAAAACAAACCCAAAACAAAACCAATGAAAACCAGCAGCCATACACTTGATTAAGGAAAGCTGTCCTATGGTGCCCTTGCTCTCATAAGCAGAATTCAGCTCCAGAGTTCTGTGGGAGACCTGGGTTTTATTTAAATATCAGTCTTGGGACAGAGTCCCCTCATCTCAGAAAAATGCCAATGGCTTAAGTACTGCTATTACTGTAGGCTAGAAAGGTTAGGGATGTTCTCTACTCCTGCTGTTAACACTGTGGACACTGCAGCAATCAGTCTTCCATCTAAACAAACGGATGAATGACACTCTGGTAAAGTCATTTACTTTTTTATTCATACAAAGTAACTGGATAAAAATACAGCAACAGAGAGGCAGTGATAGTCAGTGACTCCCATCTGTGCTCCTTGTTTATGCTGTCTGTTGGAGAATTTGGGAAAACTTTTTCTAGGATAGCACTCCCAGGTAAATCACAGAGACAAGCAGACATCTCTCCTGCTTCTGTCCTGCCTCTGTTCTTGTAGCTCCTTATGCATTTTATATTTGGTATTTAAAATAAATATTTGTCCCTCTTCAATGACCCTATAAGATACAGAACAGATGTCTCAATTCAGTGGAGATGTCTTTCCCACTATTTACCAAATCATATTCTTGGTTATCCCTGTTGCTGATTTATTTCTAGCCTGTAGATTCAGTGATAGAGGGATGTGTCTTCCCCTCTTATTTCCTCCAGTGGCTAAGGCTTGGTCCTGAGTGTAAGGATTGTGGCTTCAAACTTCTCCAGTGGCACTGAGATCCTGTCTTTTCCTGGGAGCTGGCACATTTAGCTGCTGGCAGCTGAGCTCCGGCTTCTAGCTCATGGTTGTGGTTTTAACAAGTTGAAAGACTCCTTAAAAAAAGAGATGTTTTGCATTGGAAATTATGAAGGCTTTTGTGGCTTGAACTCTAAGTTATTCTCTATTCGTCACTCAGAGACAGCTTTGGCAGAACTGGGTTGCTGTCTTGTGCTGTAAATGGTGGAACTGAAAATTCTAAGGCTGCTAAAATCCTCTTCCAAGCCCAGGCATTAATAACATGACTCCTGTTAACTGGGGCTGCTGTTTCTGTGCAGTAAAGAAACAGTAAAGAAACCAGCTACTTGAGTAGTCAGTTATTCTGTCAAGTATTCCAGGTATCTGGGCATCTCTTCTCACTCCTCCTCTCTCACTCCCTTTACTTCGTTGTATTTCCAGTTCTGGTTCCTTGAGCTCATTTCTGCTCTGGAGGAAGGACTATGTGCTACTACAGATACACTGAAAAACCTTAAATATTTCCTTTTCACACCTGAAACAACAGAGAGATTGAGCCAAAGCACAAGAGATTCACAAATTTTCTGGGTACCCTTCATATAATGCCAACCTGATGTGGAAAAAAATCTGAATCTCTTATCTTTCTTTTCTATTTTGGTGACCCTGATTGTTTTCTCTTGTTGTTTCAGGCTTTATTTAAAAGGTCACAGTGGTACTGCTGGAAAACAGAGTAGCCTGATTTTGCATGGTGCTGAATTCAGCACAAAAGATGCTGACAACGACAACTGCATGTGTAAATGTGCTCTCATGTTGACTGGAGGTGAGTACAGCTGACTCTGAAAATATGGTACATTAATAGGAATCTATTGTGTTTTCCTAAAGCAACCATGGATAAAGTTGTATCAAGGATGTAGAATTCCTGAGTGAAAACTTATTATTATTATTGTTATTATTATTATTATTACTGCTAGTTTTTTCTATACATATATTGTCATCATGCCAATACCTCTAGATTTCTATCAGCGAAGAAAGGATTATTCAGAGATGCAGTCAGTATACTTCTGCACTGAAGCTGTTGCAATAATGTCAAAGAAGAAAACATAAATTACTGTAATTGTTTAGGCAAGAAAGGCAACATAAAAAATAAAAATATAAAAGATTAAAAAAGGTGGAAAGAAGTTTGTGAGAAGTTGAACAATCAACAAGCTAAAGAAGAGATAAATGGTCAGATATTAGATATTAAATATTAAATATTAGGTATTAGATTAGGTAAAGTTTAGAAACAAAGTCTAGAGTTGTAATACATTATCTATTTCACTTAAAGATGTGGTTCCATTATTAAGATATTTATAATGGTTAAACTTTCTCTGTTAGATGAGCATAATGCATAAAGACACTAAATGACTAATTCAC